>NC_140582.1:51497036-52149120 GCF_964204655.1 Triturus cristatus | reverse complement strand
TTCAGCATGAAAGAATTACTTTTACATTAACAGGCAAACTGAAAAATAAATTGGATTCACTAGAGAAGAACATTTCCAAAACAGCTGGATTAGAAAAAAATCTATATGTTTGCATGAATTGTCGAGTGATTTTAAGGAGAAATTTGGATGTAGAAAAAGGTTTAGTGAATGGAGCTATGGGAAGAGTTGTGGGTTTTATTAATTATCAGAAAAAAGAAGGAATTGAATGTTTAAAAATAAAATTTGATCAGATAGAAGAAGTTAAAGACATTTGTCGTTGCTCAGTTCGTTTCATGCTTGTGAAAGACTTATATGTGCATAGAAAGCAGTTTCCATTTTCTCTAGCATATGCTGTAACTATTCACAAGTCTCAAGGATTGACTGTAGAGAGTGCTTTTGTAAACATTGGTTCTACTGTGTTCAAAGAAGGTATGGCATATGTCTCGAGTAAAAACATTATCTGGTTTATTTATGATAGACTTTGATGACTCAAAAGTTAGTGCTGATACAAGGAGTATAATAGATTAAGAAGAACCTATGCTCCTCATTTAGGTCAGTATCCTGTGATTGAAAAACATGTTTCTCGGAAAAGGAGATTTGAGAATATTTGTAATGTGGATGAACAGAACAAAAAAAAAGAAAAGGACAGTGATGTGATAGCAAGGAAAAAGAAATAGGACAGTGTTGAAGAGGTTGTTGGTTGCCATTTTGAAAATAGCTCTGGTGTCAACTGCTATGCAAATGTAGTGCTGAATGTTGTATTTTATCTTGAAAAGTTGCTAGAACAGATAATAGTAAATCATGGAAAAAGATTGTGTTCTCTGCTGAGTCTCCTTTTTGAGAAGCTGAGTACTGATAAAACTGAAATAGAAAGTGCTACTGATGTTAGAAATCTTTTAGATGTATGTTCTGGTTCAACACAGTTTAAAGAAAATGTCCAGCAAGATGCTCAGGAATTCTTAATATATATTTTGAGTGTACTAGAAGATGAAGGAGTAGAAGTAGAAAACTTATTTGGTGTCTCTTACAAGTGGGAACATTGCTGTGAAAACTGTATGAACACATGTAGTAGTAATGTTGATTCAGAAAGGTTCATATTTTTACCATTACCACAAAGTAAATCAGTGACTTTTAGTAAATTAGTTAAAGATGCCAATCAACACATGGAATGTTCTGAATGTAAATCAGACATGTTTTCAACATTATTTTTACAGAAATATGGTCAGTATGTAATTTTAATGATGCAACGTTGTAGAACTGATGGTTCAAAATTGGACACTTTAATAAAGAAGTTTACAGGACAGCAATTATCAATTTCTGGAAAAACTTTTGTTACAGTTGCAATAATTTTTCATGAAGGACCTACTGTAACTTCTGGACATTACACAGTTTATCTTAAATGTGAAAAAGGCTGGACACTGTGTAATGATTCCCAATTAATTTTCAAGCAACGTTTGCCTTATGATTTACCCAATTCTTACTTAATTTTTTTGAAACCTAAATTTTGAAAACTAAAAACTGCATCTGAAGGAAGCATTTTTTGTAATTTTAAAGGATTAAAATTGAAGATATCACTTAAAAAGGATTTTGAAATTACTATTTGGCCTAAAGGAAAAGTAATAAAAACAATTGTGGACTCCTTTGACAGAAATTATTTTGGCATGTGTGCTTTTGCGACAAGGTTTAAAGACGGTTTGTCTAGAAATGTTTTATTCATCTAGAGAAGTAGTTGTAATATATATGTAATATTTCTAACAAGGTATATTTTAGTGAAGATTTGGGGCTTTTTTTAAGCAATCTTTCAGATTGTTTTTTTTTGCCCGCTGTTAAATGATGAATACAATTGTTTTCACTATTTTAAGTGAAAAATAAAAAATTCTGAAAACAGCAAAAAAAGGGCAAAAAAATTGCTTAGTAAAATATGTAAAAACATGTAATGCTTTTTGTAATGTATGATTGAATATTAATACATTTTTTCTTTTTTTGCAGAACTGGAAAAAAAAATGTTTAAAAAAATTCTGTTCCCTTGCAAAATACTTGAAAAATTTTTTTTAGAAATATTTTATTTTTTAAAAAAAATAAGTGAAAAATATTAGTATTATTCAATTCTCCCTTTTCATGCTTCCATTTCTTCACCTCTTTATGAACATTAAATTTAAAAAAAAAAAAAAAAAAAATTTTTAAAAACCCTTGGGTGCGCGCAGGGTGCGCGCACCTCAAAAAAAAATTAAAAAAAAATCCCTCAAAAATTTTTTGGGGGGGTTTAGTTTATAAGTGGCTCTTAAAAGAGCCCTTGAGTTAATGGAGGGAAACAGGAAGAGAAAAACTAAAAAAAAAGAAAAAACATCTATGGCCTACTGCACTCATGGGCATCAAATTTTCTCTGAATGAGATCAAGACTGGTCTCACCCACAGAAATAAGTTTACCGCAATCAGTGCAGCGTGTGGACAACCTAGCCAAACAAGGTGGTCCAAAAAGAGGTGTGGAAGAAGGCAAAGGCACCACTGCAGAAGAAGTGCTCGGCTGAGCTGCCGAAGATGTGCTCGGCTGAGCTGCTGCAGATGTCGTCGGTAGAGCAGGTGGAGGGTTTGCTCCAGAAGCTCGACGAAAAGTCACTGGATGCATTTTGTCAACATGCCTCAACATAGTGTGAATGCTAAAAGAATACTTCTTATTAGGATTCCCACGTGACAAGACTTTTTGACAAAGTACACAAGTCACTTTAGGTGCATTTACCTTCTTTAGTCCCTCAGGAAAAGTGAAAAACATGCCATATAAAGCTGTCTTTCTGCTTCCTGTTCCTCTGTCTCTCAAGAGTGTCCTGGTCACTGTCTGAAGATGGTTGCTGTTCAGCCATTGTCTCTCAACAACAGAATAGCTCATTCTCCAAAGCAATCAGAACTAATAATGAGGGGAGTAGGTGTGGTTTGGGAAGAATCTGGAACTGAAAGTACTTCTAACCAATCAAAAGTGATGATTCTTGATCACATGACTTGCCATGAGGGGATTGGGTGTGGTGTTGAAACAATTAGAAACTGAAAGTAATGATAACCAATAAGAAGTGCTGTTTTATTATGCATAAACCCGAGGTGCGCGCACTGCACAAGCTCCGAGCGTGCACCTCGTGATTACGTATGCGCGAACGCGTAGGAGCGCATATGCATACGTCATATGCGCGCATACGTTGAACATGCGTATACGCGATCGTTATTGCGCATAATTTTAGCGTATGCGGAAGTAAACCGCATGTAGTGCGTAGGACGCACGCACGCATGCGTACGTACGAACGCATACGTACTGGGTGCGCGCTCCCAGCGCGCACTATAACGTATATTTGCGTACGTAAATAACGTACGACGGTATTCATAAAAAACTTACGAAATTGTACTAGGAGCGCGCCCAGAGCGCGCACCCCAAGAATTTATATTAAAAAAAAAAAGTGGAGAAAAATTAATTGTAAAAATTATAAAAAATAATCAACTTTATCCTAATTTAAATTTTTTAAAAAAAAACAAAAACAAATAAAAAGATACAGATAATATATAAATGAATACATAGGAATTTTATTTTTATTAAAAATATTTTTTAATAATTAAATAATGCAAAAATTATCATTTAAAAAACCGTACAAATTCACTGAAAAAACCAAAGGTTTCACACACGTTATAGTTAGGAATTAGCATTTAAAAAACCTTACAAATTCACTGAAAAAACCATAGGTTTCACACATGTTATAGTTAGCTGGACATTTCCCTCGTGAAAAACCAATTAAATTCCCCCGTTATAGTTAGTTCAGCTAACTATAACTCGCGCACCAGCAATCCACTGCTGATGACGTCACATATTACATGTGATGTCATCAGTGATGTCATGAGTGATGTCACTGACCATGTCATGAGTGATGTAATATGTGACGTCATCAGCAGTGGATTGCGGGTGCGCGAGTTATAGTTAGCTGAACTAACTATAATGGGGTAATTTCATTGGTTTTTCACGAGTGAAATGTCCAGCTAACTATAACATGTGTGAAACCTATGGTTTTTTCAGTGAATATATATATATATATAAAACCTACTGGCAGTCGCCAGAAGGTAGTTATAGTTAGGACCTATTTTCCATAGGAAAATCGCAACATTGTATTCCCAATAACTTTGGTGCCGGTTGACGAATCTTCACAAAACTTTCAAAACTTATGGCCCGCTCCGGTCCGCTCCTATCTTGAAAGTTTCGGGGTGATTCATCACAAATAAATGTGTGGTCTCCCGAGCTTCATTACTATTTAGCCCGGGGGGGCCAAGTACTGGGGGCAATATGTTTAATGTAATGGCCCAGAGGGGCCCCCCAGCCCCGGGGACTGCCACCTTGTGTTGCATTTGAAAAGAAAAAAACAAAACATTTTTCTAAACCCCCCCGGGGCTTCAAAAATCAATGGAAGGGGGCTCAAAGGCCCCCCAAGCCCCGGGGACCACCACCCCCCGGGGCTTTAAGAATATATTTGCAGGGGGGCTCACGGCCCCCCCGCAGCCCCAGGGACCACCAACCCCGGGGATTGTGTTGCATTTGAAAATTAAAAAAAAAAACCTGTGTGGGGTGCTCGAGTCGCCCCACACTCCCCAGGGCCCGCCACATCCCCGGGGCTCCAAATATTAAAATAGGGGGGTCTATGACAGACAGGGATCACCACCTCCCCGGGGCTTTGGAAATGTTGGGAGGGGGCCACACGGCCCCCTTTCTGGAGCCCTGTCATGGCCCTGGGGACCGCCACCCCCAGGGCCGGCTCCTGCAGTGTCCCGGGGTGCCCACCCCTGGTGACACTGCTGTTTGCTATGGCAGGGTGGGAGCCTCGCGGCTCCCGCCCTGCCATAGCAAACTGCTTTGGTTTTTGGAAGAGAGAGCAGGAAACCTGCTCTCTCATCCAAAAACCAAAGATGATTGCTTTTCCACATGGGGAGCTGCATCTTAGCAGCTCCCCATGTGGAAAAGAAATGCCGGCTCCCGAAGGACGCGGGGAGCTGGCGGGACTGTGGGGGGATTGACCCCCCCACGGTCCCCAACAGAGAGGGCCAGCCCTGGGGGATGGGGTCTCCGGGGCTAGAAATGGCCCGGGAGGGGGGGCACGCAGCCCCCCTCCTCAAAATATATTTTTTAAAAGGCCTACCCCGGGGGATGGTGGAGGAAGGGGGCGGGGCCTGAGGTGACACGTCTGTAAACACGCCCTGTGGCGCGTTTTAAGTTGGGGAATTAATTCCTCTTCAATCCTGAGGGTCCCTGGGGGCCAACTGGCCCACCAGGTACCTCCAGTAAGCGCCATGGAGCTGTGTTGCAGAGTGTTATAAAAGGGGTGTGGCCTCTGAACACCGCTCTGCAATGCAGCTCTCTGGCGCTTTCTGGAGGTACCTGGTGGGCTAGTTGGTCCCCAGGAACCCCCAGGATTGAAGAGGAATTAATTCCCCAACTTAAAACGCGCCACAGGGCGTGTTTGCAGATGTGTCACCTCAGGCCCCGCCCCCTTCCTTCACCATTGGGCAAACGCACCCCCTGGCGAGTTGTAAGTTGGGGAAATAATTCCTCTTCAATACGGAGGGTCCCTGAGGGCCAACTAGCTCACCAGGTACCTCCAGTATGCGCCAGGGAGATGCGTTGCAGAGAGGTGTGCTGAGGCCATGCCCCTTTTTACACCTCTCTGCAACGCAGCTCTGTGGCGCTTACTGGAGGTACCTAGTGGGCTAGTTTGACCCTAGGGACGCTCAGAATTCAAGGGGACTTAATCTCCCAACTTAAAACGGACACAGGGCGCGTTTATACAGAGGCGAAGGGAGGGGACGGGGCCTGAGGTGACGTGTGCAAACACAACCTGTGGCGTGTTTTAAGGTGGGGAAATAATTCCCCTTCATTCCTGAGAGCCCCTGGGGGCCAACTAGCCCACCAGGTGGTTCCAGTAAGCGCTATTATGCTGCGTTGCAGAGAGGTGGTCCAGGCCATACCCCTTTTAACACCTCTCTGCAATGGCGCTTACTGGAGGTACCTAGTGGGCTAGTTTGACCCTAGGGACCTTCAGGATGCAAGGGGACTTAATCTCCCAACTTAAAACGGACACAGGGCATGTTTACACAGTGGGGAAGGGAGGGGACGGGGCCTGAGGGGACATGTGCAAACACATCCTGTGGCACGTTTTAATTTGGGGAAATAATTCTCCTTCAATCCTGAGGGCCCCTGGGGGCTAAATAGTCCACCAGGTGCTTCCAGTAAGTGCCACTGTGCTAGGTTGCAGAGAGGTGGTCCAGGCCGTGCCCCTTTTATACCTTTCTGCAACGCAGCTCTGTGGTGCTAACTGGAGGTACCTAGTGAGCTAGTTGGAACCTAGGAACCCTCAGGATTCAAGGGGACTTAATCTCCCAACTTAAAACGGACACAGGGCGCGTTTACACAGTGGTGAAGGCAGGCGATGGGACCTGAGGTGATGTGTGCAAACATGCCCTGTGGCACGTTTTAAGTTGGGGAAATAATTCCTCTTCAATCCTGAGGACCCCTGGGGGCCAACTAGCCCACCAGGTGTTTCCGGTAAGCGCCACTGTGCTGCATTGCAGAGAGGAGGTCCAGGCCATGCTTTTTCTACACCTCTCGGCAACGCAGCTCTGTGGCGCTACCTGGAGATACCTGGTGGGCTAGTTAACCTCCAGGGGACCTCAGGATTGAAGGAGAATTATTTCCCCAACTTAAAATGCGCCACAGGGCGTTTTTGCAAACGTCACCTCACACCCACTCCACCTGATACTTAACAATAATAATACACATTCTGAGATACTCATTTTCATAACAGTGTCAGTGTATAACATTATCAAGCAGGTATTTAAAATGCTTCTAAATTTTTTTTCTAAAATCATTTAAAAACTGTTAAAAAAACTAGCAAAAATTTTCTTTGGTAAGGTTTTACATTGTCATAAAGTTCCGCAAATCACAGTTCTAAAACGAGTTCAATCACACAATTTGAATTACTGCAAGCATACTTAGAAGGCCATGCTTATTGAAAGTGTCAATTTAAAAAAGTTATTTTAGAAATATAAAGGGAAGCAAAAGTTCCATATTTGTTCCCAGCACACGGTGAGCAGAATTCAGATTAAATGTCCTGGCTGGGAGACATAACATTAACACTGCCTGCTACATCAGGGGACAAATATTGCAACACCTTGCATAGCACGTCAAATATGCATAGATGAAACTCCTCGCTGCCAACAGCTGGTGTGTAGGCTTCCGGTACCGGATTCGAAAACTCTGTCAATGCTGGAGCTGAAATTTTATCCAGTTGTGAAAGGCACCTGTGGTTCCTCAAGGAAGGCATGCGTCAAGATGGGAATACGCCGGGGATAGAGTCGTGCATGGGACCATAAAGATTCCAGCCTGGAGTCTAAGTCCGCTAGCGTCTCCGTCAGAGGTGTCAGATAGATGTCCAACTTGCATTCGCCTCCGCAGAAGAGGCATCGAAAGACAGGTACGATGCAGTCCTCAAAGACTGGTCTGAAGGATAAGAACCAAGAAGCACTTAGTTCTTGTAGGCGAGGTGCACCGAGATGCTGTACCACGCGCTCATGGTAATGTCTTTCCAGGAGAGCCTTCGCAATCTCGCTGGCGGATGGTCCGTCCATTGCGCAGCAGGTAGACCATAATCAGGATTCCAGCTACAGTGAGCAGTTTCAGAGGTAGATCCCCAAAAATGCTTCCAAACATGGATTGTATGAAGTTAGGAATAACTCAGAGGATAGTCTGGAAAGTGCTAAGGAATCCGGACCCTATGGTCTTAAATAGGTGTATAATAGCACTCGTATCAGACATGTTAAAGATACGTACCACCATGTCTATGAAATGTAGGGGGCAGTTTGTTCAAATCAGCGCCTGTATCTCGGTCGAGGTCCTTGCAACTTGAAATTCAAAGGTTTCTTGAGCGGAGGTCATTGGCACAGTTTTCTGTAAAAGCATGGCTTTCATTCTGCTCAAAGCATCAAACTGTATCAACAAAACATTCAGTGAAGGCCATACTAGCGCCTCCCTGACTGTATTTGTCGGAGGAAACAATACTTGCATACAGAAGTAACCCTGATGTTTATGGTGACCAGATATGCAACGCCTGGAAGCATGCCACAGCAACCTTGATCGTTCAGCATCAAGAAACTCCCATTCGAAAGTAACTCGAACACTGGCGATATTACGGCAGCTGGTGTTCCTTTCATGTGGCAAGACATATTCGAAAATGAAACATTACAGGCTCCATGCAAATCGATATCTTGGCACATGAGAGAACCGCTGAAAGTGTTCTTGCTTTTGGCACTACTAAGAAATACTTCTCAATCCCCACTCTGGCATCGAAATCTAAATGGTAAATCCCAGAATTTCTTAATGTATTATTTACCCAACTTTTCATATCTGCCTGCCTGCCTTTGCTCAAGGCAATAGTGAAACTGAAATGTAGTGACCAAGAGAGTGATTTGGCCTTGGATTAGCCATTCAGTTGATGGCAATTCAGTTACTGTAAATGGTAGTCTGTCCAGTTTTTCAATTTGCAGCATTGTATATTTAGCTCTCCTTTGTGCCATTTCAATCAATGTATCAGTTAGATTGTATTCTGAAAACAGAGACATACTGTATATAAAACGCCAAGGCACAAGGCATGCACGCAAAGATTGTAGTGTCCAGCTCAATAACATAATAGAACATAACTTTGATTGGCTGATTTGTAATATCGCTAAATCCTGTTCCAATATGTCAATAGCAGAAGATACAATGTTGCCCAATGAATATACTCTGGAGGGCAAAGATGTTAACCCATTATCCACCACAGCAAAAGCTTTTTCTAAGTTAATACGGTCTATTTTCCGTATTCTCTCTGCGGCATCTTGTTGGGAAATCTTCCGGATTTCATTATAGGCAGCATAAATGCCTTCATATACGAAACGTTTTTACGTTGTTTCCTAGGTCCTACTAAAAAGTCCCTAAGATCCATGTCTGGTGAGAGTAAAGATAAGTGTTGTTTAACTTCTGCGAGTGTTGAGGTTCCTAGCCTTGTACTCACAACTTCCCAACACTATAGGTTGTCATTACCCCTGGATAACGTGGATCTGGCCTATGCATATTGAGTCCCATGGTGATGTTCAGGAACCTTTTTATGACCTATGTTTGTGTTTAAGGGCCAAACTGACCACTCCTTCCAATTGGGGTCTGTTCTAATGTACTTTTATATGTCATCAATTGTTGCCCCTTCCTTTGTAGAAGAATTCTGCTACCCATGGGTTGGTGTTGGAAACTTAGGAGAGTTTAGCTCCTTCATCTTGGCTATCCCAAGACAGGATTCTGTTGCACAGTATCATTTAAAAAGATCATCTGCTGTGGGATGAGGCATGCTCTAAATACTGCCTTTGTACCCTGGACTTGCCAGATCCTTGAACTCCAAATTGATTTTAAGTCAATTTCGTCTTTCCATAGGTGGAAACCCTGTTCAGACAATTGGACCAAAAATTAAGCAGAGTAAATCTGTATGGTGTTTGTCAACATAATTTTCTGTGCTGATGTTGGTGCAACCTTATAATAGAATGAGACTGGATCTGTGATGATAAACCCTGAAAAGTATGCAAATTTCTGTGCAAACGTTTGTGAACTACTTTTTGGTGGTGTTGGGCAGTGTTCCCACTGATTGTATTCATATACATTCCTAGGTGAAATGGATTTGTGGAGAAAGTGATGACCATAATGTTGATAACAGTACAATTTGTCATAGTCTGAAGAACCCTCTAACCTTTCATTATTAGAAAATGAAGCAGTTTTCTCTCAATCAGATAACATGTTATTAACTGTTTCAGTGTCCCAATCATCAGAAAATGTACTGGAGGTAATGATATCACTCAATGAGATTTTAAATACATGATTAATTTTTAAAAGTTTGGTCGGTCCGAATATGTTGAAATCAACCTTGTCCCATACTATACCAAGTCTCTTTGTTCACAATGTGACGATGTGTGTGGCTTCAGGAGGATGTTGACCTTTTGGGCTGTGGAATCTTGTTGAAGATAATGACCATTAATAAGCATACTAAATGTTTCTACTAAACTTTGCCATAAAAGAAAAAAACATTATCCCAGAAATTACCCAGAATTCATTCCAAGGTGATACCAGGTATGTCTTTTGAGGAAATAAAAGAAAGTTCTCTAAATCTTGCTTGACTGGTGTTTTGGCTGGCATTGTTTCCGGCTCGCTTGGATCCAGAGAAAACGTATCAAAGTTAATGAAATAGCCAGAAGCAGTTCGATCAATTTTTGGAATTGCATCAGGATTAGTTGAAATTTTGTTTTCCTCTCGACGAGGCATGTTGATATAGACGTCTGTATTTGGTCTAATTGCAACCTGTGAATTATTCCGATTTTCATTCTGAATTTGAATGTCTGGTTCAAGTGGAACAAGTTCAATACCATTGTCACTTAGTCCTTCATTCCTTACAGATGGCTCTTCAAACATGATTAGTCTTTCTGTTTGAACTTCTTGGATTGTAGCTAGAGGAGGACGTCTGCTACATCGGAGCCCACTAGGCATACTATTTAGTATCGGCCACAAAGTGTGGTTTGATTAAGTCAATTGAGACAAATCTTTTCTCCTTTTTTCCAGCAAGAGGCTGGAGCAGCACATTTCTTATTGCGTGTACTGCAAGGATTGGTACAGGTTTTCTGTAAAAGGGTCCAAATTTCTTTTTGCCCGCAATTTTCTCACTGACCAGATCCCCGACTTTTGGGATCCAGGTAGGTCTTGCTGTGACTACCTTGACTTCCTCAGTGGAGGTCTGCTTTAGATGGACATTGCTTTGTTTTGTCCTGGATTCATTTAGATCCTGTAAAACAGCCAAACGATCATGGATATCAAATGGTGTTTCATCCGACACTGCACCTTCACAATCCAGATCACGTACCCACATTTGTGTCCCATAGAGGATCTCATTAAGAGTGACACCCCTAGAGAGCTTCTTGGCTGGTTATTTAATGCCCGCTGTACCCAATACAGGAGTGTGACCCAACTATCGCTCTTGCCTAATACCCTAGCTGATGAAGATTGCTTTAAGGCTTGGTTTTTTCTCTCCACAACAGAATTTCCCTCAGGATGATACGGAGATGAAAACTGCAATGCTACACCCATTCCTTCCATGGCCTTTTTGTAAGCCTGATATCTTTACGCAGGGCCGCGGTCAGAGTGTAACGTGCTTACTGCGTATGTACCGATAAAGACTCACAAATCTTCTATAACAGTTCGAGCGCCAGCAGAACGCTGAGGCCAAACCCACAGGAATCTCGAGCATGAATCCACTGCCACCATGATATACCTGTAAGCCCCGTCCGTTTGTAAGGGGCCGCAGTGGTCCAAGTACACACATGCGAGAGGTTTGTCTGACTTTAGTTATGGTGTCTGTGCCGGGTGTGTAACTGTGGAGCCTTTCATTTGCTGGCAGATGTAGAACTTCAAGACATAGTCTTTAGTTTGCTTAGATAACCCTGGCCACCAATAGTGCTGTTTCAGTAAAGAAATAGTCGCTTTAACACCAGTGTGTGCAGAGCCCAAACACTTGTGTGCAGTTAATATTAAACCTTGCCTTCGATCCATATTTGGTATTACTCTATCCCCCACTCCAGGAATCTGAGCATATGGAATGTTTTGTGCATCTAACTTGTAGGAGTATTTGAGTGGAAATTCTTTAGGTACTGCTGTGACGCCTTTGCGTGAATCGATGACAGCTACCATTATCTTTCTGTTTATTCTCGTTTTAGAACAAGTCAGTGCAGCTACGGAAACCATGCAAACAGCCCCCTTTGTGGCTTCATCAGCCAATAAATGTCCTTCAACATGAACGCCATCATGTTGATGACTCAGTGAATGGATCACGTGAGTCCTCGGTAGCTCGGTTTTCAAGTCTGCTACCTGTTCTCATAGCATTTTGTATAAAGGTTTGATCCGCACACATTGAAAAATAAAGTCGCACCAAATTATCGTGATTTACACATTCCTTTGATTTCTTTCTTCACAGTAGCCAACGCGTTTCGTCCTGTTTAAGAACTTCTTCAGTGCTACAAAACACAGACAACATACAATATTAAAAATCTTTTTAAAAACCAGATTGTGTGTATGAACAAAGTCATTTACACAATTCATACAGTCCATCAATAAAGTTCTGGTTGCATGATTACATATCAGCACTTCTAAGACCATGTTCACACTAAACACGTTACTTTGACACATATTTACAATATTACACTATATTCCACCACAGGGTATGACAGTGTGGGAAACTTGTATAACATGAGTACTGTCAAACACTTTCACCACAAACCTGTGCTAGTATAATCTTATATTTACAAATAAAAAACTCTTTGTTTTATCATACATATTTACAAGCTGAGCAGCAAAGGTCCCAAATCTGGGTTTACATAAGGGAAAACTCCTGTAACTGTGCACAGTGGCATAGGGAGACCTTTATATTTCCATATCCATCCCGTCAAAACACTCCTCAATGAGTGAACCTTATGTGAGTATTCACAACACTATAAAGTGACCACTGTAATCTCATAGAACCTACGGCACAATCCCAAAGAAGGGACAATAACAGTAAGGGTCAGTTACACTTTATAATTACCTCATTAGTTGTCCTCTTAGTGGTGTATGGTTTCTTCTTACTCATGTGCAATCCACCTTGCATTTATCCTCTCTGAAATACATATGGGAAATAATGGAGATTATAGTCCCCTATAACATATCCCTGTTGCTCTTATTTAGTTAGTCAACGACTTAAATACGAAGAGCGCTATACCTGTATCACTGGGATATTATAATCCCCAGTCGCAACTGAATATTTCTAATGTTCTCTTCTATATTTGCTCTTTTGAGGTGATGGCAATATCAAAGAACTGTAAAACATAATCAAAATAAGACATTCAGTCAATGCGTGCCCTGGGTAAGGAAAGGTATACCCTATAGTCAGTGTACAAACTATATATAACAATCTGAGTGATGCCAGCAACACAGGCCACATGAATAACTCATGGACAGTCTCCAGAGAACACAAAATTAGGGTACTCCTCTCGTTTAATATTTCAAATCTCATACCTTTGCTTACGTATTAAAGTCCAAGTTTTGTCGGGTATTTATCAATAACACTCCTTAGGTAAGAGCAAGCCATGGTCAACTCATGAGTCTATAGGGAATGAAGTAAAATAGAAAAAGGGGCTCACATATCGTGAATGATGTATCCCATGTTAAACAACAGGAAAGAGCGTAGAAAGGTTCTGACCCTTCAGCGATTATTCAGTACCTCAATCCCGAGGTCCCACTACAATATGTCCCGAACCGTTATTGTATATAGCTCATTTGTCCTTTTATCCACCAAAATCCTGACCTGGGGGCCCATACATTGACATAATGATTCCCGTTCACCGCTAAAGTCCCGTCCTTGCATATACATACACGTAATTACAAATAACATCACGACGTAGTGGTTAAATCTTCACTAGTGTGCTCATTTTAATTGTGCACAACATTACATTCCATTAGAAGTAACATGAAATTATAGACAGCCCATGAGACATAGGATAATCATAAATTAAGTGCCTGCATCTTATTCAGAATAGGTACATATTTGCCATTATACTAGTTTGCGTATACGTCATATTATGCTCTTGCATTATTAATAGTGTCTGCACCTTAGCCCGTAGACTCACGGATGCATGCAGTTGGACATCAAATAGCTTTAAATACCGCCATCATAGTTATGATGGATATATTTTTGTCTTAACCGGCGGGCTCACGAGTACATGCAATTAAGCATCAAATGACATTGGATACCAACATCATAGTTGTGATGGATACATATTTACTAATGTGCTCATTTGCATGTTCACCACATTAAGCTCTCGTATCCCTGAGGACCCGAAATAATATGTAAAGTAGTTCCACCTTTACCGGCATGCTCATAACTCAATATTTCTATTTGCCCATTTTAACATTATTTAGGTCCCCTAATAGCGTTGCCATCTGGTATGATTGGTTAGTCCATCAATCTATAGTTGACTCACCTTAAAATACATCTCGGGCAAAGTATCCCTCCTTCTGTGTATAACGCCGTCAAGCCAATTTCAAAGAGCGGCGGGTTTTTAAGTCCTATCTCCCGAACCTGTGCATGCGCCATATCCGTGCAGAGCAACCATATCGATCCACCATCTTTTAGTGCGTTTTCGCATTATAAAAGAACAGAAGCTATCTAATAATCCTGTTCCCGACGGCCATCCTAAGGCTAATCATCAGCCAGTAAAGGTTGATATTTATCATTTATATACCTGTTTTTCAGAAAACCACTTTGAGACTTGAGACGTAACCACATATGTACGTATGCACGTATCAATGGCAGCCATCTTGTAGCGGAGCTCTCAACTACCATTGTCGTTCACCAGTTCAGGGCATTCCTATCTATATTGCTAGGCTTAAGACAAACTGTTTAGAGGAATACGTTGTCGAATTAGTGGCAGAGTAGATGTATTAATCACTGAATTCGTTTTTCTATGAAAAACACAGCAGCTTATTCCAACACTTGTCCTAAACGACATTGTTTCACATTTCACGATGTAACATTTCTCTAATCAATTACAATGTGGCATCCTTCTCTAACCCATTACTAGGATGAAAAGCATTTTGGAACCTGCCATCATGCATGTTACCTTTAATGATAGCACATGCCGAGAAATATTGCTGCTTACTTCCTATCGCTGGTTGAGCAGACCCATCAGTTTAAATAATATATTCATACTGGTCAAGAGGCAAGATTTCATTTGGTAGAGGATATTCTCGTTCATATTGGAAGAATGCCTGCGCTTTTAAACTGGGAGCAAATCTATATTCAACATCTGTTGCAGTAAGAGAATTATCCCATTGTATCCATCTTGGATGTAATGCTTTCACATTCAGGATGCTGGCTTTTGTAACAGCTTCTAAAGCTGGTACTGGAGTCACGACAATGATGCGTTTCCCCTGAGCCAGTGCTGTTTCTCTTGCTACAGCTGTCTGAACTGCTGTCAGCATTTTTTTAGTTAAAGTGATACGCATTTCTGCCCTTGTGTACAGGTGTGATTTGTAAGCGATAGGTACAGGTTCTCCCTCATTAAAGGTCATGTCTTCCTGGAGTAAACCAAGAATATTAGTATGTTCTTGTGTCCAATCTCTGGCTGAAAAGTCAGGTTTGATTAATTTATAGAAAGGTTTTACCCTTTCTGCATAATCTAAAATGTATGTTCTGCCGAAATGCAGGAATCCTAGTATTGATTGTAAATTTTTCAATGATTTTATAGGCTGGAGCAGTGCACATTTTTCTAAAAAGTTAGCTGCCAGGCTTTTGCCTTCACTTGACAGCTCATATCCCAAACAAAAGACATTGAGGTGGGCTATTTTTGATTTTTTAAAGTTGAATTTGTAGCCCTCTGTGGCAAATCCGATATTAAGGGTGCTTACCCTGGTCAAGTGCCTCTCCAAGTCATCGTCTGTCAGATAAATATAATCCACATAGGACAACGCTTCTTCATCAAATTTGTGAAGTAACTCTGTTTCTCTTGCAGAAAATACCCTGGTGCTATTTTGAACCCTTGGGCGAGTCGACAAAATTGCCGTTGTGACCCTAACACACTGAAGGCTGTTAGATACCTGCTATAAGGTGCTATATTCTGGCAGAAAAATCCATTTGAGATATCAAGTGTGGTTTTGTATATTTTGCGCACAATGTTAAATATTAATGCGCCACTGTGTGCATTTTGGACAGCAAATGTCTTTGTGCATGAGTTTAAATGTCTAACATGTAATACTAGACAATATGTTTTGTCAGGTTTAGAGACGGGAAACAAAGGAATGTTCATTGGAGAGGTATATTTTTCAATGACCCCTTGGTATTCAAGTTGATCTAAGATCTCCCTGACCTGTTTTTTAGCTTCTTCCTTTACTGGAAATTGTCTCTGCGCAGTAGGTGAGATTTTTAACGGGATCACGTGGTAGGTTGAGTTCTCATCCCACCCGGCGTGATTTTTGTACAATGCCGGGTTTGGACTACTGCCCACTCCTGTGCATATGTATGTTTAAGGTGAACTGGAACGTGGTTGGAGAATGCGGAAAATGTACACTTTCTCTCCTAGGGCACTCTATTACGAATGCAGGCGGCAAATCTTGTTCTGCTAACAGGATGTCATAACCAGGTGATAAGTTCTTAAAAAAAAGACCTTTTACTTTCCTGGGCTTGTCCCCCTCCATCCGGAATGTCATTTTGGATAACCTTTGTGGGACGCTCACCCTGGTGTCTGGTGTATCCACTGTGATGTAATCATTCAACTTTGCTGTCACCAGAAATTCCTTCAGGTTCAGGAGAGCTATTGTTACTTCTGCCGCACTGTCTAGCATCGTCAGAGCCTATTCCCTGTTCAGAAGTTATGTCCTCAGAATTCTGGGCATGTCTGATTTTCAGATCAGCAACTTTCTTTTTCTTAAATTGAGGTTTTGGATTATGCTTATCTTCTTTTTTAGAAGTAAAGTCTTGAGCGTGCTGCTTGTTCCTGGACTGTGTGCACTCCTTTCTGAGTTCTGACTATCCTTCTCTTTTGGAGCCTTTCTTCGAGCCCTGAAAGGAGTGAGAGGATTGTGTATCAGTATCCTAATACCTGTCAGGTTTCCTAATATTATCCCTATTCCTGAGGTTGTACCTCTTTTCAGAGTGCTCCTGTTGAGGAGACCTACCTCGGGACTGAGATCTCTTGTCTTTAGAGTTTTCTTTTTAATTATCCCACTTCTTTTTAGAAGAAGTAGGTGCCTGTTTAAAAGTTTCCTTCTTAGGACTGCCCTGTAGTTGAGGTTTTAACGCTTTTCCCCCCAAACTATCCCTGCCTAATTCTGGAATCACTGACATAATATCAAAGTGCACAAAATCGAGTTACCAAAATATCAGCGCTAAAATATCGATGACAATAATATCGACTACCAATACTTATTAAAGAAATTACACAAATATCGAACAAAAATATCGTACATCAAAAATATTGTATACAACATTATCGAAAACACAAATATCATTTAAAAAAATATAGAAGTTTCTTTAATAAACATTAAAATGCCCTAAATATCAAAACAAAACTATAGACTTCAATTATATTGGTTTTATTTAAATATCGACATTTAAAAAAGTAACTAAAATGAACATAGCTTAACTCCAAAACGCATTTTCACTATATAAACAATAATTACACACATTATAATCATTATAAAACTGTATTATAATATACATAAAATTACATGTTACTAATCACACTACTAAACTTCACATAAAATATTATTACAAATATTGCATACGTTATACATTTTAAACTATATTAAACATACAAAAGCCAAGAAATATGTTTAAAAAAATAATCACCACTAGCAACTTCTTAGTTAGCGTTTCCCATATATGGAAAGTACGTTCCAAAACCTAAAAAAAAATAAAGAACAGCAAATAGAAACCTTGAACTAATAAAATAGATCCATGAATCAAACCTATCAATGAAATAAACACTATATAAACAATACGTTTTTACACATAATGCAAACTACAGCCCTACAGAAAAAAGAAGTGGAAGCTCTGCCAGATTACTCCCATAAAGCAGATTTACTACTCTGAAAGAAATTTACAACAGCACCAAGTAAGTAAAACGCTATTTAAACTAGAACACTACTTAGACTTTTCACTTAAATTTTTTTTCAAAATCTCATTTACTGATATATCTATCTTGCACTTATGTCTCCTCTACAGATACCTTCTAAAAGGTATCCCAAAACTACTTCTACTACATAAGCAAAAACATCAATCATTTAAAGTATATTTCTGTTTTATTTTTCACAATTCCCTAAAATACACACAAAAAACCCGAATTATCCCCAAGTTACCCATCACCTATAAATTAATAGAACAAACATTATAACATTAAGGGGCCGATTCCGATCCTGGTAAAATATTCCCCGTACGAATCGTATCTGGATTTTTTACCGTACGAATCGTACAAGTCCCGTACAAACTGGCAAGTACGATTCGTACGTGAAAAAGTCCATACGAATCACATTGGGTAAATTCCCCGAGACGTTCTCGGGTCGGAAAAGGTGTCCGACACGTCCGCGGACATTTTTTTGTCCGAATCTGAAAACTTAAGTCCGAGCGCGCAAGTACGATTCGGACCGTCCGTCCGATTGTACAACCGTATGGTAAAAAGACCGTCCGGAGCGAACTCCTATAGCAACCATGGCGATGTCCAAACAGGAGCCCGGTACGCGCCGTCCCCCTCCAGCCCCACGGATGTACGCGCCGTCCCCCCCAGCCCCGCGGATGTACGCGCTGTCCGTCCCCAGCCCCGCAGATGTACGCGCCGTACCCCCACCCCCGTAGGTACGGTGCGGACCTCCACCCCTGTAGGTATGGCACGTACCCCCACCCGTGTATGTATGGCACGTACCCCCACTCCCGTAGGTATGGCACGTACCCCCACCCGTGTATATATGGCACGTACACCCACCCGTGTATGTATGGCACTTAACCCCACCTGTGTATGTATGGCACGTACCCCCACCCCTGTATGTACGGCATGTACCCCCACCTGTGTATGTACGGCATGTACCCCCACACCGTAGGTATGGCACATACCCCTACCCGTGTATGTACAGCACGTACCCCCACCCATGTATGTACGGCATGTACCCCCACCCGTGTATGTACGGCAAGTACCCCCACCCCTGTAGGTACGGCACATACCCCCACCCGTGTATGTATGGCACGTACCCCCACCCGTGTATGTACGTACCCCCACCTGTGTATGTATGGCACGTACCCCCACCCGTGTATGTATGGCACGTACCCCCACCTGTGTATGTACGGCACATACCCCCACCCCTGTAGGTACAGCACGTACCCCCACCCGTGTATGTATGGCACGTACCCCCACCCCTGTAGGTACGGCACGTACCCCCACCCGTGTATGTACGGCACGTACCCCCACCCGTGTATGTACGGCAGGTACCCCCACCCGTGTATGTACGGCATGTACCCCCACCCGTGTATGTACGGCACGTACCCCCACCCATGTATGTACGGCACGTACCCCCACCCCGTAGGTACGGCACATACCCCCACCCGTGTATGTACGGCACATACCCCCACCCATGTATGTACAGCACATACCCCCACCCGTGTATGTACGGCACGTACCCCCACCCCCATAGGTACGGTGCGGACCCCCAGCGGGAATGTATGTTTGAATATTTTTAAAGTAAATAATTTTATGATATTTAATTTTTGTGTAATTTAATTCCGTAGTGGGTTGTGGGTTTATAGGGGATTAGGGTGGGAAGTAATTTAATTATAGTACATTAAGGTGCCGATTCCGATCCTGTAAAACCCGGGTACGAACCGTCGGACGGAGCGTTTTCTCCGTCCGACTCGTACCCGCGAAAAACACCGTACAAACCCGCAAGTACGATTCGTACAGAAACACCAATTCCGTACGAATCGTAAAAAACACCGACCGGCTAAAATATACCCACAATTCGGATCCGGGACACAGCGTACGCGACATGCGCACAGAGTCAGGCAGCGTTTTACGGATCAGCAAGTACGATTCGTACCCACAGCACTTCGCACGGCAATATATTTACGGGACCCAAAAAGTGCCGGAAAAGCTAATTAGGCCGCGATGCACGACGAAAAGGGGGCCCGGTATGCTCCGTACCCCCATCCCTACACGTCCGCACAGTACCCCCATCCGTACACGTCCGCACCATACCCCCAGCCCCCCCATGTACGCACCGTACCCCAGCACCCATACGTGTACGCGCCATACCCCACCTCCGTACCACAGCCCCGTACCTGTACGCACCGTACCCCTACCCCCCGCATGTACGGTGCGTACCCCCACCCCTGTATGTATGGTGCGTACCCCCGCATGTACGGTGCGTACCACCCGCATGTACGGTGCATACCCCCACCCCCGTATGTACGGTGCATACCCCCCACATGTATGGTGCTACGTGCTGGGGTTACGCACCTTACATATGGGGGTGGGGGTATGCACCATACATGTGGGGGTGGTGGTATACGGGGGTGGGGGTATGCACCGTACATGCGGGGGTGGGGGTATGCACTGTACATGCGGGGGTGGTGGTACACGCCGTACATGCGGGGGTGGGGGTACGCACCGTACATACGGGGGTGGGGGTACGCACCATACATACAGGGGTGGGGGTACGCACCGTACATGTGGGGGTGGGGGTACGCACCGTACATACGGGGGTGGGGGTACACACCGTACATGCGGGGGTGGGGGTATGCACCGTACATGCGGGGGTGGGGGTATGCACCGAACATGTGGGGGTGGGGGTACGTACCATACATGCGGGGGTGGGGGTACGCACCGTACATGCGGGGGTGAGGGTATGCACCGTACATACTGGGGGGGTGGGGGTACGCACCATACATGCGGAGGAGGGGGTATGCACCGTACATGCGGGGGTGGGGGTATGCACCGTACATACTGGGGGGGTGGGGGTACGGTGCGTACAGGTACGGGGCTGTGGTACAGAGCTGGGGTACGGCGCATACACGTATGGGTGCTGGGGTACGGTGCGTACATGGGGGGGCTGGGGGTACGGTGCGGATGCACGCGGGAGGGGTGGGGAGCTGGGGGGGCCATGCAACGCGTACCCCTCACCCAGGTATGTCCGGGGTAGGGGTGGTACACAGTTTGCTCCGTACAGGACGTTTTACATGCGGTTGTATATTCGGACGGACGGTACGGATCGTACTTGTGCGCTCGGACTTCAGTTTTACGATTCGTACGTAAAACTGTCCGGGGACGTGTCGTACACTTTTCCCTACGATATTCGGACGTAAAAACTTTCCGACGCACTCTCGTAGACTTTTCCCAACGCTATTCGTAGATATTTTTCACGTACAAATCGTTCTTGCCAGTTTGTACGGTACTTGTACGACTCGTACGTAAAAAAATACAGATACGGGTCGTACGCAAATTATTTTTAACGGATTGGAAACGGCACCTAAATATTCATTTTTAGGAATTATTAATTATTTTTAATTTAGTTTTGCGTTTTACTTCTGTAGCGGGTTGTGGGTTTATAGGGGAATAGGGTGGGAAGTAATTTAATTGTTATTAAGTAATTATTAATTGGTATTGAAAATTAATTGGATGTTGATTAATTATTAATTGGTAAATAATTTGTATTAATTGGTAATTAATTTGTATTCATTGTTTAATTGATAATTATGTTTATTGTATTAATGTATTATTTGTAGCTGGTTGTGGATTTATAGGGGAATATGGTGGGAAGTAATTTAATTGTAAATAATTAATTATTGAAATAATTTTTGTATATTGATAATTAATTTATTATTAATTAATTATTAATTGGTATTATTTGTATTTATTAATTTTTGGTATTGAAAATCAATTGGTTGTTAATTATTAATAGGTAATTAAAAAAAAATTGGTGTTTACAATTCATTAATGATTAAATATTGTGTGATTGGTAATTAATTTTAATACTGTTTTTGGGTATTAATAATTAATTTATTTTTAATAAAATATTACATTATTATGTTTCCTACTATTGCACTCACAGGAGTGGGAATAGTAATTTGTACCCCTACGCTATCCAACGCTTTCCCTACTTTTGCACTCACTGGAGTGGGAATAATAATTTTTACCCCTACGCTATCCAACGCTTTCCCTACTGTTGCACTCTTTGGAGTGGGTATAGTAATTTTTACCCCTATGCTATCCAACGCTTTCCCTACTGTTGCACTCACTGGAGTGGGAATAGTAAATTTTACCCTCCCGCTATCCAACGCTTTCCCTACTGTTGCACTCTCTGGAGTGGGAATAGTAAGTTTTTACCCCTACGCTATCCAAAGCTTTCCCTACTGTTGCACTCTTTGGAGTGGGAATAGTAATTTTTACCCCTATGCCATCTGACGTTTTCCTTACTGTTTCACTCACTGGAGTGGGAATAGTAAATGTTGCCCTCCCGCTATCCAACGCTTTCCCTACTGTTGCACTCTCTGGAGTGGGAATAGTAAATTTGACCCCTACGCTATCCAACGCTTTCCCTACTGTTGCACTCTCTGGAGTGGGAATAGTAATTTTTACCCCTACTCTATCCAATGCTTACTCTACTGTTGCACTCTTTGGAGTGGGAATAGTAATTTTTACCCCTACGCTATCCAACGCTTTCCCTACTGTTGCACTCTCTGGAGTGGGAATAGTAATTTTTACCCCTACGCTATCCAATGCTTTTCCTATTATTGCACTCTCTGGAGTGGGAATAGTAATTTTTACCCTCCCGCTATCCAACGCTTTCCCTACTGTTGCACTCTCTGGAGTGGGAATAGTAATTTTTACCCTCCCGCTATCCAACGCTTTCCCTACTATTGCACTTACTGGATTGGTAATAGTAAATTTTACCCGCACGCTATCCTACGCAAAAAATATTGAATATATTTGACTAATATTATGTAATATATATGTATTCATTTTTTTTTTACTTACATTAATTATTTATTAATTTTAAAGTTATTTAAGTATTTTTAAGTATGTTTTAGTTAATTATATGTATTATTTCATTAATTTTACATTACTTTGAAGACATTTAAAAAATTCGATATTTTGACAAACTATATTTTTTACAACGATATTTTGGATTCTATATTTTTGTACTTACCTGTTTGTAAATAGGGATTCAATATTTTGGCATTCTATATTTTTTCCTCGATATTTTGTCAGTGATCCACACAATACATGGGTTTTTCCAAAATACTAATGCTCCATTTGTCTATACTCTACTCCCCAACAAACAACAAGCTACCTACCTTGAAATTTTAAACCAAATAAAAGATAAAACCAATAATTATTTCACTCAGAAAATAATTATTGATTTTGAGCATGCCATGATCAATAGAATACCTCAATGCTACCCCCATACAGCAAAACAGGGTTACTATTACCACTTTAATCAATGGAGACATCTACAAAAGTCAACCCTAAGGGGTCGATTCCGATCTGGGTCGGACAGCCCTCCGAGAGCTGTCCATAGCCTTACCTTGCGACTGACTCGTACCGTGAGCCGGTCTGTCCGGCGATGAAGTACGATGCGCAAAAGTGCCACAATTCCGTCCGACACGTATGCTGCGATTCCAGCAGCATTTCCCATACGAGCCGTACCTCCAAACGCCTATTCGAGTCGCCTGAAAGCAGTTTCCACAGCAGTTTCCTGCCGGACAAGTACGATGCACAAATCCTACGCGCTGGACAGGTCGCCACTAGCAGCACATCACAGCATCCGGTAGAGCTGCATATCAGGTCCGATTCGCGCCACAACACGATCCACGGCTCCGAGATGGACCAACTCTCAACGTGTATGAGACAGAGAAACAATCAGCAAGTACAAGACGAACCAATGATGAATCCCATCGTCAGGTCATCCCAGTACTATATATCTCTGACCGGATCATGAACAGATGCGTACATCGCAGACAGTAAGTCAGACACCCCCTCAAACAAACATCACAAACATGCGAAATGCTACACACACAGGGGGTACATCTCTTCCACCAGCAACAGCAAAACCACAGGAGTAGCATGGTCCTCACTACCAGCAGTCCCCACACCTTGGGGGGGTGCCCATCACCACTACCAACCACAAATTTGGGGTGCTGGATGGCCAACACTACTACCATCCCCACTCATAGGGGGTTGGATGCCCTGTCCCACTACCATCCCCACTCATAGGTGGCTGGATGACCAGCACAACTACCATCCCCACTCATAGGGGGCTGGATACCCAGCAATACCAGTACCCTCAACTCATAGCGGGTTGGATGCACAGCACTACTACCATCCCCACTCATAGGGGGCTGGATACCCAGCAATACCAGTACCCCCAACTCATAGGGGGCTGGAGGCACAGCACTACTACCTTCCTACTCATAAGGGGCTGGATGCCCTGCACCACTTCCATCCCCACTCCTAGGGGGCTGGATGCCCAGCACTAGTACCATCCCCACTCATAGGGGGCTGGATGCCCAGCAATACCAGTACACCCAATGCATGGGGGGTGGTTGCACAGCACTACTACCATCCCTACTCATAGGGGGCTGGATGCCTTGCACTACTACCATCCCCACTGATAGAGGGCTGGATGCCCA
Organism: Triturus cristatus; assembly: GCF_964204655.1. Taxonomy (NCBI): domain Eukaryota; kingdom Metazoa; phylum Chordata; class Amphibia; order Caudata; family Salamandridae; genus Triturus; species Triturus cristatus. The sequence continues at coordinate 52,124,836 of NC_140582.1, read as the reverse complement.
GCAATACCAGTACCCCCAACTCATAGGGGGCTGGATGCCCAGCACTACCACCATCCCTACTCATAGGGGGCTGGATGTCCAGCAATACCAGCACCCCCAACTCGTAGGGGGCTGGATGCCCAGCACTACTACCATCCCCACTCATAGGGGGCTGGATGCCCAGCAATACCAGTACCCCCAACTCATAGGGGGCTGGATGCCCAGCAATACCAGTACCCCAACTTAAAGGGGGCTGGATGCACAGCATTACTACCATCCCCACTCATAGGGGGCTGGATGCCCAGCAATACCAGTACCCCCAACTCATAGAGGGCTGGATGCCCAGCAATACCAGTACCCCCAACTCATAGGGGGCTGGATGCCCAGTACTACTACCATCCCCACTCATAGGGGGCTAGATGCCTAGCAACACCAGTACCCCCAACTCACAAGGGGCTGGATGCACAGCACTACTACCATCCCCACTCATAGGGGGCTGGATGCCCAGCAATACGAGTACCCCCAACTCATAGGGGGCTGGATGCACAGCACTACTACCTTCCCTACTCATAAGGGGTTGGATGCCCTGCACCACTTCCATCCCCACTCATAGGGGGCTGCATGCCCAGCAATACCAGTACCCCCAACTCATAGGGGGCTGGATGCCCAGCACAAGTACCATCCCCACTCATAGGGGGCTGGATGCCCAGCAATACCAGTGCCCTCAACTCGTAGGGGGCTGGATGCACAGCAATACCAGTACACCCAACTCATGGGGGGTGGTTGCACAGCACTACTACCATCCCTACTCATAGGGGGCTGGATGCCCTGCACTGCTACAATCCCCACTCATAGGGGGCTGGATTCCCAGCAATACCAGTACCCCCAACTTATAGGGGGCTGGATGACCAGCACTACTACCATCCCCACTCATAGGGGGCTGGATGCCCAGCAATACCAGTACCCCAAACTCATAGGAGGCTGGATGCCCAGCAATACCAGTACCCCCAACTCATAGGGACTGGGTGCACAGCACTACGACCATCCCCACTCATAGAGGGCTGGATGCCCAGCAATACCAGTACCCCCAACTCATAGGGGGCTGGCTGCCCAGCAATACCAGTATCCCCAACTCATAGGGTGCTGGATGCACATCAATAACAGTACCCCCAACTCATAGGGGGATGGATGCACAGCACTACTAACATCCCCACTCATAGGGGGCTGGATGCCCTGCAATACCAGTACCCCCAACACATAGGGGGCTGGATGCCCGGCAATACCAGTACCCCCCACTCATAGGGGGCTGGATGCACAGCACTACTACAATCCCCACTCATAGGGGGCTGGATGCCCAGCAATACTGGTACCAACAACTCATAAGGGGCTGGATGACCAGCACTGCTACCATCCCTACTCATAGGGGGCTGGATGCCCAGCAATACCAGTACCCCCAACTCATAGGGGGCTGGATGCACAGCACTACTACCATCCCCACTCATAGAGGGCTGGATGCCCAGCAATACCAGTACTCCAACTCATAGGGGGCTGGATTCACAGCACCACTACCATCCCCACTCATAGGGGGCTGGATGCCCAGCAATACTAGTACCCCCAACTCATAGGGGGCTGGATGCACAGCACCACCAGCATTCACACACATATGGTAACCAAGCAAACCACCCCCCTACCATCTTGGCAAGATTGGTTGTTTGTGTGTGCAAAATCCCCACAACACAGATTCTGACAGTGAACATACAATATGACTCCCATCACATGTGTGCCCAAAAGGTGATTGTGGGGTTCAAAACACCATCATTTTAGTATCATTGTGGTAATGGGGGTCTAAACCCCCCATCCCTACAGTGACCAAAAGGTGAGTGTGGGGTTCAAAACACCAGCATTTTACTATCATTGTGGTAATGGGGTATAAACCCCCATCACTGCAGTGACCAAAAGGTAAGTGTGGTGTCCAAAACACTAGAATTAGACTATGTGAAATCTGAGCATCATGATGCATACACACATATCTCTATGAACAGACACACAAACAGGAATCCTGTGGAGACTGTCAATGTTAAGTGACAAAGTCATATACCATGGCAGCAATGGGACATACCAAACATGATCAATGTGCAGGATGATGAGCTACAAGACGCATGGACACTAGGGACAAACCTCCAAACAACATCCACCCAATGGAACGCAAAAGCCATACCAATTCAGAGGTGCAGATGCACAAACACAGACAGGTAGCCCCACACTGCATATCATACACAACACATGTGTGTGTCTCAGTGTCCCCAGGCTAGTACACAACACATGACGGTGGGCTGAACAACAATCACACAGATGTGGACACAGTGCCATACAAAAGTAACTCATGAACTCGACACCCCTTTGTGGGCAGGCAGGCATTGTCAGATGAGTGGAGTCCCAACGGATTCATGTGACACAAGCTGGGTGGAACAGCAACCAACACAGCAAGAGGCAGACCCACTACAGCACTACCGTCTAGTACCCTAATTTGTGGTGACAGTAGCCTGTACGCCAATCCCACTGTGATGACAAAGGTAGGTTTTCCCTATATTGTGGAGCACAGTCAGCTGTGCGTACTGGGTCATGTGTCCTGAACAACAAACTCATATAACACCTCCATCAACACAAATCATTGGCCATGGCCTGCAAACAATGGGCAAAATGTAGGTAGGGGCCTAGACATGAAACAACTCCCATTTGGCCACCCTCAACACCACACACCTTGATCTGCAACAATGTGCATCAGCTAGGCACACAGGGACTGGTGACATTGCTCAAGCACCCATGTCAATCCCAGGGCTGGTGGGGGGATCTAAGGTACTCACAAATCCTCACACATGGTCTGTCAACAGCCCCTGTGAATGTCTGCCACACTGCACAGTATGCACAGCATGGGCATAATGTGAAAACTACCCAATTCATTCGGAACCCTGCCACACACCTTCACCAATGAGGAACCAAAGGAGAGCCACAAAGAACACATGTTGGCACCTTCCAACATAGCAGCAATGACCCTGATGATTGGGAGTAGTCACACACACATACAAGTGAGCCTCTCACTGACAGATACCACATAGGGAAAACAACATAATGTTGGTAACACATAAGTGCAAATGAGAATCCAGAATGTGTCCCACGTGCGTTCCCTGGAACATACAACTGAAACAGCCAGGGATGACACCCTAATGACCAGTAGGTTGTCATGCATCTACATCCCAGAAAACCCAGGGCAAGGATGTTTGATGAATACAGGACAACTCAGCAAGCGCACCAAACAGGTAAATCTGTATAAAACACAGGTTGTGTCCTAAAAAGGGAAGGGAACACACGCAGACATGCTCACACAACACATACCATGTGCCCAGGCAATGTCATGGAATGACACAATGCCATGAGGGGACTCCACTCCTGGGGAAGGTCTGCTGTGCCAAACGTTGTCTGTGCAGGGTTCTGTCATGCCAGCACAACACTTGCCCAGTGAGCCAACAATTACAACACAATGAAAGCTCTGGTCACAGCAGCCTGTGTATGGGAGTCGCCCTTCAGTCATCTGCACATATGCAACACACATGTAGAGCAAGCTGGACTGATGACACAGATGACTTGTGTACCATGGATGCACAAACCTGCCTGTCAAGTGGAGATGTTCCTAGTCAGGGAATCTTACTATGTGCTCAAATGTAAGCACTAAATATGTGCAACAGTGTATGCCAAAGATGTGAAGTAGCAAACCCAAAGAGAAAATCCTGGTCACAAGATTTTGCCATCATTACACCCTGAAATTGCAGCTAAGGATGTCATGGATACATAGCAGAAAAGTACACATATCCCATGGACCACATGGAGTACATCACATCAACAAATCATTTTGTTATACCTTTAAAACACCAGTTCAACAGCAAGTCCATCAACGTCATGTACAGTTGATGCAACACCACTGAAAAACAACAATTGGCTTTATTCAGCACATAACTCCTTGAAACTGTTAAGTCCACAATGTCAAAAGGCCAATGGCCAGTCCATTTCAGGAGTCCTACCAGGAAGACATGTGACAAGTTGTCACCCATTGCTTGCCTGCACTGCTACGGGCAGGGGACATCTCCCCTTGGAAGGACATATATAGGGGCAGGCCAAGCACCGAAGGAACAGGCTCAGGGGACAGCAGAATGGGGTAGGAGAGGGGTGGTGGGTGCAAGAGTGTCACTGGAAACTGCCGTGGAGGTGTATGACACAGTGGGTGTCGTCACCACGGCAGGGCAAAAGTCAAATGTGGTGGGTGCTGTGAACCACTGCAGGGCTCAAGTCAGATGGGGTTGTTGCCGGCACAACTGCAGTGGGCAGGTCAGATGGTTGGGAAGGGGTCTCCACTGCAGTGCCAATCTCCAAAGGAGTGACATGGAGTTCAGGTGAGGTGGGCAGGACAGAGGGGGGGACACGGTCTCCACACCAGTGGCAGGAACAGGCTGAGCGTGTGAGGTGGGGGTGGAAATGCATGTGTTAGGGCCTAAGCATTTTGGGGATGCGTTATCGGTGTGTGGGGGAACCAGGGGCAGGGTGTGGCGGCGGACCTGTGGAGTGGTGGCCTTGGGGCTACAGGACAGAGACTGTGTCTTGGAGCTGTGGGATTGTGGTGGGATCTTGCTCTTCCTGCTCCGGGGGGACTTGCGGATGGGGCCTCAGTGTCCGTGCGCCTGGGGGAGGGTGTCCGTGTGGCAAGGGAACTCCCCCGTGTGCGTGGTGACTTCCTCTTCCCCTTGTGAGTCAGAGCAGATGGATCAGTGGGGAAGAGACCAAGGTCACAGAGGAAGAGCTGCTGGGAAGGGGGTGTTGCAGGTGAGGCAGGGGAAGGGTTTTGGAGGGAGAGGCATTTGAGGATCGCGGAGTGCTTGTGGATGCCTGTTTGTGCGTCTGTGACCCATCTCCTGTGTGTGTGCCATCAGTCCCCGGAGTGTGCATGCCTGTGGCTTTGGATTTTGTCTTGCGTGGCTGTGTGCTGCTTGTGTCTGTTGTGGTGCCTGCCAGTGCTGGTGTGTGTGTGCATTGGACAGGAAGGGTAGTGGGGACTTTGGATGTAGCAGAGGTTGGAGGGGTGAGGGACTGTTGGAGGAGGGACACTGCTGCCGTCTGTGTGGAAGCCATGGCCTGAATGGCCTGATGTGGGGAAGACATGTTGGATGAGATGCCCTCCAGTTGTGTCAACAGACTGGTGTGGGAATAGAGGACACTCAGCATCACTGTCTGCCCTACATGGAGCTGCTTCAGTAAGTCCACAGACTCCACACTCAGGGCAGCAGGGGAGACAGGGGCAGGGGGTGCGGTGCCTGGACCAAAGGAGACATGCTCCCTTACATGGGGGCCTCCACGGACATCTGGGATGGGAGCAGATTGGAGGGTGGAGATGGTGGTGGTGTCTGGGGTCTGCAGATACCTGCCTCCACAAGGGAGTCCTCACTGGAAATGCTGTGTTCTTCAGCCGAGGTGGTCGTAGCTGAGGTCTCCTCAGTGTGGCTCCCCTCACCCTCCATGCCACTGGGTCCCTTCAACTCCTCTGAAGCGGACCCAGTCTGGCTCTGCGGCTACTCTTGGTCCGTGGAGCTGTCTCCTCCAGTAGCCGTAGATGTATCTGCAAACAATCAGGATAACCAGATCCACATCAGTCACCTGTTTCACCTGACACATCACAGTCAGTACAGCACATTACAGAGCACTCATTTGCATCATTTGCCAAATATTGCACAAAGTGCTGACACATATTGGAAAAGACACCTGTCAGTCTGCCAGTCAACTATGCCCCTCATATCCTGCCCCCCCATGGACCCATCTGTCTGGTGCATGTAGTATGCCACTACTTATATGTGCACACATGCACCACATAGACATATCTCAGAACTGCTGAAATTGTGATTGAAATGTGCCAGTACACCCATATCCCATTTCCTGCCACTGACTTAGTACATGTGTCAGGATAAGGGATGGCCAAACTCATTGTCAGTAAAATGGATATGCTTCCTTCACAAGCCACCATGAGGTGCCCATGTATTGCTGGTCAATTCCACAATAGAGTGTATGCTGTACAACTGACATTACTACAGGATACACATTAGCAAGTGGGATACCATGCTACTGCCCAGTATGGCTAGTCAGTCATCACTGGTTTCAGTCACAAGGGCCGTGCAACCAAAACAAAAACATTCTGCACTGTGTCACAATCATTATCATTTTGGGGAATGTAAGCCCTGCAGCTGTCAAGTGTACATGTTCCCCCACTGCTACCCACATCTTAACGCATCTGATGATCACACGTAATACAAATGTGACAGTTGAGTGACTGCAAGCACCAATCTGTAAACATGATAACATCACAGCCTGATGAGAACAAATTGAGTCTGCCTGCACTTTAATGTATAATACAACATTATTCACCGTCAAGTGATTACACACCTATGTTTTACCCCATTGTGATGATCCATTAGCTACACCTCAGCTAGCTGCCCAAACCAAACACCACAGGAGTCTAAGAGGCTAGGCCACTCCACAATGACACTGAGGCAGACACCATATTGCACATTTCACAATGCACTAAATGTAGGCTGACACACAGGAGTAGAAGAACAGAGTGTACTTCATGTCCTGAGTAGGCATACCTGTCCAGATCCATGTGCAACATGGAATTACCCTGAACACTAGGCATGTGTTCATGCATGTGTGACAAACAAGATGTACATTCTTCTGAGGCCCCAACATTGCCGTACCTGCTATATCTCTGTGTGGTAAATTCCCCAGGCACATATGGTGAGCCATTGCATCAATTGGAACGCATATCAATTGCCCACAAAGAGTACATGTCTGAATTCTGGCAATGTGCATACACGTGGCAATCAATTGCCTCACTCATGAAGACAAAACAATGCACCGGTAGCAGATGCTGTTTACAGCCTTAAGTTTGGACAACAGCAGGGACACACAACCCAAGTGACACAAGTCACATACTGAAAGGGCCACACCTGTGTATCAGATGAGGATGGTCCATGACCGCATTTGGGCACATGACTCCTGTTCAAGCAGACAGGAGATCTGTGGGAGTGTAATCAGGATGAAGGAGTGCAAAGAGCATGTGAGACATAGTACACAGAAAATGCATGCACTTACCCCCTCCTCGCTGCTGTCTGGCCTTTAACTGCCCATCAAGGTGAGGAAAGACCACCACCAGAATCCGGTACATGTGGGGGGTCAGTGTCCGTCCTCCGCCCCTTCTGCGAGGAGGCTGCAATCCTCCGGGTCCAGCCACAAAGGTCCTGCCACCTCTTCTGGCAGTTGCGGATGCGGCGTCTGTATACCCCCACAGATCCACCAGCCCGGGCAATGGTCAGCCACATCTCCTGCTTTTTATGGGCATCAACCTGTGAGGATGACAAGAATAAAAGTCCATTATCACACATGCCACATGTTTGTGCATCACACAGTTTCATATACATGTCTTTATCGCAAGGGCATTTGATGTATTCAGGTAGTGCAACTATGGTGATTGTTGGACCCGGCCTCGTAGAATGGCCCTCCGTGCCCCCGCACCACCGAAACCTGGTACCTGCAGCCCAAGCACACGGCCCAGCCGACCCTTCCCACCAGGACACCCGCACCAACCCCGGACCTCCCCGTCCATGGCCTCTCTCCTTTCGGCCACCCCGGCCCCGCGTGCCCACTCCATGCAACAAGATGGCCGCCCGGCCCCAGCGCGACCCGGGCCTCGAGGCGCCACTCCGGCTGGAGGACATCACGCTTCCAGGGGATGAGAGAGGGAGGAGCAGTTTCTATCGCACCTCTAACTCCCCTGGGACGATGGGTTTCGATCGGCCCTCCGGCCTCCCTGCGGGCTGGCTCCGTGCCTGCTGGGTGTCTGGGACTCCTCCCGACCCGGCCCTGAAAGGATCAAAAGACAATAGCAGGAAACCCCGACAAGCGGCCCCCAGGTGACAAGACCCCTGCCTGCACAGACTCCGGACATCAAAGAGGGGTCGACCTATAACAAGGGGTGCTCTGAGACTGTCCGGTAGATTCGACGCTGGAACAATGAGAGCCTGCCGACGCGGTCACGGCTCCTGGAACTTGAACCTACCTGTGCCCTGCTGAGTGACTCGCGGCTCCCTGAAGATCGTAAGACCTCCGAACTTGTACCTGAGCCCTGCTGAGTGACTCGCGGCTCCCTGAAGATCGTAAGACCTCCGAACTTGTACCTGAGCCCTGCTGAGTGACTCGCGGCTCCCTGAAGATCGTAAGACCTCCGAACTTGTACCTGAGCCCTGCTGAGTGACTCGCGGCTCCTTGAAGATCGTAAGACCTCCGAACCTGTACCTGAGCCCGCTGAGTGACTCGCGGCTCCCCCAGACTCTCACGGTCCCGCCGGACCCCGACTCCGACCACGTATCCCCCAGCTCGAGGATTGTGAGCTGTGCGCCGGATACGTCCCTGCTTTGAACCGTTACCAGGGACAGTCCCGCTACCCCCTACCTTTCCGAGACTCTTGAGCCCGTGCTCACCTTGTACATATTTGCAGTGATACCTATTTGATAAAGCTTGTTTTCTGAGAATACCCAGTGTGGTCTCTCTGTGTCGTGTGGTGCCAGAAGTACGATCCTAGTTGCGAGATTCCTCCCCCTGGGGAATCTCCCGCCAGTGCCCGGCTACGATACTACGCGGGTGGGACTCAGGGTAGTCAGGACCCCCCTTCCGGGCTCCTCTGAGGTCGCCGTCTAACATTGGTGGCAAGCGACGGGATTCGGGCCCATCACCTAGAGATCGTACAGTGAACAACGGACGCACGACCAACAAAGATGGCAGAAGGAAGCGCCATGAGCTCCGCAGAAACCAACGCCAACAGAGTGTTCCAGGTGGAGCATCTAGAAGAATACACACACAAAGAGCTAAAGCAATTTTGCAAAGAACTTAAAATCGCTACCACTGGCCTCAACACTAAGGAAGACTTGCAGAAAGCACTAAAAACTTGGGTGGAGACTGGGGCCTCCCGCCCGGAAGGCACGGGGGAGCTCCCCGACGAAGCCGAACCCCCTCCAAGTGAAAGCAGCGACAATCAGGTGCGAGGCATTGTACCAGACGGGGGCCTATCCCCGGAAGAACTCGCGGACAGAGAGAGAAGCCGCAGTCATGAACTCGAGTTAGCCAAACTCAAAATCGAGGGCGAATTGAAGTTAGCGGAGAAAAAGCTAGCGGTAGAGCAAATGCGCGTACAAGGCGAACTGGAAGAAAAGAAGCTCCAACGGGAGCACGAAGGAAGGAAGCTCCAACTGGAGCACGAACGCAGCTTAAAGGAACTCGAGCTCAAGGCCCGAAATGAGGACGGGAGGCCCTCGGGAAACCGAGAGACGGCCCCCCCATCGGAACAGAAGGTCCACATCCCCAAGGATGTGGTCAAGGAATACTATAAAAACGATGACATTCAGCAATGGTTTCGGGCCTACGAGGTCGCCATGACCTCCCATCGGATCCCACAGAAGGACTGGGTGGCGGGGTTGTGGGGGCGGTTTCTGAGCGAAGGAAGGGACACCCTGCTCGACCTACCCCTCTCCCTGCAGACCTCCTACAGCCACATGAAAGAGGCTCTCCTCACAAGATACGGCCTCACCCCAGAAATGTACCGCCAACGGTTCCACTGATCTCATGTTATGGGAACACCTGGCTGCGAACTGCTTCATAGAGCTACGTCAACATCTGCTGGATAGCAAGCTCACAGATCCCCGGAAGCTGGCTGTGGAGGCCGACCGCTGGACCAACACCCGGGTCTCCCGGGGCATGGTAGGAGAGTACCCCCGAACCAGTCAGGGACCACCCCGCCAGAGAGGGGGAGGGAACCAGGGAGGGCCGAGAGAGTCCCAGCCTAGCCCCCCGAAGATACCACCTCCACCTTTCCCGGCGCCCCCCCCACCAGTGACAGGGCCGCCTGGGAGACGAGGACACCGGGTGACCGTCACATGTTTCCGTTGCCAGAAACCCGGGCACTACGCCAATGACCCAGAGTGCCCCATGGCCACCCAAGTCACCCCTGCGAGACAGATAGCCAACGTAGCCCTGGGGGAGGAGGTTGAGGAAGCCGAGGAGTGGGAACCCGCCGCTATGGCCCTAGTATCCCTGGGAGATAGGGAAATGATCCCTGGTAGCCTCCTACCGTCCAACACACAGAAATATGGGCAGCTCGTCAAGATCAATGGCCACCAGGTAGAGGCCCTGCGGGACACCGGGGCCAGTATCACCGGTGTCCTCAGGCACCTAGTCCCCGAGGAGCAGATCCTCCCCAATGTCTTTTGCCCCGTAATATCCGCAGACAATAGGGAAAGTATGTGTCAGGTAGCCCTGGTGCCATTTGAGTGGGGAGGGGTGATAGGTAAACTCAAGGTGGCCGTAAGAACCTCCCAGCCGGTCGACTGCCTCCTAGGGAACGACCTGGAGAGTTCTCCCTGGAAGCACGTAGAGCGCAAGGCCCACCTAGGAATGATGGGACTCCCCGAGTGGGTGTGTGCCACCACCCGATCTATGACAGCCCGACTCACTCCCCGGAGAGAAGTCGAGAGCACCCCGGTCGAAGAAACCCGTACCGTCCCCGCCGAGGGTCCTCCCGTTCCCCCATCGGAAGGGTCCGTCGCCAGCGACGAACCCGCACCATCCGACCCCGCCCCGGTCCCCGAGTTGGGGGATCTACCCGAGTTGGCCCATTGGCGCCACGAGGGCGGGCCCACCCGGGAAGAATTTTGCCGGGAGCAAGCCACCTGTCCTTCCCTGATCGGGCTGCGGCGCTAGGCCGAGGGCCAAGCCGCAGGTGACCAGACCGGAACGCACCGAATCTATTGGGAGAATAACATCCTGTATAGTGAGCAGAAGTCGGTGGAGCTGGGATCCGGACGGGTACTGGTGGTACCCCTCCGCTTCCGAGATTTCCTCCTGGGCTTAGCCCACGACGTCCCCCTCGCCGGCAACCTGGGTCAGGACAAGACCTACAGCCGTCTCGTGACCCATTTTTATTGGCCTAAGATGAAAGCAGGGGTAGAGGCACACTGCAAGTCCTGCCCCACGTGCCAAGCCAGTGGGAAGAGTGGGGGGAAGCGCAAGGCTCCCCTCCAACCCTTCCCGGTCGTCAGTACCCCCTTCGAACGAGTCGGAATCGACATCGTGGGGCCACTGGACCCCCCCACCTCCCAAGGTCACCGTTTCATCTTGGTCCTAGTAGACCACGCCACACGCTATCCGGAGGCTATTCCCCTACGCACCATTACGGCCCCCGTGGTGGGCCGGGCCCTGATGGGGATCTTTTCCAGGGTGGGTTTCCCCCGCGAGGTCGTGAGCGATCGCGGCACTAATTTTATATCAAGGTATATGACGTCCCTGTGGCAACAATGTGGGGTGTCCTATAAGTTCACCACCCCGTACCATCCCCAAGGGAACGGCCTAGTAGAGAGGTTTAATAGGACTTTGAAAGGGATGATCGCTGGCCTAGAAGAGCCCCTCCGGCGTAAGTGGGACGTCCTGCTCCCCTGCCTCTTGTTCGCTTACCGGGAGGTCCCCCAGAAGTCCTTAGGGTTCAGCCCGTTTGAATTACTCTATGGGCACCCCGTCCGAGGTCCCCTCAGTTTGGTTAAGGAAGGGTGGGAGGCAGCACCCCAGACCACCCCCCGAGATGTGTTCCAATATGTCCTGGCCCTCCGGAACCAGACCAGGAGGTTCCGAGAACTGGCCGAGGCCAACCTGGAGGCGAGTCAAGAAGAAATGAAGCGCTGGTACGACCAGAATGCTACTCTGGTCGAGTTCCAGCCGGGCCAGCAGGTGTGGGTCATGGCCCCCGTGAAGCCTGGCGCCCTCCAGGACCGATGGACTGGGCCCTACAAAGTGGTTGAGAGGAAGAGTCAAGTCACCTACTTGGTGGACGTCCAGTCGCCTCGGGATCCCCTCCGGGTCCTGCACGTGAACCGCCTCAAGCCTCACTTCGTGCGGACCGAACTGAGCCTCCTGCTGGCCACCGATGACGGGGCCGAAGATGAGTCGGATCCCCTCCCGGACCTCCTGTGTGTCAAGGAGCAGGATGGTTCCGTGGAGGGAGTGAACCTCTCCCCAGCCCTCACTGCCCAGCAACAAGCGGACTGCCGCCAGCTCCTCAGACAATTTTCCGACCTCTTCTCCCTGACCCCCCGGGTAACCAACTGGTGTGTTCACGATGTGGACACCGGGGACAGCCCGCCGGTGAGACACCGAGCCTACCGGGTTCCTGACCGGGTCCGGTCCTGCATTCAAGCTGAAGTCTCGAAGATGTTGACCCTGGGGGTGATCGAGCCCTCTGACAGTCCCTGGGCCAGCCCCGTGGTCCTGGTTCCGAAGACAGCAGCCCCCGGTGTCGCCCCCGAGCTCCGGTTCTGCGTGGATTACCGGGGGCTCAATGACATTACCCGAGCCGATGCCCACCCCATTCCACGAGCCGACGAGCTCATTGACCGACTAGGGGCCGCCCGGTTCCTCAGCACTTTCGACCTCACCTGCGGATACTGGCAGATTGCGCTCACCGAAGGGGCCAAGGAGCGGTCTGCTTTCTCCACACCCGATGGGCACTACCGCTTCCGCGTGATGCCCTTCGGGATGAAAAATGCCCCGGCCACTTTCCAGAGACTGGTGAATAGGGTCCTGGCCGGGCTAGAACAGTTCAGCGCGGCCTATCTGGACGACATCGCTGTCTTCAGTTCAGAGTGGAGTGAGCACCTCCAGCACCTCCGGAGAGTGCTAACCGCCCTGCGCCAGGCACGCCTCACCGTAAAAGCCAGCAAGTGCCAGATCGGGCAAGGATCCGTAGTCTACCTGGGGCACCAAGTCGGGAGTGGCCAGGTCGCCCCTCTACAGCCAAAGATCGACGCCATCCTGGCATGGGAACCACCCATCACCCAAACGGAGGTCCGAGCCTTTCTGGTACTCACGGGCTACTACCGCCGATTCATTCGGGGGTATGGCAGCCTGGTCGGCCCTCTCACTGAACTCACGTCTAAAAAACAGCCAAAGAAGGTGCAGTGGACGGCTGCCTGCCAGGAAGCTTTCGATGCTCTAAAAAAGGCCATGTGCACTGCCCCCGTCCTCCAGGCTCCCGACTACACCAAGGAGTTCATAGTCCAGACCGATGCCTCTGAGCATGGCATTGGGGCCGTCCTGTCCCAAGTGAATGATCAAGGCCTAGACCAGCCCGTCGCCTTCCTCAGTCGGCGGCTGCTGCCCCGAGAACAGAGGTGGAGCACCATAGAGCGCTAAGCCTTTGCCGTGGTCTGGGCACTCAAAAAACTACGACCTTACCTGTTCGGCACTCATTTCAGAGTCCAAACTGACCATCGGCCCTTGCGATGGCTCATGCAGATGCGAGGAGAAAACCCCAAGCTACTGCGGTGGTCAATCTCCCTCCAGGGAATGGACTTCACCGTAGAACACCGCCCTGGTACGGACCACGCCAACGCTGACGGCCTCTCCCGGTTCTTCCGCCTCAGCGAAGAGAACCCCCCAAGGTGATGGGCAGTTCTCTCCGGCTTTCAGCTGGGGGGGACACGTGTTGGACCCGGCCTCGTAGAATGGCCCTCCGTGCCCCCGCACCACCGAAACCTGGTACCTGCAGCCCAAGCACACGGCCCAGCCGACCCTTCCCACCAGGACACCCGCACCAACCCCGGACCTCCCCGTCCATGGCCTCTCTCCTTTCGGCCACCCCGGGTCCGCGTGCCCACTCCATGCAACAAGATGGCCGCCCGGCCCCAGCGCGACCCGGGCCTCGAGGCGCCACTCCGGCTGGAGGACATCACGCTTCCAGGGGATGAGAGAGGGAGGAGCAGTTTCTATCGCACCTCTAACTCCCCTGGGACGATGGGTTTCGATCGGCCCTCCGGCCTCCCTGCAGGCTGGCTCCGTGCCTGCTGGGTGTCTGGGACTCCTCCCGACCCGGCCCTGAAAGGATCAAAAGACAATAGCAGGAAACCCCGACAAGCGGCCCCCAGGTGACAAGACCCCTGCCTGCACAGACTCCGGACATCAAAGAGGGGTCGACCTATAACAAGGGGTGCTCTGAGACTGTCCGGTAGATTCGACGCTGGAACAACGAGAGCCTGCCGACGCGGTCGCGGCTCCTGGAACTTGAACCTACCTGAGCCCTGCTGAGTGACTCGCGGCTCCCTGAAGATCGTAAGACCTCCGAACTTGTACCTGAGCCCTGCTGAGTGACTCGCGGCTCCCTGAAGATCGTAAGACCTCCGAACTTGTACCTGAGCCCTGCTGAGTGGCTCGCGGCTCCCTGAAGATCGTAAGACCTCCGAACTTGTACCTGAGCCCTGCTGAGTGACTCGCGGCTCCTTGAAGATCGTAAGACCTCCGAACCTGTACCTGAGCCCGCTGAGTGACTCGCGGCTCCCCCAGACTCTCACGGTCCCGCCGGACCCCGACTCCGACCACGTATCCCTCAGCTCGAGGATTGTGAGCTGTGCGCCGGATACGTCCCTGCTTTGAACCGTTACCAGAGACAGTCCCGCTACCCCCTACCTTTCCGAGACTCTTGAGCCCGTGCTCACCTTGTACATATTTGCAGTGATACCTATTTGATAAAGCTTGTTTTCTGAGAATACCCAGTGTGGTCTATCTGTGTCGTGTGGTGCCAGAAGTACGATCCTAGTTGCGAGATTCCTCCCCCTGGGGAATCTCCCGCCAGTGCCCGGCTACGATACTACACGGGTGGGACTCAGGGGAGTCAGGACCCCCCTTCCGGGCTCCTCTGAGGTCGCCGTCTAACAGTGATTGACAGTTGTCCTGCTTTTACAACATGGAAACATTGCCTCAGTATTTTAACCATGTGAAAATGCACCTTTCATTAACAGTACCTGTCCACTACAGGTACCTACACACTCTGGGGGTAACAACTACTCAGTGAGCATGCTAGCCACTGGTGTACACAATGCCATTAGTGCCAGTCAGACAACATGCACAATGAAAAGGGATGTGGACTGCACACTCACCTGCTCCCCTGGTTTCTCATACAGCTTGCTGTACTGTTGAAGGAGGCTGTCCAGCAGGGACTTGTTCTCCTCCTCTTCGAAGGGTGAGGCCCTCTCCACAGTATGTGCCATTCTTGGAGCCAGAGGATGCAGAGACAGCAGCAGTGGTAGCAGAGATGTCAATCTGGAGCATGTAGTGAAGGCAAGTGAGCTCTCAGGGGAACAGACAGCCTTATATCTGTACTGCAGAGGCAGATTCTGTCCCATGTGTCCAAAGCAATAGGTCCAACACGTTTGCATCCTATGAATCTGGCCAATCCGTCACATTGCACATCTCGTACACGTCTTTTGCATCGTTTGAAAAATTCAAATCCATTACACCAATGAATCTGATACATTGCTGTAGGGAGCCAACGGATTTTTAAGAACACGAATCGTACAGGGGTCAAATCTGCATCAGTCCCCATTGCAGTCAATGTGCAAGGCGTGTGTGCAAGGCGTGTGTGTGACTCGTTCCCTAGGTGTCCAACGCGTCTTTTGAATTGGTCACCCACGTCAGTCCCCATTGCAGTCAATGTGCAAGGCGTGTGTGCAAGGCGTGTGTGTGACTCGTTCCCTAGGAGTCCAACGCGTCTTTTGAATTGGTCACCCGCGTCAGTCCCCATTGCAGTCAATGTGCAAGGCGTGTGTGCGACTCGTTTCCTAGGTGTCCGATGCGTCTTTTGAATTGGTCACCCACATCAGGCCCCATTGCAGTCCATGTGCAAGGCGTGTGTTCAAGGCGTGCGTGCGACTTGTTCCCTAGGTGTCCGACACGTCTTTTAAATTAGTCACCCATGTCAGGCCCCACTGCAGTCAGTGTGCAAGGTGTGTATGCAAGGCATGCGTGTGACTCGTTCCCTAGGTGTCCGACGCGTCTTTTGATTTGGACACCCGCGTCAGGCCCCATTGCAGTCAATGTGCTAAGTATGCCACCCACCATAGTTTGCCAGGGACCCATGGGCACACCAACAACACTACAGCCTGTGACACAGTATATCAAACGGCATGTCAGGCTGCATTACCTGTCTGTGTATGTGGGTAAACATGTGATTTGGTTTGTGACACTTAGTGGCACCCACTCCCAGGCAGGGCAAGGTGTCATGGGGACAGATACCTTTGTGTGTTGGACACATAACCATTGTGATTGACAACTGTACAGTTCAGAGTATGAGGCATGTACACAGTTCCCTGTGTACATTGTGTATGTCATGTGACATACACCATGACTCGTCGGTGGAATGGTGTGTGTGTCACAGGGTGTCACAGTGCCACAAATGTGATGTTCATCCACAGTATGTGTGCATTTTGCTGCAGAGATGACTCTGATTTCATGTGCTCAATGTCAAACGGTCAGCACATCCATGTGTATTGTCAATGTAAGTTGATATTGCGTCTGTGTGTAACAGACATCTATGTGTGAGCAGCCATGAAATCAGGTGGCACTTCATGTGTGTGTCATGTGTGCATTGTGGTGTGTATATGAGACGATACATCATGATGGTGTCCTTGTGGTGACACAAGGTCCCTGTGTGTGTCGGTCAAAAACCTGTGATGTGGGGTAGTCATCTGTCCTCACTAGTCACAGTGGCACTGGTACTGATGTACTGTGACAGATCCCATTGATTGGTCACAGCACAACATGGACCTTGTTGTGTGGACCTGTAGAGCTGAGATGTCAGATGATGGGTATGTATCTGACATGTGTGCCCATACCCAACAGCACACGCATCATGTACTTGTGTCCTGTCATGTTGTTTCATGTCCTATTTAGCATGTACACTGGCACATAGATAGGGGAACTGACACGCTGTCTTTGCTCATCTATGTACTGCAGGAGACCAGCTGTCCACAGACCGTTCCCTAACCTTGCCACCATGGTCAAACGTGACTGCATGCAACGCTACCTCTTCACTAAACCACTGATTGAAGAATTGGCCGAGCAGTTGGCCGCACACTTGCAACCTGGCCGGACATACCCTACAGCTCTGACCCCCAAGGTGAAGGTGATGGCAACCCTATACTTTTTTGCCGCCGGTACTTTCCAACACACTGTCGCTACTGCTGGTGGGATGTCACAGACCATGTTCAGCCATGTGCTTCGAGATGTGTTGGAGGCGATGTTGCATTTCCTCAACCAGTACATCCATTTCCCAAAACCACAACGACTCGCTGACATCAAGGGTGACTTCTATGCCCTGGGCAGGATGCCACATGTCATTGGCTCCATTGATGGGACACATGTGGCTTTGGTACCACCACAGGCACATGAGCAGACATACTGGAACAGGAAATATTTCCACTCAATTATTGCTCTGGTTGTATGTTTGGCAGACATGACCATTTCACATGTGTGTGCACGTTTCCCGGGTTCAGCACAGGCAGCTTACATAATGAGGAGTAGTCGCATCCCAACGATGATGTCACAGATGCAGTACCAGCGTTCCTGGCTTGTTGGTGTGTACTGACTTTTTACCATTGTGTGTGTTTGCTAAAGTTGATCAGCACCCTCTTTTCAGACTCATCTAATGTGCAATTGTCTTTATGTAGGTGACTCCAGATACCCCAACATGCCATGGTTGATGACACCCCTCAGGAACCCTGTGACACCGGCGAGATGCGCTACAACGAGGCACTTGGTCGGACCAGGAGAGTGATCGAGCGGACATTTGGACTCCTGAAAAGCAGATTCCGCTGCCTGGACAAGACAGAAGGGGCCCTCCCATATGCACCTGCGAAGGTGTACAGAATCATCATAGTGTGCTGCATGCTACACAACCTGGCAGTGAGGAAAAAGTTGCCTCTCATCCAAGATGACGATGACCAGCCTCTGCCAGCCATGGAGGATTCTGCCCTGGGGCATGATGCCAGTGATGATGAGGTTGATGGTGATGTTCAGAGCCAGCTGATCCACAACTTCTTCACATGAATGTCAGTATACAGGTATGTGTTGTCAAAGTATTGTGTTTGCCTGCTATATGTTGGTGGTGTACTGGTGCTGCTTGAGTGTGGCTGTGTGCTGCTTGTCAAGATGATTGCTGTGATGTGTCCTTTCAGGTAGTCTGTACCCCCAAACAGTGTTTACCTGATTGATAGGTTGTGTGTACGTAGTTTGGGTTTTGTTTTGGGCATGTATATTGTTATTGTATGCTGGAAGTCTGTGTTTTTGATTGTGTTTTATGTCTGTTCTTCTCAGGGTACTTTGACTGCTGTATGGTGAGGTCTGAACCCCAACACCCAGATCCTTGTTCCAGAGTGCAAGTAGTTGTTGGTCCAACCAATGATATGCCACAAACCCCTGGACTATCATTGTTTACCACGTGTTTAATTTTTGATCATTGTCACATGAGGTTAACTTGCATCAGTTGTGGAATTCTCACGTTGTGAATCTTTAATAAACCAGTGCTTCACTTTGGGATGTGCTCCGTGTGTATCCACACATCCGACAGTCATTAGATCCTGTTCCTGCGGGCTGCTTGCCACTGACCGAGGATGGGTATTGTGTATGTGCATTCCACTGTATTTCCTGTTAACATCAGTGTTGACAATGAGTTCGATGGACATGGTGAGTATGTGTTGTGTTGCCCTAGTGGTGTGTCTCCCTCATATGTGTCACATTCCCATGACTCACATAACGGTGTTCACATTGCTGTAGTAGTTTGCATGCACAGTGTTGCTACATCATCGCCATGGCACAAACCAAGTATAAATCACAACAGAGGGAAGTATTGTGTGATTGTGATTTTATTTACAGACATGTGTAAGGATGATGAACGGAATTTGAAGTGCTGTACAATGTGCTGGTAATCCAAATTTCACCGTTGAGTTGGTATTCTTGGGAGATGAAATGTCCAGAATAGAATCCACCCTCCATGTCAAGTGGCTGATTTGGATGTAAGTCGACAAGGTTAAATGGTTTGCACACAAAGGATGATATCAAGACCAAGGTGCCGATGCCGATCCGTTAAAAAAAATTACCATACGACTCGTATCCGTATTTTTTTACGTACGAGTCGTACAAGTACCGTACAAACGGGCAAGTACGAATCGTACGTGAAAAATATCTACGAATAGCGTCGGGAAAAGTGTACGAGAGTTCGTCGGAAAGTTTTTACGTCCGAATATCATCGGGAAAAGTGTACGAGAGTGAGCCGGACATTTGTACGTGCAAATCGTAAAACACAAGTCCGACCGCGCATGTACGATCCCGGCCGTCCGTCCGAATACACAATCGCACGGAAAAAGGCCCGTACGGAGCTAACGCAGTAGCACACATGTACACGGGTAAACCCATGCCCGTGTACGAGCCGTACAGCCCCCCAACCCCAAATATGTCAGCACCGTACACCACCCTGTCCGCACTGTACCCCAGTACTGAGGGACAGGCATGCGCCACAGACAACAACTCCACCTCCCTCTGGTGGGCTGCACAATGACAGTTCACCATCCTCCCCTGTGCCCACAGAGAGGGGTGAGTCCTCAGACCCCATTGGCCCTGCAGTAGGGCCCCCCCTGCCAAACAATGAAGTGACCGTCCCAAGAAGACCCTGGGAGTATCTGGAGGCCAAGCACATGCCAGACGCCAGTCATGGAGCCAGCCATGTTGGCAACCCTCTCCAACACTGCACTGCCTCTTTGGACGCGGTAGCGCACCCCGGGCCCCAGCGTTGTATCACCGCCATGGAGCATGCCCTTACAGCCAATGGGAGCCATGATTATGGTGACATGATGCAATTTTGAAGATCGCGGTAGGCGTGCTCATTGGACCACCAATTGCTGCAGCTTGGCATCTTTGAAACGACCCCAGGGGGCTATATATGTGGGAGTGAGCCTCACATTGCCACTGCTCACAGAGCCTGCTGCCTGAGACCCCTCACCTGCTGCTGCCTCCAGGAACTGCTGCCTGAGACCCCTCACCTGCTGCTGCCTCCATGGACTGCTGCCTGAGACCCCTCACCTGCTGCTGCTTCCAGGGACTGCTGACTGAGACCCCTCACGTGTGACCCCTCACTTTCTGCTGCCTCCAGGGACTGCTGCCTGAGACCCCTCACCTGCTGCTGCCTCCAGGGACTGCTGCCTGAGACCCTCACCTGCTGCTGCCTCCATGGACTGCTGCCTGAGACCCCTCACGTGCTGCTGCCTCCAGGGACTGCTGACTAAGACCCCTCACCTGCGACCCCTCACCTTCTGCTGCCTCCAGGGACTGCTGCCTGAGACCCCTCACCTGCTGCTGCCTCCAGGGACTGCTGACTGAGACCCCTCACCTGTGACCCCTCGCTTTCTGCTGCCTCCAGGGACTGCTGCCTGAGAGCCCTCACCTGCTGCTGCCTCCAGGGACTGCTGCCTGAGACCCTCACCTGCTGCTGCCTCCATGGACTGCTGCCTGAGACCCCTCACGTGCTGCTGCCTCTAGGGACTGCTGACTAAGACCCCTCACCTGCGACCCCTCACCTTCTGCTGCCTCCAGGGACTGCTGCCTGAGACCCTCACCTGCTGCTGCCTCCATGGACTGCTGCCTGAGACCCCTCACGTGCTGCTGCCTCCAGGGACTGCTGACTAAGACCCCTCACCTGCGACCCCTCACCTTCTGCTGCCTCCATGGACTGCTGCCTGAGACCCCTCGCCACCAAAATCCCCTGCTTTTGTCTCACATCCACAGTGATGGCAAGGACAGAGAAGATCCGTGCCAGTCCCTTCACGAGCGAGGAGCTGGAGGTCCTGGTGGACGAGGTGCTCACACAGTACCCCAGGCTATTTGGTGCCCCAAATGTCGTGGTAAGTCTTCAACAGTGGTGGGGTAGGGCAGGTAGGCCGGCAACACATGTAGTTGGACTGATGCAGTATGTGCCTGGGAGTGTGGGGTAGTGTCATGCACTGCCTGATATGCTGTCTCCAGTGGGAGGGTATGTGTACCCAATGCCACAGCTTTCACTCTCTGCACATGTATGTGTGAGTGACCTGTGTTGTCAGCCATACAGTGACACAGAAGGTTGTTCATGCTGTAGTCAGTACAGTGATTGCTTGGCTGGATGGCTGTGTGTGCCCCTGTAGTCCATCTCCGTGTGAGCCCAACTGGCCTGCACAGTCCCCGCCTACAAAGTCAAGGACAACTCACTGAACTACAGATTATGACATCAGTCTTTTCACATAGCACCCCATCTAAGGGCCATCTCAGCACGGTGGTTTGCACACAACAATGTGATTGGCATTTTGTATTTGTGATATCATGTCCATCCATGTGACCACCATGACACATTCAAATGTTCACAGGACAGGGACATTGATGGCTGCGCAGTCTTGGACACAGTGAGTCCACCCCCAAACACATGTTGACATGTGATGTATGTGTTGATCAAGCCAACAATAGACTGGAGATGTGGGCAGGCTATATGGGTGTTTCAGTGCTGGCATCCTGCATGTGTGTGAGATGTGCCGGGGCTGAGTTCCCCTCACACCTGCATGTTTTTACATCAGATTTTCCAATGCAGGGGTCCCATGTGGGCTGTACTATAGTCTCTGATTGACCTATCGTTGGATATGTGATGATTTCGTATCTTGCTGCTATACTGATAGATGTCGGTACCTGACATTGTGTCCCTGATCATTTCTCCCTCTTGTCTCCCATGCCTGCAGCTCAATGTATACCAGTGTAAGGCCGTGTGGAGGGCCATTGCAGCGAAGATGCGAGCCCTTGGGGTCTCAAACTGACAGCGCACCCACTGCCACAAGAGATGGGACGACATCAGCTGGCTAGCAAAGAATGTGGTGGAGACGACCCTAGGGCTGCTTCCACACACTGGGCGTCTGGCATGACAGAGTATGACACCACTAATGGGGCGCATCTTGGTGGTGACACAGCCTGAGCTGGATGCACGTTTGAAGGAGCATCAGCAGCAAGCCAGGGGTGAGCATTTGGGGAGTCTGACTTTGGCTGGGAGTGGCTGCATGTGTACAGAGCATGTGCCAATGCTGGCCTCTGTGATGTTGGTAGTGGCTGCTGGGCTGGGTGCCTGTGGCATGCATTTGCACTACCTGTACTTACAAAGGTGACTCGGATGCTGTGCCTTCACATTACATTCTGAGTTGTGCTCTTCAGTTTTTTTCTGTATTGGTGTAGTCTTGGGAATCCCATGGGGGGGAATGGCAGTGTGCTAAATCTTACTGTGCATACATCAATGCGTCCATTGCATGCACCCATACTGCGGAGGGCTAGACATCTCACAGCAATGTGCAGCATTCTATTGTCCCCAAGGTACGAAATGGTGGGTGGCATGGGCTAATGTCCATTGTGGACTGTCATGTTGTAGTCTGGGTCTGTGTTGTCCCCTCCTGTTCCATCCAGTTCTGTCATTGGCAACTAGTGTGCCCCCATCATGTCCCTAGGTGTGCTCAGAACTAGTTGTGTGTCTGTTTGAACAGAGCCACAAGCAGGGTGTTGTGCTGTCTGGTCATCCCATGGCTCACTCATGCCTGAGTTTCCAGTTTCCACGCACTGCTTGAGTCTATGTAGTGAGTTGGCACGATGTGATTGCACAGGGTGGTGTGCAACATGTAGATTTGCTCGACTTTTGTCATGCATTGCTTGCATATGTTTGTTCTGTTTTTGCCACTGACCTGACCCTACATCTCTCTCTCCCATGCAGCATCACCTGTGTTTACGGAGGGACAGGAGACGGACACCAGTGGGGGTGAAACTAGCACCACAGCTCCTCAGGAGCCCAGTGACACAGATGTCACCAGCGCCTCAGAGGGGGACAGAGTCTGCTGGAGGAGTCCCAGCCTGAGACGCAAAGCACCACATCATCCAATGCAAGCGTGGATGCATCCATGTTGGAGGGCACAGGAAACGGGAACTCTGCATCGACTTCCACCACACAGCGGCCGTTGCCCACCCTCCCAGTCACTTCCTCTGGTGCTGCCCATGTCCGCCTCAGTAAGAGGGGAGGAGTGTCCTTAACCCCTGGCACCACTGCCCCTGTCTCCCCTGCTGCCATCAGTGCTGAGTCTGTGGAGCTTTTGTGACAGCTGTGTGTAGGCCAGACAGCTTTCCTCAATGCCTTCATTGACCACGACAAGAAATTGGCCCAGGTGGTTGCTTTCATGGAGGGCATACATTCTGACGTGGGCGGGCTGCACCGGACAGTCCAGGCTTTGTCATCAACAGTGACGTCTGCCCTGCAACAGGCACATTCTCACAGTCCAGCTCCAGTCCCTTTGTCCACCCCCCAGGCAGTGGCCACGTCTGATGATAGTGACCAAGGTCCACATACATCAAAGACACGATACACCACACAGAGCACACAGCAGCAGCAACCCAAGTGGTCCCGGGCACAGACACCATCCCTGCAGAAGATCAAAGGCACCCCAGAGCGTAGGGAGAAAAGCCCGTCAGGTGACACCAGTGGACAATTAGCAAAGCAGCAGACCTCAGGCACACATGCCTCAGTGGCATCCCCATCCAAGGATTCTCCTGCCCCTAAAGCATCACGCAAAGATAATCGTACAGTGTCTGTGCATGCCAAGGGTACACCTAGGAAGGGCTCCAAGGCAGTCTCCCCAACCAACTCGACTCCCATTCCAAGCCCAGTGAAGCAGGGGCCAGAGGGCACTGTAGGGGTAACACCTAATAAACAGGGGAAGGGGGGGGGCAGAGGCGAAGCAAGGCAAATAGTACCACTGGGTCCAGCGCATCACCAGAGGGGCTGCCAGTGCCTGCACCTTCTGCAGCAATGGTGGTAAGTGTGCCTGTTGTGCCCACACCACTTCCCATTGATCCAAAGTCAGTCAAGCCATTTAGGATCCCCAAGAAGTGGAAGGGCACCTCTCCACAATCTCCCAGCCACACCATGACTCCCGTCTGGATGACTCCACCTCCACGTGCCACTAACCACCTGGTCCAAGCAGCCCTCCAGCTTGCCAAGCCACTGATAGCTCTACCTCAGCTGTTCCGCTCTCTCCCCCGTCAAGTGCCCCGACAATCCCCGGAACACAGCCAGCTCCCAGTCCGCCTGACAACCAAGTCTGAGTGTTAGTCACCCTCACACACCTGTGTCTCACACAGGTGGGCCTGTACTGCACATTGTTGCCCCCTGACTGTGTTGCTGACCATGGAAAGGTACAGTCGCACACATTCCCTGTGCAGCTTCTCATGGACTCAGTCTGCACTTTGTCATGCCCACTGGCCTTGTTGTTCACTGCTGTTTTGCCCTTGTCTGTGCAGATTCTCATGGACATGCTTTGCACGCTGCCCTGGCCACTGGCCTTGTTGTTCACTGCTGTTTTGCCCTTGCCTGTGCAGCTTCTCATGGACATGCTCTGCTCTCTGCCCTGGCCACTGGACTTGTTGTTTACTGCTGTATTGCCCTTGCCTGTGCAGCTTCTCATGGACATGCTCTGCACTCTGCCCTGGCTACTGGCCTTGTTGTTCACTGCTTGTTAGAAATGGGGGTCTCTAGTTGGCAATGGCTGGCCACTGTCCAAGTAGGGACCCTTCTTCCTAAGTCAGAGTAAGCGGGCTACACCCTTTGATAACCCCTGCTCAACCCTGTGGTAACGTAACACGAGCAGTTAGGCTTATCTCAGAGGCAGTGTGTGAAGCATTTATGACCTTACACAGTAACACAATGAAGAACACTACAAAGGGACACCATACAAGTAGTTATAAAATATAAGTATCTTTATATATAGACTTAACACAAGACCACTAACAATAAAAAGCCACAATACTAGAAAATAGGCTTACTCTTGAAATGCTGCAAAAATTGTTCAAAGTGTGCAAAGAGGAGTTCAGTTCAAGGCAGTGGTCTCTGCGACCCTTTTACTCACAAAATACCTGGATTCTGTAGCAAAGCAACCAAAATGTCGCTAAGGAGTTGTAGCAATGATTTTCCTCACACGTGACCAGCGATGCGTTGAATCCTTGCCGCAAGGGAGGATGATGCGCTGATCTGTGTGCAGGACAAAGCGACAAACTTCTCCACGCTAACCCGGCGATGCGTTGAAATCCTTACCGCGAAGGGAGGATGATGCGCCAAGCCTGTTGCGTGTGCGATCTTGTTGCGATGAAAAGAAATGGCGCTCCGCGAAGGAGCCACGATCCTGATGCGATGCGATGAAAATGGGGGATGCTCGGCGTCCGCGCTGCGATGTCGTGAAGCGATGAACTCGATGCAATAATCTTCGGGTTAGCGAGCATTTGGAAGCCCGCAAACGTGTGATGCGATGATCTCTGGTAGCGAGCACCCAGGGGCAGCAGCGCAATGATTTTCCTCACGCTCTTCCGCTGTGGCGGCTCTCAAACGGGCGTTAACGACTATTTTCAGCACTCTCTTCTCTGTAGTAGAACTAGAGGCCCTGGAACTCACAAGAGCCTCACCTGCAGATAGAAATCCTCGCTGGTAGGAATGAGGAGGCTGGTGGTGGAGTCTGATGTGCCTGAGACTCCAGCAGGAGGCTAGCTCTCTTCTAGCCCTTTGGTGATTGCTGTAGCAAGCTTAAATAAAAGTTCCTTCAAAGTCCTTTTCCTCTTCTTCCAAGTTCCAGTAGTAACCACTGCAGGCCAGTCCAAGAAACAGCACACAAGCACAAGGACCGTCCTCTCCTGCAGATTCCTTCAGTTACACGGACAGAGGTTCTTCTTGTTGTCCAGGAGCAAAACAAATTGTAAGGGTTTCAGCACAGATATTTATACCCCAAAAGTCTTTGTTCTCAGAAGCTGCAAGTCACTGAACCCAGCCAGAACCAGTTCTGCTCAGTCCTGGAGCACTTTGTTTACCAGGCTGCTTCTTTCCTTCCAGAATGCAGGGTAGAGACATCAGACGTACCACAGGAGGTGGAGCCAGCATTGTGGAGGGAAGGCACAGCCATATTTAGGTCCCAGGTGCAACTCCTCCCACCCATCTAGGTGCAGATCTCTCTATTCACCACTGGGACACCTCACCCTGTCTCCTGGAATTCCCCAGCCCTGTCACTCCAAAACCAGACAGCCAATACACATAACAGCAGAGCACACTGGAAGGCTTAGGCAAGAAAATACCTACTTTCTAAAAGTGGTATTTTCAAACACAGAATATAAAAATAAACTTCACTGAAAGATGTATTTTAATATTCTGAGCTCAGGCATACTAAATTTGTTTTTCTACCATGTTCTTTGGGTCAGTTAGGACTATAGAATGTAATAGTCAAACTGCACATTCTGACCTATGGAGAACAGGTAGCCTTACAGTAGTGAAAAACGAAATTGGGTGTAATTCACTACCAGGACATGCTACGCAGTGGCGGTGTGTCCATTGGGGGCGTTGGGGCGTTGCCCCACTAAGCTGGAACAGCCCCACGCCCCAATGGATGCACCGCCACAGCAGCTTCTGTCACTGTGGTTGAATAAAAAAAATTCGCAGCCGAGCATCGTCGCAGTCTGTGCCTGGGTCGGTGTGGGGGCAGGGCTGGGCTGCTGCTGACGTCACGTGGATAGCGGTGCGCAGCAGTCCAGCAGACAGTACAGTGGTGGGCAATGCGCATGTCATGTTTTGGGCTCTATTCTGGGATCCTGGCCCGAACATGCGCAGATGTGTGTGTGTGGCACTTGAAACTTTTGACTACTACACGACGTGACTGGGACCCGAGGGTGCTTCTCCTAACGCAGGCCCCCGGGTCTCATTATGGGCAGGGACTAACCCTGCTCTTAAGCCAATCCTGGCGCTGCTGGCACAGTGGCGCTGGTAATACAGCGCCAGGATTGGCTGAGTTTATTCACCGCGGTCCTGCAGCAGTTGGAGTGAGTCATGGTGCGCCGTGCGTATGGTATGGCCAATCACACTGCGGCAATGTGAAGGCATGCAGTAGTGATTGGCCATTCCAGTCTCTACGCTGTTCGGCGCACCATGTCACCGCGCCAGTGCCTGTTGTTGCCTGCCACACGAGACAGAGACGACACGACCACGAGGTGCGAGGCGAGGACTGAGAGTCACGGTCACCATCAGAGACAGACAGAGTCAGACGATGAGCAGAGACGAGACACACACAGTCAGTGCCGGAACCAGCAGCGAGTCAGTCAGTTTTTGACTCTAGTATGTATCACGACGACTATGATTGTGGAGGCTTAAGTTTTTGTATTTTTTATGTAATGTGTTGTTCGTGTAGCCCTTTCGACTGAGGCCTAGTCCCTGACCTGACCCTTTACATAAGAACCCCTCCTCACTTGCACTTACCACCAGGCCATGAGGCCAGCACTATTCACGTCACGCCTTGTTGTGCGGAGTTGCGGACAGCCCCGAGCACCTTTGCCGCTTTGCGCAGTTACTATATTGCGCAGTAACATCTTTTACACGAAGGCATTCATCAGGGAATTGTGTGCCTTCTTATTAATTGAAAAACAAGGATTGTAAATGAAATTTTTGAAAATGGCTGGCTGAACCCAGATGTTTCCTCACTTCACTCATGGTCCGCGCTGGACAGCGGTCAAATTGCATCCAAATGCCCCGCTAAATTGATATTTTTGTGTGCAGGTTTTTTCTTCCTCATATTGAAAAGTTGATGTATGGAGCGCGCGGGAGTGTGCCAAAGCTCCATGGCGCTGAAAAGGGTATTTATTTGTCAACCAGTTTTTCCTTCCTCTGGGTCAGGGGGGCTGGGAGCGACTGAGTATGTGTGTCTCAGCCTGAGACACATCAGTGCTGAAACCAATCTTGGCATTTCCGAGGGAGCCCCTATAATCACGGGTTGCAACTTGTCATGATTCTATAGTATTACAAATGGTAAGAAATTGGCAGGGGAGGTGTATGCAGTGATCTTAAAAAATATATAGATGCCACAGGCGATAAATGCATTAGCCGTATTTGAAAATCATGGAAACTCGCCCGTTAAGAAATGCACGTACTTTGCCGGAAACTTGACAGCTCTTGTGCCAAGCAGCTATAAATAAGTCAGAAGGGTCTTTTTTAGTCGGCGAATTTGCCTCCTCGTGTTTATGTTTCGTAAACGTATCACTTTTAATCAGTTTTTTTTTATTGCCACGAGGGAGTGGGTCCCTCCCCCCTTAAAAAAGTCTGGTCCCGGTCCGTCTAGTGCTGGTGCCCCGAGAGGGGTATTTTATTTCTCGTGATGTGGACGTACATGCTCACTGCGGCCTCGTGGTCTGTTTGACGTATGCTGCCCACAGCTCAGCTTCCAATCAGAACATGATGTGCACAAGGCCGCAGTTCGCACACAGGCGAGGCCAAGCCACGAGCTACTGAGACGACTTTAAAAACTGCAAATATATATGAACTTTCCTTCGCTTTGCCGCGTTCAAAGAGTAATTAAAATAACAGCATCCTACATGTTATTGTTATTATTTTAAATATGAATTGCCTCTTGCGTTTGGCTATGTGTGTCACACAATGCATGTGTGATGGAAATCCTTAGTTTCTGGCATGTAAGGGAGGTGCGTTGCAGCACATTTCATGATTTCACAGTAGAGATAAAAAAGGATGTAGAAAGGAATGGTGAAGGGGGGGGCAAAAGAAGAGACAGGGGAGAGAAAAGAGCGTATGAAGTGCAAAGGTGAGAGACTACAAGACAGAGAGGGGTGAGATGGGGTAGGACAAGGTCAATAAGATGAAGAGGAAGGAAGAAAGCAATTACGAGGGAGTAGAATGAGGAGCACGCGAGAGGAAGAGAGAAGAGAGGCGAAGAAAGGGAAATGTTGCTATACATGTAATGTAAATGCAGAGATGAGAGGAAGTGTGAACGAGTGGTCTATTTATTTTATTCCTTGCCCCTTTCCTTCCTCACAGTGAGGAAGGAAAGGGGCAAGGAATAAAATAAATAGAGAAGGAGGGGAGACAAGAAAATGGAAATACAATGGAACGGAGGGAATTTCTCAACAATTTAATTTCAAGCCTATGGTCAGCATTTTTTGCATGTTTAAGCGGGAACCTGTTTTAATTTTTTTCTTCTCAAGTGTTGTATGCTAAAACACTGCTTCAGCGAAGTTCTTCCCAGTGGACCACCTTATTTATTTGATAAGATAACGCAGGCTGCAGCGCACACCACACACCAGAGTCTTAGATTCGCTCATGAATGCTGCCTGTGCAGTGCCACCCTTCTGTCTACAGTACAGTCTACTGTCTGATGTTGTTGCACCAAGGATATTGCTAATGTTTTTCCTAGAGAGAGATCAGAGTTTTGTGTAATGGAAGTTTTGACTCATGGAAAGGTAGCGCAGAACTTCAGAAGGTTAATGTGCCTGCAGCTGCAAAGAACATGTACGTGATGCAGATCACAAAATGCACATGATGTAAATAGGTCAGTGAGTCACTGCATTTGTCAGAGAGATCATTTTGTTACTTGAAGTTTGTAAGTTGTTATCCTAACATACAACAGTGAGCTATTATTAACTGTCATCTAAGAGCTGCATGCAAACTGCAAGCAGGTAAAAATTGTAGCATTATGTTTCCCCCCCCCCCAGTCTTTGTTTGTTTACCCTGGTTATACTGAATAAGCAGCTACCTATGTTATATGACATGATCTCTTTATTACTGTAATAACTGCACTTCCTTCATTGCTTTATTAACGTTTCTGCTTTCTCAAATTTGCTTGAAAATGCACCATTTTTCCACTCTTTTTTCAAAATTTTCTCAGGGGGAGAACCCCCCCGAACCCCTCTTAGGTTGTTTCGGGCTCACTCGCTACGCTCGCTCGCTATGCTGAAGTATGCCAAACATTTTACGGCCACCCCTTTCAAATGTCACCGTCCGCCACTGATGCTACGCACACAAAGGCATGTCCTACCTTACACATACAATGCAACCTACCATAGGGGTGACTTACATGATGCCAAGGGAAGGTTCAGGGCTTAGGAAGTGGGTGCACTTCACAGCCAAGTTGGCAGTTCTGGACTGCACACAGTCACTGCAGTGGCAGGTCTAAGTTACACTTTACAAGCTGCTTCTGTGGGTGGCGCAAACCAGCGTTGCAGGCCCACCAGCAGCATTTGGTTTACCAGCCCTGGGCACACACAGGCCATGCTACTAGAGACTAAAAGGTAAACCAAATAAGCCAATCATGGATATACCAATTCACATGTCCATATTTACACAGGGAGAGCATATGCACTTTAGCACTGATCAGCAGTGGTAAAGTGCCAAGAGTCATAAAGCCAACAAAAACAGGTTAGAACAAATCCAGGAGGAAGGCAAAAAGCTTAGGGATGACCCTGCAAAAAGGCCATTTCCAACACTGCTGTTTTGGCCTCTCCTGTGCAGCTTCTCATGGACATGCTCTGCACTCTGCCCTGGCCACTGGACTTGTAGTTCACTGCTGATTTGCCCTTGCCTGTGCAGCTTCTCATGGACATGCTCTTCACTCTGCCCTGGCCACTGACCTTGTTGTTCACTGCTGTTTTGGCCTTGCCCATGCAGCTTCTCATGGACATGCTCTGCACTCTGCCCTGGCCACTGGACTTGTTGTTCACTGCTGTTTTTCCCTTGCCTGCAGCTTCTCATGGACATGCTCTGCACTCTGCCCTGGCCACTGGAATTGTTATTCACTTCTGTTTTGCCCTTGCCTGTGCAGCTTCTCTTGGACATGCTCTGCACTCTGCTCTGGCCACTGGCCTTGTTGTTCACTGCTGTTGTGCCCTTGCCTGTGTAGCTTCTCATGAACATGCTCTGCACTCTGCCCTGACCACTGGCCTTGTTGTTCACTGCTGTTTTGCGCTTGCCTGTGCAGCTTCTCATGGACATGCTGTGCACTCTGCCCTGGCCACTGGCGTTGTTGTTCACTGCTGTTTAGCCCTTGCCTGTGCAGCTTCTCATGGACATGCTCTGCACTCTGCCCTGGCCACTGGCCTTGTTGTTCACTGCTGTTTTGCCCTTGCCTGTGCATCTTCTCATGGACATGCTCTGCATTTTGTGCCTTACTTTTCTCTTCTCATGGTACCCATCTGTGCAATGTGTGAATAAAGACTGTTGCTCCAGTTGTCTATTTTGTCAGTGTCCTTACTGAATAAAGTTATTTTGCTGTGTGTAAATGGTTTACTGTGCCACATGGTCTGTGTGGCACTTCAACATGGTCAATGTTTGGGCTCACTTGCTCTCTTTTTTTCAGGGGTGACAGGGTGTTCAGTTCTTCTTGGCCCAGATACTTGTGGTGGCAATGGTGGCAATTTCGAATGGTTAGCAGTAGTCATTTATGTGACTAGTTCATGTTGGCTTTATTGTACTCATGTCAGGTAGGGGG
This sequence comes from Triturus cristatus, assembly GCF_964204655.1. Taxonomy (NCBI): domain Eukaryota; kingdom Metazoa; phylum Chordata; class Amphibia; order Caudata; family Salamandridae; genus Triturus; species Triturus cristatus. Next base: position 52,093,556 of record NC_140582.1, on the reverse strand, counting down.
GCACTGCCAGCACAGAGTGGGTTTCTGCACATAGTATTGCAGGCAGACTGTCCAGGGTCATCATGTGTGTGTTCTTCCTATATGTGTGCCCAGTGGTGTATGTGTGTGGTCATCTTGTGATGGCAAATCATCCTAGTCCCATGGCTTACTTTCCATTTGTGCTCTTGGGTGGCCAGGTAGTGTGCAGTGTGAAGGGGGTGAGTTTGCGGGGAGTGTTGATGTGTTCATGCCTATGCAATGTCAACTACACACATGTCACCAAGGAGTTGTGTGCCTGTTGTTTTGATTGTTCATCCCTGTGGATGTGGTTGTATGCCCATGTGTGAGATGTATGTTGTGCACTGTGCAGTGTGTTGGTGTGTCCTTGCAGTTCTGTCTGACTCCTGCTTGTTGTTTTTGTCACTTGTGAGTATGCAGAGGGTGTTACTGGTAAGTCAGTGTTGTGTTTTGTTGCACATCCATGTGTCTGGTGGCTGTTTGTGGGGTCTGTGCAGACCTGCTACTCCCCTCTGCCATTGTGGTTGTGTTTTCTCATGCCTTGCAGTCCCATGGTGCCTTCTTGCCTCCAGTGTGGCATGTTGTGTGTGTTGTAATGCCCTCCCCTATATGTGCATTCAGCTGCGTACCCATTGTGGGTCTGCACTCCCTCTCGTTGTGTGTGGTCCACTCCTGCCATGTCCCCTACTGACATGTAGTACACTTCACTTTGGTGTGAGCTGTCCCCTTGGTTTGTATGTGTGTGTGCCTCCCCATGACTTCATTTGTGCCACTGTGCTTTGTGATGCAGTTCTTTGTCCAGGGTCAATGTGTCACTCAGTGCATTTCCCCAATGGGTCATGTGTGATGTTCTGGTGCTGTTTGTCAGTTATGGTTGCTCCTATGCAGTTCAACTGTGTGTGCTGCACAGTCCTGTGGTCAAGTTGTTTCCAGCTTTGTGTCCCAGACTTGTGCATCTATTGGGTGTTGTGTTGGATGTATGTGTTTTGTTTGTTATTGCTTCACTTCCTGGGCGTGCTGTTGTCTTTGTGGTGTGCTTTATGGTGTTATGTGGGTTACTGTTCTGTCACTGATGTCTGTGTGTGTCTGGTATGCCTGGTGTGCACACACAGCTTGTTGTGCTTGCAGTGCTGTGTGTATATGTTGCCTTGTGATTGCCTGGTGTGCATCCCCTGATGTCCTGCTGTGTTTGCTATGCGATTGTTCTGCCTGTGCATCTGTTGTTTGTTTAGTGTGTTCTGTGATAGTGCACTTCTTGTGTGTGTTGTGGTATGTTGTCTGTGCATTGTTCCTGAGTGATGAGGTTGTTCACTCCTGTTGTGTCTGTGCTTCCAGTGCCTTTCCCCAGTTTAGCTGCACAGGGCATGTCTGTTGTGGCTGTTGTGACTCTGTGTGTGTTTCTGTTGGGTTATGTGTTTGTCTGCTGTATTTGTTTCCACATTTGTGGTGGCATCCCTGTGTGTGTGATGTTTGTGGCTGTGCCCAGGGTGTGTGGTTGTTTGTGTGTGTATTGCCTGTCAAGTATTGCCAGCCTTCAGTGTGTTTGGCACTGGTGTTGTGAGCTGCTGATGTGAGGGGGTATGTGTGTATATTCTTACTGGTGTTTGTCAGTCCTGAGGTGTGTAGATGGTCCTTGTGTGTAGTGATGCTGGTGTACTCCTGTGAAGTAGTTGTATGGATGTCTGGCTGTTCCCAGTTTGACTTCAGGGCCTTCCTTTCATCCTTTCATCCTTTTGCCTATACATGGTTTGCATTGCTGTCTCCCTGTGCTGTTGCACTGACCTGTCTGTGTTTTGATTTCACTGACTGTGCCAGCCAGCTCTGTCCCTTGTGTTGATGTGATGTACACATGCTTGTTGTGTCTCCATGGCATTCCATTTGTGTGCAGCCCACTTTCACGGTGAAAACTGACCCTTTTTTGCAAAGTGCCTAGCTGTAGATTTTGAACCCTAGCTCTGCTGGCACCTAGGGAAACCTAGCAAACCTATACATTTTTAAAACTAAATACCCAGGGGAATCCAGGATGGGGTGACTTGATTGGCTCTCACCAGGTCTCTGTTACCCAGAATCCATTGCAAACCTCAAAATCTGTCAAAAAAACACATTTTCCTCATATTTCTGTGGTGGAAAGTTCTGGTATCTGCGTGGATCCACAAAATTCCACCAACCACGCATTCCCCAAAGTCTTCCAATCACTTGTGATGGGTAGGCCTAGTGCCCACAACAGGAAACGGGCCAAAACAGAATGTGGACACAACATTTTCACAGTGAAAACTGACCCTTTTCTTGCAAAGTGCCTAGCTGTAGATTTTGAACCCTAGCTCTGCCGGCACCTAGGGAAACCCTGCAAATCTATACATTTTTTAAAACTAGACACCAGGGGAATCCAGGATGGGATGACTTGTCTGCCTCTCACCAGGTTCTGTTACCCAGAATCCCTCTTAAACCTCAAAATGTGTAAGAAAACAAACACATTTTATTCAAATTTCTGGGGTGGAAAGTTCAGGAATCTGCGTGGATCCACTAAATTCCACCCACCCAGCATTCCCCAAAGTCTTCCAAGAAAAATGGTATCTCACTTTTGTGGGTAGGCCTAGTGCCCGCAACAGGAAACGGCCCAAAACAGAATGTGAACACACAACATTTTCAATGTGAAAACTGACCCTTTTCTTGCAAAGCTCCTAGCTGTAGATTTTGAACCCTAGCTCTGCAAAACCTATACATTTTTTAAAGCTAGACACCCAGGGGAATGCAAGATGGGGTGACTTGTCTGGCTCTCACCAGGATCTGTTACCTAGAATCCCTTGCAAACCTCAAAATGTGTCAAAAAATACACATTTTCCTCACATTTCTGTGGTGGAAAGTTCTGGAATCTGCGTGGATCCACACAATTCCACCCACCCCACATTCCCCAATGTCTTCCAAGAAAAATGGTACCTCACTTGTGTGGGTAGGCCTAGTGCCCGTGAAAGGAAACGGCCCAAAACAGGATGTGGACACACCACATTTTCACACTGAAAACTGACCCTTTTGTTTGAAAAGGGCCTAGCTGTAGATTTTGAACCCTATACATTTTTTAAAACAAGACACCCAGGGGAATCCTGGATGGGGTGACTTGACTTGTTACCCAGAATCCCTTGCAAACCTAAAAATGTGTAACAAAAAACGATTTTCCTCACATTTCTGTGGTGGAAAGTTCTAGAATCTGTGTGGAGCCACAAAATTCCACCTACCTCTTATTTTCCAAAGTCTTCCAAGAAAAATGGTACCTCCCATGGCTTAGTGCCCGTGACAGGAAACGTCCCAAAACGCAACGTGGGCACACCACATTTTCACAGTGCAAACGGACACTTTCTTTACAAAGTGCCTAGCTCTAGACTTTGAACCCTAGTTCTGCCCGCACCTAGGAAAACCTAGCAAACCTATACATTTTTTAAAACTAGACACCCAGGGGAATCCAAGATGGGGAGACTTGACTTGCTCTCACGAGGTTCTGTTACCCAGAATCCCTTGCAAACCTAAGAATCTGTTAAAAAAAAAAATGTTCCTCGCATTTATGTGGTGGAAAGGTCTGGAATCTGCGTGGATCCACAAAATTCCACACACTCTGTGTTTCCCAAAGTCTTCTGAGAAAAATGATACCTCACTTGTGTGGGATGGCTGTCGACCCTGGGACCAAAACACAGATGCCCCCTATGTATCCGAAAATGACCTGGTTTTGCAAGGGAGGTCACATGAGTTTTTTATCCCGGGCTTGGCGGCCATCTAGGAAAGCCTACAAAGCCCACACATTTATGAAAACTAGAGACCCGGGGGAGTCCTGGGAGGTATGGCTTGCTTGGATCCGCCAACGTTTCCATACACAGAATCCCCAGCAAACCTCATATTTTGATGAAAAAATAAAAAAATTAAAAATTACTTTGTTGGAAAGTTCTGGAATCTACTTGGATCCACAAATTTCCTACCAGCCAGAATTTCCCCAGGTCTCCCAATAAAAACTGTTCCTCACTCGGGTGGGTGGGTCAAGTTCCCACAACAGGCAGGGGCCCAAAACCTATTGAGGAGACATCAAAATGACCAATCACAAAACAACCTTGCTTTGCAAGGGGAGTCACTTGGGTTTTTGGCCCTGGGCTTTGGCGGCCATCTGGGGAAACCTACCAAACCCACACATTTCTGAAAACTAGACACCTGGGGAGTTTCCAGCAAGGTATGGCTTGCGTGGTTCCCCCAACATTTCCCTACCCAGAATCCCCTGCAAACCTCAAATTTAGCTGAAAATATAACTTTTTTCTCAAATTTCTGTGAGGGAAAGCTCTGGAATCTAAGTGGATCCACAAATTTCCTTCTACACAGCATTTCCCCAGGTCTCCTGATAAAAATGGTACCTCACTCGCGTGGGTGGGTCAAGTACCCTCAACAGGCAAGGGCCGAAAACCTATTGAGGCGACATCAAAATTACCTATCACAAAACAACCTTGTTTTGCAAGGGGGGTCCCATGAGTTTTTGGCCCGGGCTCGGCAGCCATCTAGGGAAACCGACCAAACCCATACATTCAATCCTTTCATGCCTGTTCAGTCAAATCACCAAAAGTTGAATAGAAACCCAAAGATCACCATAAAAAATGCTATTCTTTGATCAAATCCTTTTTAAAGAAATATATTTTTACAACAAAAATTACTCATTAAAAAACATATCTATCTTCATATGTTACTAATCTTAAAACACAATTCATATAGAGAACATGGGAGAATCTCATAAAAAATAAAATATCCTCAGTCAAATGGGTCAGAAATCGCCCAGCAAGTTAAAGAGCAAATATTATGATCACAAATTCAACACTTAAAACAATTCTTTCACTCCTGGTAGAATCGATGTAACTTGGGTGACTTCAAAACACAAAGTGACGCGTTTCGGTGGTATATTCTGGTAAACCACCTTCTTCAGGCTTACAAATCTATTATGGCGTCTCCCAACACAGTCATCCACTATAATAAATGGAATGTCGGGGGAATCTCCATTCTCCCCAATGGGGTCTTCTCTCATGTAAACCTATGAGTGTCAATACGAATTATCTCCGACTACATTTTACACGTATTCTTCTGTACACACTACAAGCAATTTGGAGCCCGTCAGGAGACTCTTCAGTCCCGATATTGGCGGTTCTGATTAGCCCTTGACTCCCACCAACCAATGAGGGACCAGTGATTGGGGAGCCTTTTGGAGACAGGAAACCAACAGTGTTTGGATCACAGCTCCAGTGGCAATATGAAAAAGAATTTTTAACAAACGATTGTAGGGAAGATTGGTGCCCATCCCTGAAGATAGACGTTTTTTTATCAACTTACTATGTACAGAAGAATACGTGTAAAAGGTAGTCGGAGATAATTCGCAACTTACATATTGCTCCAATTTACATTGCTCAATGATTGGTGTTAACATTTAATTTTGCTAAGGTATGTCTATGCTTGAACATGTATTTTCACAAGAGTTATATGTTGGAAGATGCGATAGCTATAAAACACAGGTATACACATAATTGTATGTTTCTTTTCAGTATGCTGCCACTACAAAAAGGCACAAAAAGGCACAGGAGATGTATGCATTGTAATAGTAGTATGGTGACACTGTCAACTGTAACTTGAAAAGTGTTTCTGGTTTGCATTTGCTTAGGCTCAAGATTGTTAGTAGTTGGTTGGTAGTAAACATGGGGCAAGCAAATTACGTTACAAACATGTTGGGAATGGAATTAACTGTCAGTAATGTGTTTGTAACATATGACACAGACATGATACATTTAAAAAAAATTATTTTAAAGTACATGGCGTAATGTGCAGCATATGTGCCATAACAAGAAAAAAAGTGTATGATAGAATTATAATCAGTATAGCAGTGAATCAATATCTGATAAAGGAAGATGTTATCAGAAAAAGGGAATAGAGAAAGGATCATCTTGAGTTATGTTTCTCTCTCAGCTAAAAAGAACTGTTATTATAAAATAGAACATCTCAGAGGTTTGTCTGCAGACTGCATAACTTTTAATATAGATAGTAAAGTCCCCAACTGCCAAGTCACCCATTTCTTCGACTAGCTCTGTAACAACCAGGCAAACAGTGTGGAAACACCAAAAGAGCATAACCAAGGGAGTTCTGCCCGCCAAATGCCCTTGTTGGACACCCCACCATTTTAGCATGGCGAGGGGCACCGCAGCAGACAGAAAGACCGTCTGCAGCTTTTCCGCCGGGCGGATTGCCGACCGGGCAGAAAAGGGAGCTAATATGGTGGTGCTGCCTTGCAGGCAACACCACCCATATTAGCATGGGCAACCTGAAAGCCCTTTCCATGGCAGCAATGCCGCCATGGAAAGGCCGGCGGAGATTGCTTTGGTGGCCCGTTATGGGCCCTGGGGGGATGGGGGGGGTAATGGGCTGCACTTGGGGGGTACCTATGGCACCCCCCTACATTGGCATACACAAGGTGGCAGGCACTGCGCGGTGCCTCTCATGTTGTGCATGCCAATGCACAACATGCATCTTGAACATTGTGGCAGGTGCTGCTTGAAGCACCACCCGCCACAATGTTCAATATACAGGATGCGGCCTCCAGGGTGGCAGTGGCATCCTAATAGGCACAGCGGGACTGCGGCACCCCTGGCAGGCAGTCCCACATACCGTTACGGTGTCCGCCCGCCATCGTAATGGTGCCCCAAGTCTGTAAAGGGGAATTCATACAGAAAGTCAATGTCTGAAAATCCAAAAAGGAAGGAAAAGAGAAAAATAAATAAAAAAACATTGTTCTTGAAGTGTAGAAATAGGAGCTCGTCAAATCCGGTTACCATGTGCACTTATGGAGATTCACCGAACCTCAAGAACTCAGAAGCACCGTGATATGCAATCAGTTCCAAAAGGTCATCTGCACCTCTCCAAGCATACAGGGTGGCCATCCAATTCAGCAAGTCAAAAGAACAGACATAGTCATCATAATCTTCAGCAAGCAGGAGCATGTCAGGGCAACTTGCATGATTTTCGAGGATAGTCTGCTGCAAGAGGATCTCCGTATGAGCGCAAGTACTCCGTCTTCCCCTTATTGTATTATGAAACGCATCCATCAAGCGTGTGTCTCCGGAACAGTCCTGGTCATGAGCCAGCAATAGACGCAGCAACAGTTCATAAACCAGGGGATCATGTGAAGTAGTAGAGAGGCAGACTTGGAGGTCACATTCATAGTGGCACCGGAGACAATAAAAAACAGGTAGAACACAGGTGAAGTACACGTGGCGGAAATTCAGGCGATATCTGATGCTAAATTTCGCCAATGGCAAGCATTTAAAAAGTTGTAGCATTCGTCAATGGTATAGCTCCATTTGTGGTGGATGGGGATGAAGCAGAGGACGGGCAGCCATTTCCTAGTAGGAGCTATAGAACAACTTTTCCGGAAACAAGGAAGGAGCACCAAGGGACCCGCTAAATATGCTTGCAAAGTTAGAATGAATGAAATCCGGTCTGAAAAAAGATAACAAGGCGGGAGTGGGATAGTTTAGAAAAATGTGGTAGGCCTTGAGTTTCAGACTGATTAAATATTTGGTGTATAAAGTGGTCAAAATGTAGTGGGAGATTTCCACTAAAGAATATTGAACAAAACCAAGTGTGGTTATCTGTTACTAAAACTTACTTATCTTCATTTTGACAGAAAAATGCAAAATCAAAGAATGCAATTCATGGATAAAAGTAGTTTTAAGGTAGTTAAATGTATAAACTGGGTAATGGTTTATGCAATCATGGAGGCTGTGGTATACAGAGATCAATCAAAGATATTAGCAACAGAATTATGCAATCCCCCGTTTGTAGTTTTGCACTTAATTAATGATTGAGGCAGTACAAAAGGACTGATGGATTCCCTCAGATACTGTGAGAAGCTGGCCTGATATATGCTGTCCACTAGTTATAGTGGGCACCTTGTATCAGTCCATACAACCCCTTATGGTGAATAGGTTAAAGACAACCTTTATTGAAAGCTATCCTAGTGGTAGCTATGGAGAGCAGCCTTCAGGCTAAGTCTTGAAGGAATGTAAAGCAGCTTGTTTTACCAGTCTATAATCTCCTGAATGACCAGATGAAAAGACAACCACATCAGGTATATATTCAAAATATATGTATTTAAGATAAAAGACACCTCTCTAGTCTCTTTATGAGGCTGGAGTTCGAAGTACTTAATTTACAAGTTAGCAATCAACAGTAATAGCACAAATACACGTGTGTGCCCTAGGGACGTACCAAACCATATACCAGTAAAGTGGTATAAGAAGCACGACTGAACTAGACACAAGGCCTAGAGCCTGTAGAATCGCTGAGACCCCAAGGAACCACCCACGGTAGTGACACTGGGGACCCCCGGGGGCCGTGTGCAGTTTGTAAACACAACAGCGGGTTCTCGTTAGCTTCTATGGGCAATGTCACCGATGGAAATTTAAAGATTAGGGACATTTACAATCAAGTCAGGACCAAACCCTTTTGGGCTTAGGAAGTTCTAGGGCTAGCACCCACGGGAGCACTGGAGTACTCGTGTTACCTCACCCAGGGAAGCTGGGTGCATAGGTGTCTTTTGGAGTCGGGTCGCGTCATCGATTTCAATGGAAGCTGGCGAAGAAGTGCTTCTGCCGTGAAGAGGAGAAGTGTCCAAAGCGATCCGAGCCTGGATCTAGGATGGAAGGAACCTGAAAGCAGAGGGGACAGAGTCTGGGTGACTTGCCAATAACCAGGGGCACGATGGACCAATGCCCACAGATGTCGGGTGCTTCAGGTGAGTTGATGGGTGTCTTGACTCTTCAGCCACGAGGTCCAGGAGGCGCCGATGACAACCAGGAGCTGGATTCGAGCTGTCCCACAGAGTCTGTCAAGTGCTGCAGTGTCGACGACCAGATTGGATCCAACAAGCCTTGGCAACGGCAAGTCTCTTGGAATAAGAGAAAGGAATGCGGTGCAGACCAGCAAGGTCTGAGGGACTCACCCAGCAAGGGTAAGTCAGGGCACCTCTGGAGCAACCAGGAAAGCCCAATCAGAAGAGGAGTTGCCTTCGTGGGGACCTACTAGCCAATGGGCTAGCAAACGTGAAGGAGCCTCGAGCAGTCACACTGGAAACTGACCCATGGGTCACTCGTGGAATGGAGGCCAGCAATCTTCGGTGAAGGAGGTGCTCAAGGCTGGAGCCACTCAGAGCCCAAAGCACAACTTCGAGGAAGACCAGGAAGATGCTGTTGCTGCAAAAGATCACGGTGTCCAGGGGTCAGGGTTCCACATCACCCACAATAGCCACGGGCCTCAGCTTTGCTGTGGACTCAGGGTAGCCTCAGGGAAGTCAGGAAATCCACCTCTGGTGATGCAAAGACTTTGGCGTCCGGTGGGAGCTTCAGCGATGCAGACCAGTCAGTTGCTTCTTTGGTGCCTGCCAAGCAGGTGAGTCACTCCTTGACCCCAAGGGAGATTTCTTCAGTCTTCTAGTTAAAGTAGAACGTTGAAGGTCTAGGATATATGTCGCAGAGTTTCATCCAGGCTAATCTAAAGTCGCAAGGACTGGGTTCCCATACTTATACTAAATATGGTGGATGGACATACTCTAGGGACCCACATATGGAAGGGTTTGGAAAGAGGGGTGGTTACACCCATTTCCTTTGTCCAGTTTTGTGCCAGAGCAGGGGTAGGTAGCCCCTGCAAACGGTTTGAACTGGACTATGCACAGGGACACCAAGTGTGCCCCCAGTGCAGGACTTCAAAACACCACAGAGTGCTCCCGCCCAGCCCCAATACACATCTGCCTGTCTGGGGAGGTGGTTACACCTCCCTGGGACAGGAAACCTATTGTCCAGGCCTCCCCTGCCAGAGTTTCAGTCAGCAGCAGGAGGCCAGACCCGTGTCTGTGGCAGAGGCATCCATTTTGTGATGCCAGGGCTGTAGAAAGTCCTACCGGGTTAGACCAGTGTGAACATGTCTCTCCCTCTAGAAGGGTGGAATGCTATCCCCGCCACCAGACGTGGTGGCAGGGGTAGTATTCCAAAGCGTTTGACACCAAACACGACATGTTTCCGTGCAGCAATCCCAAAGTTAGCATTTACCGCAAAGTTATAATGCACTTAAGAGTATATGGTCAGGCTGCACCACAAACAGCATCAGAGGAGGTACTCCAAACGCTGCAGAGGGACTCTGCTCATGCAGGGGAACCCTCTCACATAAAAACCAAGCACTCTGCCTTCAGGGTTGTTAAGGCCTGCCATTGAGAATATGACCCATAGTTACTTAGGCAGAAATGATGTGGTTATAGAATCAAGTAGGCACTAATACTACACAAATTAAAATCAAGCATGGATTACTTATGCAATTATGCAATGAGTGAGGGAGGGAGTACTTTTGCACTGAACCATTCATAGAGGGACTATGCAGTTTTTTATTTTTTAAAGTACTATTTGGAACATATCCATTCAGTGATGTACAAAGGAATTATTTCTTTAATTATTGTGGAAATACACTATGACTCATAAAAACTGTGAACCTGTATATTATAATGGCCACTAACCTGTATTCCAGATTCTTTGGTCCTAGAGCTGACAGGCCCCCAACCCTTTTGAGGTAAAATAGGGTGAGAGTAGTAGAATATACACAGTGACACTATGTTACCCCATAGGAGAAGGAGAATAAGGACGAGAAGACAGAAAAAGAAAAATGACAAAATGTTATCAAGTGTTTAACAACTTTACAGTTCTTGTTCTCTGGGACTTGGGAATGTTGAGTCCTGGCGCCGACGGGCCACCAACACCTTTGAGGTGAAATAGAAAGGCAGTAGTAGAATATACACGGCGACACTATATCACCCTAGGGTATAAGGAGAAGAAGGGCGAGAAGAGAGAAAGATAAATGACGAAATGTTATCAAGTGTTTTATTTCTTTCAATATTTTTGTTTTCAAAGACTGTGGAATGTAGAGTTTCGCAAGGGAACAGTTTCTCCTGAATTCTGTCTGTTTGTGAACAGGTGTTGCTGACGTTAGATATAAATGCAAATAAACAATGTAACAACTGAATATAATTCTCACGTTTAAACTTTTTAGAATCTTTTATACAAATACCTAAAGTTTTGATATCTTGATAACTCTTGATATATATATATATAATAAACCTTTAAATTAAATATGATTCCTTGAAGAAATTCTTTTAGTTAGTTATTTCCTAGAACACAAAAAAGCAATTACAATAAGTGGCCTTTATACTGGATTGGGTGTGCATCTCCAGCTCTCCTGAGGATGTCTTCCTTGATTTAAAAATTGTGCACGCATACCAATATGTCCGCTGGGGGACCTTCCCCTGATTGTTCGGATCCCACCCGGTGAGCCCGGTCCAGCTGCAGGGTGGATTCTTCTGTATGTCTCAGGACATGTCGGAAGAGGTCTGTGATGTATTCTCACAGATTGGACCCTTCTGATGCCCTGACTCGTATGCTGTTTCTCCTGGAGTGATTCTTTAAGTCCTCATTATGGGCCTGGAGATCCAGATGCTGCTCTTTGAGCCTCAGGCCCTCCTGTTGCAACCATGCAAGTGCTTCCTCTCGGCTGGGTTCCTTGTCCTCCAGCTCAGCCACTCTTTTACCTACTTCTTCCATGTCGCGCCATACCTCCCGTATATCTGTCGCTAATTCTGCTTTCATCACCGGTAAGTCAGTACTCAGGAAGGTGAATAGGAATTTTAGGAAGGCCTTAGTCACTGGATCCTCCCCATCTTCGGGGTACGATTTGGAATCGACAGCTGCACCTGTGTGTTTGTCCTCCATAGCGGAGCTTCCCTGCTTACCAATCATTTCTTTGAGAGAGCGATCTTTGTTGACCTGTTCACCGACATGCTGCTGAGTCACAGAGAGTCAGAGGCGCTGGAGTTGTTTCCATTCACCCTCATGTGGTGTGTCTGAGAGGCCTCTCTCCAGCTTCACTACTCCTGTGCGTGCGCCCTGGCCCAAATGTAGTACCAGCATTCCATTGCTTAGTCAAGCATCTAGGCTAGCGGTGTCCATGGAGGGAGACTGCTCAGTCAATGCATTGAAGGGCATGGGGTTCCCCCGCCATGTGCCTCCAGAGCCTAATGCGCGTCGTAAAGATATGTGACCCAGGCAGCACGTTGTCCTGCTCAGGTGCCTTCTCCAGGCAGTCTCTTATCCTTGCAGGTACTCTTGCTCTTCTCCTCTCAGGAATCCTCTTGACGTGGTTGGGATGAGGGGAGATCCCATGTGTGTGTTAGTTCAACTGGCCCCTGTCTACAGGTATCTCTTTGTGGGCCGATGAGGCCCATCACCATGCAACGCCGAACTGCAGAGGCTCTCTGATTCGCTCCCCAGCCCGTCCCCGCCACACAGGGTTATTTGCTGCTTTCCCCTCTCATATAGCTGGGACTACGTTGGTCGGGGGCACCGCCAGCAGGGGACACTGGGAGCAACGATGCACTCATTCCCTCTAGATCAGTGGTCTTCAAACCTTTTGATGCTGAGAACCCCATCCAAATCTTTTAGGCGTAAGGACCACCTCCTGACACAAATTTCTAGAACCTGGCAGTCCTTATCATTGACAACCATAAACGTTCTCCAGAGAAATGGTCAATCTGTGGTTGAACCTCATAAGTACCAGTTTAAATCCAAAATATAACAATAAGCAACAAAAAGGGGTCCAGTAGAGCTTTACAAATGGCCTTCTACAGAGCGGCAACACCTGTTGCTGCTTTTTTAGTAACTTTTAAACCTTTTGAGTAAATACATCTTTTTTGTTTTAAATCAGCAGACTATGCGGCAGATGATGGATTATGTGGCAAATGTGGCAAATCTATAGTTATGCTAAAATTGCTGCAGCCGGACAATCACATAATTCCAGTGGCCCTTGGTATAATAGCTGTAATGCATGGGCTGCAACTTTAATGCACAGCATTAGAAGAAAACCATACTATATTTCTTGGCATGCGGACAGCTTGGCAATTACAGCAGCCTGTAACTGGAGGTAGTTGAACATCATTCATCATGGTTAAAACATATGTACAGTTTTTGGGTCTTTCGCCGTCAATTAGCTACATATAAAATAATGGGCTGCTTCAATGAATAATAAATACATGTAAAAAAGTTGGTACTCAGTAGGAAAAGCACTAAAATAAATTATGAAACCTCTATCAGTTAATGCACTGCAAAAGTCTGTGTGAAACCAGAGAGCCACAGAATTAAATGGTGGTTGGTGCAGTGGAGAATAGTGACTTGTGTATTTTATTGCTATGAGGTCACAGCCAGTGACAGAAAGCACTGTGAATGTGTAAGTCTTTATTTTATACTTGCATTACACGAAGTATAAGATAGACTGCTGCAAAATGTTTTATGATAAAATGGTGCTTCCAAAATATACGGGCTGCTTCCAAAATATAGGGGCTTATATATCGATTTAGACTAGAGAGCTACTAAACACCCAGCTTTTCCACTGCAAGGCTCTTGTGATTTTATATGACCTGTTAATGATTTGCAGAAATGGTTTTTGAAAAATGAGCGCTGAGATACCTACCTGGCTATAGCTCTTTAGAAGTGCTCAAATATAAATGAATAGCATGCAGAAAATGTCTTCTCTAATCACAAAATATTGAACGCAAAAAATAATCGTATATAAGGATGTGGGGTTCGGTGCGGCGTTAGACTGAATGTTGGTCACTGCTGCCATCATTTGCTTGACAGATGAGTATGCTACTCACAGCAACCAGGGGCCCAACAAAGGCCCCCGCCAGTGAGAGGGCCCCTCAGCATATCATCCAGGGTTAGTAGGCCACTGTCTATTAACTGCAATAGCACTCTCCTGTCCTGAGAAATCAAAGCCAGCCAGACAGCTAAACACACCTTTCTGCCAGTGTGCTGCTAGCTTGAAACAAATGTAAATCTGCAAATCCTTTACATTTGCAGATTAACTAGTTGTGCGCATTTGCATTTCTTTCAGGCAGACAACACACTGGTAGAAAGGTGTGTTTAGATGTCTGTCTGGCTTTGATTTCCCAGCACAGGACAGTCCCTGAATAAAACTCCAGGGAATGCATTATAAACTACGTCTGGGACATTTTCTTTTAGCAAAGGAAGAGCACGACCCCCTTCCCATGCTCCACAGCCCCCCTGTGGGTCGTGCCCCACAGATTGAGCCCCTCCAGGATATTATCTTAGACATGCCCCTTCGCCAACACATGTTTTGTCTTTTGCTATTTCAATCACAGCAGACTTCTTCAGGGCAAAGCATTCAGTGAAGATATGATCAAGCAATAATAGAATTCAGGTTATGATCTGCTGGCATGATTATATGTATTCTTACCTTAATAATCCTTATCGTAAATCCAGTAAAGTAGGGAAACCTATACATTTTTAAAAACTAGACACCCAGGGGAGTCTAGTAAGTGGTGACTTGTGTGGCTCTGATCAGGTTTTGTTACCTAAAACCCCCTCAATCATCAAACTTTGTCAAAAAACAAATTTTCCTCACATTTCTGTAATGGAAAGTTCTGCAATCTGCTTGGACCCACAAAATTATTCCCTACCCGCATCCCCCCAGGTCTTCCAAAAAAATGGAACCTCACTTGCATGGGTGGGTCATGTACCCGTGACAGGCAAGGGCCCAAAACATATTGAGGAGACTTCAAAATGACCTATCACAAAACAACCAGGTTTTGCAAGGGGGGTCACCTGGGTTTTTGGCCTCAGGATCAGTGGTAATCTAGGGAAACCCACCAGACCCACACATTTCTGAAAACAAGACACTAGGGGGAGTCCAGCAAGGTATGGCTTGCATGGACCCCTCAACTTTTTCCTACCCAGATCCCCTGCAAACCTTAGATTTAGCTGAAAATTTCACTTCATTCTCAATTTCTGTGTGGGAAAGTTGTGGGATAACTGGGCTGACAAATTTCATACCACCCAGTGTTTCCCCAACTCGCCTGATAAATATGATACCTCACTCGTGTGGGTGACTCAAGTACCCCCGACAGGCAAGGGCCCAAAACGTATTGAGGAGACATCAAAATTACCTATCACAAAACAACCTGCTTTTGCAAGGGGGGGGTCACCTGGGTTTTTGGCCCCAAGCTCAGCGGCCATCTAGAGAAACCTACCAAACCCACATATTTCTGAAAACTAGACACCCGGGGGAGTCTAGGGAGGTATGGCTTGCATGGATCCGCACCCAGAATCCCCTTCAAACCTCAAATTAAGCTGAAAAAATGACTTGTTTCTCAAATTTCTGTGAGGGAAAGTTGTGGGATGACCGGGCTGACACAAATTTCCTACCATCCAGCATTCCCCAAGGTCTCCCGATAAAAATGATACCTCATTCGCGTGGGTGGCCCAAGTACCCGCAACAGGCAAGGGCCCAAAACGTATTGAGGAGACATCAAAATTACCTATCACAAAACAGCCTGCTTTAGCATGGGGGGGTCACCAGGGTTTTTGGCCCCGGGCTCGGCGGCCATCTTGTGAAACTACCAAACCCACACATTTTTGAACACTAGACACCCAGGGGAGTCCAGCGAGGTATGGCGTGTATGGAATCCTCCAACGTTTTCCTACCCAGAACCCCATGCAGACCTCAAATTTCCCCTTTTTCAATTATACCTCTCCCATCATTCTATGTGCTTAGGGGGCTGAGATAACGCCCTGAGCATGTAGAAAGCAAAACTAAAATGAAGTCAGCTCGAAGTGCGTGCCGATAGTCATTTCAGGAAAATCAAAGCTGCACCCTTGGGAGCTGGGGAAGCTCTTCCCCAGCTCCCGAGGCTGTTGTTGTGAAAGGGAATTCCTCTGGTGCCCGCACCAGAGGGATTCCCTTTGCCATGTGCGAGGACGGCCGGGGGCCGTCCGACACACATGAGCACTGGTGCGTCGGACGGCCCCCGGCTGTCCGATTCACCGAAGGGGTTAAAGTCATATTTTTTAACTGTATATGTTGGATTTTTGTTGTTTTGGTGTTTTCACTGTGTTACTGTGAGTGTTGGTATAAATACTTTACACATTGCCTTTGGGATAAGCCTGTCCGCTCATGCCAATCTACCAAGGGGGTGAGCAGGGGTTATCTAAAGTGCGTATCCTCCTTACCCTGACTAAAAGCAAGGCTCCCTATTTGGACAACGGTACCTAGCTCTGCCAACTAGAGACCTCCATTCCTAACATTGGTGGTCAGAGGTGAGGATTTGAACCTGTATTTGTACTTGACCCACACTGATTGGTTAGTGCAGACCACTACGCAACCACATACTGTGTTTTGTTTTTGGCTCTATTTTTGAGAGACCCTTAAAGTATCCACACATCATGTCTCAGAAGGGTAAACCAGCAAGTGATGTAGCAGAACTGAAGTTTGATATTGAAATGTTAAGTGGTAACAAAGTAGGTCAACTCAAGCAGTTCTGCAAGAGCTTTGGATGTCATATGAAGAGCAGCTCTAGGAAGGAGGAGCAACAGAAGGCCATAAGGGCCTGGTGGGAGGCCAAAGAGGCTGGGAAGACAGATTATGCAGATATGGATAAGGATGCAGAAGGGGATGGTTTCAGGTCACAGGATCTGCCTGTGTCAAGAGTAGATTCTAGGGCTGGCAGCAACAATTCCGCTAGACATTTTTCCCCAGAGGAGTTTGAGGAAATCCAAAGGGTTACAGATCATGAGTTAGAAGTCATGAGGCTCAAGATGAAAATATTGGCAATGGAGAATCAATTCCTGCCATAGAGAGAGAAAAGGCGGCAATGGAGAGCAAGAAGATTTATGCCTTGGAAAAAATGAAATTGACCTTGGCACATGAATTAAGAATGAGGGAGCTTGATGTGGAGCTTGAAAGGCTTGAGGCCATGAGTATCTTAGATGAAAAGGAAATGTGTGCACCTCATGAAGTGAGTTTGGCTGATTTGGAGGTGGAGTCCAGCTCAGATGGTGTCAGCAAAAATGTAATGTCTAGTGCTGAGGGAGAAGTACACACACCCAGAGATGTGGTGCCTGACTTGAGGGAGGGAGTTGACATACACCAAAGGGTACAGGGTTATGAGGTAGCTCCAGTGATGTGCAGTGTCCCTGAGGTGGATTGGGGAACTGACACAGGGGATCATATTCCTGGTGGTGGGGGGGCACTCTACTGACTAGATGAGAGGTGCAGGGA
Source organism: Triturus cristatus (assembly GCF_964204655.1). NCBI lineage: Eukaryota > Metazoa > Chordata > Amphibia > Caudata > Salamandridae > Triturus > Triturus cristatus. Next base: position 52,076,387 of record NC_140582.1, on the reverse strand, counting down.
GAGGGGTTCCCCCATGGTGGGAGTTCTGGTGTGTGAGTGTGGAGACTGCCCAGAAGAGTGTGGGTTGAGTGACAAAGACAGTCAAACACTGTCTTGCCAGTCTCAGGAGAGTGATGTGGGGTACTTGTGTGAGGCACTGGATGGTGGGGCAAAGGGTAGCTTGGTTAACAACTGTGGGGGGCCGTGTGATTCTATTTTCGGAGAGCATATTTTAAGTTCCTGTTTTCCAGAGCTATGCAGATACTAGGTGGAGTGTGAGTTCTTTGATTCCAGGGAGCTTGTGCTGGAGGCAGACATTTTGGTGGATTCCAGAGGGTCTGAAGAAGCTTTTGAGAGTGATCCTGAAGGGGGTGGGTCAGGATTTCCCCAACCAAGTGAGGTAGTGGAGGTTTGTGGTAGCCCAGATAGGTCTCAGTGTAGTGGGAGGGGTGTAGGGTTCGATGTCCTGTCTCAGAGGAGAAGAAGTGGAAGTGGGCTGTGTCCCAGGGTGCCCGAAACCCAGTCCCAGGGCCTGGTTGGTTCCATAAGTGAACACCAGGACTGGGGCCTAGTCTGTACCCGGAGGCCATTTTCTGAGGGGGATCCCAAAGTGTCAGGTGTACTAGGGGGGGCTGCTGTAACAAGCATTCCACCAGTTCTGTTGTCTGGTAGCACTGCTCCAGAGGGGAGGGTGCATGAGTCCCTAGAAAAGGGAGAGGGGGACACAGTCCCCAGTGGAAGGACCAGTGGGTAAGGGGTTGCCAGCTCTGAGGTCAAAGCACCCCAGGACTGACCCTGGTGATGCCACTTCTGGCTTGGGGATCTTCATGCTCTGTCAAGTGGACAGGAGGCTGGAGACTTGTGCCAGGTAGACTCTTGTACCACTCATGAGGAGTGTGTTTTCCTTGGGGTGGGTTTGTGTACTCCCCCGGAAGTCCTGGGTTGCCAGGCACAGGTCAAGCCTAAGGGTACAGACCCTGGGTTAGAGGACCAGGTTCAGGGTGTCCCGCCTGACCTGGAGGAAGGGGCGACTGCTAACAGTGCCCCTACCAAGTTGTCTTCTGGGGGTACTGCTCTGGGTGGGAGGGTGCAGAGCACCAGGAAGGAAGACAGGAAGTGGGAGAGCCCACCCCAGTCTCTTGTTCAGCCGCAGAGTACAGACCCTGGGCCGGTGGGCCAGTGTCAGAATGCCATACCTGACTTGGCAGGAGGTAAATTGGAGTAAAGGTTCCAGGCACCTGGGGCTACTGCCCTCAACTTTCTGACACCATAGAGGTTAGAGACGCCTGAAAGGCACGGGGCCTGGCTCTCATCACTGACAGCTGTCAGTGGCCACTGTGGCTGGCTGTCCTGGTGGATTGAGTTGCCCCTGTAAGCGGGGCAGGAGTCAAACCCCAGGGGTGGACTGGGCCAACCCACTGTTTTGGCCATGTCTGTACTGTCTACCTGTTTGGATACATTTTTGAACAAAGTAAGTTTAGGCAAGGCACAGATGGGGGTCCCCAGGTGAGGAGAAGGGTCCCCATGGATTATCCTAGTGGGCCCCAGGAGTAGGGATAGAGGGATCCAACTGAGTTTATGAAGGCATAGAACAGGAATAGACCCCTGCTGTTTGGGCCAGGTTCCATGTTCTGTTGCTCCAAGCTGGCAAGTCCATCGAGGTATTGATTGGTCTACCCTGTCTTTAGGCTGGAAGGGGGTTGTGATGGAAATGACCCTTTTTGCAGGGTTATCCCCCAAACATTTTGCTTCTTCCTGCTAATTTTTCCTGACCTTTGTTTGTTGGCTTTAGGACTCTGGGCACTTTACCACTGCTGTTCAGTGATATTGTTCATATGCTCTTTGTGTAAATTGTTATTGTGATTTGTTCTCCCTGATTGGCATATCTGTTTTACCAGTAGGTCCCTAGTAAAGTGCACTAAGTGTGCCAGGGCTGGTAAATCAAATGCTACTAGTGGGCCTGCAGCACTGATTGTGCCACCCACATGAGTAGCCCTGAAACGATATCTCAGGCCTGCCACCGCGGTGCCTGTGCACAGTTTGTTAAGTGCCATGTCGACTTGGCAAGGGCACCCAAATGCCAGGCCCTATCCTTCCCTTTTCTTACATATGGGGCACCCCTATTGTAGGCCCACAGTACCACCCTGGGCAGGGTGCAGTGTATGTGAAAGGTAGGACATGTACTGGTGTGTGTAACATGTCCTGATAGTGAAATACTGCCAATTTAGTTTTTTCACTATTGAAAGGCTATCTTGCCCCATAGGACAGAGATCGGGAATGCTTTGTAACATTTTACAGGCATATCTTCCCATAGAGATAAGATCGAAAAATAGAGTTTGGTATCCCTTAACTCAGGATTTATAACACATATTTTAGGAAAGAGGGTTTTTAGATTGTGAGTTTGAAAATATCAGTTTGAGAAAGAGTCTGTTTCCTTGTTCAACCATCTTGTGTGCCTCTGCCTGTTTTTGGATTGACTGTCCGGCTTTGGAGTGGCAGGGGATGGGGAGGTGCAGTGGCTGCAGGAGTCTGGATGAGTCAGCACTAGGCTGAATAGGCCTGATCTGCATTTGGAGTGGTGGGAAGAGTAGCACCTGTACCTAAATAGGGATGTGCCTGCCTTCCACAATGCTGGCTCCGTCCCCCTGGGGTGTGTCTGGAACCAAGGCTCACTCTGACAATGGATGTTGTTGCACACTGGCAGAGTGCTCCCCAGAACTGGTTTGAACTGGGCTCAGAACCCCTTGCACAAAGAGAACAAAGACATTTTGAGGTATAAGTTTTAGACCTAAAACCCCTGAACTTTAGATCATTCCTGGAATTCAAGAGGAACCTTTGCTAAGGAAAAGAGCGGGAGAGACTGAGGTTGGCCTGCAGTTGCTGTTGCTGCCAAGGAAAGGAGAAGGTCTTTGCTGTGTGCTGTGTCCCCTGCTTGAAGGAGATCTCCAAGAGCCTGAAGTGAGCAAGTCTCCTGGTTTGAAGTCTCAGGGATACAAAGACTTCACCCTCAGCTCCCCTGAACTCTGCTGCTGTGAGTTCTGACAAGAGGTGCCTGTGACAGTTTTGGGCCTCTGGAGGTTGTTGCGGCTCTAGAAGTAAGAAGAAATTCAAATAACTACAGAAATCAACGCATCGCTATTCTTGCAGCTGTTTTCCCAACCCATCTCCATGGTGCGAGGAGAATTTACACGCATTGTCGCGCCGCTGCGGAAACCGTTGCAGTGCCTGTCGCCGCTGCAAGAATCGACACATCAAGGAGTCGCGGCTGAAAAGGACTAACGCAGTGCTGCTGGATGCCGCTTCATCGATTGCCGACGCATCCCTGGATTTCCACGCATCGTACCTATGTGGCAAGTTCTTCCGATGCATCACCCGCGGACCGGAACCATCACAAAGAATCAACGCATCACTCCCCATATAGACCGGATTCGACGCAACCCTTCCTCTGCGTGCAGCGGGACTGTTGCATCACCTCCCCAAGGTCTCAGGAGTGTCACATTTCTTTGTTTTCTGACGCTGCGGCTGTTTGGCTTGTGAACTTTTCACGCTTCTACAGGTACTTTGGTGAAAAGCCACGCATCCATAACTTTCTATGGTACCAGTTCTTGAAACCTTTTTTTTTAAATCATAGTTTTTAACTGTGTATGTTGGATTTTTGTTGTTTGGTCTTGTTTAGTTTAGATAAAGATACTTTATCTTTCAAATCTGGTGTGGTGTCCTTCTGTGGTGTTTTCATAGTGTTAATGTGAGTGTTGGTACAAATACTTTACACATTGACTTTGGGATAAGCCTGTCTGCTTGTGCCAAGCTACCAAGGGGGTGAGCAGAGGTTATCTAAAGTGTGTATCCCCCTCACCCTGACTAGAAGCAGGGGTCCCTATTTGGACAAAGGTACCTACCTCTGCTAACTAGAGACCCCAATTTCAAACAGTCTGTGTAAGACTTTCTATGCTCTTCTTCGTGAGGGCCCAAAGTATAAAAAATTGCTGAGTGGGCGTTGTACCAACCAAGGAATGTACAGAATACCTCTCGTCCAGAAACAGGATATTCTAATCACAGTTATCAATGTAATCACAACAATTATTAAGAAAACTATTTTGCTCTGTGTGGACCAACTTCGCGCTAGACGCGGTGGTGCAAATGGCTGTTCCTCCTCATCAATAGGCTGAACAAACGGATGCATTATGAAGCAAGAAAGAGAAATGTAATAAAACTGATAGCAAAGGCAATTGTTCCCAGTGTCCGTCTGAGCCTCACTGGTACAGGCTCCTATTGTTCATCGACGTTGGCGCTCTTGAGCGCAGGCGGTGGAGCTTGCTCAGTCCTAGCTCATGATGAATCCCACGTCGCACAGGAAAATATACCCCCCCTCCCAGTGAGCACATTCAATTTGTTCTATCCAATGTCAGAACAGTTCACCAATTCCACAAACCCTGTGCTACCACCGTTGGCACTATAGTAAAGTTTCCCTAACTTACATAGTCCATCCCTGACTAATCTAACTTCTCCTTTGGTGCACCATTCCTCATCCGAGGACGCAAATGATACCTGGTGATTTCAGGCACAGAGGGGTCAACAAAAAGTGGCTTCTCAGTGGCTCAAATTTCTGGAAGGACCACTGCATTTAGCACTTCATCATTCTCCCCATTCGTTTGTGTCCATTTAAGCTTTGCATCACTGAAGGGGACGAACTGAGGCAATGAGCGCCGTGAATCCACTCCTTTCAGCCAGTGACCATGACTGCGTTTCTGGTGGCTGGAAGGACCTGTTCAGGTCCCTTTCAGTGGGGCTCCAATCTCTTCTTCCGCTGAAAATTGCAGAGCAGAATCCAATCACCAGGCTGGATGTTGTGCAAGGGTCCATCTGTTATATCAGGCAGAGCCTCCCAGATCCGTTGGTGAATAGAACGCAAATTTTCAGTTAACTGACAGAGGTAATCGATCAACAACGGGTATTGAATGTCTGAACCCCGGGGTCCCGGGATGCCCCAGACATTTGTCTGGCATCCAAACACAACCTCGTATGGTGACAATATTGTCCTAAAATGTGCTGTTGTTCTTGTTGATAAAAGAGCTAATGGTAAAGCATCTGGCCACTGTAACCCTCTTGTCTTCTGAATCTTTGCCAATTTCAGTTTGAGACTACCATTGTACTTCTCAACTAAACCTGCTGACTGGGGGTGATTTGCAGCATGAAACTTCTGTTTTCTGTGCAGACCATCACAAACTAACTGGATAACCGTAGTGTTGAAATTACTTTCGTTATCACTCCAGATCAAATGGGGCAAGCTGAAACGAGGGAAGAACTCCATTAGGAGTTCTTTTGCTGTCGTCATGGCTGTATTGACTTTAGTGGAGTAAGCCTCAACCCATTTACTGAATGCGCAGACAACCACCAACATGTACTTCAAGTTGTTGATCCTGTCTAATTCGATGTAATCTAGCTGAAGGACCTCAAAATGGAAAGTGGGTGGTGCAAAATTGCCAGGCAGTGTAGAGGTACCTATCCCAGGATTGTGTATCATGCACACCATACAGTACTTTACTAAATGTGTAGCTGTCTTTGAAATGTTGTCATTCTGCCATACAGCATCTAACAACTTGCAAATACCCTTAGCACTGATGTGGCCTGGGCCATGGGCCATTGTGACTACAGGAATAACATATGCATCTGGCAACATCCATCTTTGCTTCCCTGACTTGTCAATCCAACATCCCTCATCATTCAATTGTGCTGTACTTTCTTTCCACTCTGTGCCCTATCTGTATTTCCTTCACATTCTCAAGTGTATCTTCAAACATTTTGACCTCGGGCACCCACCTAGTGAGACCTGCTACGAATATTCTTTTAATCCTTGTCCGGGCCGTCTCCTTAGCTGTCTGATTTTCAAAAGCCTTCCCTTTGCCTACATCGTCAGTAACTTTCCTATGGGCACTACACTTCACTATTGCCTATTTCTTAGGGAGTGTCAAAGCAGGCAGAAGCCTATATATAAGATGACCGTGCTGGATCTTTGTGTCAAGGGAAGTAAGGAACCCTCTCTCTGCCCAGAGATGGCCTAAATTATGAGCAACGCCAAAAGCATAGTGGCTGTCAGTGACAACCAGTCCTTCACTTAATTCACAGGCTCGAATAAGGGCAATGAGCTCTGCAGCTTGGGCCGACTGGTAGGGAACATGTGATGTCTCAACTACCGTATGCAGTGTAGTAATAGCATACGCAGCACTTGTGGTGTCATCTGGTAATTTAAAGCAGGAGCCAATGACATATAGTTCCCCTTGAGGGTCAGATAAGGTAACATCAGTCAGGTCTACCAGTCCGTTCGTTTATTCTTCCATCCGGAAGATACAATCATGTATGTCAATCTCCTCATTCTCAGAAGGGATGGATAGTAACGTGGCTGGATTCGGAGTGGCAGAGCATTTGATCGTAATATTTTTGGCGAACAGCATTAAGTCATAACCTGCCAGACGTGCACCAGGAGGTGCTGTGTCTTTGTCTTATATAAAAGTGAATCCACAGCATGGGGTACCATGACTGTAAGGTCAGTATAAAGTATGAGTCTAGCCGATTGCCTTACCGGGATAGCCAGGGCTGCGAACGCTCTTACACAGCTCGGGAGGGCTTGTGCGACAGGGTCAAGCACAGCAGAGAAATAAGCACATTGTTGTTGCTTATCCCCAAATTTTTGTGTTAGAAGAGAAAGCACGCAAACAACCATCTCATGGACATACAATATGAAGCATTAGGCATAGTTAGGGGTACCAAGCACTGGAGCTGAGCAAATCGCAGTTTTTAATTGTTCAAATGACTGCTGATATTCAGGTGTCCAAGGCAGGGGTTCATGTACATCTTTTAATGTTAAGGCAAGCAGGGGCTTAACTAACAGCGAATAGCTAGGTATCCCCTGCCTGCATTAAGAAGTGATACCTATGAAAGCGCGCACATCTTTCTGAGTTTGCGGAACAGGCATTTTAACAATGGTACTGATGCACTCAGGAGTCAGTCTCCTACCCTCCTTCGACAGTAGGTCACCTATATAGATGACCTCCTGTCAACAATACGGAAATTTGGAAAGGGATACTCTATGGCCATGTTGCGCTAAATGTAGCAACAATTTAACCGTACTGTCTCTGCAACCTTGTTCTGTATCTAAGGCAATGAGCAAGTCATCGACATACCGAAGCAATAGATGACCTGTAGGGAGTTAAAAGGAATCCAGCTCACCTTTCAATGCCTGAATATAGATACTCAGACTCTCTGGCTAGCCTTGAGGAGCACAACAGAATCTAAAAGCTTCTACCAGCTAGGGTGAATCCAAACATATATCTGCTATCAGGATGAATAGGAATACAAATTTTTCAAATTGATGACAGAAAAGAATGTAGCAGACGAAGGAATCATTGTCAATAGAGTGGTAATGTATAATATTACAGGAAGAGACAGGGGGCTTGGTAGGTCCAGCATACAGGCCCCAACTGGTAACTACAAACAAGGAGTATGCTGTTCCTAGGGAGTTGAAAGGGGGAGAAGAAGGTGTCAGACCATGTCAGTTGTAAATAGGTGCTCAGAAGGGCAGGGAAGCTAGTGCTTGTCCAGGGATAGCTCCAATAAGGAGCAAGGGCCCTCAAACACCCCAAGGGGTATCATGCTTCATCACAGGGCAGCTCCTTGTTGGGCCTGCGCTGCAATGCCCAACGGGCCCCGCAGGAGGGCTCTTTGCCAGAGGTCTTCTCAGTTTTGCCGTTGTGAAGCTAGATGGTTTATGTGAGAGCAACCTATGTAAAGTGAGTAGAAGTGGAACTATGTGAAAGTGATTTAAAAATGGCTCCTGGATTCTCCAAGAAAAATGTATTAGAGGACTACCTGGGCCATGGATAAAAACAGACTCAAAAAAGTTGTGAACTGAGTGGGGAAAATTAGACCTATATCAGTTCTTGTGAGTTGTGCAAAGGGTCAACATGTTTCTTGCCTTTAGTAAACTCCAAAAGGATCTCGGCAATTCTTTGGGACCTGTAATCCTTATCTACTCTCAAGGGGGTGGCTGGATGCGTAAAGCCAGCCTGGGGTAGGTCCCATACTGTTGGAAGGCGGACCTCGGGGGAGTGGGAGAGACCACCCAGAGGGGCCCCCACACTGTACGAAGTAGCCGAGCGCTGCTGAGAAGCCTCCTAGGAGAGGTCCTTCTCCTATACCGTACTAGCACAGTAACACCACCACACAGGACTCGAGGATGTTTATCAAGACGAGCAATTCTTTATCAGCATTTAGGAAGTTACGGTTATCGATATATACAAGGGGGGATCGAGGGATCTGCAAGAGTCTCAAAGTCTTTGGTAGGGACGGGGTAGCAGGACAGTCTTTAGTAGCAGCTGGGTACGAGGGTACCTTGGCCCAGTTCTTGATCCTCAAGCTGGAGGGACTCCGGGTCTCGGAGTGGTCGAGCCGCAACGGCGTCAGCAGGGCTCTGGCGATCAGTTCGTGGAGCTTGAGCCGCGACTAGGTCAGCAGGGCTCTTAAGGTGTTTCAGTTCAGCTCGAGCCGCGACGACGTCAGCAGGGCTCTGGTGGAGGCTTCAGCGAGGTTGGGCCGCGACAGCGTCAGCAGGGCCCCGATGTTCCGTGAGGTTCCTGGTCTCAATAAGGTGGAGCCGCGACGCAGTCAGCAGGGCTCGTGGTATAGTAACAAGCAAGAGTTCTTCTCCGTAGGGTCAGCCGCGATTCCATCAGCAGGGCTCTTGACTCCAGGATACAACTACTGTCCCATTGCGGGGTTGCCCCAGATATAGGTCTGGAGCCCTTTGATGTCCGGACCCTTGCGCCTGGGGGGGCGGAGAGGCCGGGCTGGGAGAGGCCAGACGCCCAGCGGGAGAGGCGCCAGGCCCGGGGAGGCCGGAGGACGATCGCACCTAGGTGTTGAGGGACGGTGGGGGCCCATCGAAACTCTCATCCTCCGGGAGTGGTGAAGTTGCCATGCGGTGCCCCCTGGCCAGATCTTGGTGCCTCGATGGCAGGGCTTCGCTGGGGCCGAGGCCGGAGGGAGCCGGGCTGCGTGGGCTGGTGCGTGGAGCAAGCATGGGGGGGACCCCGAAGGGATGAGGGGTCCCTGTGCGGCCTGGAAAAGGGGGCCGCTGAGGCGGGTGTAGGAAAACGGGTACAATCCAAAGGGGGCCTCGAAGGGAGGAGGGGTCCCTGGCGGCCCGTGTAGGCCGGTGCGGGGGACGAGCACAATCCAAGAGGGTTAAGACCACGCCACGAGGCCGGGTCCAACACATACCTAGCTCTTCTATAACCACATTTCATTCCTCTCGCAACTTTAGTGAGCACACCGGCTTTCCCTGCTAGGGCTCATTTACCAAACCTTCCGGTGCCAATTGTTTCCGAAAGGTATAGATTCATTACCTCACACATGACTGTTGTTTTCACACACTTAGGACTGCTATAGAATCCTGACATAAGGGGACGTGACTTTTTCATTCCTTCACTCTGTCCCTGGCTGTCCTAGCTTTAAGACATCCCTGTCACCTCATCCATATCATAATCATCATGATAATATTGTCATCAAAATAATTCTGATCAGTACAACCCTGCGCGGCCACAGCATTCTGAACCGTGTCCACTAGCTCTACGACCCCGTCCAAGAGAACCTCGATCTCTGGGGAATGATATCTTCTGCAAAAGCAGAGGACACTCACTACGCCAGTGTCCATCCTCTTTGCAATACGCCCACTGATTCAGACTTATACGTGCGGTATTTTGCAGTCTGCCAGTGCGTGGAAGCTGTCGGGCCGAACTACCATGTCCTCTACCATTCCCCTAGAAGCCTGCTGCAACACCACCTTCGTCTTCAAATCCTTGTGCTTCTTTTCCGACCTCTCCTTATCCTCATTTTCTCTGTGTTCCTAGTACTGCGCCATATTCAAAATAACAGAAGGGGAAGAAGTGGACCAGGTGCTTTTGGAAGCTTGCAATCGGGTCGCAATCTCAGGAAGCAAATTGGAAACAAATCTGTTAACAAACAGTCGCAGACCACCTTCAATCGATAAATCTTGTCCACTATAATCTAGAGACACCCCCTCAAACTGAGTGAAAAAATCAGGCTCACTCTTATGTTTTTGTCTGATGACAAGCCAATAACTTGTCCCAATCAACTTTTCCCAGAGGAATGTGAGAATGCATATACGTAATGATACAGCTGGGCAAAGGAAGTATCTCCAATCTAGGCTTAACACCTGGCTTCCTTTCCTGATCCCATACTTTAATTTGATCCCATGTACCACCCAACTCTACAACATGATCCTGTGTGTGTACTTGTCTAAAAATATCAACCGGAACTAACAAGCCAAAGAACATTTCAATATCAGCCAGTGTCATCACTGTAGAAGAGGCAGCTTTACAGCTTCAGTCAATTCTTTATAATAAGCAGTGGGATTCTTCCTAGGGTCAGGTAAATGAGTCTTAAGTTCCAAAACCTCACTCCTTTTCCATGGAGTGTGAACCCATTGTTCTTGGAAATGGGCAGCTGGCCCTTGTCTAATAGCAATATTATGCTGATCCCTTATCTCTGGTATTTCGGGATGATAGATAGGATGAACCTCCCACATCGGAAACTGAGATACCGGGGTGGGGCTGTTCTCAAGCAATCTACCCAAGTAAGCAACCAGCAGCGCAACATTACTAAAAACCTGACCAAGTGCCACATCAGTAACATATACATGATCCTTAATATCATATAAAATTTATGGTGCTGCATCATTGAAGCACTGCTCCCAAAGACCGATCAAAGTAGCCAACATATGCTTAAGGGCATGCTGTTGTACAAAAGGCTCCTAATCTTTCACCACACTCCACACATCTTCCACACCATAAATGGGGTTTGGGCCCACTGCGCAGCCTGATTAGCCACTACCTTTTTCTCCTCATCTCCCATATCAGATCGGACTACTGTCCGCCCCACACGTTCCTTAAATTTCGTCCAATCTCTATCCTCAAATCCACGCACTGGTGTCCCACTACTCTATCATGTTGGGAAATGGAAGAACACCGTGGGAGTAGCAACAGAAGTAGCAGGCACTAACATTGCTGCTGGCTGTGTCGTGGTGTCAGAGCTGACGAAAAAGACACCAAAGCAATAGGTTTTGCAGGAGCACTAACAGTCATAGTTGCCACAGACGGCGAGGACAAAAAAAGGACAGGAGGTACCGTGGCCAAGGCGGTATGATCAACAGTACCAGAAGCAGAAACAGTAGAGACAGAAGAACCGGGTAGCTGGGCCTGTGAAGGAAGAGCGGGATATATCTTCTGCAGGGCATATGTGGGTGGGGGTTGAGTATCTAACAATTGTTCCAAAAACGTATCATTTTATTCTTGGGCCACATAAGATTTATCAATCTGTAATCAAAACCTCCTGTCTTCACGTTCAATCCCTATCTCTTGTTTCTCTCTATCATGTGCTACAGCTTTCTGAGTCAATAGTTGCATTCTCTCCTTTTGGGCCTCTTTCTCTGCGTTCATTCGTCTCTGTTAGTCTCCTTCTGCCATGTTCGAAGAGAATCAAACTTAGACTGTTTACTTCTTTTCGTAAACAACTTCTCCTGTGAAAACCCAATTTTTTGTTCAGCAAAAGTTCCCATCAATGGCCACTGCAACTTGGCATTGTCCCTTGTATATTTGTGCCACAGCGTACTAAACATAATAGGGCCAAGGCCATGCTTCACATACATGTCAAAGTTCGGAGTGCCTTCTGGAGGCGCTTGTTGACTTTCTTCCAATCGAGCATCTGCAGAACAACAATGGCAACAAGAAACCAAAAACCAACTAAATCCAGGCATTCTCAAAAGTGTTCCAAATTCATTATGTTGCCTAGCAAAGTGTTCATAAACACTTTGTACCAAAATCGGTCCTAAGCACCTTACCAAATACAAACCAAAATCAGTCCTCAGACCGTACCAAATGCAAACCAAAATGGTACCACATCCACAAAGAACCAAAACAAACTCACCTGGTGCACACAGGTCAAACAAATGTATTCTCCTCTGTGGACTCTTCGAACCAAATGGTCATATCCAAGGGTTCCGCTGTTCAGGACCCCAGTCGGGATGACCGCTGGGTAAGGCACCAACCGGTCAGACAGACGGGGCAGCTGCGAGTTCAGGAATTCTCTCGTGCAGGCATCCCTGGTCTGCCCGTCCAACCCGAAGATGGCCCCGACCTCCCCACCCATCCATGGGCGGGGATGGGTCACCCATTGGAGTCCCTGTTTGGGCGCCAACTGAAGGAAGTGATCCCATTAGAGCCACCAGGTCACTCGCAACCACCTCCCAGCCTTCCATACAAATGAAGAAGTGGTCAGACAGTAGAGAATACAAACCAAGTATATTTATTCCGAAACACTCGAGCGGAGCCCAGTCCGCCTAGTCTCCCTGTATTGCTGCAGGGGGACTGACATCAGCAAACATGGCGATACATTATGTAGGATTCAGAACCAATGAAGGCACGCCCAGACTGGAAATTTCCAGTCGGAGGCAGCTAGACAAAGAAAATACAGAAAGATGAGTTTCGATCCTGAGACCAGGCACACACTATCTCTATGCCCATGTCGTTTTGCCTGTGCCCACGCTGGACTAGTGAGAGCAGGGCTCTATTGAGTGGGAAATGTATGAGCTAATAAGAACAGTGTATTCATTAGTACAGAAAGGCCCAACCTTGGAGAAACGAAAACTACCACAGCTGCTTTCAGCAGAGACAGACAGAAATTAGCTTTGATCATGACTCAAAATGGCGGCCAAACATAAAATGGTGCAGCGAATGCTAACTTAAGATGTACAATACATAAGCAGCACAGCTAAGATATTTTTATTCTAACAGTGGTCCCCAGAGCCATCAAGTGATCTGGGGTCCACTGAAAAGCCCTAGGAAGGTGGTGGTCCCCGGGACCGGGGGTCGGCAACGGACCCCCACCCGTTATTAAAGTTTTCTCCAGGGAGGTGGTGGCCCCTGAGGCAGTATGGGGTGGGGCTTCCAGCGTGAGGAGGGCAAAAGCCCCCACACACATTTTTCCTTAAAAGCCCTAGGGGTGGAGGTCCCCGGAGCTATGAGGGCCCGCATACCAATAATAAATTGCCCCCGGGACCTTGCTCACCTGGGGGTTTAAGGAAAACGAAGCGCCGGAGCCCCTGAGCAGGCCTAGAGGTTCAGTGTTTTTTTACTCTCCCCCTTATCTTGTTTTTTAATCATTTTTTGACCCTTGTCCTTGTGACTCAGTTCAACCGAGTCACAACACTTCTTGGTTTGGAGTGTTGTCAGCCAATCAAAATAAAGCTTGTGATCGGGAGGGTTCACAAATCCTCCTTGGTCACCAGATTTACATTTCTCAGGAACTACTGAACAGATTTACACCATTTAAAAAAGAGGTCACATTCTGAACCAAGACCTCCCTTTTTGCCATATTTGGTGTTATTCCATTCAGCAGTTTGGGCTGTAGCTTTGTCTAAAGTTTCCTATGGAAATTAACATGGAGAAAACGCGTTTTGGGACCCTCCCTTTTTATTTGCCCTCCGAAACATTCAAGAAAGGAGCTGACCTGAGCGAACTATTAGTTGTGAAAAGTTTGCGAAGATTCGTCAAACGGCGCCAAAGATATTGGCAAAACAAAAAACGCTTTTTAAATATGTATATATTACCTACTGGCGGTCGCCAGTAGGTAGTTATAGTTAGAACCTATTATCCATAGGAAATCCGCAACATTCTATTTGGAATAACTTTGGGGCCGGTGATGAATCTTCGTGAAATTTTCAAAACTGGTGGGGCGCTCTGGTCCATTCCTATCCTGATAGTCTGGGGTGATTCATCAAGCAGGGGCTGAGAAAAAAGGGGGGTCCCAAAACCTGTTTTCCCCATGCAATTTTCCATAGGAACCTTTAATCGCAGCTACAGCCTGAACTGGTGAACGGAATTACACCAAATTTGGCAAAAAGGTAGCCCTTGGTTCAGAGTTGTGCCTTTTGGTTAAATGGTGTAAATCAGTTCAGTAAAATCACATATAAATCTGGGCGGAGCCAACCACACATCTCATTGTGAGATCTGATTGGCTGTGAGCACTTCATCCAAGAAGTGTTGGCAGCCATCTTGGGACCAATATACATGATAGCACCTCATTAAAAAGCATTGCAGTTAATAGAAGGTTTTAAGGCTTTAGTTACATTATCAATCATTTGTTGATGGTACCATACTCATTTTAGGAATTGTGGTGTGTTCTAAGGTGATTTTACCATGTGAAAAAGCCTTCTGCTGGGATATCGTGAATCATGTTTGTGAGAAAACTATTTTCTCATGCTTTTCCCACAGAGGTTTGGAAGGTGATCTATAAGCTAAACTGAGAGCATATTTTCTGTAAATTTACATTATCTTTCTCAGTCATGTGAGAATGAAGTCTGACATTCTCAGTAAAACATGTACACCAAACAAGGGCAGAGACTGTCAGTTGATTCCTTTGTGTTCTACTGCAGCTTCCCAGAGTGTTCTAAAGAACAACTAGAGCGCTAACAGTCTTCATTATGAAAAAAGGATGGCACACCTGAAGCCATCTTGATTGCAATAAAGTGGTAACACTTAAAACATTTAATTTGCAAAGGAACAAAATGAGGGGGTTCATTTTGCCATAGAAATTATGATTAGTGCTGCAGAAAGAAAAATTAGGGCACATTTTGACCTCAAATCCTCTTCTATTTCATTAAAAAATTCTGACATGCAGACTGAAACATGCACTTTGAATACCAGCAGCAGACTTCCCTGGTGAGCAGTATCTTTACTACAGTGATCTAATGAGCAACTAGAGTGCTAACATTCAGAATTTATGGCAAATGTGTGACACATCTGAATGCCTTCTTGATGGAACCAAAGTAAAAAACTGAAAGAATTTCCTACTGAGGAGACTGCAGTAAATTAGGAAATTAGGAAACTTCATAACAAATAAGTCTCCCATGATGGCCACCAGAGACAAAAGAGCCCAAATGTAGCACAAATATCACCCAGATGTAGCCCAAGTATAGCCCAATGACAGAATGTCCCAAAGTGTTCTTAAGAACAACTAGAGCGTTTACTGTCTTACTTATGGCAAACGTATGGCACACCTGGAAGGCAGGAGGAATTGGGGTAGGGACATGGACCTGGATAACAGAGGACAGGAGGGACATGGAGAGGTGCACCAAACTGACACTACAGGGCAGGCATCAGGGATTGCAGCAGCACAATACACCACACAGGGCAAGCGGGATGGGAGTGCAGCACAAAAATCCATAGAAAGCAATAGGGAGGGGACAGGACCTTGCACATGAACAACAGAGAACAGAGGGGAAAGAGGCAATGGTAGCTAGCTGACCATAATGGACAGTCAGGAGAGAATGCTGCAGCATAACAGACCATAAAGGGCAGGAGGGACGGATCAGGGGCCTTACAATGGAACAGACAAGTCAGTAGGGAGGGAATAGGGGTCTACACATGGAAACAGAGGGCTGGGGGCAAGGGGGCAGGGCAGGAGCAGCAAGGTGACCATGGAGGTCAGGCAGGATGGGCACTAGAAGCAAGCATGGAGAGCAACAGTGAAACTATGATGGCATACACACAGACCATGGAGGGAAGGTGGGAGGGGGTCAGGGGCAGCTAGCTGACCACACAGGGAAGGTGGGAGTAGCCGTGGCAGCACAGAAGACCATGCATGGCAAGCGGGTGGGTTAGTGGCAGCACAATGGCTATGATGGGCAAGAAGGAGGGTGCAGGAGCATGCACAAAGGGCCATGGAGGATAGAAGGAAGGGTCAAGACCTAGGCACAGACAATAGAGTTCAGGGGAAGGGGCCTCATAACAGACCACGCGGGGCAGGCAGGAGGAGCAGTTGCAGCACAACAGACCAGGGAGGGCAGAAGGTTGTGGCAGTAAAATGGACCATGGGGGACAGGAGGAAGGGGATAGGGGCATGGAATGTGGACAGGCAGGGTGGAGGTGGCAGGGACAGGTTATAGTCATCTGACAATGCTAGGCAGGTGGAAGGAGAGTGGCAGCTCAACAGAACACTCAGAGTAGATAGTAGTGGCAGGTCCATGGAACATGGCGGGCAAAAAGGATGGAGCAGGGGCATGCACAAAGACATCGGAGGGCAGGGGCAAGGAGAGTAGGGGCAGCAAGCTAAGCACAGAGGCTAAGCAGGAGGTCAATGATGGGGCATAGAATTGGGCAATGGAGGGCAGGAGGAGTGGACTGGTACATCATGCTAAATGGAGGGCAGTGGCAGCACATCAGACCATGCATGGCAGGAGGGAGGAGGCTAGTCCATGGATTCAGACAACAGAGGATAGGGAGGAGGTGGATGGGGCAGCAAGCTAACTGTTCAGAGAAGGCGGGTATTAGGAACTTTATTGTTTTTAAAATGTGTGTCTGTGCGAACTACTTAAAATGTGAACAAGTATACAGCATAATCTCACTTTTATTCAGGAAGAAGAGGACGTTTGTGACTGTGACTCTGGGCTTAATTGGCAGAAACACCCCCTGACCCTCCACCCCATCGCAAAATGTAATGCCCGTGAAAAGGGTAGGTGAACGCTGAGTTATAAAGAATATAGTCCTGAGAGCATGATTGAAATAGAAAACTAGATATAGTGTATGGTATAAACTATGCACCAAAAAGTGTGATATAAGATGAACCGGGCATGAAATATAATATGCAATTCATTGTGTGCAATAACAGATTCATTGGAGAGCGCGAGATAGCACAGTCACTAGTGCGTGCTATGCGATATGCACCTTGGAGTGTAATATGCACAGGGCAGTGTTGTGTAACCTAACTAGTCTCCAAAGTTGTAATATAAAATATGTGCTGGGGAGTGTAACGTTGCATATGCACTGTGACAAAGATATGGATCCCAGATTGTAATATGTATGGCATAGCGCTGTGCATTATAACATAGGTATCGAGGAAGGCACGTTAGATGGGGCAAGATAACTTGTGCGAAGGCAAGTGTGGCATGACATATTCCCGGGTTGGTGTTACATTGCACATGGGCTAGAGAGTGTCATAGCATACGCACTAGCTTGTGGAATACAACACAGAGGTGTGTGGCACTCGGCGGGCACTGGTGGGTGTAACACAGCATTGTACTCAGCCAGGAGCGGTGGATGTGCGTTTTATTAACCGTGAGGGGGGTTTCTTGCATAGTTTTGGTCGACTTTTTGTCGAATCCCCTTTGAATGGCTTGGTGGTCATGTGTATTAAATGTGCCCGTCAATAGCTATCCATGTTTGTATAAATAAACAACAAGTGTGTCTACTTGGAGAGTACCCACCGGTGGGGGTGCCAGGATTAAGCACGGTAGGGCGTCAGACACGTCAGAGCTTCACTAGCTGTGTAAATACATTACACTTGGATTCATTGTATGCATTGTCGCCTTTTAATGAATATCATGCAAATCGTCATGGTGATAGGTACGTACGGTTTGTCCAGCATGTCCTAGGTGTTTCTATAAAGATATAAAAAAATAAAAACAAAGGCCGGCCCCGGGGGATGGGGTCCCCGGGGCCATAAGTGGTCTGAGGAGGGGGGCAACGCACCCCCCTCCTAAAGAATAAAAAAAAAAAATGCCCTGGGGGTTGGGGTCCCCAGGGCCGATTAAGGCCTCGGGAGGGGGGCCTTGCGGCCCCTTCCAATTTTTTTTTTTTCTAAAAAGAATTAGGGTGCAGGCCCTGGGGGATGGGGTCCCCAGGGCCAATAAATTAGAAAAAGAAGTGGGGCCACACAACCCCCCCTTCTTAAAATAAATAAATAAATAAAAGACCGGCATCGTGCCTGAGGCCATGCCCCCTGGCGAGTTATAAGTTGGGGAATTAATTCCCCTTCAATACTGAGGGTCCCTGAGGGCCAACTAGCCCAACAGGTATCTCCAGTAAGCGCCAGGGAGCTGCGTTGCTGACAGGTGTTCTGAGGCCGCGCCCCTTTTTACATCTCTCTGCAACGCAGCTCTGTGGCGCTTACTGGAGGTACCTAGCGGGCTAGTTTGACCCTAGGGACCCTTAGGATTCAAGGGGAATTAATCTCTCAAATTAGAATGGCCACAGGGTGCGTTTACACAGTGGTGAAGGGAGGGGACGGGGCCTGAGGTGACTTGCGCAAACACGCCCTGTGGCTCGTTTTAAGTTGGGGAAATAATGCCCTTTCAATCCTGTGGGACCCTAGGGGCCAACTAGCCCACCAGGTGCTTCCAGTAAGCGCCACTGCGCTGCATTGCAGAGAGGTGGTGCAGGCCGTGCCCCTTTTTACACCTCTCTGCAATGGCGCTTCCTGGACGTACCTAGTGGGCTATTTTTCCCCTAGGGGCCCTCAGAATTCAAGGGGACTTAATCTCCCCACGGAAAACGGCCACAGGGCGCGTTTACACAGTGGGGAAGGGAGGGGACGGGGCCTGAGGTGACATGTGCAAACACGCCCTATGGCACGTTTTAAGTTGGGGAAATAATTCCCCTTCAATCCTGAGGGCCCCTGGGGGCTAAGTAGCCCACCAGGTGCTTCCAGTAAGCGCCACTGCGCTGCGTTGCAGAGAGGTGGTCCAGGCCGTGCCACTTTTTTCACCTCTCTGCAACGCAGCTCTGTGGCGCTTACTGGAGATACCTAGTGGGCTAGTTGGACCCTAGGGACCCTCAGGATTCAAATGAACTTAATATCTCAACTAAAAATGGCCACAGGGCGTGTTTACACAGTGGTGAAGGGAGGGGACGGGGCCTGAGGTGACGTGTGCAAACACGCACTGTGGAGCATTTTTAAAAGGTAGTTTTAATCCCCCTGCCCTATTATATACTAGGGGCTTACAGAGGAGGTCATGCTAATCACAGGGGGACCCCAACGCATAGTGTTCCCTAGTGTATGTAGGTGTTTTCGCTGTATTCTAAGTGTCTTTTAACATAGCACTGGCTCTAGGACTGGTTAGTCAGACTCAGTTACCACCAGTATTAGTCTGAAAAAGTTGAGGGTACATGATGATTTTGCAACAAGGCTTCTTTCTGCTCTTCTGTTTGTTCTTTCTGCACGTTATCCTTCTTCGTGCACTTTTCTTCGTCTTTGAGGAATTCTGTTTTCTTTCTGTGCGTTTTTTCTTCTTTCTTCACATGTCCTATCTCTGTAGGCATAGTTAGAAATTAGCATTTAAAACACCTTTGCAATTTACTTAAAAAACCATAGATTTCAGGCAAATTATAGTTAGGAATTAGCATTTAAAAAACCTTAGAAATTCACTGAAAAAAACATAGGTTTCAGGGGCGTTATAGTTAGCAGGACTTTTCACTCATACAAAACCATTGAAATTCCCCCGTTATAGTTAGTTCAGCTAACTATAACTCGCGCGCCCGCAATGCACTGCTGATGACGTCACATATTACATCACTCATGACATGGTCAGTGACCTCACTCATGACATCACTGATGACATCTCAAATGACATCACTGATGACATCATCCTTGTGATAGAGTGGCAGACTTCCTCTCACCCTAATATAACCTTTGATACACACATTCAAAAATAGAAACTCAAATTTTCAAAACAATGGACATACCAATACCAGTTACAACAACCTATTCAGTAATTCTCAGATCCACATACACATCCACTCATTCACCAACAGTCCTATACAGTCACTCATACATGTACTCACTCATCATATGTACTCATACACCTATACATCCTGTTACACAGTGCCACTCATCCATAGTTACTCACACACATAGTCACTCATGCTAATAACGAATCAAACATCCATTTACTTGCATATACAGTTATACACACACCACCACACTTACTTCTACAGAAACTTACACATACTTAGTTTTTTAAACAATCACTTATAGAAACACATACTTATTCGTACAGGAACTCTTCCAATCTCTCACTCTCACATATGCTCACTTATATACACCAATAGTCACATATACTAGTTTAAAACATATGTAGTTACTCATAAAGACACTATTGAGACACTCATTCACTCACTAACACACCCATATACACACTCATTCACCCATACATTCCTGCACACATGCTGTCTTCAACACATACAAACAGTGAGTCACTCATTCATGCATCTATTCACTACGTAATACCCCCACCGAACCATACAGACACACAGACACTCATACTGATACTCAAAAAAATAACTAATAACCTATATAGACACTCATGTAGCTACTCACCAACCCATGCAGCCACTTATACACAAAGTGAGAGACTGATACAGATATATACATATTTAAACATTACTCACTAAGCCATGTATTCAGCCATTTAGACACTTCTATACCCATTTATTCTTCCATTGACCTTGAGATATACATATATAAAGCATATTTAATTTTCAGAAAAACACACATTCACTGGATGAGGTCATCAGTGATGTCATCAGTGATGGCATTTGAGATGTCATGAGTGATGTCATGAGTGATGTAATATGTGACGTCATCAGCTGGCGCATGAGTTATAGTTAACTGAACTAACTATAACACGGGAATTTCAATGGTTTTGTTTGAGTGAAAAGTCCAGCTAACTATAACACCCCTGAAACCTATGATTTTTTCAGTGAATATATATATATATATATATATATATATATATATATATATATATATATATATATATATATATATATATATATATATATATATATATATATATATATTGCTCCTCCGTTTGCTCAGGTATGCCTACCGCCTCCAAACCAGGGGGTGCGTCAACGAACGGACCTCCCAAGCACGGTCCGATAATATTCAACAGAACTTCCTCACAAGTAGGAAAGCCGACGCCGTGTCTTGTGCTTCAATAATTCCTTTATTCGGTCAGCTAAAACGTTGAACGCGTTTCGCTTGTCCCGCAAGCTTGTTCACCAACATTTTACATAAAGTTTTGCCGCCATTTTAAGTGCTCAGTGCATACGTTGTGCGTAAAAAACTAAATCATAGACAGTAACAACAGACTCGTAGTTCCATGCAAATCGTAGTTACTACGGAGCTCGGAAAGTTAATTTGTAAATACAATTCATGTTAATGTAAACAATCTTGTCACATTAGAACAATTCCGCGATAATAGTTCTTGTATTTGCATAATACATTTCACATAGAAAGTAAGGCTCATCATTTGAATAGCTTTATATCAATAGAAACAAAAGCAAAAACACTATTGCCCTAGTGGGCCAACATTAAAACCGCAGAATTGTTATTCGTAAATAAATAAACTCAGTACATGATCCTAGTGGATTAAGCCCAAGTGGACATATACTGATATTACTAAGCTCCATTTCATTTTTTCAAGGCTATTGTTTAAACTAAGTCTGTTGAACATTAATGTGTATATCCGTGAAACTACAAAACTCTACTTACAAAGATACATACTAAAAAATGATTTAAAAAAAGTTTGCTAAACGGAGAGGGAAGGAAGTTTACTGTTATTTTTAATTTTATAGATGTGTATGAAAATCTTCTTCTATATTGAGGCCTTCAGGGATCTTAGTATTGAGCCTGATAATATAGTTAGATTCCAACCTCCTCAGTTTTTTGACTCGATCCCCACCTCTCTCACTCAGTGGGACTGCATCAATTACATAATACTCAAGTCCTTTGGTATTTCTGTCGTGGAATTGGTCAAAATGTCTTGCTACGGGGTAGGATTTATCCCCGTTTTTGATGGCCCTCAAGTGTTGTAAGATACGCTTGTGTACTTGTAGTATTGTGCTCCCAACGTAACGTAGGCCGCATGGGCAACGGAGGACATATACAGCAAAATCTGTTTTGCAGGTGTAGTGGCCCTTGATTTTATTTAAAACCGGTGATAGGCCTCCCACAAAGTTGGATGTGTTTTTGCCGTGGACACAGGCTTTGCATTTAGCACATTTTATAACGCCCTCTTTTCTACTGAGCCAGTTTTTAGTAGTTCTCCCTTTCGTTGCAGGGAGCATATTGCTGACCAAAGACTGCTTGAGTGACTTGGCCTTCCTGAAAGTTATCAAAGGCCTACGTCCTACATGTTTTTTAAGCACAGGATCATTGGCAATGATGTGCCAATGTCTTTGCAAGATTTTTCTAAGACTGCCCTCTTGCATGTTGAAGTTAGTAATCAACCTGCATTTGCTGTCACTGTCATTATCTGGCATCTCATGTCTGTTTTGGTGACTAAACAAGATTTGTTCTCTCGTTTTCTTACGGGCCTTCCAGATTGCTGTATCTACCCATTTACTAGGGTAACCTCTAGCTGCAAACCTAGATTTCAAACATGATAATTCTGTGCTGAGGTCTTCCTTACTACTGCAATTTCTCATGGCTCTTAAACACTCGCCATAGGGAATACTTCTTACTAGATTGTTTGGATGAAAGCTAGTCGCATGTAGTAGAGTATTCCCATCTGTGGCCTTACGGTAAAGCTTTGTTTCCAACTTATCTCCTGCAATATAGACAGTTACATCTAAAAAATTGACACTTACTGTACTTAATTCAAACGTCAATTTTAAATTGAGATCATTCTCTTGTAACCTATTCACAAAGTCACGTGCACTGTTCTGGGAGCCCTTCCAAACGACAAACAGGTCGTCTATATACCGGCTCCAAAGAACTACATTTTCTTGCCATTCCTTGGGGAACCGGACTTGGACCACCTGCTCCTCCCACCAGCCCATATGCAAATTCGCATAGCTGGGGGCGAAGCAGGTGCCCATCGCGGTCCCGCACACTTGATGAAACAATTCTCCATTGAACAGAAAATAATTATTGTCAAGACATGTTTTGGTCATCGACAATAACATCTGAGTATGATGCCAAAGCTGTAACGGCCTGCAACCCAGATAGTGTTTAACGGCGTTCAGCCCATCAGAGTGTCTAATGCTCGTATACAGGGTTGTTGCATCGATAGTCATCAAAACGTAGTCACACTCCCAAGGTATATCATAGATCTTTCGTAGGAAGTCACCCGTATCTTGTATAAACGACGGGAGTTTACTGACCAAAGGATTAATGAAGGAATCAACATACTTCGAGGTGTTTTCCAGTGCACTGGAAATGGCTGAAATAATCGGCCTTCCTGGGGGGTTCTCAATGCTCTTATGTACTTTTGGTATTAAGTAAAAAACTGGTGTCACGGGATTATTGATCTTCAAAAACAACATTTCATCATTGCTAATCAGACCCTGTTTGTACCAGTCTAATAACATACTGTTGTATTTCTCGTGGCTAGCTATCATTACTTCCTTGCTAACCCGTACATAGTTGGACTTGTTATTCAGCTGTTTATAGGCTTCTTTGAGATATTGTTCTCTTCCCCACAACACCACATTACCCCCTTTATCCGCATTACGAACAATACAAGTGTCATTACTCGTCAATTTCTTAACTAGCGCATAGTAATCTTTATCACGCTGGGTGTATGCTTGGTTCTTAAATTTTAATGTGCTGCACAGTTTCTTGACATCATTCACCACCAAATAATTAAACACATCTACAGAGTCCTTGTTGGCCAGAGGCGTAAACTTGGAATTCAGTTTAAACTTGGTTGGTGCCCTCTGTTCTATGTTCAAACTCTCACTCTCAGCCAGATGCAATGCTTTTTGTAGAGTATCAGGCACTTCTTGGCTAGCTTGAGCCTCTTGGCTCAAATCATCATGTAAGTCCGCCATTACTAGCATCAAATTCATGTCGTCTACAGCCAGGTTGCCAGATTGATTTGATATTAAGCTGCCCTGTGCCACTACTGGTTGTTTCGGAGCAATTGCAAAGAATTTTTTCAACTTGAGTGATCTAGTAAATTTAAAGATATCAACTCTAGTTTGTACATAGTCAATGTTCGCTTTGGGACAGTAGGATAAACCTAACTTGAGGATATCTTGCTCTTTGTCCGATAACGTCATCTCTGTAAGGTTAATGACAGTTGCTACCTTGTCGCATTCTATTTGTTGGATTTCGTTGACTTCTTGCCATTGTTGTTTGCGTTGCTTTGCCCCTTTGCGCCGCCTCTGCCTCTGCCTCTTCCTCTTGGAGGCCTGGCGTTTGTTGGAGGGCGCGGGCGTAGGTTGAAGCGCCTCTCCTCGCGTAAAAAATCAAATTCATCAATGACAGAGGGAATCGACATTCCGGTACTCGGGCCTTCCTCTAGATCGGTATCCAATTCTGAGTTGAGCCTTTGCTTCCGCATATTGTCGAATTTTTTAGCGAACGTATAGATTTGTCCACGTTCATAATCAATTTTGTCACGCCGGAACTTTTGTGCTTTTCTTTCTTTTATCGTAATTTCCAGCTTAGACAACCGATCTGTCATATCTGTTTTGAATTTCAGGATCATATCTTGATCAGGTTCTTTGTCAAGGATTAGCAGAATTTGTTCAATTTCTTCCAGTATTCTGGCACGATCTATGACAGCATACTTTACAAGAATGTGCAACATTCTGCTTGACGCTTCTTGATTATTTTCCGCCCACTCCTTCAGCATATTCGGATTGGGGTCTTCATATGTCGGTGCCACCATAATCCTAAGGCCTCTGGGGACCCTTTTGACTTCTAGATAGCGCTGGAGGGACTTTGCTTCCCACCATTTGGAGAGTTCTGAACGTTTTAATTTTTCCAGTCTCTTCAATCTCACTGTTACATCTGTGACTTTCGTAGTGTTCATTGGTGCAGACCCTTTCTGAACGGAGGGTGTATCGTCATCGAATATGGAGAGAGCCGCTTCCTCCCTTTCCTTTAGTTCAGTAGCTGACATTTTAATAGACTAAAACAACAAGGATAAATCCTGGCACCAAGAACCAAGAATAGTGTTTTTGCTTTTGTTTCTATTGATATAAAGCTATTCAAATGATGAGCCTTACTTTCTATGTGAAATGTATTATGCAAATACAAGAACTATTATCGCGGAATTGTTCTAATGTGACAAGATTGTTTACATTAACATGAATTGTATTTACAAATTAACTTTCCGAGCTCCGTAGTAACTACGATTTGCATGGAACTACGAGTCTGTTGTTACTGTCTATGATTTAGTTTTTTACGCACAACGTATGCACTGAGCACTTAAAATGGCGGCAAAACTTTATGTAAAATGTTGGTGAACAAGCTTGCGGGACAAGCGAAACGCGTTCAACGTGTTAGCTGACCGAATAAAGGAATTATTGAAGCACAAGACACGGCGTCGGCTTTCCTACTTGTGAGGAAGTTCTGTTGAATATATATATATATATATATATATATATATATATCAGCGCTACCAACAAAGTCCACACTCTCGGACAAAGTACAGCACTCAGGGAATATTCCGTAGGTTTGTTTATTCAGCAACAAACAAAAAGACAGACGCGTTTCAGGTTATCCTTCTTCAGTGTCTAGTTGCGCTAGCCGCGCGATAGCATTTTGAAATCAAAAGCCATTGACGTCACTTCCCCCACCGGCACAGCTAATGCAATATTCATCTATTACATGGCGGCCATCTTAACAGGGCGAAGTCAACGTACCAACTCATGTGGATAAACCCTTATTGTTGTTTATCGCTCGACATTCAAGGGTAAAATCATAATCATCAAGACAACACATTTGTTACAAATCCAGCTATAAAAAGCATGAATGCAATCACAATGTGATGATCTAAACATATTCTGAATATCGCTTCACAATTGTGTGTCATGAGAGGCTACACATGTTCATAAAATTAAGCCGTGGATCGGCGAACATATTGTAGCAAAAAACTTCATATCGTCCAATTAATCTAAAATAGATATACTATGGATTAAGTAATTTATTAAACATTCAAAGCCGTGTATCGGCCTAAGCTTATTATGCATGATTATAAAAATCCAATAGAATCTATTGAAATATAAACTCATTGCTGTGTGAAAGAGTCATGACATGCTCAGGAGAAACAGATAATAATGACAAGAAAAGAAATAAAATGTTCTTACATCTTATAATCCCTGAAGAAATCTCCGGTACCGTCTGATAGAATAGAAACTTCCGAATCTGAAATCACGGAAAGTGAACTATCGGGAGAAGACACGACTGCCCCTCAGAGTGACAAAACGAAAAATCCTTTTCACTTGGAGTTCGATCTTATACGGCAAACGTGGCTGAGAGGCGGAAAGAGCAAGCCTCCGGAATACGCAGACGGACAAGGAGAGGTGGCTGGTGGCGCACGAAGCAGAGGAAGAGGCAGGGGTGCATCTCGAGCGAAGCGCAGCAACAGGGGAAAACGGTGGTAGAAGAAATAAATGATCTGACCATCATTAACCTCACGCCACGTGTATTAAGCGAAGCTGAAGAGGCAGCCTTGAAACTAGGACTATCATTCTGTATACAGTGTATTTGTGGGGGAAGACCCTAAACTTACCTTAAATGTGTGGTAAAGGCATACGTTGTAAAAGCATATGCGTTCTACAAACATACATGGTAAAAATGCATGGTAAAAGTACAATGTGGTAACAACCGCATTGTAAAGGCTGTTTCCCAACTGTGAGCATATTTTTCCTCACTGCAGATGGAGTGAGCCTATAGTAATAAGGTGCTGGATCAGTTGTATTGCAACCTGAAAATATGCAAACTTCTGTCCAAACATGTTGAAGGTACCCCGTGGTGGTGTAGGAGGGTGTTCCCATTCTATATAATTAAATACAGCACAGTACTTGCTTTATACAAATAAATGAAGCCCATAACGCTGAAAACCGAACATTTCATCATAGTTAGCCCTACCAACATACGGTTAATTGGAATTATAAACAGTTGGATGCTCTAGATCTATGAGCATTTCATGCACTGTATTAATGTCCCAAATATCAGGGGTGATAAAGTCATTCAATGATATTTTGAACAAATATGGAATTCATAAAAGTTTGATGGGACCAAATATTTCATACAATACCCTATCCCAAACAATTCCATCAGGAACCAGAACAGCTGAAATGTCTCTTTGCACTGTTTGTGAAGAAAAAATGAGGGTTTAAAACAAAGTTCACAGGTTCAACAGCAGAGCTTTCGGGGACACAGTGTCCATCTAGAATCAGGAAAAAAACTGTCACAAAACCAATCTAAATAATTAGGAAAAGTAAATCAATTGCAATCCAAAGGAATAGCTATACAATAACAATGTATGTCTTCTTCAACCAAAGGTAGAATACATGTAGTCTACCTGAAGGTGAATCCGATGCATCCAAAGAGAAGTCATCATATTTGATAAAGTAGCTGGACCCTATTTGTTCTATTTTTATTGGCAGCTCCAGAGCCTCTATAGAACTTGAGTTGAGTTGGACTGTGGCACGTTGACGTAGACACCATCTGTTTTCTAAAAAATGTGTCGCAAAGCACTTGATAGCTCGTATTCCAGAAATAGTAAGTTGAGGTGGACAATTTTTTATTTTTTGTATTAAATTTGTAGCCCATTGGAGCAAAACCCAAAAGGATGTGATATACTCTTTTCAAGTGTCTAGGCAGGTCATCATCCCTCACATATATGTCAGACTGAACAAGTATAGGCAGTAAGGGGATGTGTTTACCGCACCACCACGTGTGTTATCAATTTACTAAAAATTAATTTGAAATCACCCACCTCAAAAGCCTAGCCATCAACATTAGCCATTCATATTTCAAAGAATCATAACAAGCAAGGAACAGACCTTTTGAGTAATTCTCTTTGTTACTAATATAGCAATGTGCTTTTACATATATTTTCTTTGAAGTTGCCTCTCTACCATTGTTGTCACATATATGTCATTGACAGAGGGCATTGCCTGATCATTAAAGATTTGTAGCAGTTCCATAATCCGGGCTGAAAATAAACTGGAGCTTTTCTTATACCCCTGTAGTAATAGACCAAACTGTTTTTGAGAACCTAGTATGCTAAATGCAGTCAAGTGTCTGCTTTCAGATGCTATATCTTGGCAGAAAAGTAGTAGTTTTTTGTGCACTATGTTGTTCACTAGTGCTGTGCTATGCACATTTTGTACAGCAAATGTTCATGTACCAAGTGTCTGTAATCTAACTGCAGACAGTATGAATGGTGTGGTTGCTGCACTGGAGACAAGGGAATATTCATAGGAGAGATGCACATTTCTGTTACACCCTGATATTCAATTTGTGTGAGAATTTCTTTAGCCTATTTTCTTGCATCATTTTTGATGGGGTATTGTCTTTGAGGTTTTGGGGTCGACTTCACTGGTAATAAATGATATGGACAACCGTCATCTAACCCCACATGGTTGTTGTATAAAGCAGGAGCTAATACCCACTCCTTGGCCTATGAATTCTTTGCTAATTCTGGAACAAAGTCAGAAAAAGCAGGTAAAATTACTGTTTTTATGATTGAGCAAACCATGACAAACTATTTTTCAGACAGGAAAATGCCATAGCCGTACAACAAGTTCTCCCAAAAGAGAACATTTATTAGGGGGGGTTGTATGTCCCCTGCGATCTGGAATTCCATCTCTTATAACTGATGTGGTATGCTCACTATCTTATCTGGTGTTTCCACCTGGACACAGTCACTCAATGCTACTATGATTATGTGCTATAGAAATAGCAGTTAACATAACATAACACCAGACAATCCATCATGCTCCAGCAAACTATCTAAAGATCTACTGCACTTTCCATCATGGTCAGAGCCCATTCCTCACTCCAAAGCAGTGTCCTCAACAACATTTACACTTCTCTATTGCAAACAGCAGGAAATTAAGCCTTAAGCGAGTAAAAAGTCGTTATAAACTTAGAGAAAAGAGAAGGGAGTTTGATGCAAAATAGATTGGGCTGAGGGAGGCCGCAAGAGACAAAGATTTAAAAAAGTACTGGTACCTGATCGCAGAATATTGTGATTCAAGACAAAGGGCTCTCCCTATTCCGATCCCAGAAAGGGAGTGGGTAGATTATATCTCACTATTCTATAAAAACAAAGGTTCAGTACCATTTCTGCTGCGCGCCATAGAGGAGTCTTCTTTTCTGGAATATGGACCCCCATCAAGGGAGGAAGATGTGGGTCACATAGAGAATGCTAGAACCTCTGGCGCACAAGGGCCGGATGGAATCCCGATTGTGTTAATTAAGAAAGATTCAGCTGCATGGGGAGCCTTTTTGGCACCTTTGTTTAATTTCTGCTTTCAAACGATTAATATTGCCCCCTTCTTGAAAGGGGAGTATTTTAGTCCCCTTGTATAAGAGGGCCCCAAAAGTCTACCTACTAGTTTCAGACAGATTGCGCTGTTGGACGCATCGGGCAAATTATTTGCAAAAAGTATACTCTGTCACCTGCAGCAATGGGCCCATGACCCGAACATCTTACAACCAAAACAGAGGAACACAGGGTATAAGGCAATAATGACTGCACCTATCGATAGTCTGGTGTAGGTAATCCTAATCTCGGGGTGCCAGGGACCTGAAGCGCAATCTCCTAAGATTCCAAGGGAAATTCCCACACTTTACAATGAAATACAATGGTCCAGCACTCCACTCAAAAAATCACTAATGGTTAAGTTTAACAAAATTAAAATTAAAATCCATCCAGCAGGTCTTTATATAAATGTTCTTTATTCATATTCTTCGTGCAAATCACACGAACGTAGCCAACGCATTTCGTCCCTAAGGACGTCTTCAGGGCTACAAATAAGTATACAAAATATACATTATATATACAATAATATTTACAAACATATAGATAGTTAAAAACATTCAATCACTTTCTATGTACAGTCTTTATATATACAATGAATTTTCCCATACATTGCTGTAGCCAATGTTGGCACTTTCTAAACGTGTGTATCAAAAGTCAATTATAATCAATCTTTATCTATATGCACTATTGTCAAAATGACCTGCTTAAAAAAAAAATATTCACAAAACAAGAAACTATTGCATCTGAAGAAGTATTACATGAGGGTCACTTCAATCAAATTACCTTTTTCTTAATGTAATCTAATTTATTGGGAAAGTTATACCTTAATAGAGAGGTTTTGATAAAATGTCTTGGCAAAGCCTACATTTATTCCTATTGTATACTTAATAAGTACTATCCCAAGTCGTACACAAACGTGTGCCACTTTTATTTCCATTGAAAGGCAAGCTACCCCCGAACCGTCAACTCCCTGCTTACCGAAAATAATAGCGGGCGTTTTTCTGACTTGTCCTTCGGCCAATATTGGTGATATGTCACTCTCTCGTAAAGCAGCCACCTATGACCTATGAGGTCAGGACATGAGTGCATCATTAATGTCCGGTCCCCATATCCAGGGTGATATAATAAGTATAATTCTCATGTTAGACATACCTCTGTATTTTCCAAAGTCGTTCTCCCTGCATTGAGGGAATCCAATTACAGTGCGTGCTCCCAATAAAATGTAAGTGGCATTAAACAGTCTCAATCTACAAAAGTATATAAGTAAAAAGCAGCTATTCAGCACCAGAGAAAGAGTCATTGCAAAATAATTTTAGTATTAAAAACCTATATGTTTTAGGCGCAAGGCCCATATTTAAAAATAAATTATTAATATGTGGTTGGCAGGCAGTCAGCTTATAGCATGCCACATTGTATTATTATGTCCCATAAACTCAGATGAGTGCTTTTATAATATGACACACACAGGGTTGCAAATACTTAAATATGATAGACTCTTATACAAAATCGACGGACCCACCCCTGTTCGAGCTCTAGTCAGAGCATAGGTTCCATCTTGCAGAGAAGCTACAACAATTTGTGTAGAGTGTCAAGACAGTTATGTTCACTCGACAATAACTCCCAAGTGTGGAATCAGTCAGCACCAAATCACCGCACTTCCATAGATGTGAACTGTACAAAGAGTGGGGGAAAAGGCGTCCCCTCTCCTCACCACACTTATATAAATGTGGACTTTACAAAAACGGTGGGAGAGGCGTCCCCTCACCCTAGCCCAAGTCATGGCTAAAATACCCTTCCTTAGTAAAGCTAGCGTGAATTATATCTATGCCCATGACTAAGAAGGTACGCTGCCCAGAAACTTACTAGTAGTGCGAAATAAGTCTGCACCCGTCGCATGGTTCTTCCAAAGGTGTCGATAAGCTATCAGAAAACGTCAGTATTTAAATACCCCGCTTTGACAATCAGCTGAGCCTCGTTAGTCCCTAATGACAGGATTTGCAGTTATAACCATGGCCGCCATCTTGTAATGGACC
This sequence comes from Triturus cristatus, assembly GCF_964204655.1. NCBI lineage: Eukaryota > Metazoa > Chordata > Amphibia > Caudata > Salamandridae > Triturus > Triturus cristatus. The sequence goes on along the minus strand of NC_140582.1, from coordinate 52,045,229 downwards.
GAGCAACACTCGTTATATACTGAAGTTATTTTCCTAATAAATTTGCTCATATTTACACATGGGAAATCGAGCCAAATTTTATTTATTTTGAATATTCAACGCATATGTATGTGTGGTTTATTACGTGCGACAAGATATATAGCACATCTTATCATAAGTGATTCAACACCATTTTGGATAGGGGACTCTCGATTACTCGCAAAACAGTAAGCGGTCTATGAACATAAGAATGGCTGACATCTTTAAATTACGGGTTTATCTCTCCCATATTAGAAAAACGACTGAAACCACTGTGTAACACGGCAAACGTACACATATGTTCCAGAGTCAGTAAAATTAGTCGTCAGGTGTATACCTGAGATTACCAAAAAGTAAATACACGTTTTACACTTTATATATATCTGAGTCCCAGAAGTAAAAGTAAATATGGGCGCCATCTTTGAGCATACAAAAATATATCTTCTCCTATTAATACTGGTGCGACAAAATGAGTGCCACATTCGAGTTGGAGCACATCTTCCTGTTTTCAATATTGCAAAAGTGTCAAGTGCGTATCTAGAATGGTATAATTGACCATAAACATGTAATTGCAATGTTATAACTTTGCAAGGCTTCACCTCATTTGGAGTATATGCTGTTCACATTAACTGACAGTGTCCACAAGAAACGTATAGACAGGTACAGTACCTTTCGACTATTTACTATATAAATTTACAGTATCCCATATAATTTTTCAGAACTAGTCATGAATGGCTTTTCTAGCTACAGGAAATGTAAAGACAGGCGCAATGCAATTGAACTTTTACAATATAATGGCTGATTATTAGAAATATACAGTATCCATAATTATGTTTTAGCAAAGATGAGAAGCGTAACCCTTTGTTGATGCACATACTGATGTTTATAAATTCATGAGAAAGTTACGATTAAAAAATATTTTTCCGAACATTTGCCTATCTCTACTACTGTTTTGAGTAATTAAGACAATATCTCTGATTTGACAATTGCTGATTTAGATGGTATTCATTTACTAGCCACTTTGGATGAAGATGATCTTGATATTGACATTGTACAGATGGCTGGTTTGTTAGATATTTGTGAGGATTCTACAGTTGATAGTGGTTTACAAAACAAATCTAGATTTGTGCCACCAGGATGTCAAGATGCATATCTTGAGGAATTCCTAGACAAGGTCACACATCAACTGCATCAGTTAGAGGACAGCCATGGTAAAAAATCTCATTGTAAACATCAATATAATCTTACTAAAGAAGACATGACCCTTTTAAAAAATGTACAAGATGATCCAGAGCTAGTAATATGTGAAGCAGATAAGGGAGGCAATATAGTCCTCATGGACCTTAAAGACTATTTGGGAGAGATCAATAGACAATTAAATGACAACAAGTGCTATGAGCGACTAAAAGAATATCCTAGCCCTAATATTGAGAAAACTATTAATGCCCGACTATAGGACTGGCATGAGTCAGGCCTTATCTCAGACAAAGAGTAACGATATCTGCAGGCTAAGAACAGTAGACATCCTTGCATATACATACTCCCCAAAATACATAAAGGGGAGCCTTCCCGCTTGGCATGCCTATAATCTCAGGCAACGGGGGCCCAATGGAACACCTATCAGAGTATATAGATGGCTTTTTACAGCCTCTAGTAAGAAATCTACCGGCATATCTGAAAGACAGTAGGGATGTATTATGAAAAACTCGAATATTTTGAATGGGACAGTAAAGACTTCATGTTTGTCACAATGGACGTGGAAAGCCTATATACATGTATCCATACAGAACGAGGTCTAGAGGCCTTGAAGAACTTCCTATATAAAAGACATTTTACACATCTGGAACATACAATGATGCTTCTGGAAATGGCACGCATGATTTTGACCATGAATGCCTTTCTACATGATATGATTTGGTTTTACAAAAACAGGAAGCGACCATGGGATCCAGGTTTGCTCCGTCTTATGCAAAACTTTTTATGGGTTTGTATGGGACGCAGCATGCCTGGGGATCTGGAGCTAGGAGGTGAATTGATAATATTATCTTTTATACAAGATATATAGATGACATATGACTTATTTGGAATGAGGGGAGGAAGAACTATTGGCCTTCCAATGTTACCTTAATACAAACAGATTTAATGTCAAACTTACATACTCGAGAGAAAGCATTGATTTTTTGGATCTTAGACTGTTTGTCTGTGTTGCATGCTGAAAGTGCGCATCCTGGCACTACCATCAAAGCAATCCGATATGGCGAGATTATTCGCTCCAGGCAAAACTGTAGCCAAGATGAGTCTTTTGATGTAAATCTAGAGAGCATAAAACTTCCATAGTAGGGGCAATTCGATCAAATGCCTAGAACAAGCTGAGTCGAAAATTAGAAAAGTGAACAGGCAAAGTACGCTGAGTCACAAACCTAAAAATGAACAGAAAACCGAAAATGTGGTGTTTACTAACCAATATAATGCCTACAGTCATCATATTTATAACATCCTATGTAGGAACTGATATCTATTAGCCTCAGCAAAGTTACTTGCTGGTACTATTTCCGAAAAACCTACGATTGTATATAAGAGAGGTAAAACGTTAAAAAATATGATCTGCCCCAGCTATGTAAAGGATCATAAAAAGGGCATAACACGTGGCTACCTAACAGACCAAATGTTTTTTTTGTTTGTGACTCATGAAATATGTGCCAATTGGGATTACACAAAAAATCGAAATTCAAATATAACACGGAAAGAGAATTTACAATTAATTTGTTTATAAATTGTAATACAACATTCACTGTATGTATTATCGGACGTGCTTGTAACAAAATCAATGTAGGCATTAGTATCCGTAATCTCAAAACACGAATACAAGAACATGTGAGGGCGATAAAAAATAAAGATGAAAGATGTTGATTGCCATCCACATACACGAAAACCACCCAGAAGATCCAAAAATATGGTTCCATGCAATTGACCAGGTGAAACCACTAGAGAGGGTGGCGATAGGGTCAAAGCATTAAGACAGGTAGAGGCAAGTTGGATCTGTCGCCCTAGGACGATTACTATGGGCCTGAATATCAAAGGTGAAATGTATCATTTTTTGTGAGATATGTATTGCTTGCTTCTTTGTTTGGTTAGTATATGCTGTATAATATATATACTATCTGGATTATATTCTATGTCCCTCCTTTTTTGGACATTGACACTAATGGTAAAATGTATATCATCCTGTGAAACAACATATTGCTGGGTTACGCTTCTCATCTTTGCTAAAAGATAATTATGGATACTGTATATTTCTAATGATCAGCCAATATATAGTATATTTTATATTGTAAAAGTTCAATGACATTGGGCCGGTCTTTACATTTCCCGTAGCTAGAAAATCCATTCATGACTAGTTCTGAAAAATTATATGGGATACTGGAAATGTATATAGTAAATAGTCGAAGGGTACTCTACCTGTCTATACATTTCTTGTGGACACTGTCAGTTAATGTGAACAGCATATACCCCAAATGAGGTCAAGCCTTGCAACGTTATAACATTGCAATTACAAGTTTATGGCCAATTATACCACTCTAGATACGCACTTGACACTTTTGCAATATTGAAAACAGGAAGATGGGCTCCAACTCGAATGTGGCATTCGTTTTATCGCACCGGTATTAATTGAGGGCGGGCGTCATATTCCGTTCCGCGAGCGGAATTGAGATATTTTGAAATTTTTGCGTTCCATGGAGAGCGCGAAAATGCCCAAATTTCCGCGTTGCCAATATTTTTTTCATGTTCGCGCTTTGAAAATGCATTCTCGCGCGCGCGATCGCCTTACCGGGATCCCTGCGTTCGCCGACGAGTTTTCCAATCCGTTTGCGTGCTCCATGAGATGTTGATAGTCGGTCGCGCTATCCCATGAGAGTTTGCGATCGCGATCACGTCATTCTCCTCGCCATCAGACACCGCGAGAATCTGCGATCGGGAACACATCATTTTCGACCACAAGAGAGAGTGTGAGGCCGCATAAACGTCAATCTCCACTGCGACAAAGAGTATGAGATCGCAAACACGTCATTTTGGACGTGCCATCGACATCCGGCGGAAGTGTGGTGAAGGTCGCGATCGCGAACACGCCAAATTTTCGATTTGGAGAAGAATATTAACTCTAGCTGCATGAAACCTTCTCTAAATGATGATTTGGATGGAAAAAACTCCTCTGATTGACATATGGCTGTCCTTTTTTGTGCAAGGAGTCCTTTTTAAAAAAAGCTTTTGGGGGGGAGAGGGAGGAAGTGCCACAGTCTCCAACTTCTTGTTCCTGTCCATCAGGCTCCTCCCAGTGCTTTGTCCATCTCCTGTTCATTCTGCCTTTGGATTTCAGCTGTAAGGATCACTCTTTGTGTCTGCTGCATCATTATCATTGGATTTGAGGACTTTTGAATTTGATATTTTAAAAGTAAGTTGGTGATGTGTCTGTTTGATTGGGGGCATTGCATTTGCTGCAACTACAATTTTGGTACATATCATTCTTTTTTTAAATTGTTGGGGGTAGCCAGCAGACCCAGAACTAGTCATGGGTGGGTGCATGATGAAGCAACTGTTCCTGGTGTGTGTTGAATGTTTTTCAAACATCATTTAGGGCATGGATGGCATTGAAGTGAGTTGGAAAATTAGTTTTTGGGGGGGTATTTCTGTTTTTGGGGCTGTGTTAAAGAAATGCCTTTGTTGTGTGTGCCTGGTGTGTTGGTGTGCACCCTGCAGACCTTGTTTTGCCCTGTGGATTTTTGTTTTTGCATTGTATTCCATTAAAAAGGTACAGCAGTGTGGTTCAGCATGCATCTGTTGCCTGGCTTCTTTATAGGCCTTTTGGCAGTTCATTGTTTCCCAGGCCTCCAGCTTGTTGCTTGTGATTTGCGAGTGTCCATGTGGCTGGGGGCCTTTGCTGGTGGGGGTTATTAGTGTGCTGCTTTTGCCATATATAGGCCTGCATGGTATACCTTTGTGGCCTAGGCTTCTTGATGTGGGCCTGGCCATGAGGCTGGCAGCCATTTTGAAGGCAGGCAGTGTGTTTTTGCAACAGGCCTGCATTGTCTGTCTTCTGTTTCTTGTAGTTGGGTGGGCCTGGCCATGTGGCTGGCGGCCATTTTGAAGCCTAGGCCTGCACGCTTGTGTGGCCTTGTCTGCCTACGGGCCTGCCTTCATCCAGTAGGCTCAGAGCAGGTAGCCACAAGTGCATTAAACAAGTGTTTATCTGTGTGTTCTGTTGAATTTAAACATCATTTAGGGCATGGATGGCATTGGATTGAGTTGGAATATGTGTTTTTTGGGGGGTATTTCTGTTTTTGGGGCTGTGTTAAAGAAATGCCTTTGTTGTGTGTGCCTGGTGTATTGGTGTGCACCCTGCAGACCTTGTTTTGCCCTGTGGATTTTTGTTTTTCCATTGTATTCCATTTAAAAGGTACAGCAGTGTGGTTCAGCATGCATCTGTTGCCTGGCTTCTTTATAGGCCTTTTGGCAGTTCATTGTTTCCCAGGCCTCCAGCTTGTTGCTTGTGATTTGCGAGTGTCCATGTGGCTGGGGGCCTTTTCTGGTGGGAGTTATTAGTGTGCTGCTTTTGCCATATATAGGCCTGCATGGTATTCCTTTGTGGCCTAGGCTTCTTGTTGTGGGCCTGGCCTTGAGGTTGGCGGCCATTTTGAAGCAGGCAGTGTGTTTTTTGCAACAGGCCTGCATTGTCTGTCTTCTGTTTCTTGTAGTTGGGTGGGCCTGGCCACGTCCTGGTGGCCATTTTGAAACCTAGGCCTGCAAGCTTGTGCGGCCTTGTCTGCCCACGGGCCTTCCTTCATCCAGTAGGCTCAGAGCAGGTAGCCACAAGTGCATTAAACAAGTGTTTATCTGTGTGTTTTGTTGAATTTAAACATAATTTAGGGCATGGATGGCATTGGATTGAGTTGGAAAATGTGTTTTGGGGGTATTTCTGTTTTTGGGGGTTTGTTAAAGAAATGCCTTTGCTGTGTGTGCCTAGGGTGTTGGTGTGCACCCTGCAGACCTTGTTTTGCCCTGTGGATTTTCGTTTTTGCATTTTATTGCATTAAAAGGGCACAGCAGTGAGGTTTGGCATGCATCTTTTGCCTGGCTGCTTTTATAGGCCCTTTGGCAGTTAATTGTTTCCCAGGCCTCCTGCTTGTTGCTTGTGAGTGTCCATGTGGCTGGTGGCCTTTTCTGTTGGGAGTTAATATGGGCCTGCATGGTTTTCCTATTGGCTTACTGCTTCCATCTATCCCTTTGCCAGAAGCAGCTCCCTTCCATTACATTTTTATTTTTGTGGTTGTTCTTATTCTTTCCTATCCTTCTTGAGAGTGTAGTGTGCGTAGACTGTACAGAGTAAGTAGTATACCATAGCCCTTGTTGCCAAAGTCTCACAAATGGCTACACTATATCTTCTATGTTTTTTGTTTGTACTAGTAGTAATTGAACCACAACAACAAATGCAACATTTCACTGATGTTCTTCTCCTGGCTTATTTGCTTTTAGGTGCACAAAAAGACAGAGGAGGAGGTAACTATCAACATCATCCGTTGTACTGCCAGGCAGAAGTCCTGCTGCGTACCACATCACGTCCAACTGTGACCACACACATCTCTGCAACTTGTGCACCTGCGTCCTGTCTGACCTCTGAAGAAAATGGGCCCAAAGAAAGGTATCTAATAATTTGGGAACGTGTTTTCGCTCCCATGCCGGAAGCACTGCTGTTGCATTGCAAAGATTATGCCACAATTAATTCCATTAAATCGTTTTATTCAAGCTGTTCCAAACTTTTCATTTGCCTTTTCAGTTCGTTTTGTCACATGTAATCCATTTTATGTATACATATCTGATGCAGTAGGTATACCCATCCAGGCCTTTTCGCTAAAGCAGGACATATACATATTTCATCCTCAGTAGTGTATCTTTCCCAATGCATTTCGGGCTGCTTCATCGCCCTTCGTCAGGGGTTCACTACAAATATAAACAGCGAATTTAGACAGTATATTTAGAGTTTAAAAACATAATGCATTTTAAACTAGTGAATGCTCATTGTATATGCATTTTAAATGCCTCGAACGGCGTTCTCCCTCTCATAACAACCAACATCAGACCAAGATGCAATATCAACCGGTCAGTCTCAGTCCCATGTTTATACACCATATAGGAATGTCACCCCTCTGCCTCAATGTTCAAATTAACCCATACTCATTAAACCAAACCTCGTGGAAGCACTCCCGTACCTGTGATACATGTCCATTCCTGATCTCATTACTCCTTTTCCAAAAAAACGTCCATCAACTCACTCTCACCTGTTTCCCTTTTTAAACTCATCAGACCCCTCCCTCTCATCGACAAAATCAGAAACTACAGAACCCATAATCCTCCACTGTGTTGTACCCAAGCTTCATACCATTAAGGCCATCGTTGTTCTCCAAACCCACATCCAATTGTTACTATATTGCTCCGCCCACCCTTACGATGTTTACTATTACACCCGTCATCTGATGTACTGTGAAACATTAAAAATAAAATGCAGATGTTAAATGAAATTTCAGATGTTAAAATCCATATTCAGAACAAGCATGTAGTCACTTTGTTCGCGTTATGCTTGTAAAATTCAAATCAATACGTCCGTCACGTTGATAATCGTGGGAGCAATTCAAAAAAGCTCCCCCTTGATGAGGAGAGTTAGTTTTACATGTGACCATCCATTTTGTCCTTTAAACCATATAATCCTGGGTGCTACTTCGGTTAGGGCTGAAACAGTTAATTGGAAAAGTAGAGAGTTGAAGTGCACTCCTGTTCGTCAATGTTTAATCTGTATAATCATTTAGTGCGTGCATCCCGGTAACGCGGTCCGCCCTACGGCCACGTGGGTAAAAATAGCATCTAATAATTTGGGAACGTGTTTTCGCTCCCATGCCGGAAGCACTGCTGTTGCATTGCAAAGATTATGCCACAATTAATTCCATTAAATCGTTTTATTCAAGGTGTTCCAAACTTTTCATTTGCCTTTTCAGTTCGTTTTGTCACATGTAATCCATTTTATGTATACAAATCTGATGCAGTAGGTATGCCCATCCAGGGCTTTTCGCTAAACAGGACATATAGATATTTCATCCTCAGTAGTGTATCTTTCCCAATGCATTTTGGGCTGCTTCATCGCCCTTCGTCAGGGGTTCACTACAAATATAAACAGCGAATTTAGACAGTATATTTAGAGTTTAAAAACATAATGCATTTTAAACTAGTGAATGCTCATTGTATATGCATTTTAAATGCCTCGAACGGCGTTCTCCCTCTCATAACAACCAACATCAGACCAAGATGCAATATCAACCCGTCATTCTCAGTCCCATGTTTATACACCATATAGGAATGTCACCCCTCTGCCTCAATGAAAGGTACCAGGTCCTCCAGTACCAAGAAAGTTGCTGGTGAGAAGAAGGAACAGAAAAAGCAAGAGGCAATAACCACGACTGGTGTGCCGGCAAATGTGTTTTTTGGGACCAAAAACACACGCCTGCAGCATCATTGTCCGGCGGGAACCAAGCTGAGAGCAGCACATCCGCACCAGCGGGCCAACCCCACCAACCTAGGCCCAAGCCCATGAGTGTCGCAGAGGTAGCCAGTCTACTAACGAGCAGCGATGTTGAAATGTCAGTATTGCAAAGAAGTACACAATCAACGCAGGCGGAAACTCAGCAGATAAGTCTGCAGCAGCGGGTGCAGCTGCAAGAACAGCAGGCGCAGCCGCAAGAACAGCAGCAGCAGGCGCAGCCGCAAGAACAGCAGCAGCCGCAAGAACAGCGGCAGCCGCAAGAACAGCCGCAGTCTCAAGAACAACCACAGCAACAGCCCACAATAGTAGTTATTCCTCCTGAAGTAGGGGCATTTCAGGAAATTGAGCTTCCTGCAGACAAGGAGGGGCAAGCCACTGTTTCAGAAGATCCATTGTCTTCCACATCCCCAGCAAGGAAAAGGAGGGTTATTCCATCATCTTCTTCTTCAAGCCCCGCTTCTGATGATCTTGATGCCACTTGGAAGCCACAAGCTCAGTCTGAGAGTGATGCACGCCTCAAGACAAGGCTAGTAAAAAGGAAGGTTCCAGAAAGCCTTAGAGTTATGGAGGTAGATGTACAAGAGGGGGATGATGATGATGACGAGCCAATCATCACGGACATCACTCCCGGCCCAAAGGATATGGAGACCAACATTATTACCCTATCCAAAATGGCTGCAAGGGATGTAGCACGGATACCACCAACACAGGTAACACCAACACAACCTCCAGCTTCCATATTTTCATTTGCAAAGGAAAGGCAGGGACCTACATCCAGCTCAACCACCACCTCAGTAGGCAGTGGTAGAAGTCGCAGTGTAGCTGCTCAGAGTCACATTCCAATCACACCCTCCAGTTCATCTGGTATTGAAAGTGGCACTTCCAGCAGCACCAGAAAGTTCTCCTCCCCAGTTTGGGACTTCTTTTCGGTTAGCAGTAAGAGGAGAACATTGCTATATGCTCAATTTGTCAACATGCTGTTAGGCGGGGTAAGCTTGGCACAAACTATGATACCGGAGGCCAAACAAGTCATCTCAAAATACACCACACTATCGTGTGGGAGGCTCACCTACTTCGCTTAGAACAAAGTAAAACTCAACCCATTGTTGTTGGGCATGAAGAATCAGGGGACGATTTTATCGCGGTAAAGGTGAACAAGAGGGAGACATTTCTAGCCCTGTCCCCAGTAGTGTAGTAGTACCGCCCACATCTTCCTCAGCACCAGCTCAGTGGCACTGCAGTAAGAGTCTAAGTCAGGCTGAGACACCAAGGCGACCGAGTAGTACTGCAATGATTATGAAACAAAGTGCGTCGTTGAGCCTAACTAGGTTAAAGAAAACTGCACCGCAAAAGAAAATAATCCAGCCTACCATTGACAGCATGCTTAGGTTGGAGGGGCAGTACCAACGCAACCACCCAACGGCACAGTTGTACAAGGCGAAGCTGGCTAAAATGTTAGCGCTGGACCTTCTCCCTTTTTCATTTGTGGAAGGGGTGGGTTTCCTTGAATTTGTGTCAACCATCTGCCCTAAATGGAAGGTTCCCAACTGGTCCTATTTCGCAAGAGTTGCTCTTCCAGCACTACATCATGATGTGCTGGAATTGAATGGACAAGCTTTGCAGCAGAGTGATGTTCACAATATCCACCTAACAACAGACATGTGGACCAGTTGCCAAGCTTACATGTACATCACTGCACACTGGGTCTCATTTGTGGGGGTTAGAGATAAGCTATCTGAAGTAGGTGCTGTTGACACAGCTGAGATTTTTAAAGCTACTCAGAAACATGCAACTGTATCCATGTTCACCATGGAGAAATCTCGTACTGCTGTAAACATATTGGAAGAGTTTCACAGCAAGGTTTTTGAATGGCTGCACCCAAGAGGGCTTAAGATTGGTTTTGTTTCCACAGATAATGGCAGTAATGTACTTAAGGCCATGGAGCTTGGTTCCTATTTCAGGGTTCAGTGTTTGGCGCACTGCATTAACATTATTGTTCAAGACTTTCTGAAAAAAGAAGCCATAGTCAGCAACTTACTGACCACCTGCAGAAGAATATGCACTCATGTCAGCCATTCTTTTAAAGCTCGGAAGCAGCTGAGGATCATTCAACATGACTATAGAATGCCAGGCAAAGCACTCGTCCAGAAGATGTGGCAACACATTGGAACTCAACTTATTACATGCTTGACCATCTGTTTGAGCAGTACAGGCCAATCAGTGAATATGTCATGCGAAGAGGGGATGCTATTGTGAAAGGCATGAGCCTCCAGATGAACCAATGGTGCCTAGTTAAATGCCTGACTGAGATGCTTCTTCCTTTGGAGGTCTTCACACGTGAAGTCAGCAAGGAGGACTGTACTATGTGGCAAGCTATCCCATTGTTGCAAATGCTAGAGCATCAGCTGAAGCAGGTGTCTGTAGCATACAAAGATGTAGAGGAAAAGAAGAAGTGTATGAGTTGGTGGAGAGCTTAGCCCATCGCTTAGCTGACAATACAAGGGTGCAAAATACGATTTTGTCACAAAAACATTACATTTGTGCCACAATTCTGGATCCATGGACAAAATGGGCACTGAAGACATTAGTTCCTTTTTCAGAAATGGATGTTGGCCTGTACAAAACTTGGATAGCTGAGTCAGCGAATAAGTTGGAAAATGAACGGCTGCTAATTAAAAGCCCTCTAGATAAACCCACAAGTACTGAAACAGGGCATCCGGTGTCAAGTTCAACTTCGGAGCCTGAGGGCAGTGCGTTTGGCTCAGAACACTCACCAACACTATCTACGAGAGCAAGAACTGGATCTTCAGGCCTAGTAAAATCGTTACAGGAGTGGTATTTACAGCAAGGCATTGGTAAGTCCAGTGCTGATGCAACAAGAAAAGAGCCCGAAAAACGTTTTGCACCCCTGAACATTGAGCGGATGGTCCAGGCCTATCTGGATGACCCAACAGAGGTGTACATTTATCAAAACCCATTGAGGTATAGGTATGGGAAAAGGGCCCAATGGCCAGTGCTCAGCAGGCTGGTGATAAACTATCTGGCTTGCCCTGTCGCAAACGTCTCTTCGGAACGTTTTCAGTGCTGCTGGTTCCATTGTAACAGTAAGAAGGACCAGCCTCTCCCCCAAAAACGTGGAGAGGTTAACAATGATCAAAATGAATCAGCACTTTATACCACTGAATTACACAATACATGAATCAAGGGAGGAAGATGAGGACGGTGGCTCAGGTGACGGAACTGGTGTGTTAGATGATGATTACCTAATTCTGGTTGAACCCCCAGAGTTTGAGGACGAGCTATACTTCCCTGACAATTAGGCTTGCACTTCCAGTTCTTACTGTCTTTCTCCCTTATTTTCTCTTATTGGTGTATCTGTCTTTCTGGTTAGAAGCTTTGAATCACAACAAATCCATCACCACCGTCTTCTAAATGTTTTATTGCCATATACAAGTTTCGGCTGGCTGCATATCACAGTACACTCCTCCGAATCCTGTTCCTCCATCCTCCTGAATCTCCCTAAATCCATTGCCCTCAAGAAGTCAGATGATGATTGGATGATGCAAAATAGAAGATAAAAGAAAAAATATTTTCTAGTCCCTCCAAAATAAGTGGAACATGATTGATGATGACTACTATAGCTATCCTCCTTTGTGATCCGAGAGAGACTGCCCATTAACTGAAGATGAGAAGGAACAGGTACTGAATGATGCCATGCATTGGACGCTGACTAAGTGATTTTGTTGTTGTTTGTTGCGCATGAAGTTACTTCATTGTATACTTTATGTAATAATCTACACACTAAAAGTAACTCAAGTCCCTTTTCCCTTCTATTAGCCACCTGCTTTAAGGGCACTTTTGAATACTCGCGTACTCTTCGGAATTATTTGGATGTTTTGATGGGACCCTTCGGATTCATTTGTATCGTTCCTTGTATTTCCCTTTGAGGCAGGAATTTAATCTTCCCCGTGTGGGCTATGAGTTTTAGCAGTGCCTCTCCCTATTTTGTTTTATGATGTTGTCATGTAGGCCCGCGTTTTATTGATGGTCTTACTACATACATTGTGCATATTACTCCTTAGTTGGGGTTCAAGTTAATCTGATATTTTTAGATTTTGGTACCCTGTCCTGCGCGCTCTAAGTCCCCAGTATATTCTTTTGTTTAAAAAAATTTCCTTCACATTCATTCCTTTCTCTTCTCATTCATAGAGGCGAAAGTCATTTGTGATTTATTTCACTATTCCCACCGATGGTATATCCACGGCCAGCGACGCTGCTTTAAAAATTATATCTCCAGAACGATCTCGATTAAGTAAGTTGAATTCATTTCATTCTAAATTTCGATAATCTCGCTAATTTATTTATGGAATACTCCTATATTGACACCTTATTTTTTCAGGTGTCCTTCACCCCCACCGCTTGTGGAGCCTTACAGCCCTAGTGTCTTCGACGCCAAGCCAGTACCTATTAGGTTTTAACCTTTCAAAATGGTAAATATGGTGACTGATCACTTTGAGTCCTAATAATTTTTGCTTTAGGACACGATGTAATTTTCCATTTTTTAATATTAAATTAATATTTCTTTAGGTGCCCCTCTCCCCCACCGTCACCATTGTCCTGATGAAGACCCCATCAGTAAGGACCCAATCAACCTACCTGGGATAAGGGGCCGAAACATCGACATATAACCTATACCAGTACCATCAATAGTGCAGCTTGCACTGTGTGTGTTCAAATGTACATGGTTTTTCAAATGACTGTATATTCAATGAATGTATTTCTGTTTGATTATGTGGCATGAAATAGTATGCCCAACAATTGGATTGTGATATTGCCAAAATATGATGTCACTCACCCTTCTATTTCACTTATCACTTTCCTTCCTTTTCTGGGCACCTTGTTCTGTTGTAATTTGCCTAAATTATTGTGGATTTAATCCTAAAAGAAATGACAGATTTGCCAAGTATGATTAAATAACACTTTGGCACTACTTTATTGCGTAATATTTTTGATGTTGCTTTTGATATTGCTTTATAAGTACATATGCTCTGGGACCCTCCCTCTATACTGCTTTACACCCAGGTCCCAGTGACCTTTGGGTATACCCTTTGTTCTAATAAGTTAAACATCAAGCAAAGGTAAGAGAAGTTTGGGGGAGGCATAATTAATAATGGACATGTTTTAATTATTTCAATTTCACACACCCCTTTGAGTCCAGTTGCAGAGTGCCTAGAGTAGAAGAGACCGACATTACTAATAGGACAAGTCACTCAGTGAGGGGTGCCGCATCTATCGGCTTCTATCTTACAAAGTCATCCAATTATTAAAATCAAACACTGGCTGTGGGCAGCCCTGCACCAGCAAGGAAAGAACGATACAGTGTGATGTAAAACAGTAACCCCACCCAGAAAACATTAAGAACATCGTATGTAAACTTAAGTAGAAATATATTATTTAATACCCTAACAAAAATAAACTATGTAAAAAGAAATCCCACACCTGACCCACCCCTCTCCCTAACCCCAACCAATGTCCGTAAAGAAAATGTCCAATTGTCCAAAAGAGAAAACCCAACGCCCGATTCCTACCCACCCCAAGAATAATTAAAAAAGGGGCAATAACAGGGTCTAAGTTCGGCGGGCTTTTTTCAGGAGGACACAAACTTGCTCCTCCAGGCGGGCAACACGCCTCGTCAATGCGCGGCCATTGCATCCATGGGGGGCAGCACTGATCTGATAGAGGGGAGGCGGCGGGCAGCTGCCAGACGGTGGCGCAGTCCCACGGGAGGGCGGTGGCTGGGGCCCGGGGCATTGGAGGAGGCTGCAGCTGCTGCCGCCTCCTACTCCTCCTCTTCCAGAACCACCAGCCGAAGATATTCAGTCTCTATGGCCTCCAGTTTCCAGCGCCGGACCTTGGCTGCCAACTCCTTCCGGTCAGGTTTCCCCTTGGAAGGAGTAGCTATATATGAAGAAGAAAAAACAAGACTGTTGTAAAATATACTCTTAGCGAAGCAGTAAGACAAATATTTCTACACATAGTGTTACGGTAGCACTAGCAAGCACAGTACATAACATTTGTGGTATGTACTATCTATCCTCCTGCTTTCTTTAACATTAACATTAACATTTGTGGGAGTTTCAGGCATTCAACCAACTATGCATCTGATTCCTATCAGCCACCTATGCATGCGGCATGCATCTCACGAATCCTTCTCTGCCAGTCATAAATATTAAATCTCGCCCGTCCTTCTTCCTTCCACTCTTCTTTCCCTTTTCGTTCAACCCATCCATCAAGGTCATCTGATCTGACTTTTAGTCTTCTCCATAAAACTTTCACAGCTGAGTTGAAATCAGATAGAAGAGGCCATTGGTTACTCAACACTCCCGCCACTAATGCTTTTACTAATGCTAAGTAAAGGGTGTCTTCAACCGTTCACAACAACTTCTTACTTAGTAAGTCAACTGTACAGCATTATACAGTACACCCGTGCAGTGAGTGTAATGTCAATAAGTAAGGATTAGAAATCTAACTTACCACCGCCCGCCACTGCTGCTGGCTCACCCCTCCAGCTCCTCCTGCAACTGCCGCCTCCTCCTCTCCTCCGTCAGCAGCCGCGTCGCCTTCGCAGCTGGCCCCCGCACTGGTGGTTGGTAGTGCGCCTTGAAAAAACATTACACATTTTTTAGGTGTCATATCCACCTCCCCCTATTTTTCACTAGCAAGATTGATAAATGAGTTAATAGTAATACATACATATACAACATACATCACTAGTACAAATTAGGTAGTAGTAGAGTAGACACTAGTAGTTATATGGTCCCTGGGGTCATTCTAGTCTTTGCTTAGTTAGCCTGAGCAATGCTACCATTTTACCTTTGTGTCTTTTATTTTAGCACACGCGTCGTTACCTCACAGCTTGTTGTATAAAGAGTGATGCCTTTGAGCCCACATGAGCTCATACTGCTACTGTCTAAGCCCTGCGTACAAGGTCAAACAAAACAAGCCACTTTGTTATGGAGTTCTGGTGTTAGTCCATATTGCTTTTCCAAAATGCTACACTTTTTGCCACGACTGAGAAATGCTTGCAATATACTACAATGCACCATTTTTCTCCTAACAGACGGAAGATTCCCTTCTACGAACGAGAGCTTTGCAGAGCTTATGATGTAACCAGTACTAGCTTCTTCTAAGCTGAGGGGTCCACAGAATTCGCTCAGAGTTCTTCATTTATAATTGTATATAAACTATATTCCTATACCTACAAAGGGGATGGTGGTGCTTCCACCACTGTTCACTTATTATCAATCATGATTTCGCATTTTTTTTCTTCGTTCTATGGACTTGTAGCTGTTGTAAGTGTGACTAAGTGTAACAATGTTTATGGTTTAATCTTATGCATTTTGCTGTTGGTGCTGCATTATAGAACAACGTACAGAGCTTGTCAGTTGCAAATAAAATCTTTGAACTTACATACACTGTGTGGCATTTGGTGTGGATGGACTTACTACACGAGTGAGTGCGTGAAAGGAAGGGTGTGTAAACTGTGCATGTGCATTGCTTCCACAACTGAGAGGTCGGAAGTGTTATGTTCTGGGTTGTCTACTCATTGGGTATCTTGGTGGGGTTCGGAGAGCTAATAGTAATGAAACACTATTATAACTAGTCCGGCAGGGGATATTGGTGGGTTCTATTCTGATCAAGGTGTGAGTGTGAGGAAGGTCCAACCTCCCATCACCAACATCCTATTTTCTTGTCCAATGTTTTGTATGTAGAAAATCCCTACAACAGTAGTAGTATGTCCTAGCTTATCAAAATAGTAAAATCTGGTTGGGCATTTTGTTGGTGGGAATTGTCGAGATACATCAAGATTAATAAAGCCTCAAAGATTAAGAAGAATAGAAGGAGTACAAGAGGACAACCCAAAGGACTGGACTCATCAATGGCTAGAGCTACTGGTGAATCTGAGTGGCCAACTGGGCATGCTTAGCTACAGACAGACTAATAGTAGTAGTGCAGAGAGTCATAGCAGAGACAGTTAGAGGCAGGGATAACAAGAATCTAGAAACAGATAGTCTAGATCGAAGGGTAATTGTTGGCAAAAAATAGCATTAGGAAACGGAAACAATAGTTCAGGAAAAAAATACGGTACAGTAAAAGTTAGTGAATAAGAATTAATATTAAAAACAGGAAGACTTACTGGGGCCAGCAGAAGAGCCCTTGTTCTGGTCCTCCTGTCCGACTGCAACTGCTCCCGCCGACTCTGCCCCCGTCTTCTTGCCCCTGGGTGCTGATCATGAAAGATATAAGAAATTAAGAGACAAACATTGATGATTGGTGTGAAACAATTAAAATATTTTTATAAGACTGTCAAAAAAACATTTGTGTAAACAACAATTGCAATAAAATTGACCTTTCTAATCTGGTCGACAAGTAGTGTCTGGGGATTCGCGGCCCGACTAGTTATTATTTATCTACACTAATCCAGTGTTCCATTCTGATTCCAGAATACTAACTAAGCCTAAGTAGTACATACCACCTGACCTAGCCCACCTATTCCAGGTGTGCCAATTGTACATTAAGTAAGCATTTCCACTTCTTTTAGTCCTCAAAAATGCATAAGTGGAGGACATATGCCTGTATTTTTGCATACACAAAATTGTTGGTTGGTTGATGCAGATGTTCTGCTAGTGCTAAGCCTATTACCACTCACTGAACAAACTACAAAAGGTTCTACTAAGAACTGGGGTAAGCACTAGCAGCACTCAGCAGCACTCAGCAGCACGTGAAGTAACAGAGGGGGCGTCGCGCGTCGTAGACCACTAAAAAATTACAAACTTATAATAAGTAACTAAACCTAAGTATCAATCCACCGCTATCTCTTAGTGACAGGACAAAGGAAGGACTAGAGTCACTCTAGCATTACCTAACTTCAGTTTTCTAAAATAAACTCTTATATAATCACGCAAAACGAGCACAAAAGCAAAGTAGCAAATAGCAAGATTAGTAGCGCAGAGCACCTGTGTCATAACAATCACAGAAGACTTTTAAACGTAAATTACCTGTAATGTATGTAAGCATCAGCATTCTAGCTGGTCGGAAAAAATATATATTCGCAATATATAACACACAGCAGAAGAACAGACACAAAGTAGTAATAATTAAATAGCTACTCACCAAGACCCTGGACCTCCACTCCTACCAGATCCAGCAGGTCCTGCTCCCGGTCCAGGATATTGGACTGCTGGAGCGGGTACTACAAAATGTTGTATACCGCCCCATTCTGCATGTTTATATTAATCTGAATAATCAACTAATAGTAACCTTATTAATTTGTTTGAAGTGGAAGACTTACCAATTATATTAACAAAAGAATTACACGTGGGATTTGCATTTTGCATGGCTAAACTACTTGTATACTAACATATGCGCGCATACTAATGGTAGAAAATTACAATATTGCATGATATATGTTGCTTTTGTGATGTAATTGTAAGTTGCGCATCATTGAGTGAGTATAAATGTTTTAAATGTTGCTATTCTGCTAGATAATTACTTACACATAGGGGAATTAGTGAGGGTTTAACAATTTATTAGTCATTTCCATGTTTTAATTAAGTTTTTGTGTTTATTTTGCTTAAGTTGACCATTTTGGCCTTCCTTAAGATGGCTGACCGAGACGTACAAAGTGACTGCTGCTGTCACACGAGGTTCTGGGTGAAGTGCGCATGTGTCACCGCCAGCAACAATGGCCTCGTCCTGACCCCAGGAGACGATGTTCCTACCAAGGACACTCTGGGAGCTTCACCAACACTACAACAATGGACTGTCTTTAAAACCGGAACCAGCAAGTGCGATGACTTAATCTTGCGAACTATGTGAGAACTTTACCGATCGACCCCAAATCCACCAATGAGGACTGTCTAAAACCCCAATCTTGATACATTTTGACATTAGTTTCATTATAAAAGTAGGTAGGAAAGTGAATTAAAAAACTCTCTCTTCTTTGACGAACTTGATTTCCTGACGTTATGCTGACGGAGAGGACGGTGACACTGCTGGACAGCTGTTATCCTGAATCTATGAGAGACTGAATTGAGGCCTAACTTTGATGAATTTAAAGATATTTTCAACGACTTGACTGACTTAGAGGACGACTATTAGCCAGATTAGGTAAATATAATGTTCTGCGGTTTGGACAATGATTTTCTAACCATTTGCAATTTTATTAGATAAATGATGTTTGATTAATTGAAAACTGTGGTGTGTCGATTATTTGAAGAAACTAGAATAAGTGAAGAGTATAGATAAATGAATTGAATCACTAAATCATATATACAATTAACTGATTCATCACCCAATGAGGGGAATATCACAAGGTTGAAGTTAATAAAGTATTCAATGCATTTAGGGTTTAAGTAAAGATATTTGTTTCATGTCAGCGTTTGGAAACATATTCCTCTAGGGAAGCAGATCAATGAGGTATGAGTGCTGGTGTTATGGGCCCCACCAATGAATGTATTTGAGTGAATTTGTTATTGAGGTATTTGGTCTATGACGAAGGGGGAATTTGATGTTCTACGCTGCAACAGTTTTTCTGGTAGCAGAGTTATGGTTGTTATTTTTTTGGTTTGGTGAATGTAGCTTGTACATTGCTTATTGATTATTGGTTATGGATATTGGTTTATGTACACTCTATGTTGAGTTGCATCGAGTTTTATGTTGTTTGCACAGCTTCTAGGATGTAGGAAGTCGGAAGTTTGTAACGGTTCCGTAGTAGAGCAGAGGTAAGCGCTGCTCTCGGGAAAGACGGAATTGTTGTTGCCCTGTAGGTACACAGGGAGAAACGTGTAACGATTGAAGTTGCACAACACATTGTCTGGGCTCGATTCGGTGACATCGTCGTGTGTTGCCATTAGAGACATTTTCTGTTTGAGAGGAGTGTATATGATAGCGAAAGTCACCTGTGAAATTTTGGTCTTAGGTACCAGGAGTCCAAATGGAATTCCGATAACGCTTATCACTGGAAAGGTAACAGGTGTTCTCTGAGCTTGCTAGAAGGATAAAGTAGAGGGAAGCGCTACTTTGTTAACGTATGTCATAATTCTGCAGTAGGACAGACTGTTCTCTGTTCTCGGGAAAGACAAAATTCTGTGTGAATGTACTACATTTTCTAGTGTGAAAGTCCATGAATGTAAAGGCATTCGGGTTAATCGTGAAACTCTAGTTTTCTTTCTCAGGAGCATTGGGTCTCCAACTATGTGTCTTAATTCTGGAGAAACGGTAGGCTAATGCTTGTTAGAAGGGTAAGGTAGAGGGATGTGCTACTTTATCAACGGAAGTAACAATTCCGTAGTAGGGCAGAGGTAAGCGCTGCTCTCGGGAAAGACGGAATTCTTGTGAGGAAGGTCTATTGCTATTCTTTGGTTAGCGAAGCGGACAATGGTGGTGTTTTTGTGTAGTTACTAACAGAATTGTAAATTTGAAACAAAACTTACCGAGTGGATTTTGTAAAAGAGGGGTAGACAGGAGCAGGAGTTGTGGCAGCGGCTGCTGACGTCAGAACGACTGCGCTGGGATTGGACAGTCGGTCTGAAACATAGAACGCTCCGGATTGGTGCGTTAGTGTGCGCCGCGCTAGGAGTGGAGAAGCACAGGGTGACGTAGACGCTCCGTATTGGTGCGTTAGTGTGAGTCGTGCTGGTATTGGAGAATTGCAAAAGTGACATAGACGCTCCGGATTGGTGCGTTAGTGTCGTGCTACGATTGGATAGAATAGCGGTACAGTTGTAAGGAGAGACTAGCGATACACGGAAGACAGGAAAATGTATTACGATCCACCAGAAAAAGAGAAAAAGACCTGGTTCGGTAGAATTAAAAAGTGGTTTAAGAAGAACAAACCGATTGTAACAAGGGAAGGACAGTTACTTCCTCCACCGAAAACCCCCGCATCCTTTATGGTTGCGAAATATGGATATCACACCTGTATTTGGTTAGACAATTGGGTCAGTATACTGAAAAGGACGGAGTGTTGGCTTTTCCAGAACATGGTTCATTTAATTTGGCAGTTTTGAGAAATTTAAGAGAGAAAATGATGAATTTAGAACCAAGACCTGGACCGACACAATTTGAAGCATTGACAGAGTGGGAAGACGAGATGCATGACCAAGAAAGACAGAGAAGTGGCAGAGGGTATAGGTTCATGTTTGGTAGGTCATACGGGCATGAGACTCATGATGATCGAATAAGAAGGTGGCGGAATGCGAGTATGACTGAGGGTTTGTTTCCCGTAAGAGCTGCAGGAGAGAATGAAGGAAGAAAGTGTGTAGAAAAGAGACATAATGTGGAATCGAGAGGGTATGGAGTGAATGAGTCAGAGGACGATGTTCTCGATGACATGTTCTATAAAAATCCACCCCCATATCGGCCAGAACCAGAAATATTAACCCCAAGTGCCCCAATGAAAGAAACAGTACGAATCATAAAATCGGAACCAGAGTTCCAAGATTTGGGAAGAAACAATTCCATTAGAGAAGTAGAGGAGAAGACCGGAGGTAAAATAAACAATGAAAATTCAACAGAACTAGCAAAGACAACCCTAGAATTAACAGAGAAAATACGAGAATTGACCACAAATATGGAAGCTGTAACAGTCCCAGTAACGATAGGTCCGGTAATGCCTATTTTTGATAAACAGAAAGATAGCGAACATTGTTTGACGGTCCCTTATAAAAGTAATAAACAGGTTGAACAACCAAGAATGAGTCAAAATGATAATCCATGGAGACAGGCAGTGAGTATGATTGAACCGAATGTTTCAAATAACCCATTTGTAGGCCAGAACTGTGCAGAAAGGCGTATGACAATAGTGGAGTCAATATCAGAAACACAAAAGGATTTTGGACAAGGAAATGTAGAGAAGTCAGTAGGACCATCTACAGAAGAATTGAGTGAATGGTTGAGAAGCTTGCAGAAGAAAGACAAAGAAGCTCAGTCAATAGATGTGGCCAAACTACGTATGGTACTGGAAGGGTTAATACTAGGAACTATCCCTACGGAAAAGTTAAAAACTTACCAAGATGAGGAATTGTTATTTCTGTGTAAAAGCATAACGTGGAGAGCAAAAAGTCTCCATAAAAGCTTAGAAGAAGTGGCAAATGAAATGAGTATTGATATCGAGAAGGTAAAAGCACTACAGAAACCATATCAGGTATATTTCACAGAAAAAGACATTGAAAACATGAATACCACAGGACGAATAGGTCAGATTAAGGAGATAATTATTTTGTTGAGAAAATGGGGAGATGTGGACAAATGGGAAAGTAGATGGTATCGAAAACGAGATGAAGTTTCAGATAAAACCTTTTCAGCTTTCCCTGTTAGAGAAATAGAGAAGGTTGTGACAGAATGCCCAATGAGTGAAATTCCAGGACGAGGATATGTACATGTCCCATGGACTAGGCAAGATATTTTGTCATTTACGAATGACTTCCCTCAACTACGTGAAAAACCTGTTGAGTGGTACAGACAGGTGGACAGATTTGTAAAATTGTCCAAAGTATTGTGGATTGATCTAAATAGCTTGTTTGACATAATAGTACCAGAGGATCTATGGACAGAGTGCAAAATCATGATAGATTGGCAGACACAAGAATACCCAAGGGATCCAAAAAGAGGGGCTCCAGACCCCGAAGTAATGAAGAAATATGAACAGGTTATGGCGTTTCTGAAAAACAAAGTACTTCCTAAAGAGACAGACTGGGTAAAAATTGACAGAACACATCAGGAAAGCAAAGAGTCAGAACATGCCTATTATGAGAGGTTAATTTTGGCCTTTAAACAATTTAGTGGAGATGAAAATCTAAGTGAAAAGGATTTGAGTCATTTTGTATACAGGTTTGTGTATGGTCTTCGTCCAGAAATTTGTGAGATGATAAAACAGCATACCGTAGACTGGCAAAATAAGATAATAGATGAAGTACTGAGACATGCTAAATATTTCAGTGATGAGATTGAAGCAAAACAGCGAAAATTAAAAGAAAAGGCTATGTGGGCACAAGTAAAGGTAGCAGAGAGACAGGAAGCTCAATTAGCAGAACAAGCAGGGTCAAGACAAAAATGTAATCCTGGAAAACGTAAAGGAAATATTGAGGAAGCTAAGAAGAAGTTTCCGTGTCATAATTGCGGTAGGATAAGGCATTGGAAATCCGAGTGTAAATTTCCTCCGAGTACTAACAATGAAAATGCATCATTGAATCCACAGGTGCAGAATGAGGTGAGTGGTCAACCGCAGCGACAACAGCAGGTTGTAACACAACAGAATCAGGTGCCAAAACCACCTTTCCCACAGAACAAAAATTGCCAGAAGTATAGTAAGGAAAATGGATTCTACAACGAAGAACAGGTAAATAAACCGCCACGCGCTAGCTCTGCTTCGCAGTATTGGCTGCAACGCGATGAAAGCGATTCAGAAGAGGGTTATTGACGGTGCCGAAGGGAGGAAGAAGAGTGCGTACTTGGCGCAACTCTAGAAGTAGACCAGACAGGCCCATTTGTAGATGGAAAAGTTAATAATGAAAATATTACTTTCCTAGTTGATACTGGTGCTACTCGATCAACTGTTAGATCAGCTGATGTCAAGAATCTGCCTCTCTTGAATGAAACGATCCAAGTAGTTGGTGTATCCAACAGACAGATTAAAACTTACCTTACAGAACCAGTGAAAGTTAGCATAGGGAAATTTTCTGAAATGCACCGGTTTGTCGTGTGTGACACCAATCCTGTGAACTTATTAGGTAGAGATTTATTGTGCAAGATGAACTGCACTATATTGTGTACTCCACATAGAATAGCATTTGAAACACCAGATGATGATGTGCTGTATAAAATGACAATGGCAAACATGGAGAAGGAGGTTTCTGGAACCTATGTTGTATTTAATTCTGATGAATTACCTAAAGAATTAAAACAATCTGGTAAAGCAGAAGTTTGGGATTTCACTGGAGAAGACGTAGGATTGATGAGAAATGGAGACCCAGTAAAAATAACCGTGAAAGA
Source organism: Triturus cristatus (assembly GCF_964204655.1). Taxonomy (NCBI): domain Eukaryota; kingdom Metazoa; phylum Chordata; class Amphibia; order Caudata; family Salamandridae; genus Triturus; species Triturus cristatus. Next base: position 52,021,573 of record NC_140582.1, on the reverse strand, counting down.
AGGAGTAAGTTATCCAAATGTCCCTCTATATAAATTGACACCTGAAATAATCGAAGGAGTTACTCCTGTGATTCAGAAAACGATAAAACAAGGAATCTTGAGAGAAATAATGAGTAGTCCATGTAATTCACCCATAATGGGACTGAAAAAGCCTAGTGAAAAGTTCAGGATAGTACAAGATCTGAGAAAGATAAACAAAATTGTTTTACCATGCTGTCCCATTGTACCGAATCCATCTGTGATTTTATATTAGATTCCTCATGACGCAGAATGGTATACAGTGATTGATCTATGCCATGCATTCTTTTCCATCCCCTTGCACCATGACAGTCAGCAAATTTTTGCATTTCGTTTCGGTCAGCGTATTTTGGCGTGGTGCCGAATCCCACAGGGGTATTCAGAAAGCCCCTCAATATTTAATCAGCTATTGAAGAAGTCTTTGGAAAATCTAGAAATGCCCGAAAACTCTGTACTAGTTCAATACATCGATGACCTACTGGTGGCATCGAAAACCCGTGAAGCTTGTGAGGTAGACACGGCAGCCTTGCTGAATCATTTGGCAGATGGAGGACTAAAAGTGTCACTATCGAAATTACAATTTTGTAAGAAGGAAGTACAATATTTAGGACACAACATTGAAAAAGGGCTGAAAAGGATAACCATAGACAGAATCAGGATCATAAAAAGAATGAGTCCACCTATGACCCAAAGAGAAGTGAGAATGTTTCTGGGAATGGTTGGATATTGTCGTCAGTGGATTAGCAATTTTTCATTCATCGCAAAACCTTTGGTACGACTGACAAGAAGTGATGTGAAAGATCCTATTGATTTGAACAAAGAGGAATTGGCAGCATTCAAAAGACTGAGAGATGGGTTGTGTGAAGCACCTGCATTGGGTATGCCTGATTATGAGAAAGAATTTGAGTTGTATTGCAGTGAGAGAAATGGATGTGCACTCTCTGTTCTAGTACAGAAGCATGGAAAACTGAGGAGACCAATTGCATATTTTTCATCAATGTTGGACCCAGTAGCTGTAGCCCTACCTGGGTGTTTGATAGCAGTAGCTGCTACATGTCGAAGTTTGGAACATAGTGAGGGAATTGTGATGGGATATCCTGTGAAAGTGTTTGTACCTCATGATGTGGCGATCCTTTTAACAAGGAGTCGTACTCAGTATATGACACACAGTCGGCTGACTAAGTATGAAAAGGTCATATTAGGTACAACAAATGTAAGTCTTGTGAGATGTTTGAATGTGAATCCTTCAACATTGTTGCCAGATGCAGAGAATGTGGAAGTAAGAGATGAAGCAGATCATGACTGTCTGGATGTACTTGATTTTTGTACAAAACCACAACCTGACATAAAAGATGAACCCTTACCAGAAAGTGATTTTGTTATGTTTGTCGATGGATCTTTTTTGAGGACAGATGATGGAGTGCTGAGTGCAGCATATGCAGTATGTACAGTTGCAGCAGTAATGGAAGCGTCCTATTTGAAAGGAGTAAAATCGGCCTAAGTAGCTGAACTTGTTGCTTTGACGAGAGCATGCAAGATTTGGAAAAGTGTGAGAGTGACAGTAATAACTGATAGCCAGTATGGCTATGGAGTCGTCCACGACTTCGGCCAGATATGGCTGCAGAGAGGTTTCCTAACCTCAAGTGGAACTCCTATTAAGAATGCTAAAGTGGTTGGAAGGTTGCTTGAGGCGATACTGCTGCCTAGGCAATTGGCTGTTGTAAAATGTGCTGCCCATAGTCGCAGTGGTGATTATATTGCCACTGGTAACAAATTTGCAAATGACATGGCGCTATACTGTGCACGAAATCAGAATTCAATCAATTGGGCTAAGGAAAAGGAGGTGATTTCTTGTTTCCCAATGTTTACTAACACGGTGGGAACATGGGAAGAAGTAAGACAATTGCAGGAAGAAGCAGGAGAGGAAGAAATAAAACAGTGGGTAAAAGCAGGATGTGCACCAAGAGAGAAAGATCATGTGTGGGTCTATCGAGATGGAAGGCCAGTCATGCCTGATAGCATGATGTCTGCCATCGCACGGATGTATCATGGACAGGGACACATAGGGAGAGACACTATGATCAGGTCCTTTAAGCAAACCTGGTATAATGCAAAGTTAAGACTTGTAGCAGAAAGTCTTTGTCAGAGATGTCTAATATGTCAGCAATACAATCCAGGAAGAAAGACAGTAGTGAGTCTAGGAACAATAGGTCGAGAAGGAGGGCCTTTTACCAGAATGCAAGTAGATGCCTCCCTGTAACAGGTTGAGGTATGTTTTGGTTATGGTCTGTCTATTTTGCCAGATGGGTAGAGGCATTTCCAACAAGAAGAAATGATGGGATGACAGTGGCAAAATTGCTTTTGAGGGAATTTATCCCTAGATTTGGGTTCCCAGTGACAATTGAATCAGACCGAGGAGGACATTTTCATAATGAAATCATAAAACTGATTTGTGAAGCATTGAATGTACCACAAAAACTACATTGTGCCTACCGACCAGAGGCTTCTGGTGTGGTGGAGCAGATGAATGGTACTATCAAAAACAGAATAGCGAAAATGTGTTTAGCAACAGGTATGAAATGGCCTGATGTCTTGCCTCTAGTACTCATGACTATTAGATCAATTCCAGACAGAACTACAGGGTTGAGTCCACATGAAATCATCATGGGACGAGCCATGCACCACGTTTTTATACCAGTCAACAAGCTGATGACTATAACTGATGACATGGTGTTGGAATTCTGTAAAAGCCTGGCTGACGCAGTTCATTCTGTGTTTCATCAGGTTGGAGCGGATGCCACCACCCTTGAAAAGAAGCCAGCCCATGATCTAAGCCCAGGGGACTGGGTAAAGATAAAAGTCCACAGAAGAAGAACCTGTTTGGTTTCCAGGTGGGGAAAACCAAGACAAGTCATCTTGACCACAACAACAGCTGTGAAGTGTGCTGGATTGAAGAACTGGATCCATGCAAGCCATACTTTGAGAATTCCAAATCCAGTAGACAGCACAGAAAAAAAGTATTTTAACGAATCAGAATCCAGTACTGAGTCAGATGACGGAGAGCCAAAAGACAAAGAAAATCCTGAAAGGGGGGAAACAGAACCGAGTTTAACTTTTGTCCCTAGAAGTAATTCCCTGAGGAGAAGGTTACAGATTTCTGATACCAGTTCAGACTCAGAGACAGAACAAAGAGTACAATCTTCCAGGAAAGAACAAGGGAAGAACAAAGAAAAGGACAGTGAAGAGACTATAAAAGAGATTCATGAGAAAGAAGTGCCAAATGAAAGATTAAGAGAAATTCCACCTGAAACAACACACTTAGATGGACAGGTGCCAGATACAGAGAGAGAGGGAAAGATTATTGCCGAGGTGTAAGGAACTCCAACATCCAGTTAGAAGCAGGGACAAGTAGTCAGCAGGAAGATTGCGTGCTGGAGATTCGAGGTGGGACAGAAGTAGGGAAAACAAAAGAAGTGGTGGAAAAGGAAACTGTTGAGAGCAAAAAGCAAGTTGAAACAGAGTCAGAGGAAAGCGGAGATGAGATACCTGAAGGTCGAGTTCTGAGAAAGAGAGCCTGGAGAACTGAAAAGAACGATAAAGGGAGTAAATTGAAACGAGCTGCAAAGGACGACGTTTGGCCGAATAAAATAAAGAGATTGAGGTATCGGCTGACACGAGTAAATTCACCAAGGGCTGAACAGGTGAATGAAGTGACAAGTCAGGAGAAATCAAAAGAAGAAGAAACAATTCTAGTTAAAGAAAGCAAAAGAAAAAGGAAACCTAAGCAGAAGTACAATCACCGGAATGGACGTATGTGGCCCTGCCTGAAGTAAAAGAAGAGGCGGATAGTCAAGGAAATCTAGAGGTGGTTGTACTGGAAGTGGTTGAGGAAGACGAAGAATCGGAAATCCTGAGAGTTATCTTGTCCGATATTGGAGAAGAAGAGAACGTTCAGGACATTCTGTATACCGAAAGAGAAGGGAAAGTGAAAGATGATGAAATGCCAAACTGAATGAGACAAGAAAATTACTGATGGAAAGACAATAAAATACCAAAAAAGACAAAAACTGGTAGAGCCAAGTAGGTGCTTAGAGCCTTGGGTTAGAAAAACTAGTTGTGAAGTAGAAGAGGCTAAGTCAAAAGACACGGTCCATTTTAGCAAAGATGGCAAACATATTTAGTAGCAAAGGTAGATGTACATTTTTGAGGAGATGGTGTAAAATGTGTTGTTGTTGTACAGGATTATTAATGCTTCTATGGAGTATACTTGCTCTACTAATCTCATTTAAAGTTACTATAGATACATTAGAAGAACATAGTGAGAACATAACTAATATAGGGAAGATTCAAAAGGTAGTTCCGACTAGAATAGATAAAAATTATTTACATAAAGACAGGTCTATAACAGATTTTTCTAATAATGTGTTTTCAAAATTGTTGTATGAATATGTAAAGACAATGGACGTCAGGGATTGCTACGTGTGTATGCAGTAACCTGCATCTGTATCTGAAGGAGTGACTTATCATCACCTTCCAGTAACTGATGGAATAACATGTAGTGTAATAGCTAGTTTATTTTATCAAACAGGTAAATTAGAGTATTATTTTTCAGATGTAGATACTATATTTTCACAAGTACCGTCAATTAACAAGCTAAACAAGGTAAAACCCTCAAAGGTCTTAGGTGAATTTTTCTTGGAGACTAAAGAACTAACATTAGAATACATATTTAGAAATAATTTGACTTGCAGTTTAAAGAAAGAAGAGAAGACATTCTTAGATATGGTTGAAGGTAGGAGATTGAAAATGCAAAGAAAAGCTTCTGAAGGAAAAGTGGAGACAACAGTCTGGGATGTAGAAACAGAAAAACACTTGAAAGGGGAAACGAGTCCAACTATGGCTTTAGATTGGCCTCAGAAAGGGAAATTGTATATTAGAAGGAATCAAACAGCATATGATAATTATTTTGTAGGGAATAGCGAGTGACATGATACATACCGAATCATGGGAGGATGGGGATTTAAAGTTGGAAAAGATCCAGTTTTTCTAGGACTGTATTTTATTTGTGGGAACAGGGCTTATTATCGTTTGCCAGACCATTGATATGGCACATGTTATGTTGGCCTGGTTTTTCCAAAGATTTTTCATATGGATGGAGGAGAAGATGGTGTACATAATTTAGGTAGGTTTTTAGCAAATTGTAAGAGCGAATCTTGGACAGAAATTGTGGGTGACATTTTTGGAGCATTGATACCCGCAATGGGAATATCTCTGAATGCAAACAAAATTAGAAGACTTTCAACAGTAGTGGATCGCTTGTCAACAGGCACCGCTGGAGGATTTTTATTGGTAAATACTGAAATGGTTGCCATGCGTGCTATGGTAATGCAAATTCGACTTGCCCTTGATATATTATTGGCAAAAGAGGGTGGAGTCTGTGGAATGCTGAAAGTTCAACATTATTGTACTTACATTCCTGACGAAAGTAGAGATTTGAAAATTTATATTAAAAATATTACAGAATTTCATGACAAAATTGCACCACTGGAGGTTGAAGGTGTTTGGGAGAAGATTGGAAAGAAAATATCAGCTATTAAAGATGTTGTAGTAAAGCTAGGTAGTACATTTTTAGGTAAGATATTATTTCCATTAACATGTGTGATTTTCTTAGTATTAATAAATAGATTAGGATGTATTTGTCGTAAAAAGGGTAAAAATCATAAAAGATTAAAAAGAGAAAATTTAAGGAGAAGAGATAAGAAACAAGAAAGAGAACTTCAAGAAATAGAATTGGAAGAAATCAAGGAGAATATGTATAAAACAGCAAAAAGAGAAGAAACAGGGGAAACTGAAATATGAATAGAAACAAGAAATCACTTTGAAATTCCGTAAAAAGGGATACAAAATTTTTGTTGGTGTGGTGATATAATCACCAAAGGGGGGGATTGCTGGAGCGGGTAGTAAAAATTGTGTATACCCCCCCCACATTCTGCATGTTTATATTAATCTGAATATTCAACTAATAGTAACCTTATTAATTTGTTTGAAGTGGAAGACTTACCAATTATATTAACAAAAGAATTACACATGGGATTTGCATTTTGCATGGCTAAACTACTTGTATACTAATATATGTACGCATACTAATGGTAGAAAATTAGAATACTGCATGATATATGTTGCTTTTGAGATGTAATTGTAAGTTGCGCATCATTGAGTGAGTATAAACGCTTTGAATGTTGCTATTCTGCTAGATAATTACTTACACATAGGGGAATTAGTGAGGGTTTAACATTTTATTAGCCATTTCCATGTTTTAATTATGTTTTTGTGTTTGTTTTGCTTAAGTTGGCCATTTTGGCCTTCCTTAAGATGGCTGACCGAGACGTACAACATGACTGCTGCTGTCACACGAGGTTCTGGGGATTACGCAATTTCCGCCCACCCTTAGTATTAATAGGAGAAGATATAATTTTGTATGCTTAAAGATGGCGGCCATATTTACTTTTACTTGTGGGACTCGGATATACATAAAGTGTAAAAACGTGCATTTACTTTTTGGTAATCTCAGGTATACACCTGACGACTAATTTTACCGACTCGGGAACATATGTTTACGTTTGGCGTGTTACACAGTGGTTTCAGTTGTTTTTTTAATATGGGAGAGATAAACCCATAATTTAAAGATGTCAGCCATTCTTATATTCGTAGACCGCTTACTGTTTTGCGAGTAATCGAGAGTCCCCAATCCAAAATGGCGTTGAATTACTTATGATAAGATGAAGCTATATATCTTGTTGCACGTAAGAAGCCACACATACATATGCGTTGAATATTCCAAATAAATAAAATTTGGCTCGATTTCCCACGTGTAAATATGAGTAAATTTATTAGGAAAATAACTTCAGTATATAACGAGTGTTGCTCGGTCCATTACAAGATGGCGGCCATGGTTATAACTGCAAACCCTGACATTTGGACTAACGAGGCTCAGCTGATTGTCAAAGCGAGGTATTTAAATGCCAACATTTTCTGATAGCTTATCGACACCTTTGGAAGAACCACGGAACGGGTGCAGACTGATTTCGCACTACTAGTAAGTTTCTGGGTAGCGTACCTTTTTAGTCATTGGCATAGATATAATTCATGCTAGCATTACTAAGGAAGGGTTTTTGAGCCGTGACCTGGGCTAGGGTGAGGGGACGCCTTTCCCACCGTTTTTTGTAAAGTTCACATTTATATAAGTGCGGTGAGGGGAGGGGACGTCTTTTCCCCCCATTCTTTGTACAGTTCACATTTATGGAAGTGCAGTGATTGGGTGCTGACTGATTCCGCACTTAGGGGCATATTATCAAGATTGGCGATAAAATTATTAGCAGAAGAAAACTGCCACTAAAACGGCGATAATGGGCTTGATATTATGCTCTATGGAATTCCAATTGAAGCCCATGTTAGATGTGAAGGACATCTAACATGGGCTTCAATTGGAATCCCATAGAGCATATTATCAAGCCCATTATCGCCATTTTAGCGGCCGTTTTCTGCCGCTAAAGCGGCGATAATGTTTCCGCCTGTCTTGATAATATGCCCCTTCGGCGCAAATTGTGGTAGCTTCTCTGCAAGATGGAACCTATGCTCTGATTAGAGCTCGAACAGGGGGGTGGGTCCGTCGTTTTTTTTTACGAGTCTATCGTATTTAAGTATATGCAACCCTTTGTGTGTCATATTATAAAAGCACTCATCTGAGATTACGGGACATAATAATACAATGTGGCATGCTATAATCTGACCGGCTGCCAACCACATAATTATAATTTCATTTTAAATATGGGCCTTGGGCCTAAAACAAAAAGGTTTTTAATACTAAAATTATTTTGCAATGCCTCTTTCTCGGGTGCTGAATAGCTGCTTTTTACTTATATACTTTTCTAGATTGAGACTGGTTAATGCTGCTTACGTTTTATTGGGAGCACGCACTGTAATTGGATTCGCTGAATGCAGGGAGAACGACATTGGAAAATACAGAGGTATGTCTACATAGATAAAGATTGATTATAATTGACTTTTGATACACCCGTTTAGAAAGTGCCAACATTGGTTACAGCACTGTATGGGAAAATTCATTGTATATATAAAGATTGTACATAGAAAGTGATTGTATGTTTTTAACTATATATATGTTTGTAAATATTATTGTATATATAATGTATATTTTGTATACTTATTTGTAGCCCTGAAGAAGTCCTTAGGGACGAAACGCGTTAGCTACGTTCATGTGAGTTGCAAGAAGAATATGAATAAAGAACATTTATATAAAGACCTGCTGAATGGATTTTAATTTTAATTTTGTTAAACGTAACCATTCCTGATTTTTTGAGTGGAGTGCTAGACCATTGTATTTCATGGTAAAGTGTCGGAATTTCCCTTGGAAGCTTAGGGGTATTGAGCTTCAGGTCCCTGGCACCCTGAGATTAGGATTACCTACACCAGACTATCGATATGTGCAGTCATTATTGCCTTACACCCTGTGTTCCTTTGTTGTTTATATATTAAAATATAAAATTTATAAAAAGATATTAAAATCAGGCAGACTAACACTGTCATGGTTTCACCTTTTAGATAATGGAGAAGTGAGGGTCTAAAGGATAAGTTCTTTCGACTGAAGAAAAAAGAATTGGCAAAGTGGTGGGACGGGGCCACATTGAAAAAATATGTGGAAAACAGAAAGATACCCCGTGGCCTGAGAATATTGATCTTCCCAAATTACGAAAATCTAGAAAGTGATCTGTTGGAGGAGTGGGAGGAGGGCCTATATGACTCCTCCTTTCGAATGATGAGAATTTTGATTACCAATGCAGAAAGAAAGGGACAAAAGATCAGAGAGGAAAACACAAAATTGGAGAAAGAAATCTCAGAAATGAACCTTAAGGAAGCTACCCAAAAGAACTATGAGATTTTGAAAAATGAACTGATGAACTATCAACTCTACCTCAAAGATAAAAAGCAGAAAAAGATTAAAAGGGATTAAACTGATTATGAATGAGGTAGGGCCTTTAACTTTTCCCAAAAATATTATGACATCAATCCCAAACCGACAAATGAGAACAAGATCATAGAGAAACCAGTTAGTTTCTCATCCAGCAATAGTTCCTTATCATCCTTGGAAAATGATCCTGGGGAGGGACCTAGTAATAGTGAAGCTGCCCCACCGACCTCCCTTTTTTTACAAGAAGTCCAGCATTACAGGCTGGGAAACAAAAGGAGAAATCTAAACATAGAACAAGACGGGGAGGGAAGAAACGTAAAACCAGGGGTTCAGACATGACAACAAAGCAAATTGACTCTGACAAGGAAGTAGATTGTTTTGAGGAGAATACAAACCAGCGACAGGATGAGGAATGCCCCAATGCCAAAGAATTGAATATTATCAATCTATCGTTTAAACTTTTGAACAAGAGGGAAATGTTTGTACTACACAAGGGTTTGAATTTTTGCATAACTAAAAACTATAACTTTGTTGATGTACATACTGATGTTTATAAATTCATGAGACAGTTATGATTAAAAAAATATTTTTCCAAACATTTGCCTATCTCTACTACTGTTTTGAGAAATGAAGATAATATCTCTGATTTGACAATTGCTGATTTAGATGGTATTCATTTACTAGCCACTTTGGATGACGATGATCTTGATATTGACATTGTACAGATGGATGGTTTGTTAGATATTTCTGAGGATACTACAGTTGATAGTGGTTTACAAAACAAATCTAGATTTGTGCCACCAGGATGTCAAGATGCATATCTTGAGGAATTCCTAGACAAGGTCACACATCAACTGCATCAGTTAGAGGACAGCCATGGTAAAACATCTCATTGTAAATATCAATATAATCTTACTAAAGGAGACATGACCCTTTTAAAAAATTTACAAGATGATCCAGAGTTAGTAATACGTGAAGCAGATAAGGGGGGCAATATAGTCCTCATGGACCTTAAAGACTATTTGGGAGAGATCAATAGAAAATTAAATGACAACAATTGCTCTGAGCGACTAAAAGAATATCCTATCCCTAATATTGAGAAAACTATTAATGCCCGACTACAGGACTGGCATAAGTCAGGCCTCATCTAGACAAAGAGTACCGATATCTGCAGGCTAAGAACAGTAGACATCCTTGCATATACATACTTCCCAAAATACATAAAGGGGGAGCCTTCCTGCCCGGGAGGCCTGTAATCTCGGGCAATCGGGGCCCAACGGAACACCTATCAGAGTATATGGATGGCTTTTTACAGCCTCTAGTAAGAAATCTACCGGCATATCTGAAAGACAGTAGGGATGTATTATGTAAACTCGAAGATTTTGAATGGGACAGCAAAGACCTCATGTTTGTCACAATGGACGTGGAAAGCCTATATACGTGTATCCATACAGAACGAGGTCTAGAGGGCTTGAAGTACTTCCTATATGAAAGAAATGTTACACATCTGGAACATACAATGATGCTTCTGGAAATGGCACACATGAATTTGACCATGAATGCCTTTCTACATGATGGGATTTGGTTTTTACAAAAACAGGGAACGACCATTGGATCCAGGCTTGCTTCTTCTTATGCACTCCTTTTTATGGGTTTGTATGAGACGTTGCATGCCTGGGGATCTGGAGCTAGGAGGTGGATTGACAATATTATCTTTTATACAAGCTATATAGATGACATTTTACTTATTTGGAATGGAGGGGAGAAAGAACTATTGGCCTTCCAATGTTACCTTAATATAAACAGATTTAATGTCAAACTTACCATGACATACTTGAGAGAAAGCATTGATTTTTTTGATCTTAGACTGTTTGTCTTTAATAACAAGATCCAAAGTGATATGTTCAAGAAGCCCACCTCGTGCAACAGTGTGTTACATGCTGAAAGTGCACACCCTGGAACTACCATCAAAGCAATCCCATATGGCGAGATGATTCGCGGCAAGCAAAACTGTAGCCAAGATGAGTCTTTTGATGTAAATCTAGAGAGCATAAAAAAGAACTTCCATAGTAGGGGCTATTCGAACAAATGCCTAGAACAAGCTGAGTCGAAAATTAGGAAAGTGAACAGGCAAAGTACGCTGAGTCACAAACCTAAATATGAACAGAAAACCGAAAATGTGGTGTTTACTAAACAATATAATGCCTACAGTCATCATATTTATAACATCCTATGTAGGAACTGATATCTATTAGCCTCAGCAAAGTTACTTGCTGGTACTATTTCCGAAAAACCTACGATTCTATATAAGAGAGGTAAAACGTTAAAAAATATGATCTGCCCCAGCTATGTACAGGATCAGAAAAAGGGCATAACACGTGGCTACCTAACAAACCCAATGGGTTTTTTGTTTGTGACTCATGTAATATGTGCCAATTGGGATTACACAAAAAATCAAAATTCAAATATAACACAGAAAGAGAATTTACAATTAATGTGCTTATAAATTGTAATACAATATTCACTGTGTATATTATCGTATGTGCTTGTAACACAATCTATGTAGGCAGTAATACCCGTAATCTCGAAACACGAATACAAGACCATGTGAGGGCGATAACAAATACCTGATTGCCATCCACATACACGAAAACCACCCAGAAGATCCAAAAATATGGTTCCATGCAATTGAGCAGGTGAAACCACTAGAGAGGGGTGGCGATAGGGTCAAAGCATCAAGACAGGCAGAGTCCAGTTGGATCTGTCGACTTAGGACGATTACTTTGGGCCTGAATATCAACAGTGAAACGTATCATTTTTTGTGAGATATGTATTGCTTGCTTCTTTGTTTGGTTAGCATATGCTGTATAATATATACTATCTGGATTATATTCTATGTCCCTCCTTTTTTGGACATTGACACTAATGGTAAATTGTATATAATCCTGTGAAACAAAATATTGCTGGGTTACGCTTCTCATCTTTGCTAAAACATAATTATGGATACTGTATATTTCTAATGATTAGCCAATATATAGTATATTTTATATTGTAAAAGTTCATTGGCATTGTGCCTGTCTTTACATTTCCTGTATCTAGAAAATCCATTCATGACTAGTTCTGAAAAATGATATGGGATACTGGAAATGTATATAGTAAGTAGTCGAAAGGTACTGTAACTGTCTATATGTTTCTTGTGGACACTGTCAGTTAATGTGAACAGCATATACCCCAAATGAGGTGAAGCCTTGCAAAGTTATAACATTGCAATTACATGTTTATGGCCAATTATACCATTCTCGATACGCACTTGACACTTTTGCAATATTTAAAACAGGAAGATGTGCTCCAACTCGAATGTTGCACTCGTTTTGTCGCACCGGTATTAATAGGAGAAGATATATTTTTGTATGCTTAAAGATGGCGGCCATATTTACTTTTACTTCTGGGACTAGAATATATATAAAGTGTTAAAATGTGTATTTACTTTTTGGTGATCTCAGGTATACACCTGACGACTAATTTTGCCGACACGGGAACATATGTGTACGTTTGGCGTGTTACACAGTGGTTTCAGTTGTTTTTTTAATATGGGAGAGATAAACTCATAATTTAAAGATGTCAGCCATTCTTATGTTCGTAGACCGCTTACTGTTCTGCGAGTAATCGAGAGTCCCCAATCCAAAATGGCGTTGAATTACTTATGATAAGATGAAGCTATATATCTCGTTGCATGTAATAAACCACACATACATATGCGTTGAATATTCAAAATAAATAAAATTTGGCTCGATTTCCCATGTGTAAATATGAGCAAATTTATTAGAAAAATAACTTCAGTATATAACGAGTGTTGCTCCGTCCATTACAAGATGGCGGCCATGGTTATAACTGCAAACCCTGCCATTAAGGACTAACGGGGCTCAGCTGATTGTCAAAGTGAGTTATTTAAATGCCGACATTTTCTTATAGCTTATCGACACCTTTGGAAGAACCACGGAACGGGTGCAGACTGATTTCGCACTACTAGTAAGTTTCTGGGTAGCGTACCTTTTTAGTCATGGGCATAGATATAATTCACGCTAGCTTTACTAAGGAAGGGTTTTTTAGCCATGACTTGGGCTAGGGTGAGGGGACGCCTTTCCCACAGTTTTTTGTAAAGTCCACATTTATATAAGTGCGGTGAGTAGAGGGGACGCCTTTTCCCCCCATTCTTTGGACAGTTCACATCTATGGAAGTGCAGTGATTGGGTGCTGACTGATTCCGCACTTAGGGGCATATTATCAAGACAGACGATAAAATTATCGTCGCTTTAGCGGCAGAAAACTGCAGTTAAAACAGCGATAATGGGCTTGAAAATATGCTCTATGGAATTCCAATTGAAGCCCATGTTAGATGTGAAGTACATCTAACATGGGCTTCAATTGGAATTCCACAGAGCATATTATCAAGCCCATTATCGCCATTTTAGCGGCAGTTTTCTGCCGCTAAAGCGGCGATAATGTTTTCGCCTGTCTTGATAATATGTCCCTTAGAGTTATTATCAGGTGAACATAACTGTCTTGATACTCGGCACAAATTGTGGTAGCTTCTCTGCAAGATGGAACCTATGCTCTGATTAGAGCTCGAACAGGGGGGTTGGTCCGTCGATTTTTTTTATGAGTCTATCGTATTTAAGTATATGCAACCCTTTGTGTGTCATATTATAAAAGCACTCATCTGAGATTACGGGACATATTAATACAATGTGGCATGCTATAAGCTGACTGGCTGCCGACCACATAATTATAATTTCATTTTAAACATGGGCCTTGCGCCTAAAACAGATAGGTTTTTAATACTAAAATTATTTTGCAATGCCTCTTTCTCGGGTGCTGAATAGCTGCTTTTTACTTATATACTTTTGTAGATTGAGACTGGTTAATGCCGCTTACTTTTTTTTGGGAGCACGCACTGTAATTGAATTCGCCGAATGCTGGGAGAATGACATTGGAAAATACAGAGGTATGTCTACCATGAGAATTATACTTATTATATCACCCTGGATATGGGGACCGGACATTAATGATGCACTCATGTCCTGACCTCATAGGTCATAGGTGGCTGCTTTACGAGAGAGTGACATATCACCAATATTGGCCGAAGGACAGGTCAGAAAAACGCCCTGCTATTATTTTCGGTAAGCAGGGAATTGACGGTACAGGGGTAGCTTGCCTTTCAATGGAAATAAAAATGGTGCACTTTTGTGTACGACTTGGGATAGTACTCATTAAGTACACAATAGGAATACATGTAGGCTTTGTCAAGACATTTTATCAAAACCTCACTATTAAGGTATAACTTTCCCAATAAGTTAGATTACATTAAGAAAAAGGTAATTTTATTGAAGTGACCCTCATGTAACACTTCTTCATATGCAATAGTTTCTTGTTTTGTGAATATTCTTTTTTTCAGCAGGTCATTTTGATAATACTGCATTTAGATAATGATTGATTATACTTGACTTTTAATACACACGTTTAGAAAGTGTCAACATTGCATACAGCAATGTATGGGAAAATTCATTGTATATATAAAGATTGTGCATAGAAAGTGATTGTATGTGTTTAACTATATATATGTTTGTAAATATTATAGTATATTTTGTATACTTATTTGTAGCCCTGAAGAAGTCCTTAGGGACGAAACGTGTTGGCTACGGTCGTGTGATTTGCAAGAAGAATATGAATAAAGAACATTTATATAAATACCTGCTAAATCGATTTTAAATTTTAATTTTGTTAAACTTAACCATTACTGATTTTTTGAGTGGAGTGCTGGACCATTGTATTTGATTTCCACCAGAACAGGCTGGTTTTAGGAAGAATCATGGAAACCTGGACAATATCGCGGCTGTCCAGACCATTGTTGAGAAATATGTTTTCTCACGAAGCATGCCAGTTTATGCGGCATTCATTGATTTCTCCTCAGCGTTTGATAAAGTGAACTGTCAAACGCTGTGGAAAAAGCTCTCCCATCTTGTTACGCCACACCACCTCTTGGGCCTAATAATAGAATTACATCCAGACACCTGGTGCCAAGTGATGATCGGAGGCTTGCAGGGGCTATCTTGTAGGATCAAGACTGATAATGGGCTTAAGCAGGGTTGCCTGTTGGCCCTTCTTTTGTTTTCTTTTTATATATATGATCTATCCCAGCACGTTAAACTTAGTGAGGGGGGGGGTGCCTCTAGAATTGGTACAATGTCCATCGTTCCCTATTAAATGGAAATGACGTTGCAATTTTTGATTTAACTCCTATTGGCTTGCATTGTCATCTGGATGCCCTAACTAAATATGCGGAGGACCATTTAAAAAAAATCATAATTTCAAAAGGGATGCCATTAGAATCGGATCTTGTCGCCATCTGCTCCAGGAAGCAAGCCAGCCCCAGCCGCATCGTTGTTACAGCCAAAGTGGGACCGGGAGTGTAGTGAGTGGGAAGACTACACTCCCCAGGGTCCATAGCGCCATCACGCACCTGCTGTCACTTCTGGAGCGCCAGGAGGCGTAAGTAAAAGCAAGCAGGGTCTCCCGCAGTGGGGGATGCCCTTAGAATCGGATCTTGCCGCCATCTGCTCCGGGAAGCAAGCTAGCCCCAGCCGCATCGTTGTTACAGGCAAAGTGGGACCGGGAGAGTAGCGAGTGGGAAGACTTCACTTCCCAGGGTCCATAGTGCCGGCGAGCGCCTGCTGTCACTTCTGGAGCACCAGGAGGCACAAGTAAAAGCAAGCAGGGGCTCCCGCAGCGCGGGACGTGCGCAGATGTGCCCGGTCCGCACCCGGGCAAAGCCCAGGCCAAGGGCGGGCCCATCTGCACCCGTCCGAGACCAGCAGAGGCCGGGCCGGGCCATTCCTCTTGTCTTCTTTCATTCAAGCCTGGTTGTGCTGCATCCGATGCCAGGACAGTTGGTCATCAAGTCCCTGCACCTGCGAAAGGAGGTAGGCTTGCACCAACACCTACTATATAGACACTGTTGGGGCACTCAAAACAGCCACTGACACTTAATCCTTGTGTTGGGAGGAAGTTTTCACCTGGACTAAGTGCTGATTTCTAATTTAATTTCTAATTTAAAACACTTGTAGAGCGCGGCGTACACCTTGCGGTTTCTTGGCGCTGGAGGTTCAGTAACTGAGGAAGAAAGACCATGGAAGGGTGGAGTAAGTATTAGGCGGGGAAAGCCTGGCTGAAGAGGAAAGTTTTCAGGTCTCTACGGAAGGAGAGATACTGAGTTGCAGAACGGAGATTGTCTGGAAGTGAGTTCCAGAAAGTAGGGGCCAGAGTTGAGAAGTTAGAACCGCCCCACTTTTTGCGTGAGAAGCGGGGGGTCTGGAGAAGGGACTTGGAGGAAGACCGGAGATTTCTAGCGGGGACATAGGGTTTAATTAGTGAGGCGATGAAAGCGGGGGCAGTGCCCTGGCGGGCCTGAAAAACCATGCATCCGATCTTGAAAAGGGAGCGTTGTTTCACGGGGAGCCAGTGAAGCTTTTTTAGAAGGGGGGTGGAGTGGTGGTAGCGTGGAAGGCTGTATATCAGCCTGGCCGCCTGGTTCTGGATGGTTTGGAGTCTACGCAGGCTGTACGCTGGAATGCCATGATAGAGGGCGTTGGCGTAGTCCAATCGTGAGATTACCAGGGCGGCTATGATGGTCTTAAGTGCCTGGGGAGAGAAGAAGCGGGAGACAGAGCGGATAGTTCGGAGAGTGAGGAAACAGGAGGAAACCACAGAACTGATTTGTGAGTGAAGAGTGAGCTGATTATTCATTTTAACACCCAGTGTTTTGACCACGGTGGAGGGGGATGGTGCCGGGCCAAGAGAGGGGGGCCAGAAAAGAGAGTTCCAGGGGCTGGATGAACCACCAGTGAGAACCAGCTCGGTCTTGTCAGGGTTCAGTTTAAGATGGTTGTGGTTCATCCAGTCCCTGATGAATGTCAAAGTTGACTGGAAATTAGAGACCGAGAGAGGAGAGGGGGACAGATCAAAGATGAGCTGGAGGTCATCCGCGTAGTTGTAAACAGTGACCTCCAGCTGCTGGAGTGCATAGATAAGAGGAAAGATATAGAGATTAAAGAGTAAGGGAGAGAGAGAGGAGCCCTGGGGAACACCGCAGGTGACAGAGAGAGGGGTGGAGGTGAAATCGCCTAGTCGGACCGCCTGAGTGCGGTCCCTCAGAAAGGAGGAGAGCCAGACCAGAGCTGATCCCCCGATGCCGGCCGCCTTGACACGGGCAAGTAAGATGGTATGGTCCACCGTGTCAAAGGCGGCGGAGAGATCAAGGAGGACCAGTGCCTGGTGGTTGTTGTCATCCATACCCTTTCTGAGGTTGTCTAGGACTGAGACTACGACCGATTCGGTCGAATGCCTGGGGCGGAATCCTGCCTGGCGAGAGGCCAGCCCCCCATTCACCTCGATGTGAGCGCTCAGTACCGCGGTGACATGGCGTTCCATCACCTTGCCCAGGAAGGGCAGCAGGGAGATGGGGCGAAAGTTAGCCGAGATGGAAGGGTCCGCGCCGGGTTTCTTCAGCAGAGGCACTATGGTGGCGGCCTTTAGTGCAGGGGTCACAACACCCTGAGCCAAGGAGCTGTTAAGGAAGGCGATAGGGGGATCAGGGCAGCTAGAGTAGATTTGCTGTAAGATGCGTGCGGGGCAGACGTCCGCCGGAGACCCCGACTTTACTTTGGGGAGTATTGCCAGAAAAGATTCCTGAGTGAGGGGAGGGATGAGGGTGAGAGGGTTCTGGACGGTGGGGGGGGAGGGATCAACAAAAGCAGACGAGGGTAATGGGATATTAGCCTTGATAGTTGTGATTTTGTCCAAGAAGTAGTGATTGAGTTGATCACAGAGGGGCTGGGAGGGAGGGATTTGGGACGAAGTTCGGTCAGAGAATGCCAGGTCATTCACAATGCCAAAGATTACCCTGGGTTTGTTGTCGGCAGACGTTATTTTCGTGGAGAAGTAGTCGGTTTTTGCAGCCAGGATTGCTGATTTATATTTAGCCAGTGATGCCAGGAAGTGGGTTTTAGATGAAAGGCTGTAATCTTTCCTCCACTGCCTCTCCGCCCGTCGGGCGCTCAGTTTGAGTTCTTTTAGGTGGTCGTTAAACCATCTATTGGAGTCCTTGAGTCGGCGAATGGAAATGCGACGTAGGGGAGCCACTGAGTCGCAACCTCCAGCCAGCCAGGTGTTAATGGCCTTGGCTTGAGAGGCAGATGATAGGCCAGAGAAGGAGGGAATGGAGTTGCGGAGCAGGGAGGTCAAGGAGGGGAGATCCAGCCTGTTCCAGTTCCGCGCCCAGGTGTTTTTGGCACGCGGGGTTTTGGAAAGTGGGTTGTGGAGGATGGAGAAGGAGATGAGGGCATGATCAGACCAGGGGCATGGAGAGACAGCCACCGAGGCCAATGGAAGGTTGAGAGACCAGACCTGGTCGAGTGTGTGCCCGTGAGAGTGAGTGGGGACAGTTATATGTGACACGAAGTTGAAAGATAGTAAGGATTCTGTAAATTCCTTTGAGGCAGGGCACTCGTGTGGGTCTGAGGGCCAGTAATTAAAATCCCCCAGCACCAGAACCGAGGCATAATTGACCACCAGATTGGCCAGTAGGTCTTGAAAAGCAGGTAAAAATGAAGGTGAGGGCTGAGGAGGGCGGTACACGAGAAGGCAAGTGATGGGAGGGGAGGATAAGAGGGAGCGGACTACTAAGAAGTCAGCAGGGAGCATAGGGGGAAAAGGAAGTGATAGAAAATGCAAATCTGACCTGGCGATTAAGGCGACCCCACCACCAGCCCTGCCCGCCGGACGATCGGCACGTAGGGCCACGTAGGAAGGCGGAAGGGTAGCCAGGAGGGCGGGGAGGGAGGAGTCACAGTACCAGGTTTCGGTCAGGAGCAGTAAGTCCGGTTTCTCGGTGTCGAGTAGGACGTACAACTCGTGGTGGTGCTTGACCGCTGACCTGGTATTAAGTAGGATGACAGACAGTGCTGGGGTCGTGGGACAGGGATCGGCGAGGGGGGGGCAGGGTAACAGGGGGGTGCGTAGCGGGGGTAGCGGAGGTGTGGGGAGGGTAGGGGCAAGGCCTAGTGAAGAGACGAGTCTATGGACGGAATCCGGGAGTGGCCAAGGGCCTTGAAGGGCGATGAGGTCCTTAGGCGAATAGGACAGGATTTTGGCATGGTGTCGTGCCCCTGGCCCCGATCGGCCGCGGACGGGCGCAGACGGGCTTGACTTATGCGCGACTTCGGCGCGAAGTCGGCGCTCCCGCTGCGCTCGTCCGCTGCGCGTTCTAAAATGGCACATTGTTATAGGTGGCCGTAAGGGCGGGAAGGGGGCGTGGCCTGAAGGTGGGCGTGGCCAGCCGGCAGGAGGGCGTCACGTGAGCGCTTGATCCGCTACACGGAGCCCTCGAGGTGCAACCAAGCAAATAGCAGCAGGTAAAGTTTAAAATACACAAAATACACAATCTAAAAAGAGCGTCTCCCGGCTTTCCGCCTCAGGAGATGTGAACCCAGTGAGCGCACGAGAACTGGCGCTTAAGAAGGGCGGGAAGGGGGCGTGGCCTGAAGGTGGGCGTGGCCAGCCGGCAGGAGGGCGTCACGTGAGCGCTTGATCCGCTACACGGAGCCCTCGAGGTGCAACCAA
This sequence comes from Triturus cristatus, assembly GCF_964204655.1. Taxonomy (NCBI): domain Eukaryota; kingdom Metazoa; phylum Chordata; class Amphibia; order Caudata; family Salamandridae; genus Triturus; species Triturus cristatus. The sequence continues at coordinate 52,001,892 of NC_140582.1, read as the reverse complement.
GCAAATAGCAGCAGGTAAAGTTTAAAATACACAAAATACACAATCTAAAAAGAGCGTCTCCCGGCTTTCCGCCTCAGGAGATGTGAACCCAGTGAGCGCACGAGAACTGGCGCTTAAGAAGGGCGGGAAGGGGGCGTGGCCTGAAGGTGGGCGTGGCCAGCCGGCAGGAGGGCGTCACGTGAGCGCTTGATCCGCTACACGGAGCCCTCGAGGTGCAACCAAGCAAATAGCAGCAGGTAAAGTTTAAAATACACAAAATACACAATCTAAAAAGAGCGTCTCCCGGCTTTCCGCCTCAGGAGATGTGAACCCAGTGAGCGCACGAGAACTGGCGCTTAAGAAGGGCGGGAAGGGGGCGTGGCCTGAAGGTGGGCGTGGCCAGCCGGCAGGAGGGCGTCACGTGAGCGCTTGATCCGCTACACGGAGCCCTCGAGGTGCAACCAAGCAAATAGCAGCAGGTAAAGTTTAAAATACACAAAATACACAATCTAAAAAGAGCGTCTCCCGGCTTTCCGCCTCAGGAGATGTGAATGCTGGATAGACATTAAGTTCCAAACACAAGCAGAAGTATCCCTCATTCATATGCTGTTTAATTTTACTTAACCTATATATTCACGCTCGTATCTGTTTTAACTTGGTCATGGTATTATTAAAGTCACCCATAACCATGGGGAGAAGAAAGGCTCAAACAGGGACTGTTAGCGCTAAAACTGTGGACAACTCTTCTTCTACTGTCACTACAATGGACTCTCTCTTTCAGAGAGCAGCTGCCGTTATTGATAAAGAGATAAAGCTTGTAAACAGATGCCTCTCTAGTTCACCTTCCAACTACTCGCATCCATCTATACCAAGACCCAGTATGTCCCTGGTTGAATCGTCATATGTCTGTTCTGAAAGCTGCCAGGGATTGCCTGTAGTATCTTCTGTTATGGAAGATTTACCACCTGTAAATGAAGCTTCTCTCTTGGTGCCGCCTTTGACCCCGCATAGACCTCTCTCCCCAGTAATCATAATTGATAGAAGAGGTAGTGCTGTTCTACCTCAAGGGAAGGACAGTACTAACTTACTGAATCCTGCGACCACCCATCCGCTTTTCCAGAATTGTCAACCTACTGGTCAGGGTGGTACACAATGCAAACTTCAAACTATCGGGGGTAAGGCAAAAAGACCAAAACCAATGCTGGTGCCCAAATCCTCCAACAAATCTTTGGTGTCCAAAACCGCCATCATAGACCTAGACACAACGGTTACCAAGGTACTTCAAGCTATAATGACTACCGTGTTGGACACCAAACTGAGCCTCATTCTGGATAGGTTGACGGCAATTGAGAAAAGTCTTGCAGGGGGGCCCAACCTGATATCTGCTCAAATAGCGGGGTCACAAGCGATCCAGATACAGTAGCTAAACCAGGTCCTCGCACATCTAAAAATCTCATTCAACCACATGAAGCGCAGCAGCCCACACAGCGACATGTGGCGCAGTTAACCCACGGGGAGATAGATGGCCAAAGGGGTGGCTTGACTTCTAGTAGGTCTCTGGCTGCTCCCACGTATAGACGGGATCCTCTAACTACTGCAGGCCAGTCAGACTATCCTGTGGCGTTACCAGGGGAGGATTGCCAGAGTAATATTACCATCAATCTTCCCCCAGAATCCACACCTTATGTAGGGGTCTTGGGGAATGTCCCTCCTCTTCGCTCAGATGCGAAAGAGGACTTTAATAACCTAAAGAACAAGGTACTCTACTGGCTAACAGCTAACACCACTGTGGGTCCCGGGGTAGAACGCAGCATTATTATGGTATGTCGAGTGGCATGGGGGGCACCTCTAAAAAGTTTGAAGGTGGTGATTGTGTTATAATTAAATTTAACAGAGCCTCTGTAGCTGAAATAATTTTGTCAGATGCTGTTCATGCTGGCCAGTCAACTCATGGGTCCACAATCCAGGCACTTCCATTGGGTTTCTTTTATAGAGCTGAACCTCCTGGGCACTCAATGGAGAACCGACACAAGCTAGTTGGCTCAATAAAAATCCTGTAGGTAACTACTATGGGCCTCCACAACTGTCGTATATGAAAAGTCATCTATGGGGGCCCTAATCTAGTCCTGCCGCACCTCCGACCCTAGCATTAGCTAACAGATTTTCTATGTTATCAGGGTTGGAGGAATGCGATTGACTAAACACACCTGACTAGACCGTAGCAGAGCCAATGTACCGGCAGGGGGCCCATTTAACCCCTTTTATCTGACAGCAACATTGCAAACGGTTTCCCCTCCATCACCACAAATAGATGTGTTGTCACCTGAGGTGGATATTGTAACGTTATATCCTGGAACATTGCAGGTCTGGCAGATAGATTTCAGGACCCCTTATGGCAACAGTTTATTAGGCAAATCTCAGTAATTTGCCTTCAGGAGACCTGGTCAGTGGACTGCAACCTGTTTTTGGAGGGCTTTAAAAGTTTTTTTGTCCCTGCCTCCCCTTCAACTAGTGGTAGAGCCAAAGGAGGACGGTTATCTATATCACCCTGGCTATTGATTGTCAGATACAAACCTGCCCCCCTTTTGGCCTTGGCCTACAGGCCATCTCACTTAAGAAGGGAAGAAATAAAATGACCCTGATTAATTTTTACAACCAACCAAACAGCAAAAAGTGGGAAGGCAATATCATTCAGCTGAGTCACCATCTAAGGAAGTTGTGTGATCTTAGCTCACACCCTATGATGGTGTTGTGAGATTTTAATATCCAGTCCTGTGGCGACCCAAGGACCACGAATATCTCTGATATGGGATGCCACAAAATGAGGGGGTTTAATTTTGAACACTCACCAAAGGGGGATGAATTAAACAATTTAGTCAACGAATTTGACCTGCTGACATTGATGTCCCTCTCTGCCCCAAACAGCAAGAATCTTATTCCCACCTTCAAAGGAAGAGGTAGACCACATTTTAGTCTCTTCTTCATCTCAGTCCCTCTTTCAGAGGTTTACCATCGAGGACACTGGTTATAGTGATCACAACCCCCCCTGTGTATATCTCTGTGGTGTATTTTTATCTGGTAAATCCAGGGGTAGGACAAAAGGAATTATGAGACCCATAGATGGTGGGCGCCATCTTAAATGGTCCCAGATTGATCCAGATGCTTTTTATGGAGAGGTGAGAGCATCATGTGCAGCCGAACTTGCCCTTTGCACTCAACCGGAGAGTCTGCCAAGGAATGTTCTCAGTGCATGTAGCTCCATCTCATATAAAGTAGGGGAACTATTGAGGGCTCCAACTTGCAAGGTATTTAATTCAAATACAAGCTGGTTTGATTCCTCCTGCTCTCAGGCAGCACGTAAGTTAAAGGAGGCTCTGAAAGTAGTCCCGAGAAACCCCCTACATATACGGGCCTGTCGCACAGGATATAAGCAGGCCCTAGCGACCCGCAAGAGAGCATTGAAGGAGGAGACATGGAGGAAGTTGCTAGAGCTTAGTACATTAAGGAACAGGACACGGTTCTGGGGCATTGTCAACAGACCCCTGTTCTCTGATGATACAAGTAATACCCTAAGCTCCAACATCACTGAGGATGAATGGATGGCCCACTTTCAATCAATGTTTAAGGGTTCTAGGGTTCCTCAGACAAGAAATACTGACTACCTGGTCTTTGAGTTATCAGAGGTAGATGTGGGAATTGCGGGCTTAACAAGTAATAAAGCTCCCGGCCCAGACGGAATTCTGCCGGACCTATACAAATCAGATTCTTCCTTCTGGGCCCTGATCCTGGTGGCTGTATTGAATGCAGCGGCCAGGGACGGTAGCCCTGAATCATGGGCCAGATCTACCATTGTGCCAGTGTTCAAAATTGGGGACTGAAACAGTACGCACTGTTATCGGCCAATCTCATCGGCTCTGTAACCAAGGTGGTGGGAGGGGTTTCACTGCAAAGATTATCTCTGTGGGCTGAGGAGCATAATATCATCACCGATACCCAATATGGGTTTTGTGCAGGGAGATCTACGTTGGCACAATGTTTAAACCTGTACTTGATCCTTGGTAAGTACACGATGGCCCACCCAGGTACGATCTACAGGACCTTTATGGACCTATCGTCCGCGTTTGACTGTAAACCGGGTAAAACTGTGGCAGTCCATGAGGGCCATGGGGGTGGAGATCCCTATTATGGACTTTCTAATGGATCTGCACCGGGACACCAAGGCAAACATTAGATTTGCACAGGATCTCAGGGTCTCTAGGGAATTTAACATTGAAAGAGGGGTGAGGCAGGGCTGTAGCTTGGCACCATTCCTGTTCAACCTATATATTAATGATCTCGAGGGAGCCCTGCTATCTACAAGGGCTGACTTTCTGCATGTGGGTCGCCGGGGTCTTCCCGTCCTCCTATTCGCGGGCTACACCGTCCTGATAGCGAGGACCGCTAGAGGATATCGATCCTTATTAGATGCCTGTTTGAACTTTATGGGGACTCGAGATTTAGCGATCAACAACACAAAATCCTATATCATGCAGATAGGGGCCCGCCCAACGAAAAAGTTTTCTTTCTCTGTGGGCCCCGCGAAAGTCCCTACAACGTCAGTTTTTTCATATCTGGGGGTCGTGCTGGATGATCGCCTGAAGTGGGGGGCCCTTATTACAAGGAAGAAGGGGGAGCTTACGCGAATAACCGCCGCCATTTTCAGCTTCGCTGCTAAGATGGGCAAGTGCCCAACTGCAGCTTTGCTGAAACTCTATCAGGTGAGGAGCGTGTCAACTGCATGTTACGGTAGTGAAGTGTGGGGGTACGTTACCGCAGACGCGCTACAGGTGGCAGAGACCAACTTTCTAAAGGATCTGCTGGGAATGCCATCTGGCTTATCAAATCTGATAGCCCATGAAGAACTGGGGGCCCCTCTTTTGTGTGATACTCTCGCTCCGTGCCCTTTAGTGTTTTGGCTTAAGTGCTGGCCAAACAAAGAACTAAAACTTACCTAACAGATCCTAACGGACTGTATGTCCCTAGAACATACGTCCAGAATTCCATGGCTGAAAGATGTTAAAGGTCACTTTTTAGAGTTGGGTCGCCCAGAACTCTTTTCAAAACCCTCAACTATAACAAAAAAGGACGTTGAATTGGTCAAAAAAAGCATTCATTTGCACAAGGAAACTTAAAAGGGACGAACAGGAATTATGCAAACCAAGCGTCCGTAAATTCTTGATCTCATAAACCCACCCACAGACAAAGCCAAATCTCTTGGGAACACTGACCACATATGAGCGGTTTTTACTGACTAGGTTTCGTTTTAATTTTTTTCATCTTTTAATTGCTGTTCCGAAAGGGAGCAGCAGAGGTCAGATGTTAGCACCCTGTGGTTGCGACAACCTGTCACCACAGGACCTGCTACACTTTATGTTCTTCTGCAAATTTTATGAAGTACCACAGAGACACTTTATACTCCCCCTTCTCAAGAGGCTTGATTTTAACCAGGTTCACACAGCACTTCTGTATCTGCAGCTGCTGAAACCAGACTGTATAATTTTTACTGTAGGATATTTGAAATCGCTGGTGAGAACCAGGACCGGCTTGGAAAATTAATCATTCTAGGGGGAGGTGGTACTCATAGTTTTAAAGTATGTTTTTAGTGTGCTCTCCTTTTGATGAATTATAACTTGTTCACCACACTTGTCATATTTTACATGTGATTTTTCCTGTCTCAAGGTTGTGACTTTTAAACTTTTTTTTAATGCATACTTACATGAGATGTGTATATTTATTGGGAATTTTATGGCTTTTACACAGTAAATCCGAATAATGTTTTATGATGATGATGAAAAAGCAACATTTTTGTCTTCCGCAAGAAAGGTCCTAGAATAAAGAAAGGGTATAAGTGGTCGTTGGGGTATGAAGAACTAGAATTGGTTGATTCGTATTTGTATCTGGGGAAGGTTTTCTCAAAAAGTGGGCGAGATTCAGAGCACATTAAACTGTGTGTTGGTAAGGCCGCCTCCCAGGAGGGAGCCTTAAACATATTTTATAAAACCTGTGGGAGACGTCATTTTAGTCATCTTCTGTCAGTATTTAAGGTTAAAATTCCTCCTCCATTAACTCATGCTGCAAAAGTATTGGATATGAACTATTGACTCGCTTTTGATAAGGCTGAAGGCTTTTTCTTCCGCAAATGTGTAATTTAAACTCTCTGGCTGCCCCATATGTTCTACGCTTGGAATTCCGTCAAGTCTCTTCATATATTTCATCCTTGTCAGCGGTCCTGAGGTGGGTGAACGCCCTCTTTTGGGGGGATGAGGGCACCCTTAGAGCTGCCTTGAGAATGGAGATCTTTGACAACTTAAAGGATCAATCGGCATTCATTAGATCATTTGCTCATGCAAATGATTTATTTGGGCTCCGTTTAAATAGTGATTCACCTATGCCAAAGCACGCACTGAAGTTATTTTTAAAGAAATCTGCTAGCTCAATTAACAATGCAAGCGATATAGGTTTAAGTCAATTTAAATCTCGCAATGAGGTGGTCTGTGGGAGTGCTGGGGGGAATAGACCACAGCCTTATTTAACATGGAATCTTCCACATGGGACTTGAAGGCTGATACTTCTTTTGAGAACCAACCTGTTGATGGGAAAAAATACCAAGAGAGGAGAGAATTTGTGAATTGTGCTATTTACAAATTCAGGATCTCAACCATGTGCTATTTGTGTGCCCGGAACTACAAAGGGACAGGCGTTTGTTTTTAAGATCATTAAATTTAACATCCATTCTGCGCAGGAGGCCTGAACATTTATCTTGTCCCCACCACATGAAATGGTTTGCCACAGGATATCTACATTTTTTAAAACTTTTCTGGCTATTTACTAGGAAATTTTTTAAGTTTAGTTGTAACGTCTGATGGTCAGACATTGAAGAATTTTGCACTGTATATTAAGTATGTCTCTCTTTCTTTCCTCTTTTTAATTTACTGGTGTAGTTTAAAAAAAAAAAGGAAACATTTTATGTATTGTTCTTAAAGTATGTCTTTTTTATGGTGCTGCTGTATTTTTGTGGTCCTACGTTGGAGTTCCACTATAAATAAAAAAATTAATTGAATTTAAATTGTGTTCTCAATGTCTATGGAATACTTCACTTTAATGCCTACCACTTTCTTCTTTTTGAATTGATGTTTGGATACTTTAGGTTTCTCCTTTTTTATGTTGGCAAATGAGTGTTATGAGTTGCTCAGTTTCACGTACTCTTCTGATCGGTGCTCTGAACGCCCACCTCTCTTCAAGCCTTTTTCGGAAAAATCCTGTTTCCTGTGATCAAGGGAGACTACCTCGCCCATGATTATAGGGCTGGAGCACACAAAAAAATGCATGCCGTCCCCTTAAGATGACATGCGGAAGCGCCGTGCTGGGAGTTTACTATGCTCTCCATGGCAACGGCACTTTCATGGACGTTCAGTTCCCGCTAGTCTGGTCACACAGCTGCTTATTCTTAACTGTTCAAAGAAGGTGAATGCCACCCCTGAATATCCACTTGCTCATGAAACCAGCAGAAACTGGCCTGGCCCCGGGAGAGGTGAAAACTCACCAACACTATCTTGCCACAAGCAGGGGAGAGCAGAGCCAAGTAGATTGCGAAGTGTGAAGGGACCCTTGATGAAGTAAGTGTCTCGATATGCCGAGCATTGCGTTTTGCCCTTTACAACAATAACAAAAATGATTAACAAATGCAAATGATGTTTTTTCAGATACTCTCACTGTTTTGTCAAAAGCTTGACATAAGTGTTCACCAGACTTTCTTTTACGGTTTGACTACAGGGCCACCCAGTCATGACCCTTGTGGGGTCAATCAATCAATTGTTTTTTATTCAATTATTAGTTAATAATCATAAAAGTATAAATTAAAATCAATATCAATACATCATTCACCATAAAAATAGCTATTAAAAAATATGCGATTTAAAAAAAAAAAAAATAATAATATATATTCTTTAGAACCACAATAAACAGGGAACATCTTACTTTGGTACTGATATAAGGGTAGCTATACATATATAGCAGCATTCAATTTTTAGGCACATTTTTATAAAACACGGAACAGTTAAAATAACAGTGCAAAAAAGGGTGCCTATACTGCTAAAAAACCCTGTCCCGTAGAATGGGGAGCAAGTATCTTTTACGCGGGAAGTGGTATGTCAAACAGAATAGTACCAAATGGCCCAAAGATTGTAAGGTAATTCCATCACATGTACAGGTTAAAATGGAGTTACTATCATATTGTCAAGGAGGGAAACATAGACTAGACTGTTTTTAGCCCAATCGAAACCTTGCAAGCAGGGATCTCTCCCACAGATTTTTGACCAAGGTGAAGTAAGGCTCAAGAGCTGTGTTTTTTTGTATGTTATGTTATGTTATGTTACCAGCACTTTTATAGCGCATGGCTGCCCCAGCTAAGGGGCGTCCCGGCGCTTGGAAAAGGAAGTCCCAAACACAACAGAAACAGAGAGGAAGAAACTCGCGCAGATGAGAGCACTAACATGAGGAGGGAAACAGATACGTCTTGATGGCCCTCCTAAACTTCAGGAGTTCATCCTACAGGCTCTCATAATTGTTTTTTCCCGGGCCCTTGATTCCCTCATTTCCATGATTATGTTAAAATATTTCTCTTTCACCCTTTTCCCGTCTGCTTTAACAATGGACTGGGGAGCACAGTACAATTCAGGATGGTCCCATTTAATTGCTACGTTTTTATATATACCAGCCACGGTGTCTTGTGCCCCTTGTCACATTCATACAGTTCTGGATTACTTCCCTATTGGTCCCCACCCCAAACAGAAATACATAAAAGTAGTGGGGCTAATTTTACAAAGCATTCCCCAAACCCAAACCCAGTTCACCGTGAATAAAAGTGCTTGGGGTTGTTGGACCAAACCCAAGCAATTTTCGGCAGAACCCGTTCTCTTCCCTCTGTATTATTAAACAATTTTGGTAGCCCCAAATGGCTGCACCATACATAAGTGCTACCAGGCATTTCATCCTATAAATTTGGAAAGAGGAACTATGGGTTTGTTACCTATTGAAGCAGAAAACCTTAAAAAGGGCACAGTAAGCTTGATTAAATCGTTGGCCTCTGACAGCCATACATAGGCTCCAGTTGCGTTGTTGGAGGGAAAGTGACTCCTAAGTAAGAAAAAGAATTAACCTAAGAGATTACACGGTCCTTGATAGTTAAGGATCTACCTTTAGAAGTTGTCTTCCCTGAAACACTAAATGAGTTTTAGGGATATTAGTGTCCAGGTCAATGTCATTCATGAAGTTTACAAGCAGGTCCACTAATCCCCTTAGGCCATTGGCCGTGCAAGATCATAATACTGCATCATCGGCATACAGCAGAGACGGTACAGAATCTGAGTTAACCCTTGCATATCCTTTCCATTATCTATCAAAAACTTGTTCAATCCATTAATATACATTAAAAATAGGAGGGGTGCCAAAACACACCCCTGCCTAACACCTCTCAGGAGATTAAGGGGGTCCGTGCTTTCCAAATCCTGGTCAACCTAACAGTAGCAGCTATCTCCTAATGCATAAACCATAGTAAATTCAACAGGGTTTTAGGCAATCCCATATCCGCTAATATGGACCACAGCTTTGACCTATTAACTCTGTCAAAGGCGCTGAGTAGGTCCATAAATGCTAGGTTTGATGGTCTTTGCCACCACATATTTGCAAATCCCCAACTCTAGGTTTAGGCATTGCTCCATCGATCCCTTCCCTTAAACCATACTGAACTGGACTTAATATATTGTTGGTTTGGACCCTTCCCTCCAACCTCCCCAGAATAACTTGTCCAGCCACCTTTAGGATTAAATTTAACAAAGATATGGCCTATAACAACTAAGATTCTGGCTGTCTAATTTTTTTTAAGTCAGATACAATTGTGGCACACTTCCATTCCTTGGGGATTACTCTAGCTGCAGCTGCATTAAGGTTGTAGTTAATAGCGGGTCTCAAAAGGGGATATTTAGTTTATATAGATCCATTGGGATCCCATCATGCCAGGAGCCTTATTAAGGGGGGTTGATCCTAATTGCCTCCCTTACTTCCTCTAATTCAAATATTATGAATAGGGGAAACCTCATCACCATCGTTGTACCTACTTGGGTCATTTGAGTAAATAACAGAACAGTGGTTTAACCACTGTTCCGGTGAGATGTTTATGCCTATATCCTCTTGGGCATCTAGAGACATATCCTTACCCTTAACTATTTTCCAGAAGCCCCTAGAGTCCCCCTTGGCGCAGACAGTAATTAGTCTGTCCCATGTTTCTTCCTTTAGGGTTTGCTTCCTATGCTTTATGGCCAACTTATAGCTTATCTTACCCAGGTGACATTGCTTTAATTAATGGCCTGATAATAAGTTTCTCCCTTAGCTGCTTATTTGCAGGTCTGAAGTCATGATTGAACCACAAAGACTTTTGTTTGATTTCCTGGGGCAGAGAGGCCCCAGGGGATGATCTCATTAGTGGTTTGGGAGCCAAAAGTATCCAAAACCGCACCTGGTGAAGAATCAATCCTAAGCAATGAGTCCATAAGCAAATCCAGGTTGGTGCCAACTAGGTACTTAAATAGCTCGGAGTCTGTATATTTTGCCACCTAATTCTGGGTTGCCACCACCCATATCACCTGATCCTCCTTACACTTGACAGTAACAGCTGTCATTTTAAATAACTTTTTTACATGGATCCAGATGGATAATCCGCCTTGGGCTCTCCATCCACCCCCATCAATTGATGGAATTTGGAAACACTTATATCCTTCCACAAAAAAGGTTCCCATGCCCAGGTTTCCTGAAGTAGAAATATATCATATGGGTTAATCAGATTTAACCATTCTGGGTCAGTCACCTTTGAAGCAACTCCAGCAACATTCCAACAAGCAAACTTGAAAGTTGGATGCCTATTTACCAATGGTCCTAGACTATCATCATTACTCATTAAAATTGGTGGTTGTGGCAGTTACACATTATTGCTTTTGTTTAGAGGGGAATTGTTTCATGTTGTCAATCACTGCTATCAAGGCTTGCCAAAGGAAGATATATATTCGTAATAGGGATAGGAGGTTTATTCTTAATGCTTGTTGGGTAGATCTGATTGTACATATTTATGGGCCTCAGGTGACTATAGAAAATACCAAGAGGTTCAAGGCTGCTACCCCCATCTGTCAGCCACTGGGAGTGGGAACTATATATTAATCGCTTTACCAATAATGGACCTCTGCAGTTAATCACAATACAGTCCCCTACTCGTTGTCTTCTTCCTGGTCCCACCTACCCGCCCCTTCTGGCAAAAAGAATGTCCTTGTGCTCTATAACATTAAATTGGGCATTTTTACAGAATCAGTGGCAAACTTTGTTACATAGCTGCGCAGTAAATTCCTTAGAAGATGAGGGTAACTCAGGGACCCCTTTCATTGCAACTACATATGAGACACATTCAGTAGGGAGGTTTAATGTAAGCAGATTAACCTTCTTGTATGTACAAATGCCTGAGCCTTCCCTATCCCCCCTGTTATTCCTTGCTGCATCTCCTAAGCCCCTGTCTGCCACGCCTAGATCCCTATTTATCAGCCCAGTAGGATTTAAAGCTGGCTCAGTATCATTACTAGTTCCTGCACTCTGCTAAAGAGATGATTTTGACTTTGTATTTGTGCTGGGGTCAGCCTAATCTCTTAAAGCCATTGGATAAATGGCTTCAAACCCCCTCTGGGATGTGTTGCTATTTTGTACACCTGAAATGTGATCTATTTTTGAAGTTAGAACATTGACTATTAATTCTATCTTATGCACCGTCTCATACAGAGGAGCAATACATTTGTCTATTAATTGTTTACATTTGTTCTCATTCAAATCCGAGTTGCAAATGGTCCAAGCCCCTAACATTTTCTGTACCAATGTCCTTAGGCAGTTTCCTCCGTGTGCTTGGTTTTGCTGTTATTGGATGTTTATTTTTACATTTCTTTTGACCACAGGTGCACAAGCACTGTCATTTATGTGATCTTTCCCGCTGGTTACCCAAGGGTCAACTAGTGGTACTGAGGGGAGATTGTTAATGCCACAATAGACATACAGTTTCTGCTCTGCTTGTTATTGGACTGTGTAGACACTTCAAGGGGCCCCCTCCCTCATCCAAGCTCAGGCATTGTTCAGCTAGATCTATTTCCTTCGATATTCCCCCCTCTACACGTGCCAAACAACTGTTCAATGTAATCACAGTCTAGGGTTTAGCAGGGGTGCCCTTATCCTTCCCCTGATCTCATTTTCGCGTACCCATTTTGTTGTCTTCTTAGGTGTTTACCAGATAAAAAACCCACAAGGGATTGCCGAGCCCAGCCCTCTATGGGCTCTGACAGGCGCAGACGGGCCTGCTCTTGGCTCAGTCTTCATCTGGGCACACGTCTTGATGCGTACCGCACTGCGGGAGCCTGTCGTGCCAGAAATAGAGTGTCTCTGGGTACAAACACCAGCAATGGTGGCTTACTGCCGCAGGAGAAGCTGTTACATGTACTCTGACCCCCACTGGCAAACAACAAATGACTTTTGGCCCCCGCGCTGCTGGAGCTCGTCGGGGCTGAAATGGAGCCCCTCCGAGTGCAAACGGCAGCTTCCTGCTACAGGAGAAGCTGGGACACGTAATCCGCCCCCCACCAGCAAACAGAAAACGGCTTCTGGCACCCCGGCGGGTCAATTATCTCTAAAACCTTGTGTGAGTGATGGTGCAGGATGTTTAAAATTTTTGATTTTAATCTCAGATGTCATTTCTAGGTGTATGCTTGTACCCAAATTAAACCCCAAGTAGGGGGTTATAAATAATTGTCTATTTATATTGTGAGCACCTCATTTAAAGCCGAAAAAATGCTTCAACATGTGAGTGGTTTTCACTTCATGTATAAAAAAGAGGTGACACTGTAGTGCACTATAAAGCCGTGATTTGCATAAGCCTACGTAAAACGCCAGTTTTTCTGCATGCTTAGGAGAAGAAACGGACACGAATGAGTGATTAAAAAAAATGCTTACAAAATGTAGCATGTGACTAGGCACAACGGAAGGGGAGATGTGCGTGTCACATATGAGAAACCACATGGTGGTGAATATCCTCATGCCACAATATCTTGCATTTACAGGTACAACCAAGATTAGCAAATATTACACTGCCTGTGCAGACTTAGAGTGGATTTGCATGCCGCAAACAACACATAGAATATTTCACTTGAGGAGTATTAAAATTACAAACCCACCCTGATGAACACCAGGACCTAATCAGGCCATTAGTATAGGGCTGAAATATGTTGGTGATTTTGGGGTAAAAGGACCATTGTATCCTAAATCCCTTATCATACTATATATTTTAATCTTTCCCATCCACCCCACTAATAAAGGCATACTTTGGGAGTGGATGAGGAATTTGTATCTTTAAATGTACACCCCCTTAATTAAGAATCTTCATAAGAGCTCCCTAGAATATGGTTGAGTCCACCCTGACCTTTCGGAGTCAGGCTGAACCCGATGAGAAAGCATGCCACTATTAGAGTAGGTGAGGGTTATATAAAAAAAGGGTTTTTACCCTTCCCCACTTCCTTAGGAGTGGTGCACAGGTGTGCACGCCCCCTTTTGTGGCTACTTTAGCTCGAGAGGGATACTCTTTTGGTAACAGTATATAATAACCGCCTCCGTGCTGCCATCTTGAAGTCTCAGCCTTGCTGCAATTGTTTATATTAACCAGACAGCGTTGTCACTTACTGGACAATAGTAAGCAATGACATTTGTGCAGTCAACTTTACACATCGTACATAGGGCCTGATAACGGTATCGGTCGGAAAGGTTCCAAACGACATTCGGATTTTCCTAAACCGTGTCTGAACCTATGTTTCCGACTGAGTTGGAAGCATTCCTGCGAGACCGGTTATGATGGAAAGGTAACCATTCTGTCTTTTGGAATTGGTTTCGACGGGCACTCGGAAACTCCGAGTAAGTCGAAGCAGAATCGTACACCTCTACGGACCTCGTTTCCTACTGATGTTTTACGATGTCGGATTAAGACAGCCTTTCCAACTCAGACCATCGACCATTAAAAGGTTGTCGGGAACTGACTTTGGGGGCCCCTAGCAGGCCCCCCTTCATCCTGAGGCCTCTGGTCAAGGGCAGAGGTGTACCCAAGGGACCCTCTTTAGAACCATGTACAGTGTGACTCAGTCCACCCTGACCTTTCGGTGTCAGGCTGAACCCGCTGAGAAACATGCCACTATTAGAGTAGGTGAGGGTTATATAAAAAAAGGGTTTTTACCCTTCCGCACTTCCTTCGGAGTGGTGCACAGGTGTGGCACACCCCCCTTTTGTAGCTACTTTAGCTCGAGAGGGATACTCTTTTGTTAACAGTACATAATAACAGCCTCCGTGCTGCCATCTTGAAGTCTCAGCCATGCTGCAATTGTTTATATTAACCAGACAGCGTTGTCACTTACTGGACAATAGTAAGTCATGACATTTGTGAAGTCAACTTTACACATCAACATAGGGCCTGATAATGATGTCGGTCGGAAAGGCTCCAAACGGCATTCAGATTTTCCTAAACCGTGTCAGAACCTATGTTTCCCACTGAGTTGGAAGCATTCCTGACTGACCGATAATGATGGAAAGGTAACCATTCTGTCTTTTGCAATTGGTTTCGAGAGGCACTCGGAAACTCAGAGTCAGTCGAAGCAGAATCATACACCTCTACGGACCTCGTTTCCTACTGACATTTTACGATGTCGGATTAATACAGCCTTTCCAACTAGGACTGTCCACCACTAAAAGGTTGTCAGGAACTGACTTCGGGGGCCCCTAGCCTGCCCCCCTTCATCCTGAGGCCTCTGGTCAAGGGCTGAGGTACCCAAGGGACCCTCCTTTGGAACCGTGTACAGTGTGACAAGACCCATGGTGTGGCCACCACAGAGTGCAAGGTTTTCTGTAACTACTCCTTTTTTGGGCTGTCGGTCAGAACACAGGCTCCCATTGAAGTCAATGGGAGACGTTCCGAACGGGGTTCAGAAGCATCATATTCGGCCAGTCGGAACCTCTGACTGCGAGTCGGTCGGAACAGATTCCGACAAAGAGTCAGGAGGTTTAGATTCCGACCAACATCGTAATCAGGCCCTGAATGTTCAAGGTGTCATGATAGTGTGCCTACAAAGTTTAAATGTAAGCAGATACAGTTTCAAAGAATGTTATTCTGCACTGACATGTGCACAAATGTATGTCAAAAGTCACTGTGTTGCAGAAAGAAGGCAACTTAAGAAATCTGAGCATGAGAATGGCATTGTTTTTGACCAGACAAGCAGTCATATAGTCTAACGCACTCCAGTGTAATCCAATTGATCCGTGTGAGAAAAGTTGTTGGTGCTGGTGGGTTAATCCTTCTGAGTGAAAGGAATAACATAAATGAACAAGTTGCTCTGTCCTCCAAAAAAGAGGGGCGTCCCCCACTCGCACTCCGATGTAACAAGTAATCAAGTTGGCGAATGTTCAAGCAATGATTTTTCAAATCAGATGTATTCTTCTTTTTTTCATAGAAATGAATTAGAGACTTCTGTCCTTATAATTAATTTATCTTCATGATGAAAAAATACAATTTCAACACAATATGGATTGTGTGCCTGGTTACCCAATGCATTTCGGGACGTTTCCCTTCTTCAGGGGAATAATATCTCTAATTTTCAAAGGAAACGTTTTAGGCCAGTCGTCACACATGACCTTAAATTAGTTCATTCACTATAGTTAATGTGCAAATCTTGCCTGGTATTTGTCATGCTTATCAGACGAAAAAGTGATCCCGGCAAGAAACGGTGAAAGCTGATTAAAGAAAGTGAAAATTCAAAGCACCATTTTCAGAGTGAACGCTTATGGTGGACCAGTGTCTTCTCAGTGAACGTGTCCTATTAACGCGAATGGACATAATCTAAAAAACTGTGAAACATGTTCCCCGTGTCGTGATGACTTTGTTGGTTGTTACTAACGTGCAAGCGATTCTCGTGAATGACTGTGGTGGAAAAAAAATTATGTAAACCCGAAGAGTACGTGATTTAGTCGGTGAATGTACACTTACCCAATATTTGTATTGCATTCATTATGTTTTCTTTTAAAATAAAGTAAATGGTTCACATGAGCTGACCTATTTAAAGAAAATGTGAACATATACTTAAAAAAACGTCTTATCTCCTGTAGATTACGGATAGTAAGTGTCTAGAGTGCTTACTTGGAAAAATAGTAAGGGGTGAGTGTTCCTCACTGTCCTGGCCCTTAGCGCGACACGACTTTATCCTAAGAAGTAAATAACGGTATTAAGTAGGGCGTTCTAATGACATTGTATATTTACGTGAAAAGTGATAAGAATGACGTGCTTCTTACCCAAAGGTGACTGCAAGTCGACTTAGACAAAGAGATTTCGGTGCTTCGGTGTGTAAAAATCGCAAGATAATGAATGCCATTGAATAAGGCACCGTTGTGTCAAACGTGATACGTCATTGTGTCACGTGATATATGGAAATGGAAGAATTCGTAGTTTTTCTAAAAATGGTGCATGACCCAATGTGTCCCATGATGTTTAAACAATGCAAGTCTTGTGGTGTTATATGACATGTGCCTGTCCTAATGTAAATAAACAATTTGTCGGCAAAATGTATCTTATTTAGGTGCTTATTCCACTACAAATTAAGTCTAAAGCCTAAGCAAAAATCACAATGATGACATATTGATGCTCCTATTTCTATCGCTAATGGGTCTTCTTCTGGTGTGAATGCACAATAACATTATTGCTCAATGTAAAATGCTGTAAGGTGAAAAAGCATCATATGCATGATGCATTATAACAGTGCCGGAGTAAAATACTGTAAGGTGAACAACTGTTTTGGATTGAAAAGAACATGATATACATGATGCTTTATACCAATGTCAACTGTCCCTTCATAAAGAGTCTTTACAATCAATATCTCAAAGAAAACATCGAAGTTCAAGTTTTTCATTCAGTCCCTTGGGGCTTACAGTGTTCAGAAAATATATCTAGTGGGTTTATCGCAGCAAGAGATACTTCGTATTATCACGTCCTTGAATGGGTGTGACTTGTTCTAAAACACAAAAACGTAGTTGGCTGATATTATACTTGAAATTGTTAAAGTGAATTGCCAAAGGTGTCTTCTGGTTTCCTGTACTTATATTGCTTTTATGTTTATTTATGCGTAGCCTCATTTTACGTTCAGTTTTGCCAACATACACTAGTCCACAGGGACATTTTAACAAATATATTAAATTTTCACTGTTGCAAGTTGCTGTGACTTTTAATTTGATAGAAATTCCCATATGAGGGTGTCTAATAGTGTCTCCTTTTACGATGGCATTACAATTTCCGCAATTCAAACAAGGTAAAGTGCCTTTGAAGTTCTCTGGAATGTTTTTGGAGGTTTTGAGTAGTTGTTTCAAATTTAGAGTTCTTTGATACGCACATCTTAGTGGTGATACGAAGATCCCATTGCAATCTGTCTCTGTACTTACCACCGGCCAGTACTTCAAAATGATTTTCTTTATGCAATGGCTTTCTGTCGAATATTTAGATACAAAGACCATTCTGTTGGTACCATCTTCAATATTTGTAAGTCGTAGTAGCTCATCTCGTGTTATGTTTTCTGTTTTCGTCCTTGCTTCCTGTATTATAAGATCAGGATATCCTCTGTCCTTAAATGTGTTAATGCACATCTCTGCACTCTTTATGTATTGTTTGTTGGTAGATGATATTCTTTTGAGATGTAATAATTGAGAGCATGGCAGATGTCTCTTCAGTGATGGTTGATGGAATGAATGAAAGTGTAATAGGTTATTTCGATTGGTCAGTTTCGTGTATACTTGGGTGTTAAGTTGTCCGTTGTCCATGATAACAACTGTATCCAGAAAAGTTACTTGGTGGGCACCGATTGATGCAGTGAATTCAATTCTCTGATCAACCTTGTTAAGATTTTCTATTGCTTCTAGTAGTGTTTGTTCAGGTCCCTCCCATAGAACAAAAATATCGTCTATGTATCTCTTGTATGTGAACAAATGTTTTTTCCATGCTTCCTGATTTAAGATATGGTTACGTTTGAAACGGTACATGAACAGGTTGGCATATGTGGGGTGGCGCAATTGCCCATCTAAATTCCCGATGCCTGTATATAGTACTTGTCCTGCCATTTGAAATAAGATTGATAAAGGGTGAAGTGCAATAATTCCATTAAAAAAAACTTTCAATTAATCCTCTTTGTCACTGGTGATCAGAAATGATTCTACTGCCGCAATGCCAAGGTGTGTAAGGGAAGGAAGTATACAACAATTTTACATCAAAAGTACACAAGATGGTGTGGTTGTTAATTCTTGTTTTACGAGATTCCAATATTTTGGGAAAATTCGTTGTGTCTTTGATGTAGGTTGTCATATTTTGCACTAGCGGTTGCAGATGTTTATCGAGATACTTTCCTACTGGTTCATGCATTGAATCAACCGTTGATACTATTGGTCTGAATGGCGGTTTAGTAGCGTGCTTGTGAATCTTAGGGATAATGTACAGATATGGTACTGCAGGGTTCTTTCTGAGTAAATATTTTTTGTCTTCATTGGAAATGCTACCATTGTAAAGGTATTGGTTTAAGATGTTCAGTAAGATTTTTTGAAACTCACACGTAGGGTCAAAATCAATGGGTGTATAAGAATTGATATCACTTACATGTTCATCAACTTTATACATGTAATAGCTGGTGTCTAAGATGGCCATTGCTCCTCCTTTATCAGCTTGACAGATTGTGATTTTAGTGTTTGAAGCAATTACTTTCAAAGCTTGTCTTTTTTTCTGAGCGATATTTTTAGATTTCGATTTGGATTGTTAGTAAATGTTCCGTAACTCTTTTTTTATGACTGTTTCAAAAGTATCTAAAACTTTATGGCTCACTGGGGCCAAATAAGTACTTTTAGATCTTAGTCCGAGTAGTGTGTTAGCCTTGGGTTGAATTGGCTCTTGAATTATGTTTGAGAAAAAGTGTTGTAGATGAATTGACCGCATTAACTTGTACAAGCTGATCTTTGTATCTAAACAGTTTGAGTGGTGTGTTGGTACAAATGAACTTCCTTTTTGAAGGGTCGCTACCTGAAACTTGGTCAATTGTTGCTTGGAAGTGTTGATCAGAAGATTCTTTGGCTCTTAGTGCCCTTGGCTACTGGTTGTTTGGTTCTTGCTTTTCCTGATTTTCCTCTCATTGATTTCCTTAGTATATGTCTCTAATTTGTTATTAAGATCCTCTAACATTTTGTCCATCTCGTCCTTCGACATCATGTCACTTAGCTCTTGTTTTAGTTGTTGAGTTTCTTTACTGAGATCTTCCAATACTTTTGCCAATTCTTCCATATTAACATTATGAGGTCTAATGAGCATTTATTTAAAATTACTTGCCATTTGTCAGTAAATTTGAGGTTGTTCTTGATTACTGTTGATTTTAGGGACTTCCGCAGTCCCCTTGGTATTCTTTGTGCTTTGAGGTATTTGATGAGCGCGCTGGCATGTATTCGTTGATTTATGGTTTTCTTTGAGATATATAAAAGTTGTTAATGTTAGACTGAGTTGATCCTGTGTTTTGACTGATGCTTGTTGTTTCCTCAATTGACGAATAGATACTTTGAGTATCATCGAGCATAAAGGCAAATATATCAGCTCTTTGGTCAGTAGGTCTGGCTATATCCTCGTATGACATTGTTTGGGTGCGTTGACTGTTCACTCAGGGTGAGATAATGGGACAAGCAGTTATATAGTCTAATGCACTCCAGTGTAATCCAATTGATCCGTGTGAGAAAAGTGGTTGGTGCTGGTGGGTTAATCATTCTGAGTGAAAGGAATAATATGAATGAACGAGTTG
The DNA here is from genome assembly GCF_964204655.1 of Triturus cristatus. Classification (NCBI taxonomy): domain Eukaryota; kingdom Metazoa; phylum Chordata; class Amphibia; order Caudata; family Salamandridae; genus Triturus; species Triturus cristatus. Next base: position 51,981,955 of record NC_140582.1, on the reverse strand, counting down.
CGCTGTCCTCCACAAAAGAGGGGCATCGCCCACTCGCACTCGGATGTAACAAGTAATCAAGTTGGCGAATGTTGAAGAAACGATTTTTCAAATCAGATTTCTTCTTCTTTTTTTATAGAAATTAATTAGAGACTTCTTAATGCTTCTGTCCTTAGAATTTATTTATCTTCATGATGAAAAAATACAATTTCAACACAATATGGATTGTTCGCCTGGTTACCCAATGCATTTCGGGCTGTGGCCCTTCTTCAGGGGTATAATATCTGTGATTTCCAAAAGAAACGTTTTAGGTCAGTCGGAACACATGACCTTAAATTAGTTCATTCACTATAGTTAATGTGCAAATCGTGCGTGGTATTTGTCATGCTTATTTGACGAAAAAGTGACCCCGGCAAGAGACAGTGAAAGCTGATTAAAGAAAGTGAAAATTCAAAGCACCATTTTCACAGCGAACGCTTATGGTGGACCGGTGTCTTCTCAGTGAATGTGTGTTATTAACGCGAACAGAAATAATCTAAAAAACTGTGAAACATGCTCCCCGTGTCATGATGACTTTGCTAGTTTTTAGTAACATGCAAGCGATTCTCATGAATGACCGTGGTGGAAAAAAACTAATGTTCTCCGGCACTGGCATTAGCTTTGCTGCTCTTTTACTTACCCTAAGTACCGCATGCTCACAATCAGCGGCGCAGTTTGCAGTTCTTAAAACCGTGTTTACCCGAGTACAGCTTGTCCTTGGACAATGTGCATCCCCACATTTTTATTAAGTGCATGATTAAGTTGTTTGCTTGTTGCTCTACGTTTGCGAATTTTCGGTAAGTATGCGGAAGCAGTATACTTAGAACTTGCAAAGGGGTTTGGCTGCCAATTTATTAAAGCGTGAAAATGAATGTAGAAGCTAAGAAGTGTTCTTTTATTCACTGAAGTAAAGAGCTATGTGTTTCACATACTGTCACACGCCTTGGGAGGAGACCTATTGGCTATGCCAATGCTTGTTATTTTTTGCATTGCTGAACTAGTGGCAGTGCTTTCTTCTTTGTTTACCATGCCTCCTCTCTTTGCTGGCCAAGGACCAGATTACGCAATAAGTTGCGGCGGGCGCACCTTTAAAAAGGTGCAACCAGGTGTAATTACGATGAATGCGCTGCCCCCATGGCAGCCTCAAACTCACACAGCCCTGCGGGCAGCGCATTCAGGTGAGAAAGGGAACAGCTGCTTTACAGCTGCTCTGTGTTTTCACAGTGCAGGAGAAAAGTTCCTTTACTTTTGAATGGTATTAGAGATCCCCTTGCAAGGGGATGTCTAGGGGGCCCATGGCCCACCCCTTTCCCCTGCCAGAGGGCTGCCATCAGGGGACTTACTGACAGTTCTCCACCTTTTAGGTGGCTCACTGTCAGTGCCCAACTGAGGGATTCTTTGCCTCTGCGCCTCGTCTGGTACAGAAGCAAAGGGATTCCCTCATGTGCATGGGGCGCGCCCCCATACGAATCAAGAAATTCCACCTGCAGCTAGTGCTGGTACTTTAAGTGTGCCAGCACTATCGGTATTGCAGAAGGAGCCGCACAGGTTTCTGCTGCCCCTTCTGCAATACCAAAGTGCCCAGGGATTGCGCAAAGCAGGCGCATATGCCCATTGAGGCCCCAGGGCACTTTCTGTAATATGGCCCCTAGTGGCAGTTTTTGAGTTACCAGTTTGTGTGTGTGTGTGTTTGCCGTAAGCAAGCATTTTGTCTTTGTGCTAGGCCTACTTTGTTGTCCATGCCATATTTCAGGGAGGCCATTTAGTGTAACCAATGTATTTTTGCCATTGGCCTCCATGTGCTCTTCGTTGTCCATGCCTTCTTGCTTGCTGTTGTGAACAAGTGACCGGCAGACATTTCGTGTAGCCAGTGTGTTTATGCCATAGGTTTGCATTTGTTCTTTTGTTGTCCATGCCTTCGCCCTTGGTAGCCATATAGCAGGGCGGACATTTTGTGTAGCATTGTGCTTTGCTTTTGCCATTGGCCTGCATGTTTTTCCTTGTTGTCCATGCCTTCACATTTAATGGACATGTGTCAGGGTGGCCATTTTGTTTAGATAGTGTGTTTTGCTTTTGCCATAGGCCTGCATGTGTTATGCCTTTTTGTTTTTTATTCATTACTTTTTCACCCTGAAATGAGGATGATTATAGTACAGTTTTTTCAGCATTTTTCCATTTTCCCCTCCATCTTCTTGCCTCCCACAGGAGTTCTCATAGTTCCTAGGGATACATTAGCAAATATTTATTTAATGTATTTGTTTTTCCCCTACACCCCTGCCTGCCATAGGTGTTACTTAGACTTTAGGCACACACCATTTTGTAAGAATAATTCAATCTTCCCCTGCATCACCTGCCCGCAATAGGTGTCTAGACTCATAGGCCATAGACACACACCAGCAAAAAATATTTAAATAAATATTCCATTTTCCCCTGCACCCCCAGCCTGCCTTAGGCATCTCATAGGCCTAGAGGCACAAAAAGTAACCTTTTCAATCTCTACGGTATTGAAATACTATGTTTATGCATGGTTTAGAATCAATACACTCTTCATTATTTGTGATGACAATACTAAAGTATATTGTCTGTTGATTCAAACTGCGAACTGCCACGTTTCACTGATTTTCTTTCTTGTTTGTTTGCTTTAAGGTGCACATTTCACACAGTACTACCAGACCAAAGGCTGCAGTGACACCCGTTGAGTTAATCTGCTTTTGCAGCTAAGTGGCAACTTCCAGAGCTAAGGAAAAACTTGAAGATAGTCCAAAAGAAGGGTGTTCCTGCCAGTGACAAGGAGAAGATGGAGATTGCCACCACATGTCATGCTGCCCTCTACATTTTTCAGGAAATGTGGTATACCTGCTGCACCCCCTCTGGGCAGCATAAGGCTGAGAGCGGCACTCCTGCATCAATTGCATCATCCCAGCCTAAGGCTAATCTCAAGCCCATGTGTCTCAGCAATGCAGCCACTGCAGTCATGGCAATGATCAGTGCGTCTGAACTGGATTTGTCTCACATGCAAAGTACCCATTTGTCTGCAGCTAAGTGGCAACTTCCAGAGCTAAGGAAAAACTTGAAGATGGTCCCAAAGAAGGGTGTTCATGCCAGTGAGAAGGACAAGATGGAGATTGCCACCACATGTCATGCTGCCCTCTACATTTTTCAGGAAATGTGGTATACCTGCTGCACCCCCTCTGGGCAGCATAAGGCTGAGAGCGGCACTCCTGCATCAACTGCATCATCCCAGCCTAAGGCTAATCTCAAGCCTGTGTCTCTCAGCAATGCAGCCACTGCAGTCATGGCAATGATCAGTGCATCTGAATTGGATTTGTCTCACATGCAAAGTACCCATTTGTCACAGGAAAGTGGACAACAGGAGTCACAGCCAGCAAGAGTTCTTCCTGAAGTAGGAGCAGACAGGAGGCTGCGCTTCCTGTTGAGGAAGATGTTGTTATTCAACCATTGGCTTCACAATCTCCAGCACGAAATGGAAAGGATACTCCACCATCTTCCCCAAGCCCACGTTTTGATGATCTAGGCATGAATTGGACCCCAGTCAAGTCTGAGACCCACTCCAAGAGAGACAAGAGAAAAGTAAAGTTCCTGAAAGCCTTTAATTTCACAGTGATGACCATGAGACAGTGACCAAAGAGGGCCCCTAAGGGCTGCAGCATATATTGTGCCACTGTAAGGACATCACAACCAAGGTCATGCAGGCTGCATGAAATGTGCAGACAATAGTAAAAACATGATGTGCACACACCCTGTGTGCCATGCCCCAGACACTGCATAAAGTATACGTACGTCACCCCTACAGCAGGCCTTACACTCTAAGGCAGAGTGCATTATATTACACTTGAGGACATATTTGCATGAGCAAGTATGCCCCTCTGTCATCTAGTTCTATTGCAAGATAGTACAAGTGAACAGGACAGACATCTTCAGTGCATGTACTTGGCACTGGTCATTACGAGCTCCCCAGCTACATGATAGCTTCACTGAAATCTATGCCATTTGCTATCAAACCCCTTGGGGCATATTTACTAGCCCCAATCGCCACAGGAATGTCACTTTTTATGATGTTCCTGTGGTGATAGGGGCTCTGCTTTTTTTACAAGGCACTGTTAAGCTACTTAATGTGGCTTAACACTGTCTTGTAAATAAGGCCCCCTGTCACACTTTGCTTAGCAGGAAAGAGGACTTCAGTGGGTGTTGCTGTGGGCGTTCCAACGCAACACCCATTGATTCTGATGTTGCCCCCTATTTACAAGGTAGGTGTACGCTAAGGTTCAAGGGTGCCTGCATTAGCTCTTGGCTGCTAAGTGTAGCACCAGCACAGGGGGTAACGCAGGGCGGCACCATAATCTTGAAAATATGTTGCAGTCCTGCGTTTCTGAAGTGGCTGGGTGAGGCATTAAGTCAGGAAGGCTAACGCCTCACTCTGCCAGTTCTCTTGTGAATATGCCCCCTTGTCTTAATAAATCCCAACTGATGCCAGTGATGGATTTGTTAAAGCATGCAGCCAGAAAACACCTTAGAGGTGCCCCCTGAAAACATGTCAGCCTCTTAATTTCCTGGCTGGCTTGTATTGTCCCTCCTGCCACCACAGACATGTCTCTGACCCCCTGCAAGTGAAAACCTGTGCTTTCTGATGCCAGAATCAATGACTTCTCCGGAGGAAGGTATTCATACCTCCTCCGGCAGGATGGCTAGTGAATCTGTATATCACAGCTAGAGACCTCAAAACCCCGTATGCTTTTGATATGCGACCCCTGCTTCCCTCAGACCTGGAAGATGCCACCCCATGCCCTGAGGCCTATTTGGCACTAGGACAGATGCTATGTTAGGAGGTGTGGTGCCCTCCAGGCTAGTTACACCCCTCAGGTGGGCTGCCTGATGTGCCCCATGAAGTAAGGATTCCACCATGTTGATTTTGGTGGAATTAGGAACTCTGTGACAGGTTTATGGCCACTCCCCACAGGAAGTGGTCATATAGGGAGCGTAGTGACCCCAAAGGTAAGTAGCCCAAGGGCTACTACCCTTCACTGTCCTTAATTTCACTAAATTCGGTATTTAGTTGGCCCCTTGACACCAGGAACTCACATTCACCTGACTAAAGAAAGAAGAGGTCAAGAAAGAGCGGAAGAAGCAAGAATTGCAGACTGCTAGTGGACTTTGGTTACAAACCCTGCTTTCCTACCTACTTCCGTCCTGACAATCCTAACAACCTGACTCATCCTGCTGCTCTGCATCCTCCAAAAGCCTCACTTCCCCAAGCATCTCCCTTGAAGTGGAGAATCCTCTCCACTCATCCTTCAGACATTAACCACAACATCCGGTTCACCATTCTGCTGTTCTCTGCGTACACCACTGCAGCAGCTACCCAGGAGGAGGAAGCCATTCTCCAGAAGGTCAGATCCATCTCCCCAACAAGTGTGAAGATGCCAGGACCAACGAGAATGAGGCTGCACTTATACCTGGAGTACTGGACCACTTGCAGCAAGCAAAGCTTGTTTAAGTCCAACTCCAACGGAGAAACAACTGACCTACAAACAAGGGGGGTTATCATTGCAGAGGTCAGCACATAGATTGGCCCAGCTGTCCTGTTTTGTCCCCTTTCTGCTGACCCGACCAAGATCTGTTAGTGCCTTTGAAGCACAGGCTCCACCGATCTAAAGCATCTGCACTCGAGCTCCACAGCCCAGATCCAGAACAACCAACTGTGCGCCTTTGCTCCCAGGACCTTCACAACCTGAGACCTCGGTTGGGAGCTCCCGGCCTTTTCCCCATGTCCCTCTATGCAGCCTGTTTCTAGGTGGCCCCGCTCTTTGCCAACTGTGTAGCATGCAAGGCTAACAACCTGTCCTGCACCTCTGCCCCTGGAGACGTCAGAGCAAGTAAACTTGAACCGCCGGTGGTACTTTGGACCTTGTCCCCTTAACATCTTAAATCCTTAAGGGAATGTCCAGAAAACTATTTCAAATACCAGTATGCAGTATGTCTTTTTCTCCATAGGAAAGCATTACTGTGTAAGAACACACCTGTGCTACAATTGTTATTTGCCAGTAACAAGTTATATTTTGAAAAGTACTCACCCAATTACTAAGTTCTTGGTGTTAAAATATATATAAAAATACAAAATTTTCTAAATTGGTCTTGAGTTTCTTTTTATGTGTGTGTCTCATTTTTGTATTCAATAAATGCTTAAAACTACCCTCTAATCAGCTTAAACTACAAGAGAAAATCTGGTATTATTCATTTAAGGCCTGAAAGCCAATAAGGGTCATCTGAATGTTCTACATAGTTTACCTTGTTTTGGTACATTCCATAAAAAGCTAGCCTCTCACACACACTGACAGAAAAGAAAGCTTTAGAAAGTTTTGGCCCCATTAACCTTTGTCACGACACTGACTTATTCATTGCACATTGTTAATAAACACCCCAAACAGGTAAAAAACATGAAACTTAGACTTACAACAGTCTGTGAATTTTGCGACCATCTTGGAATGGAAAATAATATTCTCTGCGATGTTTGTACATGCTCAATAATTTATCCCAAGTGGGCAAAAACAGATTATACATACTAATTTATAGATCATAGTGGAATTAAATAAACAGTGTGGCATGCATGATCCACAAAGTTTGAAAACAGAAAATCAAATAATCACAAGTATAACAGTTCTTCAGTCAGCAAATACTAATTACTGAAAATTCTTTCTTTCTATTGGACAAGTAAAAAGATGTACCTTACAAGTGCTCGCATCAATCACTGTATCACCAATATTGCTGGAATTTAATTAAGACTTTTATACCCTGACTGTATACATACATATATATACACACACATAATCACGTAAACTTAACTCAACTGTGATCATGCTGCCTGAAAAAAGTAATTAATTATTATTAGAATTTTTAGAAAACCTAAATTTTACAGAGCCCCTCAACTTCGATGCCTAGCAGGTCGAGCAGGTCCTGTTTCTGGTCCAGATGTCCACCACCTGAAACTGCTGCTGGTTGCGCAGGATGCCAGTGGCGTGGCACATACAGTCCAGGCGTGTGATCAGATGGAATGGATTGCATGGGATTGGAAAAGCAGGACAGGGTCAAGAGAAGAAACCAGCAGGAGAAGGCTAGATAAAACAATATGGCACTAAGCTTGTGCACTGACTGGGGATGTTTGGACTGATTTTTCAGCGTAAAACGCCATACCACTCTAAGCTGCAGTGCAAGCAGTACGATATGCATTTTCCACCCATTTGCTGAACTCTACGGAATCTTGCTGAGTTTTTATGTAACTCTGCAGAATACCACAGAGTAAAATTCTATGAGTTCCAATCATGCCTAGAGATGATTTGTTTTGATCGTATCCAAATATGTGTTTCCAGCACTCTTCAGAATTACCAAAAAGTTATACTTCATTTGCATTTTCCTAATTCCGATTTATTCTGAAATATTTACACAGTTCATTTAAAGACATTTAAATTTTGTTTTGTGTGTTAGAAAAAAAGCCTATACTTTCACACGCACAGATTGTCAGATAAATCCTCTCACGTTAAAGTCAGAGAAACAAAAGTAAGCGCCAAGCTCCCTCGGAAGACAGAGTCTGACATTATACCTCTGTCTTTGAATGCACAGCAAAGGTGACAAGATATGAAGGAAATTTAAATTCGAAGGCGTGTTTACAGAAAGTGAGCTCTCTTGGAGGAATACTGTAAACAGTCTTTGCTCCCCAGGAGGGACAAACACTTGCTTTACAGCCCAAAACAAATCAAGCCAGCACATAGAAAGCAAGCAAATGTGAGTTACAAGTCACAAAGCCAATTTTAAGCATCGGGCAAAATGCATTCTTAGGTCAACTTTCAGAATGTCCCCAAGACGTTTTTAGCAACTAGACAGCTGCACTGTCTCGTAGACCTAAAAAAAGGATGGCTACATTGCCAGACGTACCTTTATTTAAGTAGTGTGCTTTGAGTTGACCTTATTGAAAAACCACCTTTTCTCTTCCTTGTGGGTCCTTTCACTTCCTCACTGAACACAAAGCAACATTTTTTTTCAAATTGATATAAAATGGACAGACTCCATTGGTTACAAAATGTTTGCTAATGTAAATGTGTCAATGAAATAGTGTGCGAGAAAATGTGAGGAGCACCAGTTAACCAGTTAACAACATAGAGCCCTAACTAGCTGTGCCATGCAAGTACTTACTCAAACCGATAATAATGCCAAAGTTATAATTTTTTTACAGCATTATATATGCATTGGTATGTATACTGTTTTCATTACAGCGCAGCGCAGTGCATTCAAATCAAATCAAATCAAAATTACTTTTTTCAATTAATACAAAAAGAATCATAAAAGGTCAGAGATACATTACAGATAAAAACTCTAAAAACAAACAATCCATGTCTGCAAAGTATCATTTTCCTAGTTTTCAGAGATGCACATAGAAAGCAAGCAACACTAAAACAGGTTAAAGGGTCAGGCAACATTTGTAAAAAGTATAAGGCCGGGCGACATTGTCTGAAATTAAGCTTGCGTAAAAGAGGAGCTAAAAACCTTTTTACGATGATTACAATAACATTTACAAAAGAAGAAAGTGTGCAAATCAGTTTGACACGAGAAATCATCACAAGGGCAACAAGGAAGATCATTACTAGAATAAATACCAGCGGGGTGGCCCAACATACGCAGGATATAATTAAGGCGAAATCTTAACAAGATAAATCTGTGCCGAGGAAATGTTACAAACTCCAGGTAGGAGGATAACCCCTCATCCTGAAGTGGGCCCTCCATGTATTCCCTTATAGTAGGTTTATTATGGTTTGCATTCATTCTCGCATCATTGGCAAAGGCTAAAAAACGAGACAGAGACATAGGGGCATATCAACAACAACCGGCGATAATTATCGCTCAGCGCTCTTAGCGTGAGGATAATTATCGCCGGCTAGCGTGAATTTTTATCGCTGAGATAGCGTGCTATTAGCAACGCTTATCACAATAGCGATAAAAATCTACACGCTAACAGGCTAACGTGAGATTATCGCTGGAAACCCAGCGATAATCACACGTTACCTTGTTGATAGGGGCAGGCACACTTAGCCATGATATCCTCCTTCCATAGGATATCATGGCTAAGTCTGAAAATTAGCAGACGTAAAAAAGCAGTGTTAACCGCGGTTAGCGCTGCTTTTTTTGTCTCTAACAGGGTTAGCGTCATTCTTGATAATAGGAGAAATGTCGCTTAGCGACATTTCTCCTATTATTTAACTCTGGAACGCCCCCTTTGCATCTCATTAGAGATGCAAGGGGAAGCGTAGAGTAAAAGGGTGCTAACATACAAATTTGCGTGTTAGCACCCTGTTGTTGATAGGGTGCTAGTTTTATCTCTGTTTTTTTGGCTTTTAAAGCCAAAAAAGCAGAGATAAAGCCCTTGTTGATATGCCCCATAGTTTCCAGGTAATTCAAATAGGCTCCCTAGTTCTAAAGTATGTATGGTATTCTTCACGTAATTCAACCATTTAATATGTTGTATGTTCTAGGGCTAAGAAATCTATTATTATTTTTTGGGTAAGGGACATCATATCTCTACAACATATTGAATGCCAAAGAAGAATGGGAGCTGCATTAATCTGCTCAGTTATATAGGGGATGTTTAGCTCTTGATGTAAGTGCATTAGTTATTATAAGAATCGCACTCCTTCTCTAACTCAAAATCTGCTTCTGTGAACTTAATGGAATCTTTAACATTTTCCCTGTAAAATATAGGCTTTTTGGCACAAAGAAATCCCAAGCAAAAGAAGGTGACTCTCATGGCGTAGGCCTGCTTGGAAGCTATGTTAACAAAAACCGGGAAGGGTATTCTTGGTTTTATTTCAGAAAAAAAAGGTTTTCTTGTTGGTGGGCATGCTGAATCGTGTATAATTGCATACAAAAAGAAATAGTAAAAGTTTTACTAACCAGTGTTCAAAAGAGTATGTTTTAGGGTTGGAATCACCTTGCATATTTTGGACTGAATAATAACAGCAATTCACTGCTCCCTCTTCTCTGTTCTGCAACGACAGTGTCCTTCTTTGCCCAGTGTTTATTGTTGCTTTGTGTTTGTTCTGGTGGAATTACACATCATCTGCTCAATGATTTAAAATATAATAATATGTACCACTGACCGGTAAGCAATAATTGAAAGTGAAAGAAGAAATACATGTTAAGTCTACTTTAAGGGTCAAGCACTGTGTAGTTTATAGCATACCGAGGGTCTTATTTATGCAAAGTGACGCATCCCTGCGTGAAAACAGCGATGATCCACTTCTCAGTGGGCCCTCCTTGCGACATGATGGATGCATCATATTTACTGTATGACGCATCATGTTGCAAGGTGTTAAAGATACGTCATTATTTCTGACGTATCTGCATCATGTCACAAGGAATGTCAGATAAGTCACGAGTCATGATTACTGTCGTATCGGTCGGCGAAAAACTGACGCATTGCTGGAGTTGTCTCATAACCGTGACGCAAGTTCAGCAATGTGCCTCATTTATGAGAAGTGACTCATCGCTGTGTGAAAACAGCGATGCGTCACTTCTCAGTGCGCCCTCCTTGCGACATGATGGATGCATCATATTTACTGTATGACGCATCATGTCGCAAGGAGTTACGGATACATCAGTATTTCTGACGTATCTATAGACGCAATAGTGACGCATTCCTGGGATGTGTCACAAAAGTGACGCCACTCCAGCAATATGTGCTTTCACATGGGGCAAGCCCCTGTGAAATGGCCTGTGTCAATCTTACGCCTGCTGTGAGCCAGGCGTAAGATATTGATCCGTTTGCATCCTAGAAGTGGCATAGTCACAACTACGAGGCTTACTTGCGTGGGAATGCCCCCCCTGCATATATTATACTTGACACAGGGGTTTACAAAGTGACACATTTGCTTAGATGCGTCACTTTGTTAATAGGGCGCAACAGGGGGCGTGTTTTATGCCGCCGATGCGTCATGAAAAATTACGCAACAGAAGCGCAAAACTGTCGCAAAGCCTCATAAATAAGGCCCAATGTTCCTTCCACATATGTGAAAGGGGCCTGTATCAGTGTTACGCCAGGCGTAAGATATTGACGCAGTAGCATCCTAGAAGTGGCGCACTGAAATTGTATAGATTCAATGCGCCACTTTTATGAGACTTGGATGTGGGTGAAAGCCCGCCCTGCATACATCATATCTGACGAAGGTATAATGTAGCGCAGGGGTTTCCGAAGCGAAGCACCTGCTTAGCATCACTTTGTAAATATAGCACAACATGGCACGCTCTTTATGTCGCCGGTGCATCACAAAAAGTGACGCACCGGTGGCGTAAAAGTGATGCAAGGAATCCTAAATAAGGCCCTGAGTATTGATGAAAGCTATTAAAGCAGTGTCGCATGTGATAACATGGTGGAGGCTAATTAGAATTTTGTAGACCAGTCTCAAAATGAGGAAGGGTGCTAAAAGCTTAAGAAAAAGAATCTGAGGCTTACTCAGGGGAGTGACATGTGTGATTAGAAATGCTCATTAACTCTTGGCCAAAAGAAACGATAATTGTCAAAGCCATTAGCTCTGTGACCGAGGCCAGATAAATTTGGCTATGCCAATGCTTCTTAGACATGTAATTGGAAGACAAGTAGATTTAGAAAGCAGAGGTTACAGTGTTCGCAGATTTTTATCGAAATCTAGAAACTGTTACATAGAAAGTGTGTTTTCTTTATTTACACATTACAATCTCTAAGCGTACAGCCAGTACCCATCCTTGTCTAATGGTGTTCTTCACTGTATAAATGTATGTTTGTAACCACACTTGTGCTCATATACTTAATATATATAAATGTATTTTTTTATTTGTTTCCATATTTAGAAACAAACAACAGATCTACAAGAATCCGTGGCTAATCTGGAAGTTGGATTGATTCCACTGAGGCAAGAGGTTGCACAATTGCAAAGTGACACCGAAGATCTGCAAACCCAAATACTAGGTAGAGTGAGCAATTATAGATGTAAAACCATCCTTTTTACAATTTAGGGCAATGTTTGATTAAACAAAACAGTGATACTGGTTTTCTTCCTAAAACGGCTGATGGCGCTACTATTCTGAAGAGCTTGTGAATCGTACATGCATCATTAACAAATCGACAATTGGTGGGGGGGGGTAGGATTTCTGCTACTGTAGAAGAGTTTGTCATCATACATGATTTTGCCAGTAGCGGCTACTGGAGGGAGTGCTGCGGGGCGGTGGGGAAGGACAAGGGAGGAGCAGGGTGGGGGGTAGTAAACTACGACATACGGCCGAACAGAGGTAAGTAAACAAATAAATAAATAAAACGAGTTTCATTGCGCGCTGCATCGCCAAATGCGATGCAGCGCACACAACAAAATTATTTTTATTTATTTATTTGTTTACTTACCTCTATTCGGCCGTACGCCGTAGTTGACTACCCCAGCCCCTCCCCACCGCCCCACAGAACTCCCTAAAGGAGCCACTACTGGATTTTGAAGCAAGTTATTGGTGAATGGCGATCACCTGAGGAATACAATACATCTGTTTTCACGATTTTCCATGCTGCACGGTGAACACGTCATGGTCACCATCATCGTTGTCAGTAAATAGACACAAAACGCGTGGAAGAGCTATTCCTCGAGAAGGATGAACGGTCTTTCTTAGCATTATTCAATTTAGCAAAAAAACATAATAATAATCCCTGCTTTTCACAACACATTCCCTATTCTTCTGCCCTCAATGCAAGTCGTGCGTAATTGGAAATGTCACTGGCCTCATTTCTGGGGATTTGGCTTAGGGAAGAGCAGCAAGTCACTTTGCTGTGCTGCCCTAAGTCAAAGTGAAAGTGCATGAATACCCAGTGTTTATCTAATACGGCTCATTCCTGTCCTTTTCCCTAGCACTGGTGCTGTTTCGGCTGCCTAGTGCCAACTTAGGCAACCTTGCACCATGGTGCAAGAGTGCCTGTGTTGTTGGCAGGATTGTTTCTGTGCAGGAAGGGGCACCTAACCTGGAACGCGTTTTCCTTTTTCTTTGTGTACTGCATTATGCAGCACATGAAAAGAGGAAAAAACAAGGATAAATAAAGGGTCATATTTAAAAGCTCCTTATGCTGCCGAAGCGTCTCATTATCATATCCATGTGGCCAGGTAAAGCCACTATGCATGGCTTTGAATGGCCTGATAGATATGGAGTAAGGCAAGGCAGCACAAATTACTTCTTTGCCCTACTCTCGCTTGAGAAGCATTCCGTGGGTGTTGAAGTGGATTTTCCCACACAACACCTATTGATTTTGACACTTCCCGAGATTTACGAGAGCATGTAAACCTGGGAAAATGCCCAAACCTTACACCTCCCGAGGTGTAGCTAAACTAGGAGAAATAACTTTATTCTGCAGCACACATAGAAAGCGGAAAACACCCCTTAGGATTGTTACGGTGCAGGAAGGGGACCCTTCCTGCACAAAAACAATTCTGCCAGCAACACAGGCACCCTTCCACCGCAAACCTTCCTAATGCAGAGTAAGTCAATGCAGCAATTTCAATGCCATTTTAAGCCATGCAAAGTGGCTTTTTGGGAGCTCATACATATGATTTTGTAATTGCGCTGCCGGAGCATCACAAAAAGTGACACTATGGCACGGCAAGGAGCTCATAAACATGCCCCCACGTGTATTGTCATAACGCATGTACTGAACTTTCCACTCGACTAAAAGTTGAAAACAAAATGCAGAAAAAATTGAGTGCAGTAAATACGATAAGAAACTTATGGTGTATGTTACATTTTGCATGTGATATGCAACACAATCTTTACTGCACGCAGTATTTTCTGCATTTATGTTACATAAAATGCAATCACAGGTTTGGTGATAGTATGAAAACCAGCAGAATTAACTTAAAAAAACTACCCCTACCCATCAACAGGTCTTAAATAAAAAACATGTCCCAAAATCAACAAAGTTTGGGAAAGTCAAAAGAACTAAATATTTCAGTCATATCGATATATATATATAGCCTGTCATCTTTCCAAGGTTGATTACATGGGTTCAGTAAATATTACATCCACAATGGTAGCAAATATATTTAAGAAAAAGTTTTTGTCACTCGTGACTAAAAACACACACACATTAATTCTCTCATCCATACCTTAAGCTGTATCCTCCAAGGTAAATTGGGTAAACAATACATATATTTCTGCAGGTGTTCTTGCTTTTCCTTTGCTGCCCATTAAAAAGATAAACAATTCAAAGTAAAATGCAATGTTTCTGTTTTATAATTATTTAAATAGCGTGCAATCAGTAAGTAAGTTTATTTTGCATGATTAATTAAAACCTTTGCCATTATATACATAAAACAGAATGAAGAAACAGGAGAGATCTCATGTTCACAATCGGTTGAGGTTAGAAGAGTTTTGTGCAAATTGTGTTAGAAAACGTAAGCTAGATGACGGATGTTAAAATCATAAAATACAACTTAACTGTGCAATTTAGGCAAATAAAGTGTGTACTTTGCTACATAGTATGATAGTGTAGGGTATTGCTGGGAAAGCTAATTTCCTGGTCCCAAACAGTTGAAAATGGGGGATGTGTGCAGTTGCGTGCAAAATAGCAACAGCTGAGGTTTGTAGGTTATGTTTTGACTATACGAAATAGACAATTAAGATGCAGACTGAGTCTTTGTAAGAGTTTAAGTTTATATTGTGTTCCGGTAAGATCTTTTTTAGTTACGTTCTTGAGTCTTATGACCAGCATTGTCAGGTAGCACTTGGTTATTAGAGTTTAGTTAGATGGAGTCGGCACAGCGTTCCACCTAAGGTTTGTAGTGTTCTTCAACGCCTTTCATAATATTTTGCCTTTTTTCTACTATGCTTTGGAACCTTACCAGACAGCACCTAAGTTGTATATCCTTCCAGAAAAGCTTGCTTTTATCACTTGTCTACATGTGGGTATTCCTTTACGGTGAAAAAGTGGCCTCAGCATTCCTCTGTGTTCACATAGTAGTTCCCTGCATGTGCACAACAGATGTTATGTTATGTTATGTTATGCTAGGGGTTTCTTATAGAGCGCACAAACCACCCTGGGGCATCTAGGCGCTAACTTGGAGAAGGCAAGACTGAGGGAAAGGAAGATACTAGCTCCTAATGAGAAAAGTTAGAACAGGAAAGTTTTTAATTGCTTCCTAAAGGTAGTCAGTGACGGGATTTTACGAACCGCTATAGGAAGCTTGTTCCAAATCCCTCCAAGATGTCCGCCCGTACCCGAAAACACAGCAAAAGAGCGTGCCCTGTCCTGGTTTACGCTGCCCCCAAATGCGACAGCCTGAACAGCAACAGGTAAATAGGGATCGCTTTCCAAGTATAATTTTGTTTTAAAAATAGGAGCTAAACACACAATTTAAAAATAATGAAACAGGTTACTTTTTCAAAGCGCGCAGGCAGCTGGACTCCCGGCTTCCGCCTCAGGAGTGCACAAACCAAGTGTGAATAATGAATGAAAATAGATTGGATGAGAGGCACACAGGTAAACCAAGTAAACAAAATGTTACAACACAAAACAAATCACATATCTATGTTTTGTATCTTCCGTCTTTAATTTTCCTTGTTGCACTTCATAAAAACAGCCAGCCAACGCGTTTCGCCCAAACATGAGCTTCTTCAGGGCTGTAATGACATACAATACAAAACCATTTTTAAAACAAGCAAAGCAAAAAAAGGAAGCAAAAAAATCATTCTCTTAGAATGACTATACATATGTGGTAGAATGAGAGGAAAAAGTGGAAAAAAGACCCAAGTGTGTTGAACCAATGGTTGTGTAACCAAACCACATTTCGAAACCACCTGTGATTATAAAAAAGGTCCATACGCTAAAAGTTCACACCCGTGAGAAATGAGAGTACCTAAACAGTGAATAATTCTTAATCAAGGAAAAATCGTGATTAGAACCGAGTACAAACAAAAAGAATGTAGAAAAGAGGGAAAATGAAAATAAGATGGGAGAGGAAGAAGGGAGAAAGAAGAGAAAATTGCCTTTAACCCAAAGTAGGCATGACTACGACGCATCTGCAATGGCTAGTAAAGCTTACCAAGAAAATATGAGTGTAAGGTATATCTTCTGGCGAGCAAGTCAACAAGCAATAGGATATGGATTCTGTCGAACTATATTGGTCAGAAAAACCTTTCATTAATAAGAATATTCATGACCAATAATAAAAAGAAAAGCACAGACTGAGAAGCAAATATAAATGCAAACATACCTAAAGTGTGATGAAATGATGCTCAATGAGGCAAGAGTATTCAATCAATGTCTGTGAAAAGAATTATCTGTAAGGAGAAACAATCTCAGGTAAGAAAGCGTTCTCAAAAATTACCATGGAACATAAAGAAAAAAAAATAATATTAATAATTTTCAAGTAAAAAGATCTGCCCTTCTCATTCAAGCAAAACCCTGTATGGCACGTATCACTCTACTAGAATGGCCTAGACCCATGTCTACAAAAGGATCGTGTAAAGAAGGAAGAAGAAAAAAAGGCTGCCATCCTCCGAAGGCAAAGCGCATTAAAACAACAGTAAAGAATACAACTATTAAGCAGCACGAACTGCTGAAATGTCTAATATACCGCGTGTGTATCAGAGCAAGTGGTTCAATAACAATGCGCTATGTTTGTAAGTATCAAAATACATTATAATAAAATCCAACCTAACGTGGTAATGACTCTACATATGTGGATAGTAAATAAAACACTTCATTGCATCTGAGACAAAAATAGGACAGTAACTAAAACGAATGGTGACCGCGACCAACAAATGTCCCCGTCTGTTCTGTTAAACTCTATGCCACACAATAATTATTAAGAAGTAACGGGGAACTCATAAAAGCTGATCATTACAAGCTATACCATGTGCCCCGCAAAGCGGTACTACCAGAGTCCGGGTATCAGTCCAGATAGCTTTATACAAAACTCGGCAGCCAGATCGGTGTAAGCCGAAGGGCTGTCGAGAACAATCATGGATTTACAAAAACTACGTACAGTCAACTTACTGAATGTCGGTATTGGCCGCATCCAAAAGGCTGTCCGGAGCCGTCTCCCTCTACGGCGTCCCGTGTCTAGCCCGGTAAACAAGAAAAGTGCACTTGGCGCCTAGAGAGCCATTTAAGGCATCAACAATCACTAGCCCGCCATACAGGAAGTGAATTTGATGAAGCCCTTACGGGATCGAAGACGTGAGAGAAAAGAAGAAAACAACTAGAACGAAAAACAAAAAGACTGACAAAACCTTACTTCCGGTTCCATGTCTCCATCAGCATCAGAAGTTAGTCACCATCTCGTAGTCAACAGACAGTTCGAAAACACCGAATAACTAGTGTAACATATTAAATGCACGTAGCGTTATTTGAACGACAACGAACTGTAGTCTAACAAAGGACTACCAAAAATTCAGAATGATGAAAATTAATCAATACTGTAAAAATAAGAAAACGAGATGCCACATAGTCACAAATTCCTCATTCCTTGGTTAAATGACAGTGTTGGCAGCACAATAAGCGTCTTACTATAAAGAATGCAGTCAGCAAAAAACAACACAAGTTCTACTCACCACTGAAGGCAAAAAGAAAAATACTGGTCGTAGTGAAATGTGTATGAATGGAGAGAGGAGAAACAGAGCAAAGCCAGCAGAAGCGTCACATTAGATACCATTGTTAAAATATTAAGACATTTTTTAGGACAGTAGCCAAATTTGTGGGATGATTAAAAGCATGAACCCACTATTGTGCAATGATTCCAGAAAGTGGAAGAGAAAAGCACATTGAATCACAAATAATGAAAGTTATCTTTCCACAAAAAAAAAACCACAGTGATGTATACATCGAGAGTATGCAACCAATATGATGTAAACTAGAAAAACAGAGCACATAGGGTCCATGACAAAAATGCAGTAAAACATATTTTCCACATAGTTGATACTTAAGTTACAAACCCAATTTGAAAAAATGTATATTTCAAACAGTATGTTGTAGGTACATGTATAGAAATGACAAAGAAAGGACCCTGAAACAGTAGTCTAACACTGATCAACGATATACTCATGGACACATCAAATGGAGACATTACGTTCCATTGACAATGACCACACATTATTTAGAGAAAGTAGTATAGTTCCCTATCGGCATTCAGGCCCCGGGTTGAAGAACGTAGCGTACAAATCCATCTACCCTCCAATTGCCTCAGCATCAGTGCCCTGTCTCCACCCCTACTGTTGCTAGTAATGGTATCAATGCCATGGAACTTGAACCGAGCCCGGTCCACACCCACTGTACATTCATGCGAGACAAGGGCATATGAATTGTCCCCATTTAAGGCAGCTCTACGGTGTTCCTGTATTTGAACCTTCAATTGTCTGGTCGTGCTGCCTACATAGATTTTACCACAGCCACAGATGATGATATAGACAACAAAGGTAGTAAGACAATTGATGAAGTGTTCAATCTTATGTTTAGCATATTGCTAGTGACTGATTCTGGTGGTGCAGTCTCCTCTGACCCGGCTGCTTTCAATCTTTTTCTATGAAATAATGAATCAATGAGGTCACTTATATAGCGCAGCTTTCACTCCGAAGAGCATCTTGGGGCTGAAAGCGGGTAAAATGAGGCATGGAGGAGAGTAGTTTCAAACAGGAAACCGTCAGTCAGATTAGAGATAATACCAGATTACCTGGGGCTGCGAAAACCCAGGTTTTCAACAGTTTCTTATAATGTCTTCCCTTTCCTCCCCACATAGTAAGCAACAAATGGGTAGTGAAAGGCGTTGCCAGGGTGGTGAATGAAAAACAGAGGGTAGTAAGCTTAGACGGTACCACAGGTATTATTCCTTGGAAATGTTTGTGAAGCCGGTGCCTAGGTAAGATTGAGGAGTTGCCTTTTTGTAGAACTGCAAGGTGTAATAGCCATGCACTCTTGCCACTGGTGCTGCTTAATCTTTCAATGAGGAGACTGTTCTTATAGTTTTTTAGCTATTTTTTTAAAACTTCCATGTGTCCCCAAGGACTCCCAAGGGCCCTGAAGACCAAGCTTTTCCAAGGACTTTTCCTGGTAGACCCTGGCAGGGCCCTTCTCCTTGCATGATAATTCAAGCCGTAGATGAGCATTTAAGGTCCCTGGCTCCCCTTTTCTGATCTTGTGCCAGCATTTGATGTATGCTCCTTTACGAGCCAGCCCTTCCATCAATATTCCGAATTCTAATCTAATTTGTATCTGGGTAAGCCAAAGATCACTCCAGAGGCTCCTGTTACTGTGGCATCTAACTTGACCATTTCTCTCCCTCTCATGGCCTCCCTTCTGAATGTGATTGTCGGTCTAAGTTCCACCTGGATCACCTGTAGTAGTGATGAGTAGCTTGTGCCAGCAATCTAGTGTTTTAAATTTCTCAATGCCACAGCTGTCGCAATGCCCTTCCCCTTGATGTCATCCTTGATGTCATCCTTGGGGTGTAAAGGATCCTTTATTATCTATAATAACTCCCAGGTATTTATACTCTTGGATGACTTCCAGTCGCTGTTTGGACAAATGCCAATGGCTGTTTTCTTTGGCCCGCCGTTGTTTCAGGCAAATAACTTTTGATTTATCCAAGTTAATGGCCAGTCCATTTTCATCAGAGTAGATTTGTGTTGCATCTAATAAGCATTGCAGGCCAATTGGCATTCGGCTAACGAGTACAAAATCATCCTAGTATAGTAAGTTAGAGAGTCAGTCCCTCCATCTTTGGGGTGTGAGAATTGCACTCATTTAGCCTGGTTGTCAAGTACTGACACAAAGAGGTTGAACAGGGTAGGCGTTGTTGGAATCTTTCTTGTCAAATAGTCACCAACCCCCAGTTTTAGCTGTACCCATGCATTAAAATGCAACAGAATAAGTTGTTTTAGAAGGGAAGGTGGAATCTTCCATTTGGCTAGCTTACGCCATAGTACATTTCTATACATTCAGTCAAAAGCAGAACTGCAATCAATGAAGCATACCTACAGAGGCTGTTTGGCTGCTATTATAGTGTCGATCCTTAGGAGAGAGTCAAAATGTTGGTTGTGGTCTCCATGTGTCTACAAAAACTTGTTTGGTTTAAGGGAATGATTGCATTGTCTGTTGCCCAGTTTGTTAGTTTATGAAGGATGAGCCCAGCATAGTTTTTGGCATCCTTGTCCATCAGGGCTATTAACTGGTAGTTGTTCGCATCATTCCATTCACCCTTTTTGTTGATCGGAGTGATGATAGAGCCCGTCCATGATGCTGGTATTGAATCTGTTTGAATGATTACTTCAAAGACTGGTTTAAGTGCTTCAGCCCAGTATTCCCGTTCAGATTTTAACAGGATTGGGGGTATCCCATTGGGGCCTGGAGTGCCCTCTCTTCTGCCCTTTTTTATTCTTTTGGTGATTAGATTGGTGGAAATTGTCATTGCGGTGGGGGTCAAGTTGTTATGTTCGTCGTAGATTCCTGATGGCTCTTGTTGGTCCCTATTAGTGTTTATGTTGCTATCGCTAGTGGACCTCCTGTTGAAGTGGCCACGAAGGAGTGTTGTCCAGGCTTCTTCCGTTAGATGTGAGTCCATCCGTTGGGTCAGAGGATTTAGTAAGGTGTTTATCATGCGCTGTTATTGCTCTTGGTGTTGTATACTAGCTTGGACCACAAGCTCTCTTCTGAATCATTATGCTCCTACAGATTAATCTTTTGCACTTTACATTTACTTGCCTTAGTTCTCTCAGTGTTGTAACATACGGGCCTCCTCTTTAAAGTTTCCATACTGCTTGGTTTATGGCCTTCTTAAGCTGCTTTGTTTGCTTTTTGTTTGAGATAAGTGAGTACTCTCCCAGTATGCTAGAGCATTTAGTTCTGCCATTTGTTTTTCCTGCAGGAGGTACTTTGCAAAGACTGTCAGCCCTTCTAGGTCATTGGGATTACATTTAAGCCTTCTGTTATTGGTTGTATATGCTGGGCTTAGCATGTTTACTGACTGTGTTGGGGTTGCAGCCTGTAGGTACAGTGCAATCTCTTGTGGGAGATGGTCGCTGTCGGTCGTAACTCAAATATGATAGTCTGGTACTTTGTGGATCAGTGAGGGCGATGTGAAAGTGTAGTCGATTGTTGTGCTAGTTGTTGTGCTGTGGAAGGTTGCTGCTGGGGGACGGTCTCCCGGAAATCTACCATTTAATGCTAGGAAACTAAGGTGTTCTAATATCTTTAGAAGGTTCTACACAGACTTGGTTCGTCTTCCCCAGTTATTCTCCTCCTGTGGTGGGATACCCCGTGTGAAAGGGTGGCCGACCAAATGGATGTCATCAACAGTTGTGCCCAGCAAGCTTAGGTTAAAGTAATTAGTTATTATAAACATGGAAGCTTGTTCTTCCGTTAGTATGCTAGTTAGTTTGTATTCCAATGGGGTTATTCCCTTAGGCTTATCCCATGGGTGTAAATATAAGTTTATTAGTACCAGATGCAGATGTTTGTTTGAGTCTTGTATCAATATTCTGAGAGCCTGTATTGCATTGGGGGTCTTAACTTGACGTGCAGTGCCTTTGCTGCATATGTACTTTTTCTTACCGTGTAAATTGCACGTCCCCTCTTGGGGTGTCCAAATGTTGCACTTTTAGTAGCAGATAAGTGATTTAACATGAATCCTTGTAGTTGGATCAGTTGTTCAAGCCAAGTCTCTTGCAAAATTATGACATCACATATTTGTAAATATAATAGCAATTCCTGGTCTGCAATAATGTTTCCCACACCGTTTATGTTCCAAGAACACAGACGCAGGGTATTTTTTGCCTTTAATGAAACCTCCTTTGTTTGTCAAAGATTTTGTTTTCTGTCATTTATTGTCCTTGCTAGCCAGCTCCAGTCATGTGGTACCAGGGTTTCTGTTCCGTGTGTCCCTGGGCCAGGCAATGCCATTTCCTCTTTGCACCTAGAGGATGTGCTACGAGCCCCCCTTAGCAGGGAGTGTGATCGAATCTTGGTGTGCTCTTAGCTGATGTCATGATAGTTCTTGTATCTGGTTGGTAGGGGCTCCTGGTAGGTATTTTGGTTTAGGAAAGGGCATCAGTTTAATTCCCCAAGCACTAAGTTGTTCTTGCTCGTTCAGAATTCTCTTGGATATTTTGGGTGAGGCCCAAAATAGCTTTTGTAGCCTCAATCCTTGGCTAGTCATTAGGCTCCATGAATTCAATTGCTTCCATGTCGCGCAATCTTAAATCCTCCAATCTGGTGATTGATGTTAGAAGCTGTAAAATGTTCCTCCTGTTTAAGATGTCTGCACGGACTTTGGATTTGTATTCAGGGAGTAACAGGGTGATGCTTGTGTCTGGTTGAGTAAGCTGTCTCCCGAGTGGTGCTGCTCGCTGATCTCTTGCAATCAATAGGTTTCCCTACAGGCTAAACCCCTCTCCTGCTATAAATACACGCAGACACGTGCATGCTTGAAAGTGACTTTGGGGCATATTATCAAGCCAGGCAGAAAACTGCCGCTAAAACGGCGATAATGGGCTTGATAATATGCTCTATGGAATTCCAATTGAAGCCCATGTTAACTGTGAAGGACATCTAACATGGGCTTCAATTGGAATTCCATAGAGCATATTATCAAGCCCATTATCAACGTTTTAGCGGCAGTTTTCTGCCGCTAAAGCGGCGATATTTTATCGCCTGGCTTGATAATATGCCCCCTTATAACATAAACAGGAATGTGAAAACATTTATTTTTACACGCTGTCTATCTAACTACTCAATCTTTCAAAATGACTCACACATTATGATGTGTGTGTTTTTAGTGTACCCCTTTTGTGAGATAGCCCCCTGGGCGCAGCTTTCTTTCAGTGTCAGGCACTGAAGAAGCTGTTGCAATAAATGAAATGATGACATATTGATGACTATACTTATAAAAGTAATATGGTTAACATATGGCAATGCAATTTGTGAAGGACAGCAGAAACAGCATTACACACCTCTATCAAAATATATCTTATTTTAAAGTAGGTGTATCCACTTTTATTAGTGAATTAGACAAAAACACAAAAAGAGAAAAAACATGTTAATTGCTGACTACTAAAGCATATACATTTTGTTAGTTTGCATGTGGCCTTGTATTTCCAATCGTGCAAAAAAATGGAAAAAACACAAGATGAAGACTTAACCTGCTGCTGAAAATGTTAGATTAACATATTGAACTTCAAAGGTGCGTACTGGCTTAAAATTATGGGTCGACATTTAAACAGGTAATAAAGAACACTCTGCCACACGTCCAAGTACAGTGTGTGTCACACACAGCTGGGTTGGCTGCGAAAAAGCTTATGGATTTAAAACACTAGTGGCCCATTTGGTCACTGACGCAACACAGACGTCAACAAAATCATCCTGGGAAGCAATGCTAGTGAACTCACTACATTGCACGTGCGTTCGAAACTCACAAAGGAACCCAGTGTTCAGATATGCTTTACATGGCTTCACCCCTGTGGTCATCCATGGGTCAGAGGCCGAAGGGGGGGGGGGGCTAGGAGTGGCCACAGCTGACGGCCTCCGCGGATTTCTGAGCAATCTGTGAGGCAGAAGTTGGCAAAAACAAAGGTATCCTTGACTTCGTCTAGGAACACAGACTCCGAAGTACATTGTTTTATTTTTCACAACAAGGTAGGGGGAAGGTGGGTTTTTTAAGAGCTGTGTGAAGTGGGAGACACAGGAACCGTTCCTAAATCGCTCACCTACCCTGAAAGTTTCGTGGTGATTCATCAAGCGGGGGCCGAGAAAAAAGAGGGGTCCCAAAACGCATTTTCCCCATGCAATTTCCCATAGGATCTGTTGTCGCAGCTACAGCCCGAACCGCTGAACGGAATGACACCAAATTTGTCAAAGAGGTAGTCCTCAGTTCAGACTTGTGCCTTTTGCATATATGGTGTGAATCCGTTTAGTAGTTCCTGAGAAAATTAGAGTTAAAAGTACATAAATATCTATGGCCGAGGAGGATCCGCGCACCCTACCCGCACCGTAAGCGCACCCTCCCCGAACCGAGCGCGCACCCTCCCGATCGCGCGCTGAATGCTAATTGGCTGTCGAGTGTCTCTCTACATTCGAAACCAGGAACTGTTGGTGGCCATTTTCTGCCTTGGTAGAAGCGAGGCTGAAGAAGCAAGGGGAATAAGTGTGTAAAACATATAAAGGGGGCAGAGTGGAAATAATCTGACCCTCTAGAGGTGCTTAGGGGGTCCCAGAAGGACCCCCTGGGGCCCCCTTTTTAAAAAGAAAATGGCGAAATGCGCGCACGGTGCGCGCATCCTATCACGTTGGGTGCACGGATTCTCACGCGTTGGGTGCGCGGATCCACGGCAATGTTTTTTGAAAAAAGACAAGAAATCATTGGTTGTATGACTACTTTCTACACTGAAAGGTAGGGTGTATATTTCTGTTTTTTAAAGGTATGATTCTTATTGGTTAACAAAAACAGATTGTAAGGAACATTATATATGATAAGCTGATATGTTGAAAAGTCAAGCACACTTCCTGTCTTGTTTAGTAACATTGTGTGCTGAACTTGTGACCTGTGAGCTCAGTGCAGTGTTCCATGACCTGCTTCTATGGTAACAGGCAGAAGGCAGATTGGGGTAAGGGTTGAAATGTATTTCAGTTGGAAAGGGTTGAAATGTTTAACCAATAAAAATGTGTGTTTGCTTTTGAGTTTATGTGTGAAGGATTGTGATTTGATGTTTACATGTATATGTGTGGAAAATGAAAGGGAGACTTTTCCATTCTTTGTTTTTGCTGAGAGGTGCACAGTGCAGAGATTCTGTAAAAGAAAATATGGTGAGTGACTGATATACTTCTTAATCTACAAAAGAACTTGAAAGATGAGTTATTTAATTGTGAGGGGATGTATGTAGACTATTTTGATTTTAATCAGACTAATGTATTTCTCCTGCTAAAGTGCAGGGAGTACTCTTTTTCTCTACAATCTTATTGACAGTGTATGTGCATGTAGAAACCATTCTGTGATAAGCATTTGTGTTTTTCACGTGTTTGCAGACAGATAACTGTGCTGTTTTTATATTTTGGTAGAATTAGAAACCAGTCCTTGTTTATGAATTTGTGAAATGAGTTATGTTATGTTTCTATACTAAAATGTAGTACTACTTCAAGATGAATAAATGTGTTTTGGTATAGTGCAAGGGATAGTGTTGTTTGTCTAGAATCACACAGTGAGTCTGTGTACATTTGGGAACCATTGTGAGAGAAGCATTTGGTAACTTCGTGTATTTGCTGACAGATAACTGTTTTAAAACATGTCATGTTGTCAAGTTTTAGTAGCATTAGAAGCCAGTCTTTGCTTATGCTTTGATTAAATGAGTCAGGCTTTGACACAAAAGTGCAGTCCTGAAATATGAAGATTTTGTGCAGTTCCCTTACCACTTCCACAGTAGTGAATGATTTTTGGTAAACTCCTAAGTATAGTGGTTGTTGTCTAGAATCACACTGTGAGTCTGTGTGCATTTGGGAACCATTGTGAGAGAAGCATTTGGTAACATCGTGTATTTGCTGACAGATAACTATTTTAAAACCTGTCATGTTGTCAAGTTTTAGTATCATTAGAAGCCAGTCATTGCTTATGCGTTGATTAAATGAGGCAGGCATTGACACTAAAGTGCAGTCGTGAAATATGTGGATTGTGTGCAGTTCCCTTACCACTTCCACTGTACTGAATGAGTTTTGGTAAGCTGCTAGGGATAGTGTTGTTTGTCAAGTATCATACTGTAAGTCTGTGTGCATTGGTGAAGTACTGTGAGAGAAGTGTTTGGTAACATTGTGTATTTGCTGACAGATAACTGTTTTAAAACATGTCATGTTGTCAAGTTTTAGTAGCATTAGAAGACAGTTATAGCTTATGCTTTCATTAAATGAGTCAGGCATTGACAGTAAATTGCAGTCGTGAAATATGTAGATTATGTGCAGTTCCCTTACCACTTGCACTGTAGTGAATGAGTTTTGGTAAACTCCTAGGGATAGTGGTGCTTGTCTAGAATCACACTGTGAGTTAGCGTGTATTTGGGATCACTGTGAGAGAAGCATTTGGTAACATCATGTATTTGCTGACAGATAACTGTTTTAAAATCTGTCATGTTGTGAGGTTTTAGTAGCATTAGAATCCAGTCTTTGCTTATGCGTTGATTTAATAAGTCATGCTTTGACACTGATGTGCTGTACTTTAATATGTAGATTGTGTGTAGTCTCCTTACCCCTTGCAGAGTAGTGAATGAGTTTTGGTAAGCTGCTAGGGATAGTGTTGCTTGTCTAGAATCACACTGTGAGTCTTTGTGCATTTGGGAAGCACTGTGAGAGAAGCATTTGGTAACATTGTGTATTTTTTAGCAGATAACTCTTTTAAAACCTGTCATGTTGTCAAGTTTTAGTAGCATTAGAAGCTAGTCTTTGCTTATGCATTGATAAAATGAGTCAGGGTTTGACACTAAGGTGCAGTACCATGTACTATTCTGTTCACTGTGGCAGAACTGAAAATTTAAAAGTTTTACCTAAGCACTGTCCTAGAAGTAGTCTGATTATTTAGTCAGTTTCTAAGTACCAAATAGATTGCTTCAAATGTCTATGCAGTATGCATGTAGTGTTCTAACATACTATACACTTGTCTTTTACTCCTTCAATTCCCTAGTCAGTATCCATACACAGGAAACACCCTGTCACTTTCTTTGCAGTCCTCTAGAGACCCATTCAACAGCATGTACTAATCCATTCACTGTGCCAAAACCCAAACACTTATAAATTCACCAAGACACTCTCTTTCCAGTACTCTAATGATTCAGTCACTGCCTAAGTATTCATGCACTGAGCCAGGTCTTAGCACATGGACTTCTTCAAACCCCTATCCACTATGCATGCAGTCCTCTAAGCACCTACACACTTGTCTTTCACACATTCAATTCCCCAGTCAGTATCCATTCACTTCCAGCAAACACCCTGTCACTCCCGTTGCACTCCTCTAGTGACCCATTCAGCATCATGTACTAATGCATTCACTGTGCCAAACCCTAATAAATTCACCCAGGCACTCTCCTTGCAGTACTCTAATCATTCAGTCAGTACCCAAGTACTCATCCAGTGACCCAGGCCTTAGTATATGGACTGCTTCAAACCCCTATCCACTATGCATGCAGTCCTCTAACCACCTACACAATTGTCTTTCACACCTTCAATTCCCTAGTCACTATCCATACACTTCCAGGAAACACCCTATCACTCCCTTTGCAGTCTTCTAGTGATCTATTCAGCATCATGTACTAATCCATTCACTGTGCGAAAACTCAAACACTTATAAATTCACCAAGATACTATCTTTGCAGTACTCTAATCATTCAGTCAGTGCTTCATGCACTGAGCCAGGCCTTAGCACATGGACTGCTTCAAACCCCTATCCACTATGCATGCAGTCTTCAAACCACCTAGACACTTGTCTTTCACACTTTCAATTTCCTAGTCAGTATCCATACAGTCCAGCAAACATCTTGTCACTGCCTTTGCACTCCTCTAGTGACCCATTCAGTACCAAGTACTAATCCATTCCCGGTGTGAAAAGCCTAGCACTTATAAATTCACCTAGGCACTCTCCTTGCTGTACTCTAATCATTCAGTCAGTACCCAAGTAGTTATGCAGTGAGCCAGGCCTTAGCACAAGGACTGCTTTAAATGCCTATGCAGTATGGATGCAGTCCTCTAATCACCTACACAGTTGTGTTTCACACATTCAATTCCCTAGTTAGTATTCCTACTCTTCTAGCAAACACCCTGTCACTCACCCAGTGTGTCTCCTTATAGTACTGTAATCATTTAGTCAGTTAGCATGTAGAGTTTTAGTAAGGTAGGCTTTAGGGCATGAACTGCTTCAAAGTAGTATGCACTATGCATGTAGTGTTTTAACCATCGTCACACTTGTGGTTCAGGGACTTAGTTTCTTAGTCAGTATTTATATAAAATGTGTTGTACAGTAATGGAATAGTATAATTTTGAAAGTTATTAATATACATTTATTTGTGATTCTTTTTCACAGATACAGAATAGGAGTGTTTCTCATCTGTTTTCACCCTTCTCGTGCAAGATTGTTCGGATGAAGGGTCCTTAGGTGTTTCATCATACTTGCCGTGCCGTACGAGTATTTCTTGTTAGGATCCCCTCGTGACAGAACTCTTTTGCAAATCTTGCACGTGACCAAGGTGGCATTGGTCTTTGTTTGCCCCTTGTGAAAAGTACAAAAATTCCTCAACACTGAAGAAAAACGTTGTGGGCGTGGTGCCTTCTGCAAGAAAATTTCCTCAGATTCGGTAAATATTTTAAATTGGCAACATTTACAGTTTTTGTAAGTTAAACTTATAAAATTTTGTTAGCTGTATGCATTTTATATATCTGTGATTTGTTTCTTGTGGTATTTTGTTGAGAATAGCAAGTTTTTTTTTTTTAACAATCTTTCTGATTTTCCAGGTCTGTCGTCGACATCCATGGTCCCCACAGGAGTGTTCCGCCTTGTTGTTTTGTATTATTGTTGATACATTTTGTTAGTTTATCGTTCATATATATGTTAATAAAAAAATAAAGTTTGAATATAGTTTATCGTTTACATATTTATGATTATAAAAAATAAAGTTTGAAAAAAAAAATCATAACGTTTTTGGTTGTTCTCTTAACTGCTGTGTGACTCTTTCTTGTTCTTATTACTGTTATTTGATGGAGTCCACCATGGTGTTAAATTTTGGGGCACTTATCGCTGGAATACTGGTGAGATCTGCAGTTTGCACCAACTTCTGAATAGTGTGTTAGATTTATCTCAACTTTACTTCCGTTAAAGTGCAGATAATAAAATGGAGACTAGCCGTTCCCGTGCAAAAAGACACGAGGTGCACCTTTCCGATTTATTCTAAATACTAAAATCCTGTATTGAATTGCACTGACGTATTGGCTGCACTTACAGTGTACACACAAAATCTATTAAGAAATCTCACTGTATTTATATTGATTGGGAATAGTGCGTCAGGTGCTGGATCTTGACGAGATACACTGCTCAGTTCGTATATTGTTCTGCACACGAAAAAAATCACATCACAACTTTCACACCAATTGCAATGCGAAACAAATTCCGGCGATAAGACACGTTAGCACCAGGGATTTTACACCTGCTTTCTGCTGGTGTTAAGCAGGACAACTACCTGCACCATGAAAGGGAACACAGCCAAGAGCCACACCAGAACACCCACAGGTGCCATAGAGTCAATGAGCATGATACAGGGATACCCATGAGGGCCAGAAGACTCATCTCAACAACTCCAGGACCGCCAATACCCCCCAAACCCACATCTTAGCAAGTGTGTCCCTGTGGTCATTGTCTTAGCATGATAGGCACGAGCCCTGCAACATCACAGTGTGCTGTCACCTCAGCATTGGCAGTGAGCCTGGACGTGTAGCTACGCACGCATCCTCCTGCATGCACAACTGGCGTGTGCTGGTCTGGGGTTCACAGGTCAGTGCAGGGGTGTGCCTATCCGGCAAGGGGAACGGGGTGTCTCGGACATGTCCATGTACAGGAAGTGCGGTAAGTGTGTCTCTGTGTTCTGGTGTGGCCTGCTACAAGAGCCGCAGCAGTCGATGTTTTAAAGTGGCATGCACCACCTCCAAACGGCACTGTGATGGTGTAGTTGGAATGTAGCAGGACATGCGCAAATAGGCATTACAATGGTGTGCCGTACGAGTGCACGAGTTACAACAGTGTACCGTACAAAAGTGTGGGGGCTCGTGGGAGGGTGGAGCAGCCGTTTGGCAACATAACACACAGTGAACTCGACCAAGTGCCACATGCTGGGCATATCATCCATGATGACCACGGTCGCAGACATCCCACAACACTAACGACTGGCCTTTGTACACATCCTGTATGAATGCTGCGTGGTTTTCACTTCTATGCTCGTTCAGTGGTGTGATGTTGGCGGTTTGTGTGACTTGTGCTCCTTGTTGGTGTGTTTCATTTTGGCCATTGTTAGTCTACAAGTGTGTTGTACTTAATTGTGCATGTGTGCCATTCTGCCCATCTACCCCCCTCCCCCCACTCCCTGCGTCTTCCTCTTCCTGGTGCTGTTGTGTCTATAATTTTGTTGCTCCACACATAAATACATGTAAAGAATAAATTAGAATAGTCCCTTGATTCTTTTAGGTTTCAAAACTTCTCCATTGGTTTCTTTTTAATTTTCCATATGAACCATTTTTTTTATATTCAACAACACATAGAAGTCAGAAGTGCAACGTATTCTATCAACACACTTTCTAGAATATTCTACAACACGTGCAGGTTAAAAGTTCATCAATTTTTTAAAACTTAACGATATTTTTTTGCAACATTTTCTTGAACATTTAACGACACGTGCAGGTTAAAAGTTCACGATTGTTTTAAGTTCGAACAGTGCCTTCCAAATGCAAGTAACAGGTGTGATTGAGTTGAGCAAATTTTATCCTATGATATGTACTCCACGTTGAAACTGCTTTTTCTTAACCAATCACAAAGATGCTTTTCCACAAAACTAATGTGCACCCTACTTTTAAAAAAGAATGCTTTTCATGATATCTTTAGAGATAAGTTATAGATAGGAATTAGCATTTAAAAAACCTTTGAAATTCACTGAAAAAACCATAGGTTTCATGCACGTTATAGTTAGGAATTAGCATTTAAAAAACCTTAGCAATTCACTGAAAAAACCATAGGTTTCAGGGGTGTTATAGTTAGCTGGACATTTCCCTCGTACAAAACCCTAGAAATTCCCCTGTTATAGTTAGTTCAGCTAACTATAACTCGCGCCCCCGCAATGCACTGCTGATGACGTCACATATTACATCACTTATGACATGGTCAGTGACATCACTGATGACATCACTGATGACATCTCAAATGACATCACTGATGACATCACTGATGACATCATCCATTGAGTATGTGTTTCTGAACAGTTTTAATATGTTTAATATATATAGGGAAAGGCCTGTTGAAGAATAAGTGGGTGTACAAGTGTGTGAATGGATGATTTTCTAGGTGCGTAACTGACTCTATAAGTGAGTCATTAAATGTATCTTACTGCAGACTAATGACTAAACTGTGTGAATGTCTGTATGTGTCTGTGTGTTGGTGTATCAGTGGCTGCATGGTTTTGTGAATAGCTATATGAGTGTCTATATGGGTTATTGATTGGTTGTCTGAGTATCTGTATGGGTGCCTGAGTGTTTGTGTGGGTAGGGTGTGTGTGACTCTGTGACTAGATGTGTGAGTGGGTGATTCTATGGGTGCATGGTTTTAAGAGTGCATCTGTGATGGACTGTATGGTTGGGTGACTGTATGTGATTGAATGTATATCTCAGTTGTACATGTGTCAGTAACTACATATGTGAAACGCAGTGTATATGTGTGTAAGAGTATATAACTATCTATATGTGAGAGTGTGTGATTTTGGGAGTGGCTGTATGCGCCATAGTGCAAGGATATCTGTGTCATGTGCTGTTTGTTTGGATATCTGTGTCATGTGCTGTTTGTTTTTCTGCAGGAAGACACATAATTTGTTAGTATTTTTATGAGTCAGTGAACTTGAGTGTGTTTAACTGTATAGGTGAGTAAATTGGACTGTGATTAATTATTTGCATGACTGACTAGATGTGTCAGTACCTCAATGGATGATTGGCGGTGTGTGAGTGTCTATATAGGTGTATAAATGCACAGAGTGACTGTAAGTATGAGTGACAGTACAGGTGAATGAGTGGACATGTATGTAGACCTAAAAGTCAATGAGTGGGTGTGTAGTTATTGGTATTGGAGTATCTATGGTTGTCAAAATGGCCGTTTGAAATTTTGAGTCGGTGTATCAAAGGTTATATTAGGGTGTGAGAAGGTGCACTAATTTGTCACATGGATGATGTCATCAGTGATGTCATCAGTGATGTCATTTGAGATGTCATCAGTGATGTCATCAGTGATGCCACTGACCATGTCATGAGTGATGTAATATGTGACGTCATCAGCAGTGCATTGGGGGGGCGCGAGTTATAGTTAGCTGAACTAACTATATCTGGGGAATTTCTAGGGTTTTGTACAAGGGAAATGTCCAGCTAACTATAACGCCCCTGAAACCTATGGTTTTTACAGTGAATATATATATATATATATATATATTCACTGAAAAAAACAAAGGTTTCAGGGGCGTTATAGTTAGGAATTAGCATTTAAAAAACCTTAGAAATTCACTGAAAAAAACATAGGCTGGACATTTCCCTCGTACAAAACCCTAGAAATTCCCCTGTTATAGTTAGTTCCGCTAACTATAACTCGCGCCCCCGCAATGCACTGCTGATGACGTCACATATTACATCACTCATGACATGGTCAGTGACATCACTCATGACATCACTGATGACATCTCAAATACATCACTGATGACATCACTGATGACATCATCCAGTGACTGTGTGTTTCTGTAAAGTTTAAATATATTTTATATATTTATAGTGAAAG
Source organism: Triturus cristatus (assembly GCF_964204655.1). NCBI lineage: Eukaryota > Metazoa > Chordata > Amphibia > Caudata > Salamandridae > Triturus > Triturus cristatus. Next base: position 51,949,343 of record NC_140582.1, on the reverse strand, counting down.
GCCGGTGGAAGAATGAGTGGGTGTACAAGTGTGTGAATGGATGATTTTCTAGGTGCGTAACTGACTCTATAAGTGAGTCATTAAATGTATCTTACTGCGGACTAGTGACTAAAGTGTGTGAATGTCTGTATGTGTCTGTGTGTAAGTGTATAAGTGGCTGCATGGTTTTATGAATAGCTATATGACTGTCTATATGGGTTATTGATTGGTTGTCTGAGTATCTGTATGGGTGCCTGAGTGTTTGTGTGGGTAGGGTGTGTGACTCTATGCATAGATGTGTAAGTGGGTGATTCTATGGGTGCATGGTTTTAAGAGTGCATCTGTGATCAACTATATGGTTGGGTGAGTGTATGTATGGGTGTGTTAGGGATTGAATGTATATCTCAGTGGTACATGTGTGACTAACTACATATGTGAAAGGCAGTATATATGCGTGTGAGAGTATATAAGTGGGTATATGTGAGAGTGTGTAATTGTTAGAGTGGCTGTATGGATGAGTGTGTGCTTGTATCAATGATTGTATACGAGCGTAAGAATGTGGTACTATTTTTATGAGTAAGTGAACTTCAGTGTGTTTAACTGTATAGGTGAGTAAATTGGACTGTGTTTAATTACTTGCACGACTGACTAGGTGTGTCAGTATCTCAATGGATGATAGGCGGTCTGTGAGTGTCTATATAGGTGTATAAATGCATATGATAGTCTTGTACGGAGTGACTGTAAGTATGAGTGACTGTACAGGTGAGTGAGTGGAGGTGTATGTAGACCTAAGAGTTAATGAGTGGGTATGTAGCTATTGGTATTGGAGTATCTATGGTTTTGAGAATAGACGTCTGAAATTTTGAGATGGTGTATCAAAGGTTATATTAGGGTGTGAGAAGATGCAGTAATGTATCACATGGATGATGTCATCAGTGATGTCATGAGTGATGTCACTGACCATGTCATGAGTGATGTAATATGTGACGTCATCAGCAGTGCATTGCGGGGGCGAGAGTCATAGTTAGCTGAACTAACTATAACAGGGGAATTTTTAGGGTTTTGTACGAGGGAAATGTCCAGCTAACTATAATACCCCTGAAACCTATGGTTTTTTCAGTGAATTTCTAAGGTTTTTTAAATGCCAATTCCTAACTATAACGCCCCTGAAACCTTTAGTTTTTCAGTGAATTTCAAAGGTTTTTTAAATGCCAATTTCTAACTATAACGTGCATGAAACCTATGGTTTTTTCAGTGAATTTCAAAGGTTTTTTAAATGCTAATTCCTATCTATAACTTATCTCTGAAGATATCATGTTTAATGATTTTCATTGGATTTGTATATTTTTCAAAATCAGTGTGTCAATTTCATTAATTACGTTTTTTTTTAAATACTTTTTTATCACCATTTTTTAAACTTATTTTTTCAATTAATTCTTTTAAAAATTAAAAAATATTATTTGAACCTAAAGGGTTTTTCAAACATATTTTTTTAACTATATGTTCAAAACTTTATTTTATATATATTTTTTCAATGTTTTTGGATCCGTGCACCCTAGCGCACCGTTCTCGATCCCTACATGATAGCATCCGCACATGGTAAGCATTGGGTACGTGTTTAGTGCGCGATTGCAATGCGTCCGGTACGCGACTCCCAGCCTATACGCGACACATTCGATGTACGTAACACGACGTTTACGCGCTTCCGCGATACGTCATCTGCGTCTATGACGCAGTAGGTGCGCGGATCCCGCAAAATATTTAACATTTTAAAAAACATATATATATGTATTTCATGTAAATATTAATTGAAGACAAACTCTAAACTAGTCCTAAAACTAATATATTTTCACATATAATCCTATAATTTTTTTTAATTCAATTTCGCGGATGCGCGCTGGGTGCGTGCTGCGTAAGCGAATGGTGCGCGGATCCCATGTGACCTGCAAAAAAAGAGATTTGATTGGTTCATTACACTTCCTCTTCTAACTATTGAAAGACCCCACCCATTTCAATCATTCTTCTTTGACCTTCTTCAGAGCACCATCTCTTTGGAGAGAAGAAGATTTTTTAGACTAAGTTTACACTTAGCTCTAACTTTTTTCAACCAAAAATGGCTTCAGGGCAGCAGGCATCACCTGCATCACCTCAAACTTCTGAGGATGAATTTTTGGCGGAGACACCACCCAAAGAACGTTTTTCTTCAGTGGTGTGGAAATTTTTTACTTTTCCCGAGGGGCAGAATAAGACCAATGGCACCTTGGTCACATGCAAGATTTGCAAAAGAGTCCTGTTGCGAGGGGATCCTAACAAGAAATACTCATGCGGCACGGCAAGTATGATGAAGCACATGAGGACCCTTCATCCAAACAATCTTGCACGAGAAGAGTGCCGACGGATGAGAAACACTCCTGCTTCTGCGCCATCCACCTCATCGCAGCCGAGCACCTCAAGAGTGCATCCATCAGCCCAAACCTTGGACATCCGTCCTCAATTTCAATTTTTAAAAGTGCTCTGCACTAAGTGCAATGCGACTTTGTGCTATGGTGAGCAGTCGATCGATCTGATCTGCCGCCGGCAAGAAAGTCACATTTGCTAGGTTTTTTTTTATTATTGTTCCCTGAATTTCATTGTTTGGTTTCTCCTGTTTTGTTTTTTGTTTCTTTTTTGCAGAAAAAAACCCAAAATTTAAAAATTGTTCAGAAAACAAAAAAAATGATAAAAGAAGAAAGAAGAAAAAAAAAAGTTCTTGTAAGAACTAACTTTCCTGGTTTAAAAAAAGAGCTAAATTTCCTTGTTAGTGTTAGTTTAGATGAATGTATGTGTAGTACGTAATTGACTGAATGAATGCATTAGTAGCATATGGTGAATGTATCAGTGCAGAACTATGAGGAATTACTGCAGCATCACACAGTAACCTCTTTAACTGCAGTGTGCTGTAGTACTTCCGAAGCACAGGGATGCAACATATGTACATAAATATGTTGCAAATCTATGCTTCTGTCTGCACGGCTACTTAAACTGCAGCCATGTGGTGACAAAGGCACCCTTGCACCATAGTGCAAGGATATCTGTGTAATGTGCTGTTTGTTTTTCTGCAGGAAGACACACCTTCCTGCACAAAAACAATGAGAATATGCATTTTTCTCCTTCAATGTATGCTGAACATTTCAGCATGCATTGAAGATATAAAAATGTGTAGAAATTAAAACAATTCTCCTTGTTGTGCTTTCCTACACCAATTTTAGAATGGTGCACCATTCACACACATATCGACTATTAAGTGCAATCATGCACAACAACACTTATAGAACACCCTTTCAACACAAGTGGTCTGCATGATGAGGTTGTATTTACATGGAGTATAAAAAGTGCACAGAGTGCCTTTTCCTCTCTTTGTAAATATGAAAGAGTATCTTACACAATAACTATGTTACAAAAAGTGACATATTTCCAGTTTTAAAATTCCTTGCAAATGATAAAAGGTAAGCACAGAGTTTTGTCTGCAAAGATGTTCAAAGAAGAATGATTGAAATAATTGCGGTCCTTCAATAGCTAAAATAGGAAATGTTATGAACCCCTCAAATCTCGTTTTTAGCCGGTCACATGAAGTCTGAGTATGGTCAGATTTCAAAACTACAAAGGTACTATACACAGAGTGTTTTTAGAAACATGTTTCAACTTTGTAGCTTCTTGCAGACCTCCTCATTCTGCATATTGAGACTTAGTTAAACTTACCTTCACAGTAATAGAAATAAAAAATGGTACACATTTGTTTCACATTTTCATTCCAATCTAAATTCATAAAAATTGCTTATTTTAAAATGTGGATCTGTGAAAGAAAAGGAAAAAAAATTATAACATGTAATATTAATTTTTTTACAACACAGCATAATTTCCACAAAGTAATTTTTTTGCCTTTTTTGCTGTTCTCAGAATATATTAAATTTCACTAAAAATAGTGATTTCAATCGTACTCATCACTTAACAGCGGGCAAAAAAAAAACAATCTCAAAGATTGTTAAAAAAGAAACAACATGCTATTCTCAAAAACAAAAACAAGATACAAATCACAGATATATAAAATGCATACAGCTTACCAAATTTTTTTAAGTTTAACTTACAAAAACTGTAAATGTAGTCACTTTAAAATATTCACCAAATCTAAGGATGAATTTTTGGAGGATGCACCACGCCCACAACGTTTTCCTTCAGTGATGTGGAAATTTTCTACTTTTCTCGAGGGGCAAACAAAGACCAATACCACCTTCGTCACATGCAAGATTTGCAAAAGAGTTCTGTTACGAGGGGATCCTAACAAAAAATACTCGTGCGGCACAGCAAGTAAGGACCCTTCATCCAAACAATCTTGCACAAGAAGAGTGAAAACAGATGAGAAACACTCCTGTTCTGTATCTGTAAAAAAGAATCACAAATAAATGTATATTAATAACTTTCAAATTTATACTATTCCACTACTGTACAAACACATTTTATATAAAAACTGACTAAGAAGCTATAGTCCTGAACCCCAAGTGTGACGATGGTTAAAACACTACATGCATAGTGCATACTACTTTGAAGCAGTTCATGCCCTAAAGCCTACCTCACTAAAAGACTACATGCTAACTGACTAAATGATTACAGTACTATAAGGAGACACACTGGGTGAGTGACAGGGTGCTTGCTAGAAGTGTATGAATACTAACTAGGGAATTGAAGGTGTGAAAGACAACTGTGTAGGTGATTAGAGGACTGCATCAATACTGCATAGGCATTTAAAGCAGTCCATGTGCTAAGGCCTGGCTCACTGCATGACTACTTGGGTACTGACTGTATGATTAGAGTACAGCAAGGAGAGTGCCTAGGTGAATTTATAAGTGGTAGGCTTTTCGCACAGGGAATTGATTAGTACTTGGTACTGAATGGGTCACTAGAGGAGTGCAAAGGGAGTGACAGGATGTTTGCTGGACTGTATGGATACTGACTAGGGAATTGAAAGTGTGAAAGACAAGTGTCTAGGTGGTTAGAAGACTGCATACATAGTGGATAGGGGTTTGAAGCAGTCCATGTGCTAAGGCCTGGCTCAGTGCATGAATACTTAGGCACTGACTGAATGATTAGAGTACTCCAAAGATAGTATCTTGGTGAATCTATAAGTGTTTGGGTTTTGGCACAGTGAATGGATTAGTACATGATGCTGAATGGGTCACTAGAGGTCTGCAAAGGGAGTTACAGGGTGTTTCCTGGAAGTGTATGGATACTGACTAGCGAATTGAAAATGTGAAAGACAAGTGTATAATATGTTAGAAGACTGCATGCATACTACATAGAAATTTGAAACAATCTATGTGGTAATGTATGGTTCACAACATGAGTACTTGGAAACTGACTAAATCATCAGAATACTGCTAGCTTAGTGCCTGGGTAAAACTTTTAAATTTTCTGTTCTGGCACAGTGAAGAGAATAGTACATGGTACTGCACTTTAGTGTCAAACCCTGACTCATTTTATCAATGCATAAGCAAAGAATACCTTCTAAAGCTACTAAAACTTGACAAAATGACCAATTTTAAAACAGTTATCTGTCATCAAATACACTATGTTACCAAATGCTTCTCTCACAATCCTCACCCAAATGTACACAGACTCACGGTGTGATTTTAGACAAGAAACACTATCCCTAGCAGTTTACCAAAACTCATTCACTAGTCTAGAAGAGGTAATGGTACTGCACACCATCTACATATTTAAGTACAGCACATTAGTGTCAAAGCATGACTCATTTAATCAACGCATAAGCAAAGACTGGCTTCTAATGCTACTAAAACTTGACAACATGACAGGTTTTAAAAGAGTTATATGCTAAAAAATACACAATGTTACCAAATCCTTCTCTCACAGTGGTTCCCAAATGCACACAGACTCACAGTGTGATTCTAGACAACAACCACTATACCTAGGACTTTACCAAAAATCATTCACTACTGTGGAACTGATAAGAGACTGCACACAATGTACATATTTCAGGACTGCACTTTTCTGTCAAAGCCTGACTCATTTAATAAAAGCATAATCAATAACTGGCTTCTAATTCTACTAAAACTTGACAACATGACAGTTTTTTAAAAAGTTATCTGTCAGAAAATACATGATGTCACCAAATGCTTCTCTCATAGTGGTTCCCAAATACACACTAACTCACAGTGTGATTCTAGACAAGCGCCACTATTCCTAGGAGTTTACCAAAACTCATTCACTACAGTGCAAGTGGTAAGGGAACTGCACACAATCTACATATTTCAGGACTGCACTTTTGTGTCAAAGCCTGACTCATTTAATCAAAGCATAAGCAAAAACTGCCTTCTAACGCTACTAAAACTTGACAACAAGACAGGTTTTAAAACAGTTATCTGTCAGCAAATACACGATCTTACCACATACTTCTCTCATTCACTACAATGCAAGTGCTAAGGGAACTGCACACAATCTACATATTTCAGGACTGCACTTTTGTGTCACAGCCTGACTCATTTAATCAGAGCATAAGCAAAAACTGCCTTCTAATGCTACTAACACTTGACAACAAGACAGGTTTTAAAACAGTTATCTGTCAGCAAATACACAATATTACCACATACTTCTCTCACAGTGGTTCCCAAATGCACACAGACTCACAGTGTGATTCTAGACAAGCAACACTATCCCTAGCAGCTTACCAAAACTCATTCAGTACTGTGAAAGGGGTAAGGAGAATATACACAATCTACATATTAAAGTACAGCACATTAGTCTCAAAGCATGACTTATTTTATCAATGCATAAGCAAACACTGGCTTCTAATGATACTAAAACTTGACAACATGACAGGTTTTAAAACAGTTATCTGTCAGCAAATACACAATGTTACCAAATGCTTCTCTCACAGTGGTTCCCAAATGCACACATACTCACTGTGTGATTCTAGACAAACAACACTATCCCTTGCATTATACCAAAACACATTTCTTCATCTAGAAGAAGTACTACATTTTAGTACAGATACATAACATAACTCATTTCACAAGTGCATAAACAATAACTGGTTTCTAATTCTACCAAAATATAAAAACAGCACAGTTATCTGTCTGCAAACACATGAAAAACACAAATGATTATCACAGAATGGTTTCTACATGCATACACACTGTCAATAAGATTGTAGAGAAAAAAAGTACTCCCTACACTTTAGCAGGAGAAATACATTAGTCTGATTAAAATGAAAATAGTCTACATACATCCCCTCACAATTAAATAACTCACCTTTCAAGTTGTTTTGTAGATTAAAAAATATATCAGTCACTCACCATATCTTCTTTTACAGAATCTCTGCACTGTGCACCTCTCAGCAAAAACAAAGAATGGAAAAGTTTCCCTTTCATTTTCCACACATATACATGTAAACATCAAATCACAATCCTTCACACATAAACTCAAAAGCAAACACACATTTCTGTTGGTTAAACATTTCAACCCTTTCCAACTGAAATACATTTCAACCCTTCCCCCAATCTGCCTTCTACCTGTTACCATAGAAACAGCTCATGGAACATTGCACTGAGCACACAGGTCACAAGTTCAGCACACAATGTTGCTAAACAAGACAGGAAGTGTGCTTGACTTTTCAACATATCAGCTTATCATATATAATGTTCCTTACAATCTGTTTTTGTCAACCAATAAGAATCATACCTTTAAAAAACAGAAATATACACCCTCCCTTTCAGTGTAGAAAGTAGTCATACAACCAATGATTTCTCGTCTTTTTTAAAAAAAAATTCTGGGGATTCGCATACCCAACGCGAGAGAATCTGTGCACCCAACGCAGTAGGATGTGCGCATTCCGCCGTTTAAAAAAAATTAAAATGGGACCCAAGGGGGTCCTTCTAGGACCCCCTAAGCACCTCTAGAGGGTCAGAGTATTTCCACTCTGCCCCCTTTATATGTTTTACACACTTATTCCCCTTGCTTCTTCAGCCTCGCTTCTACCGAGGCAGAAAATGGCCGCCAACAGTTCCTGGTTTCGAATGTAGACAGACACTCAACAGCCAATTAGCATTCAGCGCGCGATCGGGAGAGTGCGTGCTCGGTTTGGGGAGGGTGCGCTTACGGTGCGGGTAGGGTCCGCGGATCCTCCCCTGCCATAGATATTTAGTAGATGCATGACTGACTGTATAAGTCACTGATTGAACGTATGTTACTGAATGCATGGGTTGGTGACTAAACTGTGTGAATATCTATATTAGTCTCTCATTTGGTGTGTAAGCAGGTGCATGGGTAGGTGAGTAGCTACATCAGTGTCTATATGGGTTATTGATTGATTGTATGAGTATCTGTATGGGTGTCTGAGTGTCTATGTGGGTGGGTGGGGAGTGTCTGACTCTGTGCATACATGTCTGAATGGCTGATTTACTGGTTCTATAGATTCAAAAGTGCATCTCGGAAGGGCTGTATGGGTAGCTGACTGTGTGTACAGGTGTGTTGATAAGTGAATTGATGTCTCAGTTGTATATATGTGAGTAACTATATATGTTTTTAGACAGTATATGTGAGTGTTGGGGTGTAATATTGACTATACATGAGAGAGAGTGATTGCAAGAGTGTCTACATACATGAATGTGTACTTGTATTATTGATTGTATGTGAGAGTAAGTATGTGTTAGTATCTATATAAATAAGGGAGGTGGTGTGTGTATAAATAAGTCAGGTGGTGTGTATATATCTGCATAGGTGAGTACATGGGTGTGTGATTGATTTTTGCCATGACTGAGTAGATGTGTGAGTAACTATGGATCAGTAGCACTGTGTGAATGTATGTATAGGTGTATGAGTGGATATTATACTGATATAATGATGAGTGACAGCATGTATGAGTGACTGTAAGAGTGTATGTCTAGCTCAAAATATATAGATAGGAATCAGTGGATGGGTATCTAGTATCTGGTATTGGTGTGTCTATGGTTTCGAAAATGGTAGTCTGTATTTTAGAGTACGTGTATCAAAGGTTATATTAGAGTGTGAGGAGGTGTGTCCGTCTATCACGTGGATGATGTCATCAGTGATCTCATCATTGATGTCATTTGAGATGTCATCAGTGATGTTGTGAGTGAAGTCACTGACCATGTCATGAGTGGTGTAATATGTGACGTCATCACCAGTGCATTGCAGGCGTGCGAGTTATAATTAGCTCAACTAACGGGCAAATTTCTCAGGTTTTATATGAGTCAAATGTCTAAGTAACTATAACGTCTCTGAAACCTATGTTTTTTTCAGTGAATTTCTAAGGTTTTTTAAATGCTAATTTCTAACTATAACGTCCCTGAAACCTATGGTTTTTTCAGTGAATTTCTAAGGTTTTTTAAATGCTAATTTCGAACTATAACGTGCCTGAAACCTATGGTTTTTTCAGTGAAGTTCAAAGGTTTTTTAAATGCTAATTTCTAACTATAACGTGCCTGAAACCTATGGTTTTTTCAGTGAATTTCAAAGATTTTTTAAATGATAATTTCTATCTATACCGTGCCTGAAACCTATTTTTTGTTCAGTGAAGTTCAATGTATTTTTAATGCTAACTTCTAATTAAAATTTTCATTTAATCTATAGTTTTTTCTGACACCCAAGAAGGACACAACACCCACTGCCACAACCCTCAGGACCTCCCCATACAACCCCTCTTCCTACTACCACAAAGGCAGTGCAGAACAGGACAGCAAACCCTCCAAAACGGCATGGTCCCTTATCCATATAATAGCTCAATGTTGGGAAATGTGCCAATTGTTTTTTAAGTAAATTTGATATTTTGTTTAAATACAAATTTCTAACTTTAATGTTCCAGAGACCTATGTTTTTTTGTGAATTTCAAAGGTTATTTAAATACTAATTTCTAATTATAATGTTCATAAAACCTATGTTTTTCTCGGTAATTTTTAAAAACAAATGTGATATTTTGTAACTTTAATATCCTAAAACAATTTTTTTATTTTTTTTTATTTATTATTTAATGTCTTCTTGTTTTTTAAAATATTAAACAACTACATACAGTATGAAAGGGAGTCCAGCCCAGAGCTACATCTGAAGACCAACACATGTCATAGACCTACTCATTAAGCAGCTCCTTCACCCAAGAACGCCACAACACCCACCACCACCCCCAGGATCCCCCCTACCACCAAGGCAGCACAGAACAAGACAGAGAACTTTCCAAAAATGGCATGGTCCCTCAGCCACATAATAGCTGAATATTGGGACAGGTGTGAACAAACTATATGTGAAGGAAGCAATTCACCCATGAATAACAATGCACACAATGCAAAGTGTAGCGGTGATGTGCTGGACACATCTCAGTATGCAGAACACACACTTCTCCATGTGCACAAATACTACTGGTGCTTGTAGTATTGTGGACACTGGACCCAACCATGTTATGTCAAACACTGGGGACGATCTCAGTCATGTAGCTGTATCGTCCCCCCCTGTAAGCATAAGCGTAACCGTAGTGAGCTGGTCCGACCTATGCCACTTCAGCGTAGGAGTGTGAATAAATAGGCCGGGGCTCTGGGCGTGGTTCACTTGTGAACTGTGAAGACCAACGACTGTGCCAGAGCGGCGGGCCTCACCCTGCCATGAGGCTGCCGCCATGACCGCGGGTCTCCTCGACACAGGCCCCCTGCGAACCCATTTTGAAGATGTGGAATGCAAATATGGACATACAATAAGTTGCAGATAACTCAATTACTGTTCCTCGCATACAATCCAAATAGAAGTCGATACCTGGAAAACATATGTCTATATGAAATACTGCAACATTATAGTTTTAGAAAAAAAATTACAGAAAAAATAAATGAAGGGAAATATGCTGTAATTGGATCTGATGGATGTTTCTTAAAGAATGCCAAAGGAAATGTGATTAATCACAGGAACTTAAGTTGTGATACTCCAGATAAGAGAGAGTTTTTCTCTTTAGCTCCCCTGCAACTCTTCAAACCTTGGTGGACTGAAACGGAATTACTGTGAGATTTTGACTGCTATGAAGATTCTTTCAATGCATGTAAAGACATAGCTACCAGTGCGGCCCGCAGGGTGCACACACGCTGAGTGCTTCAGGTGCCACTAACTCAGTGCACCACAAGTCAATGTCACATGGCCTTATTGAGACAGAATTCAATAGACGAAAGAAATTTTTCCGAGTGAGGCCCTCCTGGACCACGCATCATCGCAGGATACGTACACGCTCAGTGCCAAAGGTACTACTAACTCACTGCACCACAAGTCATCGCCACATGGCCTTATTGAGGCAGAATTCAACGCAAGCCACAACACATGGTGCCACTAACCCTGTTCAACACAAGCGGTAAAACACGTGGTGCCACTAACCCTGTTCAACACAAGATGAACGATCCCACATGTGGAACTGTGTCCTGAGTCCTGAATGGCAGTGACCCCAAGTCTGTGACAGCAACCACAGCACCAGATTCCCTCTGATAATTTAGGCATATTTCCATATGCAAGGCCGGCGACACGTGGTGCCACTAACCCTGTACAACACAAGGCGCGACACGTGGTGCCATTAACCCTGTTCAACACAAGCCGATCCCATATGTGGAACTGTGTCCTAAGTCCTGAATGGCAGTGACTCCAACTTCGTGGCAGCGACCACAGCACCAGACTCCCTTCAATTAGTGATGCATATTTGCATCTGGAAGGCATGCGACACGTGGTGCCTCTGAACCTAAACTACGCAGGCCGGTGGGGCCACCAACCCATGCATGTGGCTGTGGGCCCTTGCTCACTGCTACCTCTGGCCTACACTGCGGTCAGGTGGGCTCACAATTCAGATACAGTCGCGAATGCAGATGACGCAGTAGGCAAGAGACATAGTTCCCAGTGCGGCCCGTCAGCACCAAGCAGCATCACAGGCTCATACACTTCTACAGTATATTCTATACATATTTCATTTTTTCATGATACGCCTACACTGTGGTCAGTAGGGCTCACAATTAAAATTAAATGTTGATTCATTAATTACAGAGTCCACTAGGCAAGTAACTATCACAGGCCTAAACCCTACATAATATCCTTTTAGTATCCTTGCTTCAAGAACTTTTTTTATATCTGATACAGCTTTAGTACAATCACCAAATTCATCTTCAAGTGCAAACAAACACTCAATAACAGTCTACACTGCGGGCAGCAGAGCTCGCAATTTGAATTTTTGACACGTGGTGCCACTAACCCTGTTCAACACAAGCCGCGACACGTGGTGCCACTAACCCTGTTAAACACAAGCCGATCCCACATGTGGAACTGTGTCTTGAGTCCTGAATGACAGTAACCCCAACTTAGTGGCAGCGACCACAGCACCAGACTCCCTCTGATCAGTTAGGCATATTTCCATATGCAAGGCCGGAGACACGTGGTGCCACTAACCCTGTACAACACAAGGCGCGACACGTGGTACCACTAACCCTGTTCAACACAAGCCAATCCCACATGTGGAACTGTGTCCTGAATCCTGAATGACAGTAACCCCAACTTCGTGGTAGCGACCACAGCACCAGACTCCCTTCAGTTTTATTTGTTGTTGTTTTTTTTAAATAAAATGTTTTATATGTAAATCTATACATGACTCAGATTCTTGTTTGTCCAACCACACAGGGACAATTCTGGGCCCAAAAAGGTTGTTGGGGGTATGTTGGTAATGTGGGAGGAGGGTGCGTTACCTGCTGATGTGGGGAGAGGCATCGTGAAAGGGGTATCTCTCACAGAAAGAACTCCGGTATGTTTTCAGAAATGGCTCGGACACATGCCAGCTGATGGATTGAATCACAAACTTGCTTTTCAATGCTTATGTAGTGTGACTTATGAACAGTTCTCACCCAGGCTCGCAGAGGGACAACTGCGGCCCGTCCGGTCGACTCACAGACACAGTACTTCGAGCCGTCCGCTCCAAAAGGAACAGCAGAGTAGTAGCTCGCAGAGGTACAGGCACAGCAGCGTACTAGCTCGCAAAGGTTGAGAGCTGCGAGCCTTGGGCAAGATGACACCCTACGCGTTCTTGAAGAGGCCCTCAATGAGACTGATTGGCAATACCACACGCCTCCCTCATTTGTACTGAAGTGCGCCACCCTCGCACTCAAAGAGAATTACTTCGAATATGAGGGTAAGCTCTACCTACAGAAGTATGGTACATCAATGGGGAGCGTTTTCGCTCCCAGCATAGCGGGCCTGTATGTTTTCAGCTTCGAGACCAAACATCTGCTCAGCAACAATCAGCCACGTATCCCACATATTAAGTTCTACAAGCGCTACATTGATGACATCCTCCTCATCTGGGAAGGATCGAGCGAATCACTCATCGCCTTCTGTGACTGGCTAAACACATGTGACCCTAACTTACGTTTCACACACAGTTTTGACAGATATCATACCACCTTTCTAGATCTCGACATCCATGCAGTTGCAGGAGGACTCATGAGCAAAACACATTTCAAACCCACTGCACGTAACTCCCTCCTCCACTTTTCCAGCTTCCACCCACGGGCCCTCCGGGAAAACCTCCCGTATGGCCAATTTTTGCGACTTCGCAGAAACTGCAGTGACCCCAAAGACTACAAAATACAAGCCCAAGACCTCTGCCAGAAACTGCACCAACGCGGCTACCCGAGACACATAACCAAGACCGCAAGTAAGAGGGCCAGAAATCAAAACCGAGATGGTCTACTGACAACGTACCCTAAAGAACCCACCCCCCCTCCACTCACATGTGTCACCACTAACAACACAGTGTCCTACAAGGTTGCGCAGATCATTAAAAAGAACTGGAAGATCCTCAACACAGGCCACCTGAAATGGGAACCTCCCCTTCTTTCAACTAAAAGAGCAAGATCCATCAAGGACACCATAGTGTCTACTAGACCAGGGGTCCCCGTCAGACCTCCCAACACGGTGCTTAACGCCTGGGGCCTCCCCAACATCAAGGGGCACTACCCCTGCGGTAACTGCAGCGTATGCCACATCACAGAGACAATCAAATATCTGAATTTGGAACCTGGGAAGATATTGGAGTTACGAAAACACACCAACTGCAACACAGAGAATGTTGTATACCGGATTATATGTCCGTGCAATCTGACCTACATTGGTATGACCACCCGCAAAGTCAAAACCCGTATCTGTGAGCATCGCAGCACCATACGCTGCAAGAAAAACACCACAAAAATGACAAACCACTTCTTGGAAAAAGGCCACATGACCAACGACATGAGATGGGTCATACTTGAAGCCCTGGACAACAACATTCCCAACATCCAGACTCGCCTCCTAGAACAGGAACAAAGATGGATATATCGTCTTTCGAGCCACATCACTGGTTTGAACGATAATATCCCTTGGAACTGCCTGAGAAAGTCCTGACAACCTGATACCACTCCATTATGCCTTAATCTGTAGCTCGTACTGACATCATAGGCTTCCCCATGGTTCGTTCCCATTCCGGCTTATCCGGCCATCTGACACTTCTACTTTCGCATAGGCCCTGGCTCCTACTACACAGCTGTCCGCTGATGCTCATGTCCCCACCCGTGCCACCATTCCCGGGCACTTTATAGAATTGTCTTGTCTCATTCCCAACCAGGCTCGCACTCCTGTGTGGGCACATGGTTTTTGTGTTACATGGTCGCCCTTTCTGCTGTTCCCAGTAATCCTGGGCTCCATTCACACCATCCGCGACTTATTCCTTCACGCATGCTCGCGGGACTCCGTCTGCTCTTCTGAGCAGGCGCCCCTAACCGCTGGCGACCTTACGCGCATGCGCGCTAGCCTCACGCTACTCCCACACGCATGCGCGGTCCACTCGGTAACGCCCTAGCTTGCCAGCATGAACGCACGGATACAATGGCGCTCCTCCCTATTTATTCTCCTCTCCCCCGGGGTCCGTCAGCATCCGGGACTTCGGGAGGCCACAGTAGGTGCAAGGCGATGGTAGCTTCACAACCAAGTAAGGTGTCTCACACTCGCTCTAGCAGGATACCGTCACCTTCCTGCCTACCACGCTTTCTAATCTTGTTATTTCTTTTGCCAACAGATCTGTTGTAAGAAGCGCCCCCCTCCCGCTTCCTGCATAGCGCCTTCACTCAGCCATAGTGTAATTATCCTTTTCCCTTTCCCTCCCCCTGCTATTTCGCGCATTGTGTTTCTTTTATTGAGCCTGTGCCCATCACTTACCTCTAGCGCTTGGAGGCTATATTCAGCCCCTCCCCTTCAGCGCATATTGGGCCTCTCACTTTATACACACCTCATGCAGAGGTTTCGCAACCATTGCCAGTATAATCACTTGGCGCTATTCGTGTGACATTCACCTGTAGTCCTTTGTAGTGCCGCGTTACCAACCACTTGGCACCCCTAGTTCACAGAGCGCTTTGCGTACTACCTAGCATTCCTAATGGTCTTGCCTCCGCCTTTTCGCATAGCAGCATGATACACCTCATATGTATGTGTGTCACCTACGGTACGTTCATTGAAGACAGGTTTGATTATTCACAGCACCTTTAATCTATTTGTATGTTGCCTGCCATCCAGGGCACCAATGTTGATTTCTTATGTGTATTGTGTGCTGTCTTGTTTTCTCCCACAGGTTTGCGCCGCAGTGTCCGCTATTGTGTTGACACCGCGTTCCACACACCTTAGCGAGTGTGTAGGTAACTTATATTTTTAATTTTTTTCACCACGTGGCACTTCACCTTTTGCCACTCACTTCACACTGGTCCTGACGAAAGCTCCTTACTACTTTTATTCGTAAGCTGAAACATGTAGACCCACCACATAGCCAACTAACAGATAATTATTTCTCCATTTAGTTGCATCACATATCTTTTTAATCAATACCCTGAGCCGCCAATAATAAATCTTCTAATGGCAAGGATTCTCAGCGGTATTTTTTAATTATCACCACATCACATTTTTGCACTACACCAGCTCCGCTGTAGTCAGGCGTCGCAGCACAACCGGGAGGCATTCGGCCACCCGGTTGGGGCCCCAATGATGAAGCATGACACCAACCAGGTTGGTGTGTGAGGGGTCTTTTAACCCACTTGGTGGGTTCCCAAACATTGCTTCATTTTGACCGTACCACACTACATTGGGTGTGTCCACCTTTGACAAAGCTTATCTAAATCCAGGGGATACGGACACAACCCCCCTAGTTTTCCCTAGCTCTCCCTTTGTTCTTTACAAATATTGTGGCCAACCATCACTCATTAGATATAGTGGCTTACGCAGCTGCACTCGCATTCATGGACGAGTGACAAGGTACCTGCAACCACGACTCGATGTGCCACATTGCACATGTCCCGCCGCATCATTGCATGTTGTGCATCTGGTCACATGTCCCAAGACGACAGTGGACATGGCTGCATTGGCGTCGACTCATGTCCGAGGGGCGGACAACCAATGCTGCTTGACACTGACCTGTGTTGGTGATGGGCTACCCCGAAGTGAACATGGTTGTTTTCCTACGTTCCTTATTCAGGCATGCTGCTGCATTTGTCTGCATATCGTGGCACTACTCTTGGCCGTACTGACACAAACTTTTTTTATACAGTTTCCACATTTTCACTTGTCTCCAAATGTGTTGTGTCTTGATTTGAATGCCAATGTGTGTGTCACGGACTCTCTGGCTGCCTGCCATACGTGAATTGCTACCCCATCCGGACTGTGGGTTTGTACTTATGCTTTCTCATGTGCCTGTTTTGTACTGATGCTTTTGGATGTTTATCCGCCGCAGGCGAGTGCATTTGTGCCCTGTGTTCGATTGTGCGAATGTTTGTGTTTGGAAAACATTGTGTTGAATGTTGGTGAGCTCTGCTTCCTATGTGTGTGTGCTGCATTGTGTGTGAGATGTCCCTTCATGTGAGGTTTTGTTCACCCTTCTCCCTTTCAGGCGGTGCGGTTTTCTATTCTGAGCTTGTTCAGTGGTGTGATGTTGGTGGGTTGTGTGACTTGTGCTCCTTGTTGGTGTGTTTCATTTTGGCCATGGTTTGTCTGTAGTTTTGCTGTACTTAATTGTGCATGTGTGCCATTGTGCCCATCTCCCCTCATCCCCCCACTCCCTGCTTGTTCTTCTTTCTGGTGCTGTTGTGCCTGTAA
The DNA here is from genome assembly GCF_964204655.1 of Triturus cristatus. Taxonomy (NCBI): domain Eukaryota; kingdom Metazoa; phylum Chordata; class Amphibia; order Caudata; family Salamandridae; genus Triturus; species Triturus cristatus. Next base: position 51,932,183 of record NC_140582.1, on the reverse strand, counting down.
TTTTGTTACTCTACACATAAATACATGTAAAGAACAAATTAGAATAGTTCCTTGATTCTTTTAGATTGCAAAACTTCTCTCTATTGGTTATTTTGGAATTTTCCATATAAACAGTTTTTTTAATATTGAAGGACAGATAGAAGTCAGAAGTCAACACACTGTCTAGAACATTCTACAACACGTGTAGGTTAAAAGTTCATCAATTTTTTTAAACCTAGCGATATTTTTTTGCAACCTTTTCTCGAACATTTAACGGCACGTGCAGGTTAAAAGTTCACGATTGTTTTAAGTTCGAACAGTGCCTTCCAAATGCAAGTAGCAGGTGTGGTTGAGTTGACCAAATTTTATCCTATGCTATGTACTCCACGTTTTGACTGCTTTTTCTTAACCACTCACAAAGATGCTTTTCCACAAAACGAATGTGCACCCTACTTTTAAAAAACAATGCTTTTCATCTCCCAATCAGTAGTTCCCCACCTTTAAACATATCTCTTATTCTACGAACGGACTGCATGAGCTACAGACATCTATCCATACTTCCCAGTTATACCTTCAAAATGCTAGTGTGGATCGTAGGACATAGCTATGTTTTCTGGTGCAAGAGGTATGCAAAACAGAGACGTATTGTCTTAGACCTAGGTTTAAAATGTGGACATTAAATGGTTTGGACAGAGAGGATTGAAGTGGCACCAATTGTTGCCTTTGGTTAAAACCTGTCTGCATCTCCAACACCCTGACCTCATGATTGTGCACTGTGATGGAAACGACCTAGGTACATTGACTGGTGTAGGTTTGGAAATGCTAATAAAAGACACCTTTCGACAATTGATGTTGCGTTTGCCTCAAACTGCCTTTGTATATTCCAATATGAGGCAAAGATAGAAGTGGAAATGGTCAAACCAAATTTTTCCTCACATTGAAAAATCTAGGAAAAATGTCAACAAAGCTGTGTCTGCATACCTCAGAGACCATAGAATGGGGTTGATCTACAACAACAACATACGTTTTGATATGGCTGATATCTACAGAAGTGATGGAGTACACTTCACAGATCTGGGAAATTGAGTTTTACTGAATAACCTGAAGCTGTGCATCCGCACTTATATGTAGCTCCAACTAATAAACACAAGGGCTCTGTTTAGAGCCATCCTATAACTGACAACTTAGGCCTGCTATTTTAGGGCCCGGTAACGGCAACGGCAACTCCCGGACCCTCGCCAACATTTATTCTCCACACAGCTGTGGCACAGCGGCCAGGCCATCTGACTTTGAAGTACAGAGCTCTGGCTTTGATCACCGGCTCTAGCGACAGCTCAGGATAGCACCATGTGACTCTGAGCAATAGCTCACTTAATTTCCACGCCGGCCCCCAGCGCCTGCAGACCCATACGAGTAAGTAGTTTGCACTTTACAAATACCGGATTGATTGGAAACGGCAGAATTGAACTTCACACTCCCTCTGTAGCACCCCCCAATCACCCTACAGACGTCACACTGTTTAAAACAAAGGTTCCTCCTAGTACGTATGCACACATGCTGTCACTACTTGGACAGGTGTGCCGCAGCGGCCAGAAAACATGAGTTCAGAGCACAGGGCTCACAGTTTAATCCCCTGCTCCAGCAGCAGCTCAGCTCAGCATCATGTGACTCTGGGCAATAGCTCACTTAATAGCTCACATAATTTCCACGCCGGCCTCCAGGGCCTTCAGACCCATAGAGGTGAGTAATTTGCGCTTTACATATACCGTATTGATTTACCTTCACACTCCCTGTATAACACCACCTAAGCACCATATACAAGTTACCGTGTTCCAAACAAAACTTCCTCCTACTACGTATCAAATATTGCTGACACTACTTGGACAGGTGTGGCACCAGCGCCCAGAGCACATGACTTCACAGCATAGGACACACAGTTTGGGCTCACGGTTTCATCCCCAAGTTCAGCAGCAGCTCAATTTAGCAGCATGACACTCTAGGCAATACCTCACTCAATTTCCGTACCCCGCACTTTCAGACCAGTAGAGGTCAGTAGTTCAGCGGCTTTATCCCCGAGTCCGGCAGCAGCTCAGCTTACACCCCCAGCACCATCAGACCCGTACGAGTGAGTAGTTTGCACTTTACAAATACCGAATTGATTTGATACGCGCAAATTTACTTTCACACTCCCTGTATAACACCCCTAAGCACCATACACAAGTTACAATGTTCCAAACAAAAGTTCCTCCGAGTAGGTATAACTACATCCTGACACTACTTGGACAGATGTGGCACAGCGGCCAGAGCAAATCCCTTCACAGCATATGACACACAGTTTGGACTCACGCTTTCATACCCGAGTCCGGCAGCAGCTCAGCTTAGCAGCATGAGACAATACCTCACATATTTTCTGTACCCCAGCACTTTCAGACCAGTAGGGTTCAGTAGTTTGTCCTAGTAGGTATGAACACATGCTGACACTACTTCCACAGGTGTGGTGCAACGGAGAGGGCACATGACTTCACAGCATAAGACACACAGTTTGGGCTCACACTTTAATCCCCGAGTCCCGCAGCGGCTCACCTTAGCAGCATCAGACTCTAGGCAATACCTCACTTAATTTCCGTAGCCCAGCACTTTCAGACCGGTAGGGATGAGTAGTTCGTTTTGCACCCCTGTATAGCACACCCTACACACCCCACAGAGGTTACAGTGCTCCTACCCTCCTCTTTCTTACTTTTTTCGCCCTTTTTTCCCCTTACTCGCTTCAACAGAACCACAAAATGGCTGCCAACACTTCCTAGTTTCAACCTATCGCACCGCTCGCAGCCAATAAGCAGCAAGCTCATGCTCGTAACGCCTCAGCCAATTAGATGGCAGAATTCCCAAATATCGATATCTGTAAATTTCGATATGTCTCCAAAACTACTGAACGGATTTACACCAAATAAACAAAAGCGTGCTTTCTAGACCAAGATCCTTCTCCCTGCCAAATTTGGGGTAATTCTGTTCACCCGTTCGACCTGTAGCCTTATCTAAAGTTTCCTATGGAAATTGCATGGAGAAAACACATTTTGGGACCCCCCTTTTTTCTCAACCCCCCCCTTGATGAATTACCCCCAAACTTTCAACATAGGAGCTGATATGAACAAAGAATTAGTTAGGAAAATTTCATGACGATTCATCAAACGACATCAAAGTTATAAGCAAAACAGTAAATGCTTTTCCTATGGAAACTTGGTCCTAACTATAACTACCTACTGGTGACTGCCAGTAGCTAATGTGTATATATACATATATATATATATACATATATACATATATATATATATATATATATATATATATATATATATATATATATATATATATATATATATATATATATATATATATATATATATATATATATATTCACTGAAAAAACCATAGGTTTCAGGGGTGTTATAGTTAGCTGGACTTTTCACTTGTACAAAACCATTGAAATTCCCCCGTTATAGTTAGTTCAGCTAACTATAACTCGCGCGCCCGCAATGCACTGCTGATGACGTCACATATTACATCACTCATGACATGGTCAGTGACATCACTCATGACATCACTGATGACATCTCAAATGACATCACTGATGACATCACTGATGACATCATCCTTGTGATAGAGTGGCAGACCTCCTCTCACCCTAATATAACCTTTGATACACACATTCAAAAATAGAGACATATTACACTCCAAGGCGCATATCGCATAGCACGCGCTAGTGCCTGTGCTATCTCGCGCTCTCCAATGAATCTGTCATTGCGCACAATGTATTGCATATTATATTTCACGCCCGGTTCATCTTATATCACACTTTTTGGTGCATAGTTTATACCATACACTATATCTAGTTTTCATTTTCAATCGTGCTCTCAGGACTATGTTCTATATAACACTGTGTTCACCTACCCTTTTCACGGGCATTACATTTTGCGATAGGGGGTGGAGGGTCAGGGGGTGTTTCTGCCAAGTGAGCCCGGAGTCACAGTCACAAACGTCCTCTTCTTCCTGAATAAAAGTGAGATTATGCTGCATACTTGTTCATATTTTAAGTAGTTCGCACAGACTCAATGTTTTAAAAACAATAAAGTTCCTAATACCCGCCTTCTCTGAACAGTTAGCTTGCTGCCCCACCCCCCTCCTCCCTATCCTCTGTTGTGTGAATCCATGGAATAGCCTCCTCCCTCCTGCCATGCATGGTCTGATGTGCTGCCACTGCCCTCAATTTAGTATGATGTACCAGTCCACTCCTCCTGCCCTCCATTGCCCAATTCTATGCCCCATCATTGACCTCCTGCTTAAACTCTGTGCTTAGCTTGCTGCCCCTATTCTCCTTCCCCCTGCCCTCTGATGTCTTTGTGCATGCCCCTGCTCCATCTTTTTTGCCCCATGGACCTGCCACTCCTATCTACTGAGTGTTCTGTTGAGCTGCCACTCCCCTCCCACCTGCCTAGCATTGTCAGATGACTGTAACCTGTCCCTGCCACCTCCACCCTGCCTGTCCACATGCCATGCCCCTATCCTCTTCCTCCTGTCCTACATGGTCCATTGTACTGCCACACCCTTCTGCCCTCCCTGGTCTGTTGTGCTGCAACTGCTCCTCCTGCCTGCCCCATGTGGTCTGTTGTGAGGTCCCTTCCCCTGAACTTTCTTGTCTGTGCACAGGTCCTGACCCTCCCTTCTATCCTCCATCGTCCTTTGTGCATGCCCCTGCACCCTCCTTCTTGCCCATCATAGCCATTGGTCTTCTGTGCTGCCATGGCCCCTCCCACCTTCCCTGTGTGGTCAGTTAGCTGCCCCTGACCCCCTCCCACCTTCCCCCCATGGTCTGTGTGTATGCCATCACAGTCTCACTGTTGCTCTTCATGGTGTGTCTTGCTTCTAGTGTCCATCCTACCTGACCTCCATGGCTATCTTGCTGCTCCTGCCCTGCCCCCTTGCCCCCAGCCCTCTGTTTACATGTGAAGACCCCTACTCCCTCCCTCCTGGCTTGTCAGTTCCATTGTAATGCCCCTGATCCGTCCCTACTGCCCTTTATGGTCTGTAATGCTGCAGCTTTCTCTCCTGTCTGTCCATTATGGTCAGCTAGCTACCATTGCCTCTTGCCCCTCTGTTCTCTGTTGTCCATGTGCATGGTCCTGTCCCCTCCCTCTTGCTTTCTATGGATTGTTGTGCTGCACTCCCGTCCTGCATGCCCTGTGTGGTGTATTGTGCTGCTGCAAACCCTGATGCCTGCCCTGCAGGGTCAGTTTGGTGCACCTCTCCATGTCCCTCTTGTCCTCTGTTATCCAAGTCCATGTCCCTATCCCATTTCCTTCCATGATCCAATGTACCATACTTGCGAACATTTTGAACTTGGTAAGAGGGAGATTTTGAAAAAAAACTGGGGTATTGATTTTCCCCTTTGAGTTACATTGAAAAAGAGGATATTGTAGACAGGAGACAGATCAAATAAAGCCCATTTGAGCTTAAAAACATTGGACGTTTCCTGGCTGAATCGGGTCTGTTGGCATGTATGGTTGTACTACCATTGCCTCTTCCTTCTGCCCACAATGGTCTATTACATTGCCACAGCCTTGAAGGAGGGTAGATTTTGTATCACAGGGGGCCCCTGGCCCGTTCTGTCCACACCTGATCTCTGGTTTAAAGGCAGAGCGTCAAGTTAGGAGAACTGAGGAGATTTTGTACATGAATATATTGAATTCCCGTACAATACCCATTATTTTCTGCTTGCTCTATGGAACTTACGATAAGCGATTGGCCTGAGAGACTGACCTTTTCACCCAGTCCATTGTCAGCATTAAGTGGGTAAATGACGAAATGTCTGGTAAAATCTGCAGACGAAGCTTTTGGGTAGCATACGTAGGTAGATGTAGCGTGCAAAGGAGCCCACAAAATGATATAAAAAGGGAGCACCCACAGATATCGACGGACTACCTCGCCGTCTGTATGTAGGTTAACAGGCTGTGCAGGTTTTCCCCAAGAGCTGGGAGCTCTTGTCTTCCTTTGCTTAAAATGTCTTGCTCTGCTTTGCTTGAAGTATCTTATTCTATTTTACCTATATGAAATGTCATGTTATGTTTAACCATTGTTCTCTTTACTTTTGCATTTAAAAGATTTTGTATTGTAATTGCAGGAATGCTTGCTCTAAGAGTAAACGTGAGTGTTCCTAGGTAACATTTTCCTTGGTGTAACTTGTTTCTCATGATGCATTTATAGATGTGTTTTCTCTCTCTCTCTGTCAGTACATTAATTGAGATACAGAGAATATCATGACAGCTGTATGATTATCTGGATTCTGTATTTTGTACTTTATGTCTCTATTCTGCGGTTTCTTTGAAGTTGTATCTTCTCATTAAACTGCCATTGTATTCTGCCACCAATTCCATGTCTCATATGTCTGTTTTCTTCATTTTTGGAGCAAGCGTTCCTAGGCACCCCGGCTCAAATTAAGGTGCCCCTTTTGTCCCTGACTCACTCTCCTGCTCAGTTCTGTGGTGGCTCCCGGGGCTCTGGGGACCGCCTCTAGCTTCCTTGACCCGTAATAGATCTTCCCTCCAACAGCCTCTCTTGCAAGTCCTGTATTGTTGGTTTGTTGCCCCTGCCCCCCTTTCCACTGCCCTCCATAGTCTGTTGTGCTTCCACGGCCCTTCCTGCCTGCTCAGTGTGGTTAAATTGTTGCCTTTGCACTCTCCTACCTGCCTTCAATTTTCAGAGTCCGTGCCCCTGGCCTTTGCCTCTCAACAGTATCCCAATGAACAACTAGATTGCTAACATTCTATATTTATTACAAAAGTGTGGAACGCCTGACATCATCTTGATGTAATCAAAACTGTAATACCTAGAGCATTTCCTTTAGAAATTACATATATGAGAGGGTCTTATTGGCATCAAAATTATGGTTAGTGCTCTAAAAGACTAAAATAAGGACATTTTGTCTGAGTTTTCAAATAGCGACAAAGCACTTTTAAATTATTTGTTATCTTTATGTTTTTTTATCCAGTTGACCACTTGATTAAATGTTGCACTTAGGGGAGAGGATGTGGTGTTACTTCCAGAACTGCAGACTTTGCAACTGGGGAACCAGGTTAAAGTTTCTGCTTCAGCTCGACATTCTGTGATTCTGGTCAAATCACTTAGTCTCCCCATGTCTACAACCAAAATGAATATGTGCTTGTGTAATGTAACCAATGCTCATGTAAAGAACTCAAATACCTGACAAGTCTGCAATATATAACACTGCAAAAACACTAAATAATAAGTGTTTTGCACACTTCTGTTATTGGGCTATATTTGGGCTACATCTGGGTGATTTTGGGCTACATTTGGGCTCTTTTGTCTCCGGTGGCCATCTTGGGAGATTTATTTGTTATGAAGTTTCCTAATTTCCTCATGTACTGCAGTCTCCTCAGTAGGAAATGCTTTCAGTTTTTTACGTTGATTCCATCATGAAGGTATTCAGATATGTCACACATTTGCCATAAATTCTGAATGTTAGCACTCTAGTTGCTCATTAGATCACTGTAGTAAAACTACTGTTCACCATGGAAGTCTGCTCCTGGTATTAAAAGTGCATGTTTCAGTCTGCATGTCAGAATTTTTTCATGAAATAGAAGAGGATTTGAGAAGTCACTCAAAATGTGCCCTCATTTTCTTTCTTCAGCATTAATGATAATTTCTATGGCAAAATGAACCCCCTCATTGTGTTCCTTTTTAAATTAAATGTTTTAAGTGTTACCAGTTTATTCCAATCAAGATGGCTTCAGGTGTGCCATACTTTTGTCATAATGAAGACAGTAAGCGCTCTAGTTGTTTTTAAGAACATTCTGGGACATTCTGTCATTGGGCTATACTTGGGCTACATCTGGGTGATATTTGGGCTACATTTGGGCTCTTTTGTCTCTGGTGGCCATCTTGGGAGACTTATTTGTTATGAAGTTTCCTAATTTCCTCATTTACTGCAGTCTCCTCAGTAGGAAATACTTTCAGTTTTTTACTTTGATTCCATCAAGAAGGCATTCAGATGTGTCACACATTTGCCATAAATTCAGAATGTTAGCACTCTTTTTGCTCATTAGATCACTGTAGTAAAGCTACTGCTCACCAGGGAAAACTGCTGCTGGTATTGAAAGTTCATGTTTCAGTCTGCATGTCAGAATTTTTTAATGAAATAGAAGAGGATTTGAGAAGTCACTCAAAATGTGCCCTAATTTTTCTTTCTGCAGCACTAATCATACTTTTTATGGAAAAATGAACCCCCTCATTTTGTTCCTTTTGAAATTAAATGTTTTAAGAGTTACCACTTTATTCCAAGCAAGATGGCTTCAGGTGTGCCATACGTTTATCATAGGTAGGACTGTTAGCGCTCTAGTAGTTCTTTGGAACACTCTGGGAAGCTGCAGTAGAACACAAAGGAATCAACTGACAGTCTCTGCCCTTGTTGGATGTACATGTTTTACTGAGAATGTCAGACTTCATTCTCACATGACTGAGAAAGATAATGTGAATTTACAGAAAATAAGCTCTCAGTTTAGCTTATAGATCACCTTCCAAACCTCTGTGGTAAAAGCATGAGAAAATATTTTTCTCTCAATCATGATATCCCAGCAGAAGGCTTTTTCACATGGTGAAATCACCTTAGAACATACCACAATTCCTAAAATGAGTATGGTACCATCAACAAATGATTTATAATGTAACTAAAGTCTTAAAACCTTCTATTAACTGCAATGCTTTTTAATGAGGTGCTATCATGTATATTGGTCCCAAGATGGCTGCCAACACTTCTTGGATGAAGTGCTGACAGCCAATCAGATCTCAGGATGAGATGTGTGGTTAGGCTCCGCCCACATATATAAATGCTTTTAAATGCTATTTTCTCAGGAAATACTGAACAGATTTACACCAGACCTGCAAAAGGCACTTCCTTGACCTGAGGACTACCTCTCTGCCAAATTTCAAGTAAATCTGTTCAGCCGTTCGGGCTGTAGCCCTGTCTAAAGGTCCTATGGAAAAATGCATGGGAAAAACGCGTTTTGGGACCCCCCTTTTATCTCAGCCCCCGCTTGACGAATCCCCCCGAGACTTTCAGGGTAGGAGAGGAGCGTAGCGCCCCACCTATTTTGAAAAATTCGCGAGGATTCGTCGACCGGCGCCAAAGTTATTCAAAATAGAATGTTGCGGATTTCCTATGGAAAAGGGGTCCTAACTATAACTACCTACTGGCGACCGCCAGTAGGTAATATATATATATATATATATATATACATATATATATATATATATATATATATATATATATATATTCACTGAAAAAAACATGGGTTTTACAGATGTTATAGTTAGGAATTAGCATTTTAAAAACCTTAGAAATTCACTGAAAAAAACATAAGTTTCAGGGATGTTATAGTTAGTTGGACATTTGACTCATATAAAACCAGAGAAATTTGCCTGTTATAGTTAGTTGAGCTAACTATAACTCGCACGCCCGCAATGCACTGGTGATGACTTCGCATATTACATCACTCATGACATGGTCAGTGACTTCCCTGATGACAGGACTGATGACATCTCAAATGACATCAATGATGACATCGCTGATGACATCCTCCAGTGAATGTGTGTTTCTGTAAAGTTTAAATATTTTTCATATATATCTGTGCCAAGGTGTATTGAACAATTCTGTAAATATTCATTGTATGATTGAACACAATAAAAAGAATCGCAAACTATGAGTGTGGGGAATTTGCGATCCATATTTTCAAGGGCCAATTTAAATGCTTGTAGTTCAGCTCGCTGAGCTGTACAATCTCCTAGAGATTGCGTTTTTGTGACCATTGGTCTAAATTTGCCATCGAGCATACGACATTTAACGATCGCGCATGCTGCACTATAAGCTTGCTTACCCTCCGTAGTGGGTTGTGCAGATCCGTCAGTATAAATTATAAATTCGTTAAGAGGGAGAATTTCAGTAGGCAGAGGAAATTCGTGCTCGTATTGCAGGAATGCTTGTGTTTTTAAATAAGGATCAAAAACATATTTAACATCAGTCACAGCAAGAGAATTAACCCATTGTATCCATCTTGGATGTAAAGCTTTTGCATTCGGAATACTTGCTTTTGTAAATGCCTCTAAGGCTGGTACAGGGGTAACGACCGTAATGTGTTTCCCTTGTGCTAAGGCTTTTTCTTTTGCTACAGCGGTTTGAACTGCTTTTGAGAATTTTTTCTGTCAGTGTAAATTTCATTTCTGCTTGCGCATATAAATATGATTTGTATGCAATTGGTACTTTTTCACCCTCGTTAAAAGTTAAGTAGGTGAATCCGCATTGACCCGGAATGATTCGGATCACTAAGTTGCGTTTGTTTACGCATGTTTGTAAGTCTTTTGTTGCTAACATGTCAGTGAACGCAGGATATCTGTGTGTTCCTGTGTCCAATGTGTGATCTTAAAATCAGGTTTGATTAATTCGTAGAGAGGTTCAACCCTTTCTGCGTAGTTTGGAATGTATGTTCTTCCAAAATTTAGGAAACCTAGAATCGACTGTAAGTTTTTCATTATTTTTGGAGGTTGGAGGAGTGCACACTTTTCAAAAAAGTTGGCTGCCAGGCTTTTGCCTTCACTTGATAGTTCATATCCTAGGAAAAGATTGTTGAGATGGGCAATTCTTTATTTTTTTTTATTGAATTTATAACCTTCAGAGGTGAAGCCCAGTATAATGGTATTCACCCTGTTCAAGTGCCTGTTCAGGTCATCGTCTGTCAGATAGATATCATTGACAAATGACAATGCCTCGTCATCATAAATTTGTAGTAACTCTGTTACCCTTGCTGAGAATAACCCTGGACTATTCTTGAATCCCTGAGGGAGACAACAGAATTGACGCTGGGTCCCCATTATTGAGAAAACTGTCAAATACCTACTTTCAGGTGCTATGTTTTGACCAAAGAAACCGTTAGAATTATCTAATGTGGTTTTATATTTTTTACGTGCAATGTTATTCATTAATGCTGTACTATGTGCATTTTGCACTGCAAATGATTTACAAAAAGAGTTTGAGTCTGTACTCCAAAACTAGACGATATGTATTGTCTAGTTTGGAAACAGGAAACAAAGGATTGTTCATTGATGAGGTGCAGGTTTCAATCACCCCTTGGTATTCAAGTTGATCTAAGATCTCCCTGACCTGTCTTTTAGCTTCTTGCTTAATTGGATACTGCCTTTGTGCAGCTGGTTGATTATTTAACTGGATCTTATGGTGAGGTGAGTCCTCATCCCATCCTACATGATTTTTGTATAATGTTGTGGCTTGGGTCACTGCCCATTTCTTGGCATAAGTATATTTTAAATGTACTGGAACATGGTTAGAAAAGGCTTGCATAAGGATGTTTTCGCCATGTGGGCACTCTCTGGCAAATGCTGGTGGCCAGTCCTGTTCCGCTAGAAGTATATCATAACCCTTTGAAAGTCGCTCCCAAAAGAGTGCTTTCACTTTTCTTGGTATGTCTCCATCCATCCGGAGTGTTATTTCATATAACCTTTGTGGAGAACTCACCCTGGTGTCTGCAGTCTCAATTTGAATGTCTTCATTCAGGTCCACTGTCTCCATAAGTACCTTCTGGTTCTGGCGAGCTATTGACACTTCTGCTGCGCTTTCCAACATTACCTGAGCCCATTCTCCGTTCTTGAGTTGTGTTCTCAGAATCCTCGGCATGTCTAATCTTCAGACCTGCTACTTTCTTCTTGGAGAATTGAGGTTTTGGTTTGTTTTTCTGAACATGTTGATCGTCTTTGGACTTCAAGCGTTCTTCTTTTTGATCTGATCATCCCCTTCTTTCGGATGTCTGTGACAATATCTGAAAGGTACGAGAGGAACGTGTATCAGTATCTTGATACCTGTCAGGTTTTCTCAATAGTTTCCCTAATCCTAAGGTCATACCTCCTTTCAGAGGGCTCCTTTTGAGGAGACCTACCTCGGGATTGAGAATCTTTCTCTTTTGAATGTTGTTTGTTATTTTCCCACTTCTTTTTAGAAGAGGTAGGATTGTTTTTAGTAAAGGCCTTTTCAGGACTTTCAGACGGTTGTGGTTTAATTCTATCAAATTTTGTATCTGATTAAGTAATTCTACGTCTGACATTGCTACAATGTCCGGATGAGGTGTGTAGCCGGCTAAAATCGGCCATGTTGCTCCTGGTCTACCTAGTGGACCGAGCCTGGTAATGTGATTGTAATGTTTTAGGGCGCCTTTAAACCAGAGATCATGCTCCTGGTATGTGAGTGGAATTTTAATATCCTTGAAAGGAATATATTCCTCAGGTGGTTCATCTTCTTTTCTAGAAGTGAAACGTTTTAGTAACTGGATTGGATTCTGGGAATGCTATCCATGAATAGAATACCTCTGTCTGGTGTGATTCATGTGCCACTATCACAAAAGCTGTTTTACCACCTTTTGGTGTTAGGCCATGTTTTATAGGTTTTAGAGTAATGGCTCTCCTTAAATTTGAAGCGATGATTTTCGCATTTTCATCGGTTTCATTAAAACCTGTATAATCAAAAGCTGCTGCGACATCGTCGGGTACAGCTCCACTGGTTCCAGTGTTATTATCCCCCTTTAGGGACATTTGTTTAATGAAAATTGCAGAGCAAGTTTCAAGGGAACAAAGATAAGGTGCACAATATTTTGGAACACTGTATCCTTCAACGTTGAACAAACCAAACAGCTAATACATAGGATTTTTGTCCTACTCAGCTATGGCGGATAGTATCCCTACCCCCTCCAGATGTCTTATGGGGTATTTATGAGTAGGGGTCTCTGAGAAAAGCACGACTGAGTTATTTCAGTATCCAGCATTAAATTAGTGCTTTACCAAACCATTGGGCACCATGTAGTGTAGTTCCTATATCCCTGACAGGCTGTGCGCATTGGAATAATATACACTATAGTTTTGACATAGGAATGAGGTCATTATTATAAAGGAACAGGGGTCCCATTCAATTCGAGTAAATTAAAGTGCCACAATTAGTTCAATGAAAAATTGGGTTTTATGTTTAAAGACAATGCAAAAATAACTAAAAAATTACTGTAAATAGTGAGAAAATTAATAAAACAGTGAGTGAGTTGGTGGCAGGGTAATAGGAAATCAGCCGATTTCCGGTACCCAGGCAAGTGATTTTAAAAAGGTGACTTTTTGGTGCTCAAAGGTAATTGTTATCAAAAAGTCAATAAAACATTTCATACTCCGACATTTCAATTTTGTAATACACTGGAGTTTAGAAATGATTGTCGACGACGTTTCGATCCCTTAACACGTAGTGGGATCTCTTCAGGACAAGGAAATGATAAATAATTGCCTGGGAGAAAGCCTAGTGGGGAGGGGGAGAAAAAATAAAAATATGCAAAGTTAGGAAGAGAGCATAGGAAGAGTAAAGAGGGGCGAGAATAGCTAGAGGGTAATATGCGAGAAGGGAGGGATGTTGAGGGGGTGGTACAAGAATTAAAAATTAATAAAAGGGGGGGTGGTCGGAACTTACAGTGAGAGGATGACCCAATCAATTAGTAACTGTTGCGCAGCCGCGCCAGCCAAAACTAGACGATCCTAGTGTTGTAGTCCGGAATGAGGTATAGGCAAGAAATAGAGCCTGTGGGGAAGAGGGAGAGTCAATGCGGGGGAGGAGTGAGGGAACGTAGGGTGCAGGTGGAGGAAGGTTGTGCAAGGGCTTACCAGCGATAAAAAGCGGGAAACAATTAGGATGAAGCGCCCCGTCAAAAAACCGTCACAGCCTGGGCTCGACGGATGTCAAAATTCCGTGTGGGCTGATAGGTGAGCCTGGAGAAGAATAGGAGGGTTAGGAGGGGGTGAGGGAGTGACTGAATGTGTGAGTAAGGGGAGACAAGCGGGTTACGGCTTACCAGGGGAGCGGCGAAGAATAGGGAGGATTGGTCCAAAAGGGCGAGTCAGGTCTGTGTTGTACACGATAGGAATTCCGAGGCAGCCCGGTCGGGCTTGTCGATGGGTTCGAAAACCTACATTCTGCGGGGAGAAGGAAGGAATAGTGAACTCGGAGGTGGTGGGGGTCGGTATTGTAGTTACGGGACAAGAGGAATAAAACTCACCGTGGGGCGGTAGTCCGGGAAATAAGCGAAGGAATTAGTTAAATAGTTACGATGCAAGCCGCATAACCCACGAGGACCTGTGAAAGGGAGGGAGGGAATCGAGTGAGAAAGGGCGAGTAATGTGGGGGAGGTGAGAAGTGATCGAGCGAGTGTGTCTTACCTGGGGAGCTCGCGAGGATCAGGCTAAGCGTCAGGGTGCGGGCTGTGTGAATGGAGCCTCAGTGGGACGGAAGTGCACTGGTGAAATGGAAACGCCCAGTAACCGAAAGCGAAGAGGGCCATGGTGTGGTGGAAAAAGAGGGCGGCCATGATGGAATGGTCAAGGAAGCCAATAGAAACAAGGATTGCGAAGGTAACCCAGATAGGAAATTAGTAGTAAGGAAAGTAGCGCCTCAGGATGAGGGGCGAGGAGCAGTAGGGAATGGAGGAAAGGGGGGATAAGTTAGTATAATGTTAAAATACTTCAGTTATAACAAGGGAGTGGAAGGAAAGGGGTTAGAGGGCATGGAAAGGTCAAAGAATTGCTCGGTACTTGGTACATAGATTTAGAGAGAAAACACATTTCAGTAATTTTACGCATGGTAAAGTGTACACAAGGAGATATTCATGGATTAGAGTAGATTAGACCAGTCCTCAAGTCGGTTCAGTCCAGAGTGATGGCTATCACAGCGAATTATCCATTTGAGTTCCTCTTTGTTGAGGACAGATGCAATGTTCATGTTCCTTGTGGACTGTGTGATAACGCTGATCACCTGCCATCTCAAGTCGTCCTCGGTATGATTAAGTTGTGTGAAATGTTCAACAAGAGGAGCGTTAGCCGTCTTGCAGCGGATTCTGCTTCTATGTTGGCAAATGCGAATCCTAATTTTCTGCGTCGTTTGTCCCACATAGATCAAATTGCACGGGCATGTTATGGCATATATAACATTAATAGTGTTACAATTAGAAAAATTGTTCAAGATGACGTTAATGTTAGCATGCACGAAGGTTTTAGTATCCAATGTGAGGCAGCAGACACTACAGTTAGTACATTTGAAATGGCCCACTAGTCGTGGTAGATTGCAAAAGGTTCTCAGGGTAGAGTCCCTGTTTGGTTCTGGAATTGCGGCCCTGACTAGATGATCCTTAATACTTTTGTTCTTTTTAAATGCAAAGATAGGGCACTCTATACGGAGGTTTCCAGCATTCAGTGTAGGCCAATGTCTCTTGATACATTTTTTCACTATGTTAGAAATAGGTGTAAAGGTGGTGACACACACGAGTTTGTCGTTCTGTTTCTTATCCTTGGGAGTGAGTAGGGTTTCCCTCGGGCAGTACCAGGCTCTTTTAAGCGATCTCTTGACTAATTTACGTGGGTAACCTCTGTCAGTCAATTTTTTGAGTAGCAGGTTAGCTTCAGAGAAATAGTCTTGTTTGAAGAAGCAATTGCGCCGTATCCGCAAGAATTGTGAGTATGGAAGTGAGTCGCGAAGGGCTCTGGGGTGGTGACTGCTGTATGCCAAAAGAGTGTTTTTCTCAGTGGGTTTGCGGTAAAGGGTGGTGTAGAGACCCTCGTTATGAGCAATGATAGTGAGATCCAGGAAGGCTATTTGTTCTTTACTGCTGTTAACAGTAAATTTTAAACCATTGCTGTGATGATTAAGCCAGTTATGGAATTGAGCTAGGTGGTCTGTGTTACTGTTCCATATAAGGAAAATATCATCGATGTAACGTTTCCACTCTTGTATGTAGGGCCTGAAGGGATTATGGGGGGATAGTATGGTATTGGTTTCCAGCCAATCCATGTACAGTATCGCGAAATTTGGAGCGAAAACTGCGCCCATACTGGTTCCTTTAACTTGTTGGTAAAATGTACCATCAAAAAGGAAGAAATTCTTTGCGAGGCAAATTTTGAGAAGGTGAATGATGAAAGAGGTGGGGACTGAATGAGGTTGTGGCCTAGTATTAAGAGTGGATCTTATTACGTCAATGCCTTCATCATGGGGAATGTTGGTGTAGAGTGACTCCACATCGAGGGTGCAAAGGAGATCGCTGAGGGGGTTAAAGGGAAGTCCCTCTATAAAATTTATCATGGCCATGGTATCTTTAATGTAGCATCGAGTGACAGGAACGAAGTCTCTGATAAAGAAATCGATATAGCGACCCAATGGTTCCAAGATTGAGCCACAACCCGACACAATGGGGCGACCCGGGGGGGTGGTGGGGTTCTTATGTATCTTGGGCAGGGTGTAAATTACTGGTGTGCGGGGACTTTTGGTGTTGAGAAATTGAAATTCATTCTTGGTCAGAAAGCCTTGGGTTAGGCCTTCTTCAGTGATATCAAGAATGAGTTTTTGAATATCTTTGGTGGGATCAGAGGGCAATCTCAGATAGTGGTCTGTTCTAGAGAGTTGTGTCAGTATGCCCTGTTTGTAGGAGTCAGTGTTTTGGATGACAATCCCTCCTCCCTTGTCTGCTGGTTTGATGGTCAGGTCATTCATTCTCTTGAGATTCTTCATAGCTTCTTTCTCGGTCAATGAGAGGTTGTAAGGGATGTACCTACGTTGGTGTTCAAGTGTGGCGACTTCGTTTAAAACCAGCTTTTCAAAAGTTAGAACTTCAGGTGGGATACTGTACAGAGGCGGGGAAAAGGTAGAGGGAGGGCGAAATGTGGTAAATGCTGTTGAAGTGGTGAATGGTCTGTTTTCAAAGAAGGCCTGAAGGCGAATCTTTCTAAAGAACCGTAAAAGTTCAATTTGAAGTTGCAGATAATCAGGTCTAGTGGTTGGAACATATGAAAGTCCTTTGCTAAGTAATGTGATTTCTTGCTCAGAGAGAGAGTGAGTAGAAAGGTTAAAAATTGGAATAGTTTGATATTCACCCATAGTGACTGCGGTCGCTGAGTTAGGGGAGTCAATGGTGGGAATAGTGTTACTCACCATTGGTAATATCGCTGGCGTGTCTGTCTGTCCCCAGGGGTACTGTGCCAACGTGGGAGACGTGGTGTTCCGCGGCTGGGTTGGCGCCCCCGGTCTTGCCCTAAAAAATTATCAGGGTTGTTAGGTCTGGTTCTGGATGTGCTGGGGCCTTCAGTGGAGTCAGAATTATCTGAAGACTCAGCCGAAGTCTCAGAAAAACCAACTACGTGTTGCTGTTTGTTAAATCTACCCCAGGGTCGCTGTGTTCTAGGACCTAGGTATGCCCTATTGGTGTAAAAATCCTCAAGTAGATATGGATATGTCCTTTCTACTTTGTAATTCTTGATGTCTCTCTTGACTTTCACAATTTTTTTGTTTTGTTCAATGCGATGAAATTCAGATAAAGTTTTCTCAACTTTGTCCATTAGGTTCTTAGCGTCAGTGAGGGTACTATTCTCTTTAATCTGTTTTTCTATATCCTTAATTTCTAACTCTAGTTTTTTTGCTTCTTCAGTGGCAATATCAATGCCCAAGACCATCCAGTGTCTTGAGCATGTTGTTCCAATATGGCTAAAACCCGTCAGATACTTCTTAATGTCAGTGAAGACTCCTGGGATATTTCGGACTTGAAGCCCCTGGGGAATTGTGTTTGATTTCAAGTATTCAGTTAACATACGAATCATTAGCTGGAGTCTAATAAATTTCTTGGTAGATTTTTCTAGTTGCTCAAAGATCGTGGTTGCAGTGATGTCAGTACTTTCCGTAGTCTCAGTGAAGAGAGAGGGACCTTCTAATATTCTTTTTATATAATCATCTGAGTAAAGGGGAGCGTGTTGTGCCATGCCCAAGGAAGGAGGAGGGGTGGAGAGGGAGGGGGGAAGAAGGTAGGCAACCGGAATTGTAATAAGTAAATACAAAAAATTACAAAAGGTTACAACTCACTGAAAAGGAAGTGAGTGGGAGTAAATTCTAGCAAATCCTTGCAATCCAGCGATTGCGCAAGGGACATTTATAAGGAACAAGGAGACCCTAGGAGTCAGAAGGGACCAAGGGTGTAAATATTATTATAAAGGAACAGGGGTCCCATTCAATTCGAGTAAATTAAAGTGCCACAATTAGTTCAATGAAAAATTGGGTTTTATGTTTAAAGACAATGCAAAAATAATGAGGAATGAGGTCAGCATGTCTCTATCGAGTACATTAAACATAATTACTTGTGTGTACCAGCTAACTCAGAGGTCACTAGAAACTTCTCGAATGAACAAGAAGGAATTCGTTTCTAACAACCACATAAACATGACAATTTTGCTTCCCTTAGAATCGGAGCAATCTCAGAATCGTGGAAACAATAGATAACAGTTTCACTCAGTAAATCGTGCATGCTTCGTTTCTACAGAGTAAAACAGAAATAGATAGACGGACGTTTCAATAAAAAGGGTTTATTGAACAGTCTTATTTCTCGTGCAAGAGATATGAACTGCTACAATCGTAAGACAGAATGCGAAGTATAATACGTACAGCGTTAGCAGTAAGATAAAATAATACTGCAATAGCATGGTTTATAGCTATGACAGATATTCATAAAAATACATACATAAATACCACAGGCTAAAATTTTAATACTCATCTGATGCTTCTAGCTAGTTCTACCCCAGTGTACCTAACCTAAGTGTAGTACGAGGTAAGAAGTATGTGCTGTTTGTCTATAGTCTAGGTTAGCTATAGTTGCCAAGATTTGCCAGAAGTCCCTCTAGGTTATAGTCCGCTCCATACCTTAGAATGAGTGAGGTTGGAATCTCTTTCTGAGTCTCAATCTCTAACATCCCGCAAGGGGATTCAGAAACATTGGAGCTGGATTCTTTGCGAGGAGGATGACAGCATCTGGTCAGTGTGTCAGGCGGGGACTTGACTTCCTTCCGAACTTGCCGTGGCGAAGCACGTCGTGCAAGTAGGCAGCCGAACCGTGGTTTGCCATGGTAAGTGAAGGTATTTTTATACCTTGAAGGTGTTTAGGAAAGCCAGTATTGACATAAAAGTCGGGCAGGAGAACATCATGAATGAACCCCTAAGGAATAGATGTTCATGCATAATAAATGAGTTATTGGAGAAATATCCGAGCAAGGGGAAGTCCTAAAGGCTTAAGAGTCTGGTTTTCCAAGAACTCGTTGTGACGTAGATGAATGGATGTAGGTGGCCATGCCTGTATTTGGTTAGCATGGGTAATGCCTAAATAAGGGTAGGATTTCTATGCCTAAATATGGGCAATGCGAATCGTGCCTATATAAGGACATAAATCTAGAAACCTATATACGGTATCTAAATCGACACACAACAAGGTAATCTGCAAATAGCAAACTAGTAGCAGTGGAAATTTACAATAAAATATTCAATTGCAATCTGCTCCTAATAATCATATGCATGAAAGGTGTTCAAGTGCAAGACATGGATACCCATTTCCATATCGATTCCTAATTTGATAGTCATGAGCCCCAATCCTCAATTCAAATTGATAAACGCCACATGTATAACACAAAGTCATCAATGGCCAGATGAAATAAAGTCAAAACCACAACAGTGTAGAAATTTTGACCAGACAGGAAAATATCCTACGGAAATATTCTACCTATGGAACCAAAAAAAGATACAGAATTCAAAATGCGAATGAAAGACAGCTAAACTTATAAATATATACATTTCATTAATAGTCAATCCCAAATGTGGTCATATATGTGTATGTGGGTGACATCATGATACATAAAGTCTGAGGCAATTAGGTGGTTCCAAAAGTCATCCATGGGGAGAGGCTTACTCGGCCATCTAATTTAAAGGATCCATCGTCCACAAGTAGTGTTAATTTTCAAATGTAGACATGTAGCCTGCCATCAAGGTTGGGACCCCCTGGTTTGACCGTTCCCAGCAGAATGATCATTTTGGACTTGCATCTGCATAATTCAAGTTCCTGATCACCCTTGTGTGGATGAGCTGTGAAATGTTTAATTCCATAATAACGCTAACATTTGGGGTCTCCCTGATGCAATTCCCAAATTTTTTTAGCCATGGGATAATATTTCGCCTGATTTTGTATTGCCCTCACTTGTTGTAGATTACAAATGTTCACTTTGTTATATCGTACTTCCAATGTTTTTTGTTTAAAAGTCATACTCCAAAACATATACCTGTCGTCCAACTGAGAAATCTCAGCCGTGATACCAGTCCCTCCCTGACCCTACTACGCACACTGGTGGGGGGTTGGCTTTATGTATGGTAATGAAATATTAATTTACGTTAGAGAGAATTGTAGAACTTAACTGACAAAAAACAAAGGTAAAAGTAACGCTATAGTTAGGTGTGATAAAAAGTCTGTTTTGGAAAAGAAAAAAAACACAGAAATTCAATGAAACAATCAGTGCTAAGGTGATGTTGTGGCTAGGAGAATATGTTAGTGACAACATTAACATTTTTAACAAAACAAAATGCTGAAGTTTACCAGTTATAGTTAGCTGAGCTAACTATAACTTTCTCCCTGCCAAGCACTGCTTATGACCTACATGACGTCACACATGACGTGTTCTGTGACATAATTTATAACATCACTGATTACACCTCTAATGACATCATTGGTGACATCAGCCAAACTTCTTTTGTACATACTGCTTTATAAACAAGTATAGCATTAGAGCTAATAAAGTAAGTGAAAAATAGCACAGAATAATATGAAGCATCATTACTGCTATCATATATACAACCTCCATGAATAAACCAAGCCTGTGATATGTGCAACTTTGACTCTATACCATAGACTACATGGGAAGTGGAGAATATGTTGACAATAAAGCACAGATTAAAGGGTAACCTATCCTGCATGTGGTATTCAGTCTGTATTCAACTGTTCAGGATAAAACACATTTTACCACATACTCAATCTCTGTTACATAACTAATTTGCTACTATGGGCAGTCTTTACTTGCATCAAACACCTGCAGTCACTAGACCTACTTTGAGAAATGAAGTTGACATAAGTAGAGAAGTGGTACTGTAAACAGTACTCTATAGAAAGAGTTTACCCTCTATCACACTGTTTGCAGAGAGTGAAACTCTCATAAGAAATACACCACAGAGCATTAAAAAGTAAAGCATAGTGTGAGTATGCTTTATGTAAAACTTCTCAGAAGAATGACTATTCACTTCAAATAGCCACGGTCTGAAGGTGCTCAAGAACATACTGCCTGTAGCCTTCATACTGTTGTGCCAACTTTACAGATAGTCCATCTTCTGAGGCAAAACATGCACATGTACATAAGTTAGTACCTGGTGCACACAGATTTCTATGTTAAGTTGAATTTTTCATACTGAGACAATTCTGGCTAATAACTCAAGGCTGCCTACAATGCTTAATATGTAGAATGTGTAATCTTTGTACTGCAGGAAACTTTTTCTGCAACACCCAAAAACTTGTGTGGGTCTTGCTGTCACTGGCACCCAGAGTTTCTCTTCAATACAAAGATTTATAACGTGCTCAATATCTCTACACATCTATGATGCATTAGGAGCCCGTGTCTTGTAAACACTTATCCATTAATTGGACACAGGCTGAACAAAAGAACCTAGAAAAGTAATATGGTAGTTACCCACCATTATGTAAACTATAAAACAAACTAACACACTTGTTGGATGATATCATGAGCGATGTCATCAAGTATGTCATTTGAGATATCATCAGTGATTTCATAAACTGATGTCATAGAACATGTCATAAGTGATAAAATATGGGAAGTCATAAGCAGTGCATGGAAGTTAGCTCTGCTCTGGTAACTATAACTCGTGAATTTCTACAGTTTTTTTGTTCAAAGTGTTAATGTTGTCACTGATATATTCACCTAACTATAACGTCACTTTAACCTTTGATTTTTTTCAGTGCATTTCTAGGCGTTTCTTTAACGTAAAGTAATAGTATATTACCATATGTAAAGCCAACCAGATGCCGTTGTGCGTAGTAGGGTCTCTGGAGGGATTGGTCACTCTGCTGAAATGTCTTTATTGGATGATGGGTGTGCACAGTAGGGTGTGAGGAGAGACTGGCCTCAACGCTGAAACCTCTCTCTTGGACAAAAGAAGTGTGTAGTATTGTATGAGGAGGGACTGATGCCCCACTCTCAAAGTAGGTCTAGTGACCTTTCTCTTGGATGAATGGAATGCAAAGTAGAGCGTGAGGAGAGATTGGCCTCTCCACCAAGACCTGTTTCCAACATTACAGGTGTGCATAGTAGAGTGTAGGGAAGGAGTGGCCTTTTATGTGAGACCTCTCTCTTGGATGTCGGGTGTGCATAGTAGAGTGTGGGACCCTCTATTGGATGAACAGTGTGTGTAGTAGAGTATGAGGAGGGACTGGCCTCTACATTGAAACCTATCTCTTTGATGACAGAAGTGCATAGTAGGGTTTGGGGAGGGACTGGCCCCTCCACTGAGACCTTTCTCTCGGATGTCAGGTGTGCGTAGTAGTGTGTGGATGGACTGGCCTCTCCTTTGAGACCTCTCTCTCAGATGGAGAGTGTGCATAGTGGGGTGTGAGGAGGTAAGGAGAGACTGGCCTCTCCTTTCAGTCTTCTCTCCTGGACAACGTGTGTGTAGCAAAGTATATAAAGGGACTGGCTTATCCGATGAGACCTCTCGCTAATATGACGGGTGTCCATTGTAGCATGTGCGAATGCACTTGCCTCCTCTGACAACCCAGTCTTAACTCTGTACTCAGATTTCTTCCCAAGTCGATAGGCATAAATAGTAGAATGTGATAAACAACATCTCCACTAACACTCGTTCATTCAGTGTGTTTACAAGAGAGTATTCAAAGAACACCTTCTACTTTCTATTTGTCGCGATCCCACAAGAGTCTCAATCTGTGGACCATGATCTAGCTTCCTGCCAAATTTGGTGTAATTTCATTCAGCAATTTTTCATGTTGCCCTGCCTAAAGGAGTCCATGGAAAATGCATGGAATTTTGCATTTTTAGAACCCCTGTTTATCTCAGCCCCCGCTTGATGGATAAATGAATAGATGGACTTGTGAAGCCTGCAACCACTACTGGAGTGTACCGGCGCTGGACCCAGAGGCAGGTGGACCAACTTTGAAGAGGTGGGTGTTCAGATGTTTACAAAAGGTTTTAACATTCCGGATGCTTCTCAAGGATGCAGGAAGATCGCTCAAATGCCTGGCAGCTGATACTGAGTAGGCCGAGCTGGCCCAATTTGTTTCATATGGTAGGAGGGCCATGAAGACCGGCACCATCGGGACTCTGTACATGAACTAGCAAGTGCGGCAATGAGGGGTGCAGACTCTAATTATTGCTGCAAGTATGATCATTTTCTTGGCAATGCACATAATTAATGTCAATTAACCAAATTCATGTAACGATCCTACCCACTTTGGAAAATAAGAGCTACTAAAGTAACAAGAGCACACCAACATTGATCTTTGTGACTTTAAAAAGACTGTTAAAACACATGATGTGATGGCAGTGCTATTAGTTAGAGATCCAGTTTACCAGCTGGGATGGATTACCCAACGTGAGTGACTTTTTGTTTTTTACAGAGTTTTATATAGCGCAAACTTGACCCCAATTGGGTATCAGAGCGCTTTACATAGCACCAGTTGCATTACATGAGGACACATTCATTTTTGTTAGGCACAGGGAGATTAAGTGATTTGCCCAGAATCACAGGATGTTCAGCATCATTGCTGAGACTCGAACCCAGTTCCCCAGATTCGAGGTCAACCTCTCCCTACTCTTGTGGTGTATTTAAAATTTGTCACGTGATATCTTGCACACACAGAATTGAGAAAGGTAGTCCTTGCCGAAACGCATCTGGTAACTGGTGAATAAATAGAAGTCTTCCACGTGAGTGCTTTGTTTTCTTTTTTGGATTTTTGTTTGAAATATTAAAGTAAGTGATCTCACTATCACAGGCATCCGTCAGTCGCAATATGTGAGCATAAACCTCATCAAAGGCTCAAACTATGAATCCTACTCTAAGGATTTCCACTGATGTGTATGTAGTAAAGGTGACAAATGAAGCTCTGGAGTCTGGACACAACAACAGTGAATTGTAAGGCTGGCATTGACCTACAACAGCATACACAGGGTGCAATGAATCTGAGGGTATTCTGATGCTGGTGCCTCTCTTCAAGTGATTATTATGCATCAACAGTGTCCTTCAAAAAGGAAGTGAGAGCTTTACTGATAAGTACTTCTCTGAATTAGAAGTTTAACCTCGGCCTTTTATCATATCTGCCTAGGTGTGGCAGATCCTCGTATCCCAGTGGTCTGCTCCACCCATCTATTGTCAGGAAAACTCTGTTGCCTTCTTGCTGTATTCGACTTACATGCTCTTCTGCCTTCTTTGTCATGGTCCTCTGCTTACTTATGATATTTTGCACAGTTGCGGTTATGATACCCACCATTATTATGGCGCAACATATCTGTTTTTATTTTTGTCTATTGCTGCTGTTTTGCCACAATTGTCTCCCCTTATGTGTGTCGCATTTCTCTATAAAGCACTCTGATACCTATTAGGGTCATGTTCGTGCTATACAGAACTTTTTAAATAAAATAAAATGTGTAAATTGTCTGCATTTTTCCTTGCTTCGTTTTATTGTACTGTGTTTGAACCTTATCCGTGCATTAAAAGACAAATGCAGGTAGTGAAATTAATGTGTTGTTTGTGCTTTTGTCTTTTTGTGCCGCACTATTGATTTGTGTTGCACATGTCTCGTACTGTGGTTCTTGTGTTTATTCGGTTTTAACTTTTTTGTTTTGCCATGATTATTTATGTCAGGTTATTGTCTTATGTTTTTTATGTACTTTAGAGATGCATGTGTGTGTATGTGTTTTTGTGTGTATGTACAAGCATCAAGGCGTTTTTCATGTCATGAGTGCATACATGTTTGCTATATTTGTGTACATCTGTGCACACCACACAAGCAAATATGGCCATTACGACAGAGAACACATACAACTAGCTAAACCTATTGTCTTCACTAATTCTTGTTTTGTAAAGGGTGTGTTGGTGATCATCCATTTATCGCTCGTACTACTCCACTAACTACTCATAGGTCTTCATCATAGGTTTGCCGGAATAGGGCGGGATATTTACACTCAGACCAGCACAGTTCTCTAGGTCCCTTGGCGACTTATCGAAAAGGGCCCCACAGGAATCCCTGCACGATAGATGGGCCTGAAGCTGCTTCACTGATGGGTACCGGTTGGCACTGGGACCTCAGAGGAAGACATCCAAACATCGTTAATGCTGTTCCATTCCTTACAAGGTTGTGCTTCACAGAATTAAGACACCCCAAGAGAAAGGTCTGCATTGAACTCCACTGATGCTCCTGATGCACCCTGGTTTGACCTGTTGACACCAACCCCACCACTGCGAGAGCAGGCGGGACCGACCAACATTGTGTGGGTGGACTTCAACCCAACCGACATGCTGTTGATGGGTCCAGATTCAATCCACACCCATGTTCGTACCCAGAATAATCGGATTAAATACTTGATGCGAGCAGTGATGTTCGGGAGTCGCCAGCTGCACCTATCCACTTGTCCATTGCTGTCTTGCCTCCAGAGACTGAGATACTCAGTGGTTTCTAGTTTAGTCTTGTTTAATCCCACTCGTCCTTTCATTTCGATTTTGGGAGGGATGTACTGTCCTGTTGGATACATAACTGTTTCAGCCCCTTCCTAGGGTCTCTGCTAGCACTCACCACTCACCCATCCAACACAGACGTGACCAGTCAGTCACCCTGCCAATTAAAGGGGCTGGACATATGTGCCCTGGGCCAGCTATACCCGCATCTGCTATGTGTCCATCATTTCCTTAGTATGTGGGCCTGAGGCCACGACGTGACATGTATCATTTTGCATGACACCACTGCTTGAATTTTGGTAATGTTCAGAAATCTAAGTATTATAAACTTCAATTAATGCAGAGATGTAATTTAATGTATTTATTACAAACACATATGTTGAAGAAATAACATTTTTGTGTGACATTTGCTGCATGATTTACATGCCAAATTGTTCAAAGCTAGTCATTTGCTTTCGCACTCGAACCCTAACGCAACACTTTTAATGAAATGTGAGAGAATGTGGCGTTATAGTCAGAGCTGCAGACTATGGAACATGAATCAGGTACAAGTCTCGGCATAGAATCAACAGCCTGTGATTCTGGGAAAATTGCTTAATGTTACAGTGCATAAAGCATTGAGCGTGTCCTTGTGTGATGTAACTGATGCTCATGTAAACCGCCCGAATACCTTCGGGTGGAGTTTGCACTTTAAAACCACAAAGGAATAAAAAATAAGTTGTCTGGTTTAGCCACCTCTTACACATATACATGTCAGAGAATCTCATATTAGCGTTAATGTGCCCTCTAATATTCTTTAAAGGAGCTAGGGAGCAGAATTGTCTACGTCTAAATCACCATGACCCGTCTACGGTTGACAACTGGCATAGCACAAATACACATGGCACAAATATTTTGCCTTGATCGTGTTTCATTTGTACTACTCTTCATTCAAAGTCCCACTTGTCTGGGACCTAAAACTCGTAGCATGTAGATTTTCTAGATCCAGATCTACCTTAAACAAGCATTTGCAATGCAATAGGTCTCGCATTATAAAAGTTTGAGCTGTTGGCATTGCTAATAATAATGCAACACTAGAAGCTCCAAGATTCAATAATGTGAGACCTATTGCATTGCAATTGGTTTTTTTTTGTATATAGCACGAACTTGAGTGAAAGGTGTGTATTTATGTTGCATTGAGTACAGTGTAATTGTGTGGCACAGATTGGTATTGTGTGGAGTGTATTTATGTTTCATTAAGTAGAGAGTAATTACGTGGTGTGCAATTATGTAGTACTGAGTGGTATGTGAAGTGTATTTATGTTGTACTGAATACAGTGTAATTATGTGATGTGTAATTATGTGGTACTGAGTGATATTATGTTGAGTGTAGTTATGTACTCTACTCAATGCAACATAAATACACCCCTCATACCACTCAGTACCATACAATTACAAACCACATATTTGCACACACTAATCAATGCAACATAAATACTCTCCACATCATAACACTCAATACCACATAATTGCACAACACATATTTACAACACATATTTACACTCTACTCAATACAACATAACTACACTCAACATAATACCACTCAGTACCACATATGCTTGTTTCAAGGGTTGTGGTCAGTTTCAGATATCGTACTGCAGTTAATTTCACGTACTGTGATCAGTTTCAGGTATTGTGGATGATTTGAAGAACTGTATCCTTGGTGCAACAATATCAACTGTTGCATGGCTAAACACTTATAGTGTCTCAAAGGCGAGACCTATTAGCTATGCCAATGCTTGTTATTTATTTGCGTTAGACGTTCCATGTCAAGCTGACTGTATGCCATTTAACAGTTCCCAGTTGAAAAACTTGCATTTGATGCAAGGAGCCCCGAAATGCAAGCGAGGACACGTGACAACCAAAGCTGCTCTGTCACATTGCTTGCAGCATCCTCTCCACAGACCTGCTGAACTCCAGCCTGCGATGGAAACCTTAGAACTGCCCGAAAAGTGGTCCCTGATCTACTGAATGAGCTGTGAAGCCATAGTAATAGCTGAGTCTCCACCGTACAGGTGCTAAATAATACATTTTCCCAGTCAAAAGTATTTTAGATTTCGCTTATTTGAAACATATTCCAATTCAATTAAGTGGGCAAAAAATCTACAGAATCATAGGCATTTCAAATGTTGCCTAGAAGATGGTGTGAGCTATTGCCCAGAGTCACATGATGCTGAGCTGAGCTGCTGCGGGTACCGGGAATCGAACCAAGAGCCCCGCGCTCCAAAATCAGCTGCTCTGGTGGCTGCGCCACACCTCTCCTTAACACACTAACACACGCCTAAACACATGAGATGACTGATGGCACAAAGCTTGCAACAAGGGCAATCACCATGCAGCTTGAAAGCCACCTGCTGTTAGTCACACAGTGTGTGCAAGCACAGGGCAGGCAAAGAAGCGCAGAATAGCCCAAGTGTGGGACTGCAGGAGACCGAGGGGAAGTGTGTGAGCGTAATAAAACGACTATCTGATGACCTTGTCTGATGTGGGTAAATATTATAACTATTGTTATACAGAAGTTATTAGCTCATAATAATTTTCATTGATCAGAAGTTCCTCTCAGGGTAGAAGAAGCTGGAGACCTTTGATCTACACAAAACAATCTTTTCTTAACTGTATTACGCATGGAGAATACATCACAGGCCCTGCTTCAAATGGAAATAATGGGCAAGCCTGCACAGAGGCATGACACAGTGGCATCCACCAGCTCCCTGAGCACAGGCCATGATCTCAGCCATGCAGCTTGGAACCCGCTCGCATGCTGGCATGGACCACACAAAGAGGGAAATTCAGTTCCTAACAATCAGGATTGAATGCTGAAGCCCCTTAACTAATCAAGCCATTCCTCAAAAAGCTACATGTCGGTTAAGGCGAGAAAACATTATTATAAAGAAGAGGAGGTCTAGTCAGTGAGGGGAGCCCGTGCTGCCGATATAAAGTTGCAGCAGTGATTGGGAGAAAGTGGTTTCAACACAGAACAGTTGTATCTCGCAAACCAAATGAACATACTTCTACCGGATAGAAGTGCAGCTCACACTCAAAAGAGTTAGCACACCTCCAAAACAGCAAAGTTGGTGCCACTTCTACAACAAACAGAGTGGCACTTGTCTTGGTTATCAGGAAAAGTTGTTAGATCACTGACATGAAGAGCTGTGCTCAGAATAAAGGCATTGTAGCCTTTAATATTTTTTTTTTAAAAACATTTCTCAGTGTTCTTCCTCCCTAAACGCTAATACATTTTGAAGTTATGAAGCAAGCTGAAAGCACTGGAACAACAAGTCTAATGGCAGAAGCGATTGAGAAATCCTTGCACGGCCTGACCAAAAGAAGTCTCTGCTGCCAGCCCTGGTCAAAAGAAGAAAATGCTGTGTCCACTGATCAAAAGGAACTTCTGTACCCACTGTCCAAAGGAAGAAAGTGCTGTACCGCTTGTCTAAATGGAAAGTGAGGCTATTAAAGACATGGGTTTGGTTGGGAGATGCCTCGTCAGACATGTGGAACAGCGACATGCCACATTAAACATGCCTGCCTCTTTGTGGCGTGCAGCAAAGCTGTGCCAGGGGCTCAGCAGCAGTCCGGGAGGAGTGTGGCAGGATCAGTGCAGCTTGCAGAGCAACTGCGACCCATCCCATCTGATATAAAAGCAAACTTCCATGATGAGGGTGAGCCATTGACTAATATCCCACTGCGTCTTCTCGACTTTGTACAACAAAGAAAGTTCTGTCCCTGCAACAGACCTTTAACTGGTAATATAGAAGTGCAGGTGCTCACCACTCAGAGTACCTGTCTGCTCCTGAGAAGTGCCTGCACTCTCCCTTTAAAAGTATTGCAGTGCTGCTGAAAAGTGCAGACACTCTCCCTCTCAAATTAAAGAAGTGGTGGTGCTCAATACAGGCCCATCTAAAGCACTGCCCTGCAAGGATTCAAAAGAAACTGCTGCAACCCTAACTACTAAGGAAAACAGTGCATCTATATTGTAAAAAACCCTGGCCACAAAAAAACAACAAATGTTTGCTTTAGCCAATAGCTTAATGGAAACTAATAAAGTTCCAAATGTAAAACTTACCTGAGAAGAGATAACTGAACAACAAAAAGGAAGGAAAGGGTGGGTGTTTTGGGACAAAAACATTGGGTGAAAAGAAATCCGGGACAAGGAACAGGGAAAGGATGTTTGGTGTGCCACGCAAAATTGCATTTTGCCTTTGGAGCCCTCCCCATACATGAATTAACATGCATTTTAAAAAAAATTATATTGTAAATAACTTAAACCTATGGCGGTGCCCTCTGGAAGAGAAAGCCCTTCCCAGAACTATTGCTGGGAACAATGAATGCAACGAAATACCTTGTTCAAAATTTATTGACCAAAATTAAGCTTTAAGAAAAATAGGTAAACATGCTCTTTTCTATGACAGGACTAACAACTGCCTATTTGTTTGTTAAATTTAGTAAGAATCAAAGGTTTAACATTTAACAGACTATTACTCAATAGAGAAAAGATTGTTTTCTTATTTTATTCATGCTTGTAACACTCAGCAAGTTTTGAGATGAAGCTTTCCTGTGGATTCCTCGAGCATTATGTGTGACAAGTAAGAATTGCAGCATTTTAGAAGGTCGCCCTCGCCAGACGAGCAGCAACCTGTCTCTGCTGAAACGTTTTAGCCCTGCTCGTGAATAACAACTTGATTGCCAGCGCGTCAGTATCGGCTTCTGAGATCGCAGCAAACACTGAGCTGCCGGGTCAAAGTGATGCCTGGAAGACAAAGTGAAATGCAATCGACCAAATCAGTTTAGCTTATTTGTATACATATGCAGTTGCAACCACACACTTCATCAGCTCTGACCTGAGCTAGAGAAACGGGTGTCATGCACATTAAAATGAAGGCGTGGTCCCAAGTAGCCGCGCGGCCGCAAAATAAAATAAATAAAAAACACGAGTGGTGACGCGAGATGTTCGCACGCACGCGCGTGATGGGAAGAAATGCTGTGCATGTTGCGCGCGCTTGTGCGCGTAACAGCAAGCTGGTGGCCAGCCTGGGTAGCACTTTTAAACCATCTACTAAATTTCTCGCAAGCGCAGCGCATGCGCTGACTCTAGCGAGACCTTAAAAAGACTCACAACTCGTTATGCAGGGCTCCCTGCCACGTTTCCCTGTGTCAAGAGGGTGGTTCTAGGGCCACCCAGGAGCTCTCATCCAAACACATCAAGATATATCAATTATTGCTTAATCTGCGCCACCGACCAATCTGCATCATGATAAGTGTTTAAGGTGTGAATGGACATTATTTAGTGATCATTTCTATGAGTTGCTTTGATTTCCATTGGTCTCTCGTTTTCCCATTTGCTAATGTGTTAAGGATCTTTCTATATATTTTGAAAAGTAGGAGCTCATATGGATCCATTGAGCTGTTGCACAGGGTTCTAAGCCCTCACTCTAACATAATCAATATTACAAGGAAGTAAATCATGAATTATGCTATATACCATGCTACCACAATAAGTAGCAGGTATTGCTAATTCCCACTTACTTTTATGATACTCAATGTAATGTCCTCCAATGATAGAAGGGTTAGTGGGACTTACCAGAATGTGAAACTGTGAGCTGCATAGGCCTCCGTGGCAGCTTTTGCCGCAACTATTACGACATCTTATAGTTATTGGTACTTGACATTTATAGGCCTCATGGCACTCCAACTGCCATCAAAAGAGATCATGCTTACCACAATCCTTTGCATAGTGAATTTGCATAGTGGTTCCTCGCCTCTCAGTTGCACAAACAGCAGAGAACATTGAGCTCACAGCCATGCTGCTGTAGCACACAGAGAATAATGGCTAAAGAAAACATTGCCTTTAGTGCTAAACATTTCGTAATCAGCACCCACATACTAGTGTTGATAGCTCCACAATAGAGCAAGGTGTGAACACTTTCAGGGCCGGCTCTAGGGCGGTGCGATTGGTGCGACCTGGTGGCGTTGACTTGGGGTGGGGGCGTCATTTTCGAAAATGTGTATTAACATTTTAAAAGCACCTGCTGCCTCCTTCTTGGCCTCCAGCAACTTTCAAACATCAATTACCAATGTCAAGAGAAGTCCGGTGATTAATCATCTTCCTGGAAAGAGACCAGAGGTTTGTCTACTGGAGGTTTTGACTCATCCTAAGGTAGCGCAGAGGGTTAAAATGCCTGCTGCTAAGAACGTGTACCATGCAGATAACGAGGTGCATATAATGTAAATAGGTCGGTGGGTTACTGCTTCTGTAAGAGATCCTTTTGTTACTTGTCGTTATAAGTCAAAATCCTAAAATAGAACATTGAGCTATTAACTTTCACCCTAAAGCTGCTGCAAACTGCAAGGTCTATGTTAGAACTATATGTTGTTTTTAACCAGTCTTTCATTATCCCAATCTTGTGAAAAGGGTTCATTTGGGTAGAAAACAATTCTTATTATGAAAGAGAACCCCTAACAATGATGTTACGTTTCAAATTCTGAATTTGTGCCTTTGTTGAATAAGAACTTTAACTATATTGCCTACCAAAACCGATGACATGTCACTCCTACACTACACCTTGTAGTACTGTCTGATGTACCATGTCCTATACACTGATTTGCACACATATGATTGTCGCTGTGCAATGTGTGTGTGGTGTAAAGTGCTCCGACACCTTACGCTGGTATGAGTGGTGCTATAAAACTAAATGAATCTGAGAGACAGTGGTAATGGAGACATGAGAGGCACTGTTAACCCCTTCTGTGCCCATGACGAGCTGGACTCGTCATGGGCCGCGGTTGCGCTGTGCCCATGAGGAGTCCAGCTCGTCATGAACCCCGCCCGCTAATGCAACGCCCGGCACAGGGCGGGGAAAGGGAGTGGCACACAAGGGGTTAAAGGGTACTAGTGAGGGAATACGTGGCAGTGGTGGTCATTGGTGAGTGCGCCAACAGACATTGTCGCACCGGGCACCACCAGTGCTAAAGCGGCCCTGAACGCTTTCAATACAGTAACTCTTTAAATATTCATTTATTTTAATTTCTTTTTTTAGAAAAGCCTGCTTACTATCTCTCCACATTGTAGAAATGCAGAGGCTTAACATGATCTTTTTTCTTTGCTCTTTTACAGAAAAGAGAAATGAGTTCGTGGGGAGAAGGTATGATAATCTAAGCAATACATATTTATTTACTAAAAGAATGCTGTAAAACAAATGCATTATCCCGTGAATTCTTAGCCAATGCTGGTTCATTTTTAGGCCTGGATACAGACAGCTTTCGCGGTTACTAGTGTTGTCACTAATACAAGATAACTCAAAGAGAAATACACACACAGGTGTTTAGTGCTTGGCTTATTTGAGTGAGCCCCCTTACGCCATTGCATGTCTGATGAGTCTTTCACATTTTGCATCAACCCTTAGATTTAGCATGCATGTCCACTGACGGTGTTTTTATTTTACATTAGTAATCAGCCTACCCAAAATTCCCTTGAGATTCAGAAGTAGCCCCTTGAGAGATATCACCTGCCACCCAGGTGGGTCATTGTGAGGGAAGCCAGCACATTTTGTTGACCCACCTTCTCTTTAGCCCAGGGCAGGAGGACTGTTATAGTCCAGGCAAATTGAGTTCATGCAGTGCCTTCTGCCTGCAATCCCTTGGCTATCAGGATAGGCTTCACAAGGGAGGTTCTAGCAGTGTGCTGCTCTATTTTCGCTGCAAACCCATAGAGGAGGGTCAGTGCATTGTCTCTGCCAAAGACTTATACCCTGCTGCGTGGTTGCCACTGGCACCTCCTAGAAGGTCTGATATCGATACTTAACAGTAATGGCTCCTCCGCTAAGGCAGGGGAGCATCATCCCACTGCTTTATGCAGTGTAAAAAAGGAAAAATACAATTATAATAACTTGAGGTTATTATCATGTTCTTCTTTCCTGTTGCGGCATCTTTTTGGGGGCAGGGCTGCTCTCAAAGCAGGAGGAGGAGTGAGTTGCACTCCCAAAGTGAAAGGGCAGGTATGCACCGTATTTATGCAATACACTGCATTCCTGTCTTTGCCTCCTGCGCTGGCGCCGTTTTGGCAGCTTAGTGCCAACGCAGGCACCTTTGTACCATTGTGCAAGGGTGCCTGTGTTGTCAGTAGGATTTTTTTTGTGCAGGAAGGTGCATCTTCCTGCACAAAAACAATCCTACTTTTCCTCTTTATAGGTGTGCTAAAGAATGATGGATTAATCCCAGATCCTTGGGACTGGGGGTGAATGTTTGCATTGTCCAGCATTCCGTTCATCAATTCTTTCTTTTGCATGTGCTGCACAATGCAGCACACCTAGAAAGAGGAAAAAAACAAGGAGAAATAAAGATATTTCTCCTTGTTATGCCTCACCTCAGGAGGCGTACAAAATTTTCGCTTCCACAGGTTCACATGATGTTGTAAATCCAGAGCAGTGTCAAAATCCAGGGGTGTTGCATGGGAAAACCCACCGAAACACCTGTGGAACTCCTCCCAAGTGCAGAGTAAGGCAAGGCAGGTATTTGCGCTGCCTCGCCTTACTCCATATCTTTGAGGCCATCCAAAGCAACGCATTGTGGCTTTGCATTGCCTCATAAATATGAATTTTTAATTTGCGCCGCCCGAGTGTCACAGCAAGCGACACTCCAGTGGCGCAAGGAGCTCATAAATAAGCCCTGGTGTGTCTAGCATTCCCATTCTGTGGAAGGTGGAAAGCCCAGCCCCGACCCATTACATTTGCACTGTCAGCTCCTGTTGTGCTGCTCCCATCTTTCTCCAGTGAGCAAACCACCCACTCATATTGGCCACGTTATCCCCCGTCGATCTACCCACACACCCCCTATGTCACAGGTGGGGAGGCTTCCCCTGTGGGTTACCTTTTTACCTGACTTTTGTTAGTTTTATGTTATTGAAACATTAGCTTGTGGTGAATGATCAATTCCACACAAGGCATCCAGCACAGTGCATCTGTGACTGAATGCTAGGCTTCCAGGGAGTACATCATTGGCCCTACTAGTCTTTGAGATAGATAGAGCCTTTTCCATTTTTTGAGGCTGTGATATTTTTTAAAAGCAAACATCTAAATGGCAAAAGGAGTAAACTGGCATTATGAGGTGCAAAAAGGATACA
The DNA here is from genome assembly GCF_964204655.1 of Triturus cristatus. Lineage (NCBI taxonomy): Eukaryota > Metazoa > Chordata > Amphibia > Caudata > Salamandridae > Triturus > Triturus cristatus. Next base: position 51,897,357 of record NC_140582.1, on the reverse strand, counting down.
GTGTTCTTCAAAGTAGAAGAGCCTGCAGGCACATGTGCAGCTAGATATCTGTATGTATGTGCTGTTTGTCTTAAGCACACAAAGCAGGAAGGCAGAAGAGCATTATCCAGGGCCAACAGCAACGATACAATCAACATGCGATTGGAAGAGTTGCTGGTCTTTAAGAATCCAATTGGTGGGGGGCGTGGTCTGGCCACGCAGGAAGATGGCCGCCTGACGGGTGAGCTCCGCCGCGGGATGAGCCCTTAACGGAATATTCTCACCTTCCACCGGCTTTGGAATCTCCTCTCCATGCCCTGCTGCAGCCGGAAGATGGGGGGCAGGATTTGGGCGGGTTTCGGAGGCATGACAACGGCTCTCTGTTGCTGACCGCCTCGACGATGTTCTGTGGTGATGTTGCCCGGCGCACTCTGCCTGACGTGTTCCTTCAGGCCGCCTCACTCTCCTCATGAAGCCGCGCCCCCGATGTTGACAACGGGCGCCTGCCTGGTTTCACTTTGGCCGCGCCTCCTTCAATATGCCTGCAACAACGCCTCCTTCAGAGTTCAGGAGTTTCTGACAGGAACCATGATTTTTGCCGCGCTGTTCGTCAGCTACTGGTAGGGCTAATTTCTCCCATACTACTGTTGTAGCACCTTTGACGCGCATTTCGCACAGGATTTGTGCATTCCATTCTTTACACGGTCAACGGCTCTCTTGTAATTGGAATTTCTGGTTCCTCAAGCTCAGCTGAAATTTAAAAAAAAACGGAACCTTTCGTTCCTTTGAGAGTTGTTTCCCCTCATCTTCACTGCAGCTACAATTTTGCGCTTTTTGACTATTGTTTAAGCTGGTGCTTCATGAAAATGGCTCTCTTTAGAGCAGACTGACTGACATACATTAGAGTGTGTCTCCTCATAATGTCGTCATAGCGCTCTTGTCAACTTTTTCAGTCAGGAATTGTGTTCTCTGCTCCTGCATGGTCCATGACTAATCTGCATTCTGGAATATTGATTAATTTAGTCTCGTCATAATCGCAAATTTGTCTGCCACCGCCATAAGCGCACATACGCTGTTTCTCATTCTATTTCTGCTATATTTCTGTGCCCTTTTGACTATAGCGATAATTGATGCCTTGTTATTGCACAGATACCACTTTTTGAAAATATGCTTTCGCATTCCAGTGTTTGAAAGTGAGACATGGGTTTCTTCTTTTGGGGGGGCCAGTGTCCTATTATCATATATATGTACAGTTATTAATTGTGCTGCTCTGTATATTCCGACACTTTGCCATATTTTTTGTGCTCACATATAAGTATTTCATCACACGGAAAGACGCCTTCACGTATTTTCAAAGTTTCCATCAAGCCTATTCTTCAAATGTCTGCTGCCAAGCAAGGAAATAAGACTCCTAAACCACTTCTTTTCGCAGAAGCTCTTAAACAGTCTACTACTATGCCAACGAAAGGCAATGCATCCTCCTCGGCCCCTTCACCTCACGCTGCGCCCTCTAATGGTGGGCAAGCGTCGGCGGCAACTATGCAGCGTATTCTGCATGAAATATCTGAGGTTAGTCGCCGACTAGATGACATGAACCTTACAATCACGTCCTTGGCTGAGGAGACTAAATCAATTAGAGCAGAAATCACCAGCTTCCATGTGAAGGTTGAATCCCTGGACTCCAGAGTTCTGGCAATGGAGAAACGATTTGATTCCCTTCCAAACAAAGAACAAGACCTTTTATTGTTACATAGCAAGCTCATTGATTTGGAAGACCGTAGTAGGAGGGACAACATCCGTTTTTTTGGTTTTCCAGAGCGCATTGAAGGACAAAACTCCAGTGCATTTTTGTGTCGTATACTTCCAAAGCTGACTGGCATTTCTTTCACTCCACCTCTGGAGATACAGCGGGCTCATAGACTTGGCCCTCCACGTAATGATCCTGCTGCGCGGCCACGACCGATCATTGCCTGTTTCCTTCGTCACGAACAAACAAGACAATTACTGGCTGCTGCTCGGTTACAAGGTTCTTTTTCCTTTGATGGCCATCGGATTCATATGGCAGCTGATTTCTCTAAGGAAACAAATGAGCGGCGGAAAGCCTTTCTCTCTATGCGACCTCAATTACGTCAATTAGGCATTAAGTATGGCCTATTTGAACCAGCACGTTTTCGCATCACCAAAGATGGAGATTCTAAGGATTTTTATGACCCAGAGCATCTTCAGCAATTCTTGGACTGTCTTCAACCTCAAGATATGGAGGTTCTCACTCCATCTTCACAGCAGGATCAGTCCCATTCTCCCTATAAGTCTTCTACTCCATTGCCAGACCGCAGCAGACGCCCTCCTAGTAGTCCTCGGCCTCGTGGTAGGGACCTTGAAAGACTCCATCGTTCACAAGAAGATAGGAAATCTGCATCACAATCGGTTTCGTCGCCTCAATTCCCACAAGATCTGCAAAGAGACAAGTCTAGGTCTCCTCTTAAAACTCCTTCAGATGCGGACTGAATGATTCAGCCCTAGATCTCGGGGCAGGGACCTCGAACGACTTCATCGCTCACAAGAAGATAGGAAGTCAGCAATACAGTCGGTCTCAGCAGCCACATTCCCACAAGACTTACAAAGGGACAAGTCCCGCTCTCCTCTTAAAATCCCTTCGGATGCGGACTGAATAATACTTCCTCATGTGGGAAAAATCACTTCTTGACCTATTGGCAGCTTATCGTAGACTTTCGGTCCTTGCGGGCCCTGTTTATATTGTTAAATCATTATTATATTTTTGGCATTTTTCGCTGTTATAATATCTGATTGCCTTTTCTTTTTCACCTCTTTTCTCACTAGCTTCTTATCTTACCTCTTTTCCTTTTCACTTTGCCTTCTGCTATATCTCTGCCTTATAATGCTATTCTTTTTTCTCCCTGTATTTCTCACTTTTCATGTTACAATTTTATTGCATATTCTCAACTGGTTTTGCAGTTACTCGGGTGCATTGGCGCCTAATTGTTTGATTATAGTTGTATCACCTTATTTGCTCGTATGCATATTGGTATAGATTTTTGATATATGTGTATGATATGTTTTATACGCTTAGGTTACCTCACATTTAATTACTGTAAGATTTCTCCTCTTCTGTAGTGTTGCTTCTCAACCTCTATTTGGCTTTCTCTACCTTCTTCTGTTCTTTTTTATATTGCTCTTTTGGGCTTCCCTTCTATATTATTAATGCCTTCTTAATTGCTTCTCTCTTTCTGTGGGGTCTTTTCCCGCGGCGGCGCTCTAGTGCGCCCAGACTCGCGGGTAACAGTTTTACGGTTTCTTGTTCTTTACTCGCTATTATTCCATAGTTTCTTTATTACTGTACTATTTTCTAAATTTTACCTCCTTTCGTCTTTATCTTTTTATTGTTTTCTTTATGCATTTCATCTAGATTAGAAGTACTACTTCCACTTATATTCTTTCTGTTTCCTCTTTCTTTTGTCATTTCTCTCCCTTTTCTTTTTGTCTGGTTCACCACGTTGTTTTGTGCTTTATATTATTTTCTTCCTCCTGATTTTTGCTCTATTCTACTATGACACAGGCACATTCTCTGAATGCGATCACTTGGAATGTACATGGCCTCACCCATTACATAAAGCGGAAGAAAGTACTCTCCTATCTCCAGACCAAACATGTAGATGTGGCCTTGCTTCAGGAGACCCATTTGGATGCTCTGGAGTCGGATAAACTTTGCAGAGACTGGGTGGGCAAGGTTATCCATAGTAGTGTTCAACAAGACGATTCCTCAGACACAGTCCCTCTCTGCAAATGTGGAGTAGCAATCCTCCTTCGCAAATCCCTCCCGGTCACTGTCTCTAAAACATGGTCAGATGTAAATGGCCGTTATGTATTTGCCAAACTTAAAATTGGAGAGTCTCACATTTGTGTAGGGTCTGTCTATGCCCCTACGGGTACCAAAAAAACATTCTTTCTTCAACTTTCCCGTTTGCTGCTTGAAATTAATGCATCACAATATTTGATTGGCGGAGACTGGAATGTGACGCAAGATTCCATTCTAGACAAAACTGGCCCATTAGATAGGGGCAATGCGTCAGACAGAGCCTTGTTGGGGGACATCATATCAGATATTGGACTGGTTGACCATTGGCGTTTTAGCCATCCAACAGATAAGGAATATACTTTCTTTTCTTCGGCCCATGGTACATTTTCTCGTCTTGATTATTTCCTTATTTCTCATAACACAGTTCAATTCGTTACAGACTCCTGCATCCTGGAAGCGGCCTTGTCTGATCACTCTCCGGTTCTCCTTTCCCTTGATCTGGGTCTCTCTCGGCCTGGACGTAAACCATGGCGAATGAGCATCCAACGCCACAGGACTCCTGCTGGTAAGGCCCAACTGCAATCACACCTTCAAAATTATCTTTCTACTAACCAGGGGTCTGTCACCTCCAGCAGGACTCTTTGGGCCGCGGCGAAGGCTACTTTGAGGGGGCAATTAATGCGTGATGCAGCAATTGCTAATAAACAAAATGCAAGGAGACAAAGTGAGCTCGAATCTGATATACAAACTTATTCTCGCTTATACACCGCATCTCCGTCTCTACAAAACCGCAAATTACTAGAGCAAGCTCGAATGGCCTTAAATAGCCTTTTTACATCTAAAGCAGAATTCGCTTTACAGAAAATGAAAGGCCGGCATTACGAGCAAGGGGAAAAGGCAGGAAGGTTATTAGCCGCGCAGCTGCGTCAGAGGGAGGCGTCCATGGCCATTCCGGCCATTAGATCTACGCAAGGTCACCTGTGCACGAAACCTCAAGACATCGTTAATGAGTTCGCCTCTTTTTACGAATCTCTTTACACCTCCGATAGTAGAATGGACTCGGATAAAATGACAGCATTTCTTGCAAAAGTACATCTTCCTTCTCTTTCGGCGGAGGGCAGAGCCATCCTAGAGGGTGAAATAACCAGAGATGAGGTCTCTAGTGCGATTACTGCCCTGCCCTATCACAAGGCCCCTGGTGAAGATGGATTTCCCCCTGAGTTCTATCGCTGGGCAGGTCACAATATTATTGATACCCTGCATGCCGCATTCCAGGAGGCGGATAGTTCATCTTCACTAGGACCTCTTTCTAACAAGGCTATTATTGTTGTGCTTCCAAAGCCAGGTAAGGACCCCCAGCTCTGCAGTAGCTATCGCCCCATCTCTTTATTGAACACTGATATTAAAATCCTGGCCAGCATTCTTGCTTCGCGTTTGCGTAAGGTCTTGCCTTCCTTGATACACCATTCTCAAGTAGGCTTTGTACCGGGTCGATCCTCTCGGAACCATCTGCGTTCTCTGGCCCATGCATTATGGTCGGCTCAACATCTTGAGGATGATGCGTTAGCCCTTTCACTTGACGCAGAAAAGGCGTTCGACCGCATTGAATGGAATTATCTTTTCAAAGTCATGGATAGATTTGGTTTAGGCACGAAATTTATTGATAAGGTACGCTTATTATACGACCATCCTTCTGCTCAGGTAAACTGTGGTGGGTTTCTATCAGACACCTTTACCATTAAGAGAGGAACACGTCAAGGATGTCCACTATCCCCTCTTTTGTTTCTTCTGGCTATGGAGCCCTTGGCCGCCACCATTCGTCAATCGGATGAGGTCTCTGGTGTCCCCCTTCCAATTGGACATTCTAAAATATACTTATATGCTGATGATATCCTACTCACCCTTACTCGTCTTCCCCGGTCGATTCCTTCTCTTCTTCACATTATTAATGATTTCTCCTCTTTTTCAGGTTATAAGATTAATTGGGACAAGAGTGAGGCTTTGCCCATCTCTAACGGTACCACCAAAGCAGCCATTTTTGGATTTCCTTTTCATTGGCAGCCTTCACGCCTTAAATACTTGGGTGTCCTCGTTAATAAAGGATTGCAAGACATGGTTGCAGATAATTTATCTCCTCTTATATCCCAAATGCAACGGGATTTTGACAAATGGAAGGCTTTGGGCCTTTCTCTTTGGGGCAGAACTCAGGGGGTAAAATGGTTACCCTTCCGAGATTTATATACATTCTAGGTATGCTTCCTTTACAGATCCCTCTATCCTTACTTCGATCAATAGATGCCCAGATTAAAACTTTCATCTGGGGTACTATGAAGCCGCGACTTGCTATCACTAAGTTGAAGGCTCACCAATTATCTGGCGGAATCGGTCTTCCTTCTATTGAACACTACTCTTTGGCGTTACATATTTCCCAAATCTCATATTTTTTACCTGGCATCAAGGATTTACCACAATGGGTTCAAATAGAAAGACATCTTCTATCCTCGGAATCAAACCTTTCTCCTCTGTATGGTACTGGCTCTAGTCGTTCTGACCCAAAAAACCCGATACTATCTGCCATGCATAAATCCTGGCAGAGAAGTCATAGATTATTAGGCTCAAACTCCAGAATACATGCTAAGGCTCCCTTGTGGAATAATTCGGGGATCCGTATTAATGGCCGTATGTTATCCTGGCCTGAATGGCGAGCTGCAGGTATTCTCTATCCGGATCAACTCCTACATGATGGGGATTTTAAGTCATTCTCTCAGCTCAGGGTAGAATTTGATCTTCCCCTTCATCATTCTTCCAAATATCTTCAACTCCAACAATGTTTAAAGACCCATATGGGAACATCACCATGGCTCCTGCAGGATTCTCCTATATTATCCTATTTGCACATTTGGGGGAAATTTAAGGGTGTTACTTCTGGTATATACAAAATTTTTTCATCTCATCTTTTTTCTAAATCTCTTTCACATGATCTCCAGCGTAAATGGCAATCTCGTCTCTCCATTTCCTTTTCCGATGCTGAATGGGATTTGATTCTAGAGAATTTAAATAAGGGAGCTCGTGAATCAAGGCTTAAATTTTGTCTTTTTAAAATTCTGCATGATTGGCACTGGTCTCCTGTCAAATTACACCAAGCTGGTCTTCTCTCTCATTCTAACTGCTGGAGATGCTTCAATTCAGGTTGTGATATTACTCATATCATTTGTGAATGTCCTAGTATTCAACCCTATTGGACTTTTATCGGTGCTACCTTGAAATCCACTATGCCCCTAAAATTGCCACTTACATCTACTAACATTCTCCTACATGACTTACGTCATTCCCCAAAGCTCACGAAGCCACAACTCCGTCTTTTTCATACTTCAATTGCTACTGCCAAAATATGTATACTGCGTCATTGGAAATCAACTATGCCTCCATCACAGGAGGACTGGTTGGTGGCAATGATGCAAACTGCTTCCCATGAACGTACAATCTATAATCTTCAAGATCAAAACGACACCTTTCTTCGAATATGGTCTCCATTTCTTAAATCAAATGCTGCTGATCCTCCGGCCTCCACTTCTACTCAAACACACTAATCAACTTTCACTTTTCTGTCCTTTGTTTTTTCTCTTCTCTCTGTTCCCTTACAATCCTTTGCTTCCTCCGTTGTGGTATTCTTCTGCTTTTATTTAATTATTTTTCCTTTGTTCTATTTCTTTATATTTCCAGCACTCTTTATTCTACTATGTTTTTCTTCTCTCTTTTTTCCCTATTGCTCACTCTTATTACATGTTATTCTGGGTTTTGATATTTTCGTTGCATTAATTTGTATTTATCTATTTAAACGCATATTTATATCGTATTTATTTATCAATTTCTTATTCCATGATTCCTTCTAACATGTAATTATTCTCTTTTATTTACTATTGCATATGCTCTAATGTATTTGTCTTATAAAATTCAATAAAAAATTTCAACACAAAAAAAAAAGAATCCAATTGGTCTGCTACTCCATCTTGATGTAATATTGTTAAAAAATGTGCATCTTCAGTTCTGTCCCAAACTGGAACAAGACTGGGGCAGAAGTGATGGATGTCGGGGTTACTGTCTAAAACGTTCCAATCTGATGATTCCCTGAGTGCCGGTGTGCTGAGGCTCACTGGAGATGGTGAGCTTGTAAGCCAGCTAGATAGGGAACCAGTCATGATGGCTTTGTAGATCATGTAGCTTATTGTGAACAGGGTGCATGCTGGCAAAGGGAGCTGGGATTCAAGTACGGGTGACATGTCAGGCCAGTGTTATTTAAAGATTGACAACTTTATTTGAATATTTTGGTAGCATATGCTTGATTCATTCCATCATTTCAACAATCACGTTAGACTTAATTTCCTATACATAACTTTTCTCCTCAGGTTTCAGGACACGCATGAGACTTCATTTAATGGCCTGATAATGTGTATTTGCACTAGGGGAAAACATATCTATGGCATCTATTTTGAGGAAAAGCCTCTATTAAATGTATAGCTCAGTGATTTTCCTAATTGTCACCATCACTGTTGTCCTATGATTTTTTTCATTCCTCTAACCTCTTTGTCATTGAGTTTCTTGTGCCTTTGATTTTATGCTCAGTTTGTGTTGAGTGCCAGTTTAACCCCGATTGATTTATGAATATGTTTGATGAAATTAGTTAGAAAGGTCTTGTTAATGAAGCTCGAAGACATATATGTTCAGGGGAAAAAAACTTCCTGCATGTTAGTGGAATTGAACTTGTTTTCTTTTGTATTTCAACAAAGTCTCTTGGAAGTTTTGTTTTAAATGAGGTTTGGTTGCAAAAAACACAAATAAATAGCTGCCATGACATGATGGACTGGCATGTCAGTTTTGCAACAATTATTATTGCCAGTTTGAGAGGGACCACTTTTGGCAAATGATCCTTGTTAAGGCGTGGTAACATCTGATTTGGTGGGCAGTAGCAGCTGTGATGGCAGAGGCAAGGGTCTCGGCTGCACCTGCAGGCCGCTCGGCTGCCAATTACAGGTCAAATGACCCTTCTATTTAAGTACTCCTCATGAGTGCGCGTAAAACTTATATCCAGACAATGTTTGCAAATTGGTATCCTGCATGTGGTGTTAAATGCAAAAAACAACTTGACACAATTCATAAAAAGTCTTAAAGTACACATAGAGAGTTATACCTCGGACTGAATAAGTATTTACTCTTTTTTTGCAATTCACAAACGTAGGTATAGAAAGTTGCTACAGGCACATGTTTGCTGGTATACCACAGGGAATATCATGTGACGGATTTCCCAGGCTCTCATTTCCCCAGTGTGTCATTGCGCACAGTCTATAGACTGAAGAATGCAGCCCACGTGCAAACGCACAATTATTTTCATTTACAGATTCCCCTTTGGAGAAACGCTGTCAACGCTGTCCTTTAATCCCTCCCCATGTTTAAAGTTGGTCAATTCCCTTCCCCTCTCTAGAAGTGAATGGCCACAGATATGTAGCGATTTAAACACTCAAAAGACAATCCAAGCTTTCTCCTGCCCTCTTCCCAACCTTAGTGGACTTCCCAAGCATGAAAGTCTATCTACTTGTGGGAGTCGGGATGTACACTGTAATAAAACCATTTACGCCTCCAAGGAATTATTTAATTCTTGTGCAGTATCACATATTTCTCCCCCACCTTCATCTCCTCCTCCACCTGTTTTTGTATCTGCCTGCTGCCCTTTCCCTGACCTTTCCTGCTGGTCTGACGTGAGCGTGCAGCGGAGAGAGTCCGGTCCGGGTTTTCGTTGTGCCTGAGCAGTGCCTGAGCAGGCGTGCGGCAGCAGCAGGCGGCAGGCGGCGGCAGCGGCCGCAGGAGCTTCTCGGTTTCCCGGTCGGAAAGTCACGAAAGCCACAAACATCACCTCGATAGTGCTTTAATTTGTCAGCGGTGGCGGTGCATCCCGGCGGCCGGTGCATCCCGGGGGCCGGTGCTTCCCGCTTCCCGGTTCTTCCAGACTCCCGTGCCTGAACACAGGCAGGCGTGTAGCAGTAGTAGGCAGCGGCGGCCATAGGAGCTTCCTGGTTTCCCAATCAGAGTGAGCCACAACTTCGCCACAACTTTGCCACGATAGCGTCGCAACTGGCAGTGGCGGCTGGTGTATCCTGGTTCTCCCGGTCCTGCCGAACTCCCGATCTCCAGCACAGCAGCTGCAGCGGCCATCGCAGGACCTCTGGTCGGGTGAGGCGGGTGAGGTGTGCCACAGCCCTGCAACCGATAGAGGTCTAGAGGAGGCCTTGAAGGCAGCTGTTGTGGAGCTGGAGCACGCAGAACACAACAGCAGACCATAAGACAGCACAAGACTCCTTCACCTCGATTGCAGTTTAAAGAAATTAGAATTAAGCAGCAAGTGGGCTGCGAACATGAGCCACATACAGCGGCAATCAACTTCCTGCTAACTCCTGGACCCTGGGGAGTAGTGTGAGAAGCAGGATCAATCAACTTAGGCAACGGGAGAGTGTACCCATTTTATTGCTGCCACAACTACAATTAACCTACGGCGGACATCAGGAGGAAGGAGGAGCAAAGCAAGCAGGGGAGCAGCGAGGTGCGAGAGGAGTGAGAGGAGCGAGGAGGAGCTGCTTACTGCCGCTCACTGTCGGTGGTCGGTGGTGTTCTCCTGAGTTCTCTCTCCGCGACCCCGGACCACCACTTCATCACTTTACCATCGTCAGTCTGCCAGCGACAAGGAGGTGAGATCACGCAACCTGGTAGTCCCGGGCCCCCAGCATATTGGTAAGGCGCAAGCCTTCTGGGGGAGGACGCGGGAGATGCGAGCGCAGCTGCCGATAGAGGCAGCCGCGAAGTAAGAGCCCGGGGGGTTGTCTGACAGGCAGTCCGGCCAGGTCCGACTGACCTACGGCCCCGCCGTGTTCTCCGCTCGCAGCAGGCTCCTTGCGCGTGCAATACCTTTAACCACTACTCCTACACTGACATTAAGACACCGATAGCTGCAGAGGCTCTGGAGCAGGGGGGGGGTCCCTAAAACTGCTCTAACACCCTTACCTTCTCTGGCATCCCTCACCCTACTTCGCCTCACCTCACCCTCTCTGGCATCGGGCTCACGGATCTGTTCATGGGCCTGCAAGCTTAGCCCAGACGCAGCTTGCCTGCTCCTGTGAGTCAGCCCACTCCCCCTGGAGCGAGGGAGTTAGGCGACGTACGCCCCAGGTCTCCAACACCAGCCAGCCAAATAGCTGGAGAGCCAGGGGGGGGGGAGAAAAAGCTCTACGTTTACCAGCACTATGAGGTCGGGGAAGGCCAGGGGGCCTCCTGAGTCTAAGCCCAAGCCCAAACCAAGTGCAAAACCAAAGCCAAGGACAAGGAAAGGAAAGGGACACAATAAAAAGAAAACGAGCCCAAACTCATCCACCTGCACAGAGTCGAATCTCTCTTTAACAGAGCAGGCGGAGCAGACACCGGGGGGGAACAACACTATAACAGAGCAGGAATTACCAACAACCTTGCTCCCAGATGTCTTTACAAATGAGCCACAAACTGCAAAAAAGCTTTACCAACCTAAAATATACACAAAGTTCGAATTTCTAAAAGATGCCGGCTCTGCTATCTTCTCCAGCAACAGACACCTGCACGGCTTGCAAACCCCACTGCTCCCCTCTGTTCAAAAACCAACGTGTTCGTCACCAAAGCTTGAGGCGGCAAGCCCCTTTTTTTCAGGAAATTTAACGACAGACCCGCATCAGCATAGTATCTCAAAGCACACAAACCACTGCACTCCTCTGGAGACCTCAAATGCAAGAGCAAAGTTGCACGACTCAACCCCCAAGCAGGAATTCCCACCCGTTCACCCAGAGGACCTAGACGACAAGGTCAAACGCAGCCAGGGAGGTGACACGCTACCCCCCGTAGACGAGCACAAAGCCAATGTGAAACCTACTTCAGCACTAAAACCAGCTGGCGGTTCAGACAGATGCCCAATGGTAAAGGATTCAGAGGCTGCCATACAGACATCGTCATCGGCTGTACACGAGGAAAGACTTCCCAGATTGGCGCTGGGCACACAAATTACGAACTATAGTCAAAGAACACCTATCAAGTCGCACCCAAGGGCCAGATGTGCTCCTCCACACGCAGATCGGGAAACCTACGGTCTTGCAACAAGCTCCTCTGGTATGGAGGCTGCAAGCCCCCATAATTCTAGCCAGGATGTGGAAGGCAAGGCAACAGGGCCTTATTTTAACACACAAGAATGGGAAGAGATACTAGCAACCTATATTCCAGACCATAAAGAGCCCCAATCCCTCGATCCACCTCCGGCAGTCAAAAACACCAATAATCTCGGTAACACTCCTAAGGAGACAGAGCGGGTAAAAGAACAGAACAATGGAACTTGGGGCTCATTGCTAAACACAATCCAGCTAGCTGTAGATGCCCTGCAATACCAATCAGAGAAAATGGAGCTACAACTCACCCTTCTCAATACACTGGCAGTTTTTACAGCCGGCATCGATGACAAGCTGGGCAATTTGAACAACCTGATCAGGAGAGCACAAACTAGTACCTACCTGAGCTGCAATTGCAGCCAAGCAGTCGATAAACTGGCCACATTACCCTCAATGCTAACTGATCTAATAGGAGATCTGAGGAATCTACACAGAGGGAACTTAACACAGAAAACGGGCCCAACCAAATCTGAAGAGGGAGCCTCCAGGTGCAAAGTATCTGGGTTAGAGCCAACTGAACATCCCGCTCCCGCAAACAAGGAGATATCTCAGATGGGACCGGCCCAACTCCCAAAACTTAATGCAAAACAAAGGCGGCAACAAAAAAGAAAAGGGCGTAAGCAAACTTCCGAATCATCCACGACAAATTACTTCCCTATCTTCTTTGCCACAGAGGAAAAATCTTCGGCTAGCGCAAACAATGCCCTTACCATAGAAGGGGTAGCCCACGCGCCCACTGACCCTACTCGACAGCAGAAAAAAGCGAACGATAGCCGGCCTAAGCAACAGGGGCAAAGGCCCCTAGGTCCAACGGCTAGTGACCAAATGGAACAAACAGATGTACAATGTCCATCGGCAAGAGATCAAACGGAACAAACAGATGCACATAGAGATGTGGCAGTAATGAGCAAACAGCGCACACAGCCAAGCGGCGCTAAGAACAACGAAATAAGGCCCTCTGACGACCAAGTGGGAGAATTAACATCGTCAAACAAGGAACCTTCTCTCCAGAGGGAAATACCCGTGGCGACAATTAATCAACATACATCAATAACAAAGGCAAGCAAGCATCCACTCAGGCTAAACTCTGGAGAGGGGGCCAGAGAAAGACCAACTGGCTCAATGCTAAGCTCAAACCATGAAGTCCAAAGGAGAGCCACACCAATCATGACCACCCACTCTGCTCCAATCCAACCAGAGCACTCACAAGCAAATTGGCCATTTGAAACAGGAATAATATCAAAGCAAACAATTCCAACCAAAGCAATAACATTCATGGCCAATATGCCAGGCAAAGGCTCTAACCTGGCACTTCACGAAGCACACCCAGGCCAAGGTTCTCCAGCTCGCCAAGAGGAAGGAAATAAAAAACAATCAACAGAGGCCTTGGTTTTCTATCCAGAATATACGTCACAAGGGCAGCATGACACGCTAAATCATGGCAACATTCTTAAACTTATGGAATGCATCCCTAACCTGGGGGGGGATAAGCACTAAGGACTTGATCTTGGTCGAATTCCTACCCGTTACAAACTCAAACTCCCCAGAGGCGACCAAGACTACCTGGTGCTCTAGCAAAGTCGCCGACTTAATTGCAGCAGAAGCAGCGCAATTTAAGATATGGGGCATCGAGCTAGTCCCTTTACAAAAACCAGCCTACCCCTCACCACTTCAGAGGAGGACAAGACCGGAACCAGAGTCACAACAGGTAAATACCCTCAGCGTCCTTAGAGGCGCCTTGGGAAGCTCGCCCAAAACAAGAGAGATCAGCCCCTGGCAGCGACCAATCGACAGGCCGAAGGAAATAGCCGGATTCGAGCCGGCACCTACAACGAGCCGGCGGGGCATAGCTTCAAAGGACTATCAGTCTCGGACTCTCACCGTCACTAAGTCTCCGCGAGGAAGTCCGCCAAACAAACACATACACAGCCCCCGGGGACGTACAGTAGCTTGTGCAAGGGTAGCATCATATCAAAATCGAGCACTAACAAGAGAAATACTATCTCGCACAATTTTCACTTGTCCCGAAGAGGCCTGACGCTACCAACAAATTAGTGACGAGAAAAAGGGAAGGTTATCAACCATAGGCATTTGTTCTTGGAACATAAATGGCCTAAACTCAAAAATGGACAACCCGGATTTTCAAAAATACATCTCTTTATTCGACATAATAATGCTGCAAGAAACCTGGCTTACAACCACACAACATATCATGGGCTTCACGTGCTATTCTACAGCAGCGGTCAGAACTAACAGATTCGGTCACCAATCTGGAGGATTGGCTATATACATATCCACCACAACAATACCTTCGGCAGTCCTCATGGACTCATCCACATCCACAACACTAACAGTGAAGATAAAAATACAGCTAGGCAATAAAGAAGAAGAGATATGCCTTGTCAACGCATACGTTCACCCCAAACACAGAGCCAAAGACTCTAACACAATCTGCAACCAATTGACGGATTATGTCACTCAGAATCAAAAGCCTCTTTTCCTCTTGACAGGGGACTTCAACCAAAACTTACTTGGTTCATCAGCAGAAGAAGAGGCTTTAGCCCTCAATAAAATCTACACCATCCCACCACAAAGCTCCCCGCTACACAGGAGGAAAAATCAAAATAACGCCTTACTTAAAGATCTAGAACATCAAAACCTTCGGGCCTTAAATGGAAGATTTCCGACTGACTCTCCTCCAGTAGAAACTTTCTACTCACAAACTGCTAGCTCTATTCTGGATTACACTTTCGCCAGTTTGGCATTATTTCCACATATCCGGGGGTTCAGAATGGGGGACAAGGGCGAAAGCGACCACCGTCCCCAGGAATGCCATCTGACATCTAAGACGCATACTGCAATTAAGCCAGACAATATGCTAGGGGAGATCTATTCGATCAACCAGAAAAGGATCAAATGCACGCCAACTAACTCAACCACCTTGGCTGAAACTGCCCTCCTCATATACAATACACACAAACCGGATGCAGCTGGGCACATCTCCCACTGGGAGCAATACACAGGTTTTTAGCTAAAAGAACTGGCAACTAAGAACGCCCCAAAAAGTAACCTCCATAAAGAAAATAGCAAAAGCAACTTAAAAAAAGGTCCAAGAGCTCAAGTAAGGTCACACAAAAGAACAGTCATCTTGACCTTACGGAAGCTAAGATCAGCCCCTAACAATGTACATCTTCGAGCAGAGCTGAGAAAACAAAGGGCTGAGCTCAATTGTATAAAATAGACCATAAAAAAAGATGCTGAAAACGAGGCATGGGCAAAATTACTATATGACACTAAAAGCAGCAATAGCGCCCGCTTCTGGCAATCAATGAACAGGATCTTGCGTCCACAACATAAAGACCTAGGATCACACATCATGGAAGAGTCATGGATCAATTACCTCTACAGCCACTTTAATGACCATCTGGAATACACAGGAACACAAAGAGGTAACAACATAGAGGCAGACTCCACTACGCCAACGCTGGGACCTCTGATCAAGAGAGAGCAAGGCCAAACTAAAAACTACTCGGAGCTATCAGCCGCTCAGCAAATAGCTGCAATAAAAAAACAGATTTGTAAGGGCAGGAAAGAAGGCGCGCCAGGACCCAATGGCATCCCGCCAGCCCTATTTAAGGAAAAAAACACAGAATGGGCAACCATTCTGCAACCGATATTCTCGGAAGTTAGACTCCTAAATAGAATCCCAGAATCTTGGAGAGGGTCGACGATCGTCCCTATATACAAAAAAGGCAACAAAATGGACCCCAACAACTATCGCCTAGTAGCCCTCCTTGACAATGAGGCAAAATACTTTGCGGGAACTATCCTAGAAGAGATTGTGCAATGGGCGGAAGCAAATCAGATTATTCCATTGAACCAGACCGGTTTCCGGAAAAACACAGGAACATCAACCAACATTCTGGCTATCTCCCTAATCATAGATGCTGCAAAAACTAAAAAACTTCCGCTGCACCTGTGCTACATCGACTTCAGTGCAGCATTTGACAACATCGAGAGAGGTAGACTTTGGGGGAAATTGGCGCAATGGGGCATACCACAGCAGACGCTCAATATGCTGAAGCTCCTCCACTCTGACACTTGGGTGCAAGTGAAGCTAGGAGGCGGCACACACTTGTCATCTAAGGTTTGTACCACCAAAGGCCTCAAGCAAGGGTGTGTGCTTGCCCCAATATTGTTCAATCTGTACATGGCTGACCTACCAAGTCTACTCGAAACATGCAACTCCCACTCCCCGAGGCTGGGAGGAAAACCTCTGAGTAATCTTCTGTACGTCGATGACGTCGTACTACTCAGCCACACCTATATCGGCCTCCAGCAGCTTCTGATCCAAATGCATAGCTACGCAACGGAAAACAATCTAAAAATAAACTTGAGTGAGACCCGAACCATGTCAATCAACACCAAGAACAAACATCAGAAGCCATGGGCCCTAGGTGGCCAAAAAATAGAGCCAGCGTCTGAGTACAAATACCTTGGAGTTATCTTCGACAGAGATGGCACATTTGCACACCATAAACAAGAAATAAAAAGGAGAGGGATCTGCATTGCCATCTCATTGAAAAACTTAGCCAACCATCTGACGGTGCCAATTTTGACTCCTTACTTGAAGGTTATTCAGGCTAAATTACTCCCTTCCATCTGCTATGGCAGTGAGGCATTAGAGGAAGAGACTCTAAGAACCTGGACACAACTCAAACAAGAGCTTACAGAATAATATTTTCGCTCCCGCACTACACTTCGCATGCCCAAATAAGACTGGAGTTTGGTTTGCTAAAACAAGACCTTGCCAGACAGGGAGCCTACATCATCTGCTGCCACAAACTCCGCTTGGCCACGGCTAACACCCTAAATTCGCTGCTATGGCAAGACATCCAAAGCAGGGACGAATCTCAAGCAAGATCTTACTTGAAGGCAGCCCTGGGGGTCACCAACCAATTTGCGATTTGGGATATGCAACTTGGGCATAACACGTTTAAAAAACTGGTTTTGAAAAACGTAAAATCTCTTTCCTTATTAGAGGACAAGGCCGCATTCACAAAAAGAAACCACGCATGGATGACCTTAAACTCATACAAAACCCTGACACCACAATCATACTTCAGTTAGGGCTATCCCAAGGCCACAAAACTGCGGTTCTTGAAACTCAGATTAGGGGTCTTGCCGAGTAGAGAGCATCTTCCACCATGGCTCAGGGGCAAAGGCCAAGAAGCCTGTCCGCTCTGCAATCAAGAAAAGGGCGATATTCTCCACCTGACTTGCCTCTGTGAAGAACTTCGGCTAGCCCGCCAACACCTACTAAAGGACCAGTTCAAGCAGTTAGGGACTAGCACCAGAAGGCAAGCAGTGCTTGCCTGCTTGAACCCTGCAAATACGAAACTGAACTGTAGATATGTCAAGTTCCTTGCGATGACCGAGCACAGACTGTTAAACCCACTAAAACCAGCGATCAACTACACAGACAACAAGTAGGAGGTCATTAGGACGCCAAGGAACATGCTGCCTGTATCAGGGAAAAAATGCTGCTGGACAATTTCTCTGGGTTTTCTACTGTACGTTTTAAAAAATTATGATTATAATGAACAAACTTTTATGCTTTTTTTTAAAAAAAATTGTAAAATGTTTGCACTGGTTTTAATTAACTATGCATAATAAACTTACTTACTTACTTACTAATTTGCAAGAGACTAAATAGAAACATTTTCAAATGCCAATGTATTTTTTCAGTTGAAAACGCCATTGTGAACCAGACCCCTTCTATTTATGGAGGGTGGAAGCAAAAACACATAATGTTTCATTTTGCCATGGCTGCAAATTTGTCAATATTTAGAGTGTTTAAGGTAAAAAGAGAGCTCACCTTCTGTTGGCTTCTAAATGAATGTCCTCTTTGGGCTTAAGATATGCATACCAGTAGCAAAGAGGACGCTTAGTTAAGTAATGGAAGAACACTGTAAAACCCACGTGAAACCGTAATACATGAACAATATTTTGTGGAAGCCAAACGATGTTTTAAAAAAAGCTGTGCATTGTTAAATAGTAAACACATGCTATTGTTAAATAACATGCTGCAAAGTATAACGGGGCAGATTTACAAGCCTCTTGCGTCACTTTTGCGCCGCCCTTGTGTCAGTCAAGTCAAGTATTTCTTTATTCGGCTTTTAGCAGATAAAAAAAACCATAAATGCAATCGCATAAAAAAGACATTTACATTTCATAACAGTTTTTAAAAACGAGATACTGACAATTAGTACAAGATAAAAATACTTTTTTCTTTTTTGTCTGTTAAAAAACAGTAAAAATTGCTTGGTTACTTCGCTATGTTTTATTTGTGATGTTAACACAAATTCATTACTTCTATGTACAACGTTCTAGCGAGATGTCCTTCTCACTTTGCTCAGTTGGTTTACCCCAAACTGGGCACGTTTACAAATTTAGTCGATGTCGAAAAATGCATTTCAGAAATTTAACAATGCACTTCGACATCCACTCCTCCCCCAATGATTGTAAGAATAACAGGGCCGGACGGCATCTTCTTATTCCTACATGTTTTAATAGCGGGATCAGCCAGATGTTTCTGTGCTCTCTGTAAAATTTACAAAAGAAAAGGGTATGAATAGTGGCCTGAGTTGAAATCTCATCACAAGGGCACAGTGATGGTACTGTATCCCAGTTGTTTATTTCCGGAAAAGCAACCAGACGATGAAAAATATTTAACCTGAATCTTATTAAGAGAAATCTCTCAAAAGTGGTAAGATCGTGGGTTAAGTATGGCTGGATTGATAAGGTTGTTTGGACGGCAACACAGTGTTGCACAGATGGTTTAAAGACTTCTTTCATTAACCGAATTTCTTCTAAATGGGCCAAAGAGAGCACCTGTAATGCCTTTCTTGATAGTGACCGGATTGTAGCAGGAGCCAGGTAGTATTTTTCCAGTCCCAGATCAAGTAAGAACCCTTTTATATAAGCCAACCAGCCAATTTTAAATGAGTGGTCCAAACCAATACAATCTGAAATGATTTGCTGAGTGAGTGTGTTTTTATCCCCAGACCATATGCGATGCCAAAGAAGAAGTGGCTGAATTTTTACTAGGTCCATTAAATATGAAATTCCCAGTTCTGTATGGCACGCAAAAGTAGATGTACTTTTAGGTACCGCTAGGAGGAAATGGAGGAATGCGTTTTCTGCCCTTGTGTCACTTTTGTGACGCAGCTTAAAAGTTGCAGCCCATTTACAACATGACGCATCTAGGGAGATACGTCACTTTGTAAAGCCCTGTGTCACATTATACCTGCACCAGGTATAATGTATGCAGGGTAGGCATTCCCATGAAAAAAGACACGTAGAACCCCCTACGCCTGCTCAGACCAGGCGTAAGGATTGACGCAGGGCATTTTACATGGGACCTACCCATGTTTTCTGGCGCATTGCTGGAGTTGCTTCACTTTTGTGACAAACTCCAACCATGCGTCACTTTTCCTCCAACAGATGCGTCAGAATTTCTGATGCATCTGTAATTACTTGCGCCACGGTGCACTGTATTGTAAATACAGCGCATCCATGGTGGCGCAAAGACATTTGGAGGTGACGCAAGGAAAGTGACGCATCTATGCAGATGCGTCAGTTACTCGTAAATCTGCCCCAACATGTGTAACAATGCAGCGTGCATGATTGGGATCTAGAGGCTTTGATCCAGTGATTCTGAGCTCCAAGCTGTGGTGGAGGATTTACCCCTACCACTACTGTTGGTACTACTGAATGATAAACTCTTACTTACTTACTAACTTGGTCCACCAATGGATCTTGTATGTGCGCCCTGAGGGGAGAGCTAGTGGTGTATCTCCATTAATAAATGCAACCATTTGGCTATACATGAGAAGCAGGAATCAGTAGCCAAGTTCAAAGGTGTTTATTACAATTTAGAAATTTGGATTCCAAAGACCGAAAAGAACTTTAGATGAACAAGAATTAAGCAGACCAACAGCTCTGGGGCTGTGGTGCAGACTAATAACATCAATAATTGAGGCTCAGAAAACAATTTTAATTAGTCCTTTCTATACATTAGCAATCTTAATAGTCTAAGCGTTGTACAAGGCACAAGATGGCTTAAAGTGAACTCTATAGAAAACAATATGGATAAAAGACACAAATGTATGAGCAACACCAGCAACAGCATATTGGAAGCTCAGTCAAGAGTCTTTATTAGGCTTGAAATCAGCGCCAGTCTAGACCACTCCTTAGGGGATGTGAAAAGGCATAAGGGACTGTCCTAAGAGCACATCCAAGGGGTAATGGGAATTAAGAAATGCTCCGGTCGGAGTCCAAGGAAGGATTCTGCATAAGGCATGCAGAAATGTTTTAGCAATAACATTTCAGCATGCAATCAGCAGGAAAGTTTGCAGTAATTTCTCATCAACTAGGCTTCAATAGTAATGCAAAATGGATGTTTTGAAATAAGCGACAATCACTAATATTCAGTCTGGCAATATAATGCATGTGAGAATTCAAAATCTCTTAGTTGCAGATGCTTACACATTCGTTATTACATGCTGATCACTTTATTAACCCATTTAAGTTCATTATATCAAACTCATTTAATTTAATGCATTTTTTTAGTTGAGGATGGTTTTTTATGTACGAAACATCCAAATCCATTTCTTTCAACTACTTTACTAAGCATGTGAGAAACCATAAATTAGTGTACAGAGGTTCTCCTCCTCTTTTGCCTTGGCTGTGTACAGTCATAGCACAGCCCAACGCAGCCTTTTGATGGTCAAAGTTCTTTCACAGGTGTACCCTTACCTTTGAATGGGATGTGGATATGGGCTCCCCCTAAGTGCACCTTTTGGGAATCTTAGGGATTCTCTGAATTTTTATGCTTGGCCCCTATCATCCCCACGAGGAGAGGCCTGTCTTCCTTTCTTATGTCACCCCCTTGGGACTTATTGGGCACCCTAGTGAGTCCCCATTCATCAGATATTTTCTCCAGTTCTCTAGGGCTAGATAGCTTTGAATCCACCTGATACTGGTGCAACTTCTCTGAGGCACAATTTGACTATATGTGTCCCTTAATAACCAAATTGTAGAGCCCCTCAGAGATATCCACTTTGTTACCAATTTTCCTGACTTACAGTGACTTTACAGAGGCATCCACTAAGTCCACCCATGTCCAAGTTGATCCCTTGTGTGTGTTCAAGAACTTCTGTCTGTATTCCTCTGCGGTTAGACCAAATAGCTCGGGACCCCAACCCAGGGAACAACCAGGAGAATGGTGGTCCCCCAACAGTACAGAGAGTTCCTCCTTAACCTGGACCATGACACCCCCTTAGCTGGATATCTGGGGAAGACGAAGACCTAGGAAAGGCTGATAAATCACTTCTAATGGCCCAGATGTTAGAAAAAGCAAGGGAGTGTTGTCACACCTGTTTCACCTGTCAATCCAGTGGCAAGGCAAGTAGCAAACCAAAGGCTCCCCTCATACCACTGCCCATAGAGGGGACTAACTTTGACAGGGCATGGATCAATATTGATGGTCCCCTGAACTCCCTACATCCTCTGGCAATAGGTTCACTCTGGTTGTAGTGGACCATGCCACCAGATACTTTGAAACTATTTCCCTTAGGAAAGTGGCTGCTACTACAGTAGCTAGAGCCCTACTTGACATTCAACAGAGTTGGGTTCCCTAAGGAGGTAATTTCAGATAGAGGCACACATGATATGCCTGCACAGCTGAAAAAATTGTGGGATGAGTGTGGAATGGCTTATATGTTCACAAGTCCCTTCCTTACCCTAGGAAATGGTGTTGTGGAAAGGTTCAACAAAACCCGGTAAGGCATGATTATGGGTTTGCCTGACAAACACAGAAGGAGTTGGTATGTTTCCCTACCATGCTAGCTGTTTGTATACATGAATGTCCCTCAGAAAGAAGTAGGTTTCAGTCCATTTGAACTACTCGTCTGGGTATACCATCCCACTTAGGGTGAAAAATGCAAGATGAACAATGGATGGATGGAATGCTGAACAATTTTCTTTTTCTTTTTGCTCATGTCACCTTAAGTGGGAAGGGTATGGCCATACGTGGACGCCGTGCTCACACTGCCACTGGATTCACATGGGCTGATGAGGGATGGGCTGATGAAAAATGATACCACAAAACTGGCCCCAGGATGCTTGTTTCCGGTTGAGGGAGGACCTGGATTGTCAGTTCAGGATGGACTGTTCCCATGGGGAGCTGGGTCAAGACTGATTTGCGTATGGCTGGGTCCAAACTGGGGTGGTGTGGAGAGCAGAAAAATGTTGGAGTAAACCCAGATATTTGACTGAAAGTAAATGTTTGACTTGTTCAGCATGCCGTCCATCATTTTCTCTTTTTGCTTTTGTTGCACTAAATAGGAAAGGTATGCCCAGAGGTGGGTCCTATGCTCACAGGCCCCCTGCATTTGAGCTAGCCTGGCTGTTGAGGGGTGATGCCCTGAAACCAGTCCCAGGAGGCTTGTTTCCTGTCCAGTGAGGACCTGGCATGGCTGTTCTGGCTGGACTGTTCCCATGGGGAGCAGGTTCAAGACTGATTTGCATATGGTTAGATCCAAACTGGGTTGTCATGGTGAGCAAAAAGTGGATTAAACCCAGATATGTGACTGAAGGTAATGTTTGATCTGTTCACCATTCTGTCCATCATTTGTTCTTTTGTCATCCCAGTGGGAAAAGTATGCCCAGACGAGGGTCCTGTGCTCACTGCTCAAGTGGATTCAAGCTAGGCTTGCTGATGAGGGGTGAGACTCCAAAGCCAGTCCCATGATGCTTGTTTCTAGTCAAGGAAGGACCTGTACTGGCAGTTTAGGATGGACGTTCCCATGGGGAGCAGGGTCAAGACTGATTAGCATATGGCTGGGTGCAATTTGAGTTGGCATAGTGAGCAAAAAAACAATAGATTAAACACAGATCTTTGACTGGGGGTGAATGTTTGATTTGTTCAGCATTCCGTCCGTCTTTTCTTCTTTTTGCTTTTGTCACCCCATTCCAAGAGCAGACAAGCTCATTATTAAGTTTGGGCTGCAAAATATCTATGCGCCTTTGACCTGAATTCAGCCTATTGGCAGAGAGCCATCATACCAGCAGCCACAGAGAGTTCTGTTTTTTCAACTCTTGAAGGCCACTTTCTGTTCAAAGTGATACACTTAGGGTTAAAAAATGCACCAGATAACTTCCAGAGTTTGGTGAGTTAAGTACTTTCAGGTTTAGTAGACTTTAGTACAACATATCTGGATGATATTGCTGTATTGATTTCCACTTGGGAGGATTAACTGTTTGATCCCAGGGAAGTGATTCAAGCCCTTCACCAAGAAAGGCTGACTATCAAGGCAAGCAAGTGCCTGATATGGCAAGGATCTGTAGTGTAGGTGGAGGCAATGTACATCTTCTCCAGCCCTAATGCCATGCAATTATGACCTGGGAAACATCTAAGACACAGACCCTGATCAGAGCCTTCCTTGACCTGACTGGGTACTACAGAAGATTTGTCAAATATATGGTACCATTGTGGCACCTTAGACAGAATTAACATGCAAAAAGCAGCCCACGAAAGTCACATGGACTGACCAATGTCAAAAGGCCTTTGACACTCTTAAGGAAGCTTTGTGCTCAGCATCTGTGCTGCAGACACCTGACTTTATCAAGAAGTTCGTTGCCTAAACGGATGCTTCAGAACATGGGATTGGGGCAGTAGTATCACAGCTGAATGACCATGGTCAAGATCAACCAGTTGCCTTTATCAGCATTGATTCTTCCCCAGAGGATGAGAAAATCAGGACACGGGTTAGTTACACATCACCTTTCATCTAGAGGCGACCATGCAAGCAAATGCCTCTTTTTGCATGTTCATGCCAACATTTGGGACTGATGCTGCATATTTTTTGCCCATTGGCGGAATTCGGCTGAATCTCGCAAATCTTTTCTGTAACTTCATGGAATTCCATGGCATAATTGAGTATGTCAGTAAGGTGCAACTTGAATCCAATGGCATAGTGAGCACAGTACCATATCTGAGAATACGTATTGCACTTAAGATGTTGAACTGAGGAATACAAAAATGTGGTGGGTGGAATTCTTGAATTCATCTCAATCACTAAGCATGACTCATGTTCACACCCCAGTCCATGATTTCTTTGTTAGTTATGCCAGCTCCGACGAAAAAGAGCCATGGGTAAATTATCTTTGGTCCTGCGCCATCAGCTTTGGTCCTGCTCTAATATGTACAGCCTAGCTTGAACTGCCAGGCCAGGTCTCCTCTTAACAGAAACACAAGCAACTTCAAACTTATTTTGTCCTATTTGGAGTTTGAGTCCTATTGCACAATGAGCATAGAATACTTGTATGGGAATACCCATTGCACTTAGGGCATCTCACTTAAGAATGAAAAAAAGTGATGGGTGGAATTAATTACAGCTTATGTCCAGTCACATCCCAATCAAATTCTTTGGGTGATGGTACATGTAAGAAAATGCATCTTTTTGCATGTTCACCCCCACGTTTTTTGACTCATGTTTCTGTTTTTTGACTCAGAGGCCTGCTAACAACTTTAGTGCAAGTGTTCTAACCCATTACAGGGTGTATGTTGAATTGGCTACCCTCAATTGGCAGAGACTAACTTACTTATAAGTCAGTAGTATATGATACTCCGGGTACGCAGGGCATGTAAGGCATCATATCCTCCCAATATATGTAAGTCTCTCTTAAGGAAGGCCTATTGAGCTCTAATGCGGGGAGCTGCATATTATTAGGTGGTTCATGTATTTCTATATATCATGTCCTAAGAGCAACACTTCCACATTGTTGTTTTTGCGGTAGAAGAGTTGGAAGCCCCGTTGGCTAACACAGAGTTAACGGCTTACCACAAAGCCCAGCTAACTTCTGAATAAGCGTACTAAAATGGGTACTTTAGGGTATCAAATTAATCATGACATTAAACCTCACAGGAATACCCAAATTGAATTTAATGTCACTAGTACAGGAATGCAATTTTTAGAAATCTGCTACTCTATGACCCAGATTGCAAATCAGGCCATCCAAGGCCCTGCCCCGAACCTCCCTGTTCCTATGGTGGCTGGCTGGGGTGGGACTCGGTCACCCAGAATTCTGTGTGGCTAGGGAGGCGGGGACAGCCCTCCTGCTGCCAGAAAGGCACCTTTTTGGTCCTGCAGTGTGGGATGAGTGCGGGCGGCCCATGCAAAAGCCGGGCCAAGGGCAGGACATTCTACATCCATCAGAGCCCAGAAGAGGCCTTGCTGAGCCACCCCCTAAGTAGTGGTGGAAGACTGTTGTTACGGTGGACCCTTGGGGAACCATGGGAGTATGGGTAAGCACAAAATACCTCAAAGAGGCACAGGGGGGAAGTTCCCGACACCTTGGATTCTTTCCTGACCAGGGCGTCGTATGCAACGAGAAAAGAGCTATCCTCAAAGAATAACGATGATGGTTTATACATAAGACTGGAAAAGTTATTGGCAGCACTAATCCAACCGCTTACATCAAGGCTAGGTAAAATTGAGGAAACTCTAGATGCACTAATCGAACAGGGGGTGGCCAAGGGCATTGTGGTGGCGCAGGGTTCAAAGTTTGCTACCAACCCACATTGTCAAAAGGAGCCTGTTTTATTGGTGGGGGGCAGGGGATCGGAACAATTGGAACAAGTGGCCATACACTCACTTGGGTTTAATATACAGGGGGAAATAGTAGGATCTTCACATTTAAGACCTTTTGGCACACTACAACCCACATCACTCCCCTTACCTTGAGCGGGAACAAAGCAGCAGCTGCTGACACAGTCTATAGGATCTATTATCCCCACTCAGGGTGACAGGAAGATAGCTGAACACCCAAGGAGAGAAAAGAGACCAGGCATTTTAGACCTCCCCCCTGGTCATAATATTGGCCAACACCCCAGAATTGAGTGAAGGTCAGCAGGAGTCCACCATGCAACTAATGACCAAAGCCCAGCATTGGCTATCGCGAGCAACAAAGTTGATAGTTGATTATTCCAGGTATCTGATCATGAAATGGAGAGTGGACTGGCTGGGCCGGTTTCTGAAAGCCCTAGTGGGTTATTGCATATTCCTTAACTTCAGTGACAAAAAGGTGGTAGGGGATCTACTCAGGGTCCTACCAAATATAACGCACAAAGGGCTCAGATTTCCATGCCTTTCCTTTGGGCTACTTGTACAGACTCCCGAGGCAGTACC
This sequence comes from Triturus cristatus, assembly GCF_964204655.1. Lineage (NCBI taxonomy): Eukaryota > Metazoa > Chordata > Amphibia > Caudata > Salamandridae > Triturus > Triturus cristatus. The sequence continues at coordinate 51,871,078 of NC_140582.1, read as the reverse complement.
CTTCTAAGAGTGTGAGGGATACAAATGTACCTCACCCCCTAAGCCGGCCTCCCCTAAGTTTGAACTCTTTCCCAAATATGGGAAGCTATGAACTAAGGATTGATAACCATTTTACCCCCTCCAACATCTGGAATATTGTGACTGACTGAATAATGTCTCTACAGTTCTCAACATAAATACTTCCCCAATTAACATGGATGAGACGCAGGTTATAGGAAGGAGCCATCCAATAGTTTGGTAGAAATATACTCATGGAATGGAGCAGGTGTAAAAAAAAAGAGGGGCAACTTAGACTGGTACAGACATGTAACAAAATACGACATCATGCGCATTCAAGAAACATGGACAACTGACCAATTATTTATTGAGGGTTTTAGATCAGTTCAAACTGCAGCTATACCATCCATGAGGGGTGGAGTGAATGGTGGTATTGTGACATTAGTTGCAAACACACTTGAGCTAAGTGTGCTGAAGTTTTTTAATTCCTCTGCTTATTACCACATCTTACTTTGTTAGGGCTTAGACAACTGGGATTGGCTGTTGATCAATTATTTTAATAATAACTTTAATGGAACTATGGCCTCAGTTGTAGAGCATATGATAAGGAAAATAAATATGATCAAGGAAGTGCATCAGAAATGTAATTATATTTTAATGATGGGTGATTTTAATGTCCACTGTTGTGACATCAAGACTGCTTTGGTGTGTGGAATAGTTGACAATGAGGGTGAGGGCCTCTCTCATTTTACTCACAGTAAATATGGTGACGTGCTTAATGGATTTTTGACTACCTGGAATCTTGAGACAATAAATAAGCTTGACCCCGTCACTGGACATCTAAAAAGACATTTGGGAATGTGGAATCCGGTTCCACCTTTGATTATATCCTAGCTTCCGTACCTCTTGCTGGAAGAATATCCCATGTTGAAGCATCTTTACCCTTATTTAGCAACCATGCGGCTCTATATTGCAGCATGGTATGGCCAAAAAAGAGTCTAGCAATGGATAAGATACTCAAACCAATCTTAGCTATGAAAAACGGGTGCTCTCCCAAATGGGATAATATCGATAAAGAACACTTTATCCCTCTAATCATTTTTAAATTGAAGTCTTGATATGCTTAGATCCAACCCAAGATATGACAGGCCTAATGATGGCTTTTACAAATACATTGGGGGAGGTAAAAACAACCTCTTCCAGATGAATTGACATAAATAATTATATGCCAGTTGACTATGTTGACACGCTTTGTTCAAAGACCCTGAAGACCTGCATGTAGCCCTTAGCGACACCCCAAAAGCTGGTAAATGCCCTACACAAGGAGTATAGTAAGGCTCGGTCGGAAAGGATTAGGGACATGTGGGAGCACGCATGGGAGGACCTTTTAAAAGCAGCAGATACAAACAACTCAAGGGATTTTTGGAGAGTGATAAATGCACCATTTTTTCAAGAGGACTCTGACCCTACCCTATATTCTCATGTGGGGGGGGATGGATGTGTGGCTCATTTTGAGCACATTATTTGAGCTGTCAACACCACTCCTGACTCCTTTTATACGTCATTGCAGGTCCCCCTTAGGAGTCTCTGGTTTTTGATATGGAAGAGATGAGATTAGGCCTGGCTCAATGTACTCCTTTAAAGGTTCTAGGACTGGGCAGGGTCCCAATAGACTTTTCTTTTGGCCTACAAGAGATTTGGGTCGACTGTCTAACAAATATTTTTAATACTATAATCAAAGTGGGGCCCCAGCCTCCTGGAATACATTGATAATAATTCCCATATTTTAAAAGGGGGATAGGTCCACCCGCATAATTATAGACCCATCTCAATCTTAGACAGTACAGCAAAATTGATGGGACTACTCCTGCTGAACAGATTGGAGGATTGGGCCACAGAGAACACCTTAATACCAGTGCAATATGGTTTCCAAAAAGGCAAGGAGGCAATAGGCCAATGTCTTGATCTAAGCCTAATTATAGCAAAATTTACAGTGGTAAGATCTGAGAAATTCGATATGGCCTTTATGGACTTGTTGGCCCCATTTTATTGTATTTCCCACGCCAAACTATGGGCCATCATGGAGGAAATGGCAAAGACCCCCGGAAGATTGTTTTTATCTGTCAAATGTAGGGCTAAGCCTCCACTTGAGTCTGGTATAGTAGGGATGGGGAATGCACATGGCCATTTAAAATAAAAAAGGGGGTAAGACAAGGATGTGTCCTTGCCCCTCTCCTATTTTCAATATACACCAAAGGAGTGCGCAGGCAGCTGTGAAGGGAGCAACAAAAGATCTACCCACCTTTAACGCAGCATCCCTGCCAATACTGCTTTATGCAGATGATGCTGTATTCATTGCGAGAACTGGGGTGGGGCTACAGAAGCTAATAGAGGCCTATTCGACTAGCCTTGATCTTTGTGTAAACAAAGGGAAACCCTTTGAGCTGGTGGCAGGTACCCAGCCCAAAAAACTCCCCCGGTTCCACATAGAGTGTAGCAAACTGATATTGGTAGACTCCTTTACATACTCAGGAGTTGTATTTGATAGAAAATATACCTGGTTAAATGTGGTGGGTAATAGGGCTGTAGACATAACGAAAAGTGTTAGGGCCATCTCTAGCTTCATTAAGAACCTAGGTTCCAAGAGGATCGAGGTAATAAAAAAGGTGTTTGCCGCTAAATTTGTCACTGTAGCACCTTACCGAACACGGTTCTAGGCGATGGTGGCAATTGATCAAAGAATAGAGGATTTTTTTTTAAGAGACTGTTAGCCCTCCCAAGTAACTGTGTAAATTATATCTGCCACGCTGTGTTAGAGGCCTCGTACATTTCAGATGTAGTGAGACTTGCTCCGATTAATATTCTCTCATTAAACGATCTTCCGCTATGTCCCTGTGATAAAAAGGTCTGTACAGTCCGCTCTCCGCATATTTTTCTTTTGTGATTTTTTTACCTTACACAGGAAAAGGTTTATTCTCCGCCTTCTGCGAAAATGTAATTGTAAACAATGCCATCCTGCGCTTTATTTCATAAAACAATTGTCTACTCCTTTTATCTTCTACAGCACGGCATAGTTTTTGTGGTCCTCCTGGTCTAGTAGGAGGGCTTTGACAGAATGGGATAGGGAAGGTTAAAAGGGAGATGACGGACTTTCAGTCCGGGGGCGTATTGTTCTGTATACTTTGCGGAGGTCACTTTTTACCCTTTGTTTCAGCACCGCTTTTGTTATACACAATTTCTTATAACAATTTATGAGACTTGTTATATGATAAGCATATTTATTTAGCTTTAATATCTGATTACAAGATAGGTTTGACAGATTGAACTATTGAAACAAACTGGAAATGATTGATACCAAGACTGAGGATACATTGCACTATATAATACTGTGATGATTAAAAGATCAAGGGCACTATGCACTTTATATTCTTGGGACGACCATGATTGAACGTGCAATGCACTTTATACGCTTGTGGTGATTGCTTTGCTTTTTACCTTTGGTTTTTATTGATCACTTTTTAATGTGGCTGTATGTGGCATTTTCTATGTTAAGCACATATATTTTTATCATATATATATATTTATATTTATGTACTTTTTATGCACTGGAAACAATGAGAAATAAAGATTGATTGATTCATTGATTGATTCATTGATCCGATTTGTCCACTGGGCTCACACGGTCACTGGGCACCAGACAGATTTCTGCTCTCTTAGGGAGTCATGTGAGCAACTCACAGGCTTGCAAAAAATACAGCTTGCTACAGGTCAAGGTGTTACCTCCCCTTCAAAAGAAGCCACTGAGGGTGTTAGCCTGTAAGACGAGCTCCAAAGGCAAAGTCACCTTTAGTGGGCAAATGGTGATCACACTCCTGAGGGACTGAGCTTTGTTCAGGTAGACAGGCTGGAGATGGGAACAGGGAAAGGAGACCAGTGCCCAAACTGATTTTCCCATGGTCATGTAGCCCACAGGTAGCTACACCTCTAGGGTGGGCTACCGAGCTCCTAATTTCAGAGGAAGGGCTCAGACATCTTAAAAGTTGGCAGAAAAGTGCACTCTGGGATTGCTGAATGCCGCACATAGCCAGAATGTTATCACAGAGCGGAAGGGGACAGCATCATCCCCACAGAGCACTTTCACGGCATTAATATGGCACCCATGAACCTCAGAACACAACAAACTGAAGAAAGGATCAAAGAAGTACTGCCCTACTGACCCCTGGACTTGGCAAACAGAGGTTGCACCATCTGCTGGACTGCACCTGCTGCACCTTGCGATAGTGAAGAGAGGACTGTGCCTGTGGCTCCTGGTGCAAGGTTGCCTGCATTGGTGCTAGGCAGCTCATTGTGCGCCAGTGTTGGGAAATGACAGGAAAATGCATATATTGTATGGTGCATTCCTGCCCTTCCCCTATAACGCAGCTCAGCGCAGCAGGGTGACTTGATGCGCTGCATGATAATTTCATAAATATGCCCCAATGTGTGCGATTGATGCACAGCCCCTATCTTCAACTGGTAAAAGACAGAATCCTAACTTTAGAGGACTTATTTTAGTATAGGATGGTCTGCTTGGGTTGAGTGCCTTAGATCGCTGCTTGTTTTATCTTCAAAGAATTATCAAGCATGCTCCCAGGTGATTCATACATTTTTCTCCTCTGTAAACCTTCATCATTTGAGTAACATCCCTTTCCTGGAATAAACTACTTAGCATTTTACAATTGATATATTATCTTTCTAAATTAGTCTATGAAGGCCATAGGATTTTTTTTTTTTTAAATGAGCTTTCAAGCCATCCCTGCACTGTCTAAATTGAAATCAAGGCGCAAACATCTTGATAAAGATATTGCTCCGTGTTTAAAAATAAACTTTTGCACTTTCCTTGCTCTTAATTAAATCTGAATGAAACACACGTCTACTTAAGAGTGAATCTAGAAGTCAAAGTGAGAACATCTAGTTTGAATTTAAAATTAGAAAGCCTTCCAATAGTTGTAAATATTGGGCTCTTTGGTGCCGATGGTCTGAGGCACCCTAGAAGTTCTCATTGTAACTGTGAGACAAAAGATTTAAACCATGTCCTCCTTTTCTGCAATGGTTTATCAACTAATACATTTTTCTCTTTAAAACCGATTTTGCAAAGTATAGTACAAATACTTTCACTGAAACATTACCACATTAAAATCACTGTTAGAATGGGATTTCTGCTTAAGGCTCTAATAGAAATAGAAGATAATATGGGCAAGTTGGAGCAAGAAGCAATAGCACACGAAGACCGAAAGTGCCCACTACAAGAGGCGAGAATTAGACATGCAGAGCTCCTAGAGACATTGCGGAATCATTGACTATCAGGCCTATTCGAGGCGCACCCACACCGAAGCAGATAAGTCTAGGACTCTGTTCGCCAGGCTAATCCGAGGTGCCTGAAGTCACAACTGTTGATGGGAACAAGGTCAACACTCAGGCAGATATTAACAGAGCCTTCCGTCAATATTACGCTACATTACATAGTGCACCGGAACGCACCACAGAGACTCAAACTGAAACCTTCCTATCTAACTTGACATATCCGAGAATCACGTCTGCAGCCCAGAAGGACCTCACGGGGCCCATCACCCAGGCAGAGATCAGAGTATCTATGAAGGGACTTCCGCGTAATAAAACCACTGGTATGGACGGGCTCCCAATTGAATTCTACGCTACGTACGCTGAATCCCTAGTGCCCCAATTGGAATTATTATATAAGACAGCATGGGAGGAGGGGTCATTACCATGCACAATGGCACAAGCATTAGTTATATCACTCCCAAAAGCAGGGAGAGACCCCACCGACATGGCTAACTACCGACCGTTGTCATTACTGACCACGGAATATAAAATACTAAGTAAGGTGCTAGCTAATAGACTATTGCCCTCTTTGCTCAAGCTAATTCATTGAGATCAAACTGGGTTTTTACCAACACGTAGCACATCATTAAATATCAGAAAGTTACACTATCTGATGACAGAAGCACCGCACCGATACCCTCACGTGGGCTCTCTTTCTCTGGATCTTAGACAAGCATTTGACTCAATTAAGTGGGAGTATATGTTTCAAGCATTGGGGAAATTTGGGATTCCAGAGGGATATATTGCCTGGTTGCGCCTACTATATAAGGCCCCTACAGCGCAAGCCCACACTGGTAGTCAAATTTATGAGGTATACTCCATACATAAAGGGACTAGGCAGGGCTGCCCTCTGTCACCTCTTATTTTTATACTGGCCCTGGAACCATTGGCCATAAAAATGCGGACAAAATTTATAGATCGGGGTATGCCGATAGGGAACACGTCGCACCTATTCTCGGCATACGCGGACAACATCATTTTGTAACTGCAGGACCTCTGTCTGACCTCTACCCCGTTATATGAGACATTCTGTCACTTTGAAAAGGTGTCTGGATTGGCCATTAATGTTACGAAGTTGCACGCCTTCTTCTCTACGGAACATGCAGAAATTGCAGACATAGTGTTTGAAGACACTAGACTGCAGGTGGCCCCAGACACATTTAAGTACCTAGGTATACAAATTTATAGAACACATGTAGATATGTTGGAAGGCAATTTAAACAGAGCAATCCGTGCCTTGAGCTCCAGTATTACTTGTTGGACAGCATTGCCGCTATCTGTTATGGGGGGGGCGGGGCTAGCAAAAATGGTGGTCCTGCCAAGACTATTATACTACTTTACTAACTTACCACTCTTAGTATCGCGAGCCACGTTCAAATTGCTGGACACATTGCTCACTGACCTTATATGGGGAAATGGTAGACGCCGTATTAGCCTGAAAAAATTGCAAGTCGGTACGCGCATGGGAGCCCTGGGCGTTCCAGATTCACAGGCATATTATTATGCATGCCAACTACAGTGGCTATCATACTGGACAGCGGGGTGCAATTTACAAGAAATTGGATACACAGAGACGAACATAGACAGTAGTGCATTACATGCCCCATTGTTGCCTGGTAGCAGACCCCCGAGAGACCTCCCCCCACTACTAAACACAGCGCTACGATGCTGGAAGGCGCCACTACAGTATGCGTAAGCACCCCCTGCATATGCAGGTAACATTCCTTTGCTGGGGATACCACTGGCGGGAGGCAGGCTCACGAAGCGCAAGTTGACACCCTTGTTGGATGCAGGGTTTAGCACAGTGGCTGACCTATTCGGTGACGAGACACTGCAGGACCATGATACCTTTGTTAATGAAACTGGGGCCCGACACATTTCTATTTACTACATGCTGCACTATTTCAATATATAAAAATGCACTGGGCCCCGCAGAGGCAGGAACCCCCTTTCAATTACTTGGTCAAGATGGTACATTATATGGGCAGAGGCAGACACCTTATTAGATGGCTTTACACGGGCATCAGCTCACATACAAGAGTTACTCTGGATACACTGAGGGCTGCATGGACGGAAGACATAGAAAGGGACCTAACAGATACAGAATGGGCGTAGGTGTTTGAACATCCAAAGAAAACTTTGAGAAACGCAAAATTAAAATGTATTCAAACTATGGTGCTGCACCGAGCTTACCTCTCTCCTCATAGATTGGATAGAATGTTTCCCCAAACGCAACATTACTGCTGAGATGCTTGTCAGAAGGAGCGAGCCTACTTCACATGTTATGGACTTTTCCGAAAGTGCAGGGAAACTGGGACACTGTCAGACAGAGAACAGAGGAAGCGGTACACCACAAAATACAAAACACAATAGAGGAATGCATTCTAGGGCTGCATAAACAAGCATCCAAGCATAAAGTGCAATATCGTTTTATAGACCTAGCGCTCATTTTAGCAATAGAAAACATCACTCTGCGATGAAAATCACGAAAATCCCCAGATATATTAACCTGGCACACAGAACTGCTGCGTTGGGGTAATGCTGAGAGTGCTGCACTACGCTGAGAAGAACTCAGGGGTGTGCGGAAAACACCAATAGCGCTGGAGTGGGACGCTATGCTAGAGGCCATAAAAACAATTGAGAATAAGTAGGAGCCTGAATGAGTTGTACAGCTGAATGAACAAAGCGATGCCCATGCCTTGTAATCGGTGCATAAATAGAGATCTGATGTGAAAATGTATGATCTTGTTATGAGTCTACACCACTTGTTACAAGATACACGAGATGAAGAAGTATGCTTGAGACCGGGGGGACTTGGGAGGGGGGAGCTGGGGATAGGTTTGTTGTAATAATATGATAACATATGCTCACCAGCCGCGATGGAGCTCTTGATGAGGAGACTATGGAATGTTATAGTATTGTCAGGATGCATTGTTTATATCGCCATTGAAGGAAGCATATGCAGTAGACATGTGTATACTCATTGTGGAAAGATTGGCTGTACAAGATGTGTAACAGGATTATATGATATATAAAAGAGGAAAATCAATAAAAGTATGTTTAAAAAAAAAAGAATGGGATTTCTGGTTGGCTAGGGCAAGCGCCTAAGCCAGGCAGAAACCATCACTCTAGTCAGGACAAGGGAGTTACACACTGAAGATAACCCCTGCTCAACCCCCTGGTAGCTTGGCGCGAGAAGTCAGGCTTATCCCGGAGGCATGTGTAAAGTGTTTGCGCAACACACTCACACAGCAGCGACACACTAGGCACACTACAAAAGAAACTTCAAATCAGGTTACAAAAAAATAGCCTTTGTATTACTCATAAAACACATTAGAACGCAATGACATATATACACTGTGACTTTACTGGGATTATATACACTACAGGGCCAATCGGGCCACTGTCAAAACTATCAAATCACAGAATTAGTGATAACAACCAGTAACTACTGGTAAGAGTGCCCTTAGCATAATCACATTTGGCATACTTCTTAATCATCAGTGCGCTGTAGGGACCAGTTGCAGCTGTACACATATTCTGAACACCATATGTACATCAGGTCCCTTTTGGGCTTAAACTATACAATGGGTTATGCATACACAACATCATCAGCATCACACCATAGTGCATCCCTCTTAAAGTGCACACATTACAACAGCATCAGGCATTAGGCATGGCATCATAGCTGCACATATCGTAAAAGCCTTGGCAAGCGCATTATGCAGAACACCAATATTGTGCATATGGGCCATCCAGGGATACACCATTACATCTGTTAATCCCTGAAGGAGTTTGGTCAGGGAGGGAAAACACTTTACTTCCACCATTGGCGGGAGACTTCTCTCAGTCCCCTCTGCCTGGGCAATGTCCAAAATATCAAGAGAGTTTCTTAAGTCGGACAGTAAAAGCGGGGAGGCCACGCTGGGTCCCCCGCGTAACGAGATATTGCTGCAGCTAGGAGCCTCATGGAGGGAACCCGGAAGCAACCAACACCATCCCTCCTCTCTCCAGCCCTCCTCCTCCACGCCCGGAAAACAGAGCGGTGGCAGACACATGGGAAGGTCTCTCAGAGCCCTCCTCTCCCGTTGAGGCTGCGGCGTAACGTGGCCTCCCCAGCCCCGGTCTCTCCTGGCTCAGTAGTTCCAGTTGACAGCAGGATTCTATGGAGGCCACTGCCCGTAACAGTGCGGTGCAAGGGCGGAATGGGGATGAGCTGACTTGGGCGTCCCATGGGCTACCTTAAACGCCGGAGCGAAGTATCCGTCGACCTTATCTCCTCTTGGCATTGTGGGCCCCACCTGCAATCAGGCGTGGACTTGCCTGACTTGCGGCTACCTCACTGGTTACCCAGCAACACTTCGGGATTCCCTTGCGCTGGCTTAAGGTCCAGCAGCCCCGCCCGCAATCAGACTTCCTGGGGCATAGCTCTTCCAATAACCAGGCCAGACGCCTGACCTCCTGTGGCTTTTTTGTCCCCAAGCGGCATACTCCCTGGGAGTTAGGGAGGGGGGAGCACTCCTCTGTCACAGCTCCTCCCTCCTGTAGAAACTTTCTGCCCCTCACTCTCAGCTGTGAGGACACCCACGGGGCTCTCCTCTGCCCCGCCCACAGTCAGGCAACAGCCGCCTGACTTCCGGTTTCCGCGAACTGCTCACGATGGGCTTGAAGCAGGAGCCTCCCCTCCTCAAATTCAAAGGGGGCAAAGAACAAAAAAAAGGTGAAGCACTCACAACGCACTTCGAGCGGCAGGGTCCCCTCTCTTCAGGGGTACTAAATACACCTGCATCGGGATAGCAGACAGGCAGGCAGGCCAGCATATCAGGGACCCTCCGTGAAGGTGGCAGTCCTTCTGGAAGCCCAGCAGGCCCCATATCAGCACACCAGGCAAACTACAGTTGCGGTTCCTCCTGGCAGTCCTCTGGTCAGGTGCAGTTCCAGTCCCAAGCAAGCTCAACAGCCATGGGGTCACAGCCCCAATATTTATAGTGCAAATGTCTTTGTTCTACCCCCCCTCCGACACAGGCCTAAGCCCAGTCCAAACCACTTCTGGGGGCACTCAAACATTTCCTTAGATGTGTACAACACCCTCCTTTGTCAGTGTAGGCTCTAGCTCCAGACACACCACGGGGGGAAGCCAGCATGTGTATTGCAGGCACAGTCCTATTCAGGCCCTGGTGCTACTCCTCCCGCTACTCCAAATGCAGGTCAGCCTATTCAGCCTAGGGCTGACTCACCCAGCCCCTCTGGAGCCACTGCACCTCCCCAGCCCCTGTCACTCCAGAGCCAGACATGCAATACACAACAAGCAGGCACAAAGACACATAGCACACAGAAATGCCAACTTCTAAAAGTTGCATTTCTAAAATAGTGATAATAAATCTGCGAACACCATTACGCAGCATTTATTGCCACTATTCCAAATATACCAAACTTGACCACGCTACTCCTCTCATATCAGGAATTACCTCTGACACACATATCAGGGAATCTCCAATGCATTCCTATGAGAGGGCAACCTCACAGTTGTGAAAACCCAAATGGCTGTTTGTCACTACCAGGACATGCCACACAGTTATGTCCTACCTTTTACCTACAGCGCACCCTGCTCATAGGACTGGCTAGGGCCTACCTTAGGACTGACTGATATATAGTAAAAGGGGTGTCACAGACGTGTCACCCACTTTATGTGCCACATTACAGTGGCAGTAAACTGCGCGCCCAGGCCCTGCAATGGCAGAGGCCTGAGAAAGAATTGAAAGGCTACTTTGGTTGGTGGCGCAAGCAGCGCTGCAAGCCCACCAGTAGCATTTAATTTACTGGCCCGGGTGTATAAGATACCACTTTACAGGGGACTGATAGGTAAATTGAATATGCAAAACAGGTGTAGACCAATCTTATCACGTTTACCATAGAGAGCACATGCACTTTACACTGAACAGCAGTGATAAAGTGCTAAGAATCCTAAAACCACAAACACCAGGTCTAAAAAAATGCCAGGAGGAAGGCAAAAAGTTCAGGGGTGACCCTGCAAAAAGGGCCAAGTCCAACAATCACCATAATGATTATATACATTATTTTTATAACATCTTGATTCATAATTGTAGTTTATAGTCTGATTGTAGTTTCTGAAGGGTACATTGTCGAAAATATGTCAGTAGAAAAAAATGGAAAAATAAATAAAAAAATAAGTAGACCTATCACAATTTTTCATTTTCCAAAAAGGAACCTTAAAATTTGAGGTTCTCTTCAGAAAATAACAAGAATCAATGTACCTAAGACCATTGTGGTTTTCTCTTGGTATATGTGGGTATTTTTTCCTTTTATCGGTCATGATTCACATGGCAGAACAGGACAAAAGAAACATGAAGAGAATCTAATCAGAGAGGAACCCTTGAAGTGAACAGCCCCTCACAATGCTCTCTCCAGCGGCGGTCCATTGAGAGAGTATTTCTGACAGTGTATGAAGCTTCTGCTCTATTGAGTTGCTTCCTCTGTTTGCAAATGAGGTGGTAGAATAAAAGGTTGAACCAATGGGACTTCTGACAATTTTTGACAAATATAATACCAAATCCTAAATTAGTCCCAATTATTGAATGGGTATTGATGCTGCAACTGGACGTAAAGAAATCAGGCATAGGAAGGTGTCCGTTTTTCCTGGAAAGAACCCTTACTTTTTCAGAGGTCTTCTACAAACAAATATAGTTCCTGGCACTTATATTAAAAGGACAGAATTCCCCACCTACTTGAAGTTGCATGTTTCATCATCCGGTCTCTCCTCTCTCTGCAACCTACATATTTAATTTAAAAGAGGGCGCCTTAGTGGTTCTGTTGTGTCAAATAACTTTGCATAGTGAATTCCACTGTTCAGCAAAGTTAAAGGTCTCAACTCAATCAACTAGTGAAGAGTTCATTCACATCACACCTGACTTAGTGAAAGTTAATGAGAAGGCCCTTTAATTAGGTAAAATGTTTTGGAGATTGTTTTACCTCCCTTGTACATAAATAGAATAGAAGAATCTAAAGTCCTAGGGATGTGCTATGTGTCCCTATGGTTCAACGTTTGTCAGAATGTTTCCACATATAAAGTGTCCCTAAGCATGATATTCCTAATCCAAACCCTCCTCAAGTCTAACTTTGTGGGCAAATCTAAATAACACCAGACTTTATTACCCTCTCTATTAAAGAGCCAGAAAGTATTACCAGGGGTCAAATTTGAGGGAGGGAAAAATAAATAGCTGAGAGAAGATGTAAAAGGAATACACTCAACATTCCTCCTGGTCGCTCCCAAAGAAATTATGCCTGCAGGAACTTGGGAATGATGAGAACAGCACATTTAGGGGGATATTCACAAGGATATATCGCAGACTTAATGGCACATTATCGCAGACAAAGTTGTGATAAACTTATTGCCACAAGCTGGTGTTAACAGCCCACAGCACCAGGTTACCCGCGATAGCAGCAGCAAAAAACATCACCACAGATGACCCCCGCAAATATCGCTAATAAGATGCAAAGTAGGAATTCCCGTGCCAAAAGCCACGATAACACCACTCCACAACATTCACAACGACCAGCCAGAACTGCGATAAGAACACAAAACAGGCGATAAGGCGCGTTAGCAGCAGGAAAATAACTCCTGTCTGACCTGGTGCAAAGTCGGACCACAGCCTGCACCACAAAAGGGGGCCCAGCCCAGACCCACACATGAAGAACAACAGATGCACCCGAGCAACTGAACATGCAGCCCGGAGGGCCGAAAGGGCAACAACACCCGCCTCCACCACCCTCAGGACCCCCCTCCCCGACACCCCCCCGACCAAAGGCATGGCACATCAGCTGCACCTAAACATGTACAAAATAATCTGCTGGATGTCGCACAATCACAACTGGTGACATGCATGTGTTGTCACAAAAATGAGCATCACACATTTATTTGCGAAGCAACAAATAAAACTTTAATAAAACGAACCCTGCAATGAAATGAAGACACATGCCGGCTCCCCCCGGGACAATCAGTAGGTCACAGCCTGCAAGACAAAAATCATGATGAGAAGGTATGTCCTGCGCACATCAAAGGACAGAGAGAGAGAGCGAAGGAGAGAGAGAGGGAGAGAGATAAAAAGAGAGGGGGAGAGAGTGAAGGAGAAGAAGAGAGGGGGAGAGAGAGAGAGAGAGAAGAAGAGAGAGGGAGAGAGAGAGATAAGAAGAGAGGGGGAGAGAGAGAGAAGAAGTGAGGGGGAGAGAGAGAGAGAAGAAGAGAGGGGGAGAGAGAGAGTGCCTCCCGTGCGCACCCAGGCCACACTGTTCACCTTCCACCACCACCAGCGTGTAGACAGGAGGTTCCACCACTTGCCGCTGCAAGCCACAAGCCCGGGTTAATGCGGACATGGCACCCTCCATACCATGCAGCCCCACTCCTTAGTCCACCAGGTCTCATGTTTAGTGCTGGGTCTTGATTACTCCATGGCCGCAATGCTCTGGATGCCACTAACCCTGTGCAACCCCAGTCAGCATCACGTGGTGGTAGACCTGTGACGGCCACAAGGCCTCGGGTGCCACTAACCCTGTGCGCAATGACTCATGGGCCCTTTATGAATGAGAATCGTGGAGCGTCCATCATCCAGTCACCACCAACAGAGGATAATGTGACATCGTCCGCCCCTTATGTTGGCAGAGTCACATGGCCTGTGACGCCTGTGCCGGATGGGTGTGGTGTGCGTGCAAACCTGCCCTCAGGGAGTGGCTATGCTGACAACTTGACCAGTGACCTGCACACCACCAATGAGTACGCCTGCGACGGTAAGCAATGAGGGCCCCCCTTGGAGTGTAAGCAGAGTGGTCTGGCCTGTCATACGCCGGACCAGCTCAGAGCTTGCAACAATGACTCGTGAGTTCTGGGCAGGGTTCAGTCCATGTCCGGACATGGAAGTGACTGATGCGTGTGTCCCTGTTGTGGTGTTCACGGGACCCGGTACACAATATGCAATGTAGCACCCTCTAACTGGCATCACTTAGGAGGAGCATCATGGATGCAAGGGAAATCACTGTCCTTATATTCATCCACACATTCATACATTAATGATGAAAGACATTACACAGCAGTGCGACACTGGATGTTGATTGCACATCCAGTGCAGTTCTGCAGCTGGAGCGGTACAGGGCAATGCCATGCACACTGCACAATATGTGCCCGTGGAGAGCCAGCCAGAGTCCATCCGGGGATGACAAGTGCTGTGGAAGAGGAAGGGTACAGTCCGCAGTCTTATCGCCGTGTCTTTGGTCATCAAACAGGCTATGGCAGTCCATGTCGCTCTCCAAGGTGAGTGCATCGGAGTGTATCGGGGGTCAGTGGAAGGTCATGAGGCCATGTGCGGCACCAAGCAGAAACAGGCCAGGTGGAGGAAATGAATGCTAGTGCCTCCTGATCACAAACCCATCCACGTCCTTGTCACCTCCTGTGGAAGTTGCAGTACCGGCTGAGGCACTGTGTGCCACTGACACATCGGGTGCCAAAGTGGATACATCTGCCGCATTGTGAGGCAATGGCACACCAGGGGGTGGAGATGTGGTGGTGTGGGGGCAGGAGCATTCATCTGTGCCACGCCTTGTGGCAGCAATGCCATGATGATGATCTGGAGGGCATGGTAGATCCCAGCAACATTTCGCTGATGTACAGTGGTGGCTGAGCAAAACCAAAGGGGATGAAGGACGGAGTGTTGAACATTGCAAGCACTTACCCCCAGTCAACTGATCTGGGTTTAATCCATTGTCATTCTTTAGCTCACTCCGCCACCCCAATTCAGACATGGCCATATGCAAATCAGTCTAACCCTGTGCATCATGGGAACAGTTCATCACGAACTGCCAAGCCATGTCTTCCCTGGACCAGAAACAAGCATCCTGGGACCAGTTTCGGGTTCACAACCCTCATCAGCCAGGCTATCTTGAATCCAGTGGCAAAGTCAGCAAGGGACCTACGTCTGGGCATACCCTGCCAACTTAGGGCGAACAAAGCAAAACCAAAGGGGATGATGGACGGAGTGTTGACCATCGCAAGCACTCACCCCCAGTCAACTGATCTGGGATTTATCCATCATTATTCTTTAGCTCACTCCGCCACCCCAGTTCAGACATCGCCGTATGCAAATCAGT
The DNA here is from genome assembly GCF_964204655.1 of Triturus cristatus. Lineage (NCBI taxonomy): Eukaryota > Metazoa > Chordata > Amphibia > Caudata > Salamandridae > Triturus > Triturus cristatus. The sequence goes on along the minus strand of NC_140582.1, from coordinate 51,855,544 downwards.
CTGACTATGATCCTCATGGGAACAGTCCAGCCCAAACTGCCAAGCCATGTCTTCCCTGGACCGGAAACAAGCATCCTGGGACCGGTTTCGGGTGCATAACCCTCATCAGCCAGGCTATCTTGAATCCAGTGGCAAAGTGAGCAAGGGACCCACGTCTGGGCATACCCTGCCAACATAGGGCTAACAAAGCATAACCAAAGGGGATGATGGACGGAGTGTTGAACATTGCAAGCACTCACCCCCCATCAACTGATCTGGATTTTATCCATCATCATTCTTTAGCTCACTCTGCCACCCCAGTTCAGACATGGCCATATGCAAATGAGTCTGACCCTGTGCCTCATGAGAACAGTACAGCCCGAACTGCCAAGCCATGTCTTCCCTGAACCGGAAACAAGCATCCTGGGACCGGTTTCCGGTTCATAACCCTCCTCAACCAGGCTATCTTGAATCCAGTGGCAAAGTGAGCAAGGAACCCACATCTGGGCATACCCTGCCAACTTAGGACGAACAAAGCAAAACCAAAGAAGATGATGGACGGAGTGTTGAACATTGCAAGCACTCACCCCCAGTCAACTGATCTGGGTTTAATCCATCATAATTCTTTACCTCACTCCGCCACCCCAGTTCAGACATGGCCATTTGCAAATCAGTCTGACCCTGTGCCTCATGGGAACAGTCCAGCCCGAACTGCCAAGCCATGTCTTCTCTGGACCGGAAACAAGCATCCTGGGACCGGTTTCAGGTTCATAACCCTCCTCAGCCAGGCTATCTTGAATCCAGTGGCAAAGTGAGCAAGGGACCCACAGCGGTGGCTGCCATCCTTTCTGCCTCCATCCGCACCATGCCCTCCATGAGCCTCCGCATGTGTGCCAGCTCACGGCTGGTATCTCTGATGCCCCTCTGAGCAGACAGGTGTTCTTCTCTCTGCGTCAGGACTCCAGCGATGTCAGTCAGGGCTCGTTGGAAACCATGGAGCAGGCCTAGACACCAATGGATGGCGTCCACTTTGATGGCCATGAGGTCGAACCTCACCCGCACCTGCTCAGCGGTTTCCCTCTGGGCCTCCAGCACATGGCGTTGGAAGGCCGCGTGTTGTTCTTGGGGGTCTTGATAGACTGCTGGGGCCGTGGGTGCCTCCTGCTGGGTGGTGTGGGTGGTGGGTGGGGTCTCCTTGATGCAGCTGGTCAGCCCTGATCCTGGAGGTGAGTCGTGGATGATGTCAATGATGTCTAGGAGGGCTTGTGCGTCGATGCTGGATTTGTCCTCCTCGTCATCAGTGAATTGTGGCTGGGACTGCTCTGCAGGGGGTGTTGAAGGTGGCCCTGAATGTGAAGGGGAGATGGTGTATTGCAATGTGTCCACATGAATATAGCCGCATGGTACATGTTGACATTCAGACAGCATGGCATTGTACATTGTGACAGTCTATAGATCTGGGCGATGACCCAGAGTCATTGAGGGTGTGCACTGTGCTCTGCTTGATTGTGCATGTGTGCCACCATGGCCATCCCCATCCGTCCCCCCAGTATCTGGTGGTCACTCACCCTGTTGCCGTTGTTTTGTGTCTTGTCGAGCAGTGTCCGGTACCCCAACTCCGGCCACAGTATCCACACTGATGAATGTCGACACCAGCTCCTCCATGTCATCCAGCATGAGCTGTGGCACTGGGCCCCCACCTCCAGTCTGCATTGCTGCCTTCTGGTTGGCTGTGAGTTTCTCCTTGGTCTTTCTCTTGATGTCATTCCATCGCCTCTTTACCTCATCCATTGTCCTCTTGTGCTCTCTGACGGCATTCACCTTGTCCACGATGTCCCGCCATATTCCAGTTTTGGTGCCCAATGACACGCTGGAGGTGCCGAACAGTTGTTGATGGTGTTCCATCTCCTCCATGACCATGAGCCTGTTTGCCTGCGGACTGAACTTCTTCTTCGTCTTCCTCTTGTCCTTGCCCTTCCCTGTCCCCGAGGTCCCGGGCTGGTCGTCCGGGGTGCTTGTGGGGTTGCACTCGTCCTCTGAGCCTGCTCCGGCTGCCTCCATGGTGCTTGGGTGTTGGTCAGTTTGTGTTTGGGTGTTTGTTTTCTACTTTTATGGTGATTTTTCCCACCTGCCAGGTGTGTGTTGCAGGCCTGGCATTGCTTATCGCTGATTTCCTCATCGTGCTTTGGCCCATTGCAGGTTTTTTTGAGTGTGGTTTGTGTTTTTATCTCCATCGAGGTGGTTGTATTCCAGACATTGACCATGGTTTAGGCAGACTATCTCATGGTACCGCCTTGTTGTGAATTCCACATTGACACGAGGTTATTTTCCCACGATGGGCTGAGATGTTCAGAGTTGCGTTAAGCTACTCTTGTGGTAGTTATCACACGTTCTTGTGAATATACCCCTAGGTCTCACATAGCAAAGAAGTGTCAGCTCGCTACTGGAGTCTGGTAGCAGAAGAGGACAACAAATTGAAAAAATATATCAAATACGGAAAGAATATTTACTGAAGGAGAAAACCTATGGCAAATATCTTTGTTTATACTGTAGTCAAGCAAGTAATATTAAAAGTAAATCACTTCACTCTAAAAAGGAAATTCTAGACTCTAAATGGAATGGCAAAAATGTCAAATAAAGAAGCTCCAAAATTCAAGAAATGTGGGCTAAATAGGCCAATGACAAACACATGTTTTAAAGCTGCCCAAGTCTTAATCAGTTCTGGCGGGAATACCATTTAAATCTTTTAGCAAGACATTAAGGTATGCTCAATTGACAAATCACCAACACAAACACACTCCACAAAATAGTGATCAACCACATGGCCAGTAAAGAAGGTGGCATGGAGATCAAGGAGAACATGGCTTCCCTCCCAAGGCTAGAGTCCTTTACTCCCCCAACGAAAACATGCAGCAAAACAGGCATAGGATTACACAAACATATACCCAAACATGACCTGGGTCCATCCATTGGGCTGCCCTTTACTCACCACCAGTAAAACACAAATGTCAGAAAAGAAAGTAAACTTTAAAAATGACCCAAACGCAAACAGCCCAGGGCAGCAATTACAGCAGCAAAATACTTTTAAACGTTGCATAAAAACACAATAATCAACCAACTCACACATATAAAAACTCACACACAAAACGGTGTCAAGCACATAGGAAAGAAGGTAGCTGAAAACATCGATAAAATGTATGGCTACATAGGCCTTGACTTCTATAGGCACATGCAGACAAAAATAACCTACATTTGTCACGAGTACAAGGCCATTAACAATCTCGCAAAATTATTTACAAAAACACCTCCTTGCATAGCATCAGTAAGAATGTGAAAAATACATCACAGAAGTACATCCAATGCCTACTGCTAACTAGACCTCAAACATAAAAACATCTACACAGCAAAATGATAAATCTGGACAAAACCTACTAAAAATACAGGAAATATTGATATGTATTTTCCATTGATACTTTATGGGTCCCTGCTCCAAACTCTTGCCCATCCACCAACAACCAAATAAAATTAATAGAATACAATTTGTTGGAGCAGGTGAGGAGAGTAGGAGGACCATCATGTAGACTCAAGCGTTAAACCTTCCGGGTCACCCCCACCCTGCTCTAGGACCGTTCCACCCATTGGGAGATCCTGAACTGCCTTTTGGGGATCTCTGTGATGTGAAGGTAGCTGCTGCTGTGTCAGCTTCCTCAACAGCATGAAGGTTTGCTGAGTAGGAGACATGGTAACATGTCAGCACAGAAATCTGTATTGAGAAAATAGTCTCCCAATTCTCAATATTATTTAAAAATGGCCCTGACATGCAAGGAGTTGTATTCTATTATGTAGAACTTATTCCAACATTTTCCTGCCCTTGTCCTGCATGCTTCACCTAGAGGACACCACAAGCAAGAAAAATGCATGTCAATGCATCATGTGAGATAGGGTGGGATGGCTGCCATTGTGACCTGGTGAAACTTTGGAATATAGGCTGCCAAGTAAGAGGTGGTTTACTCTAGTGGAGACAGTGGTGGCTCTGCTGGTACTAACTTGGATTGAGAGTTGCCGGGCCGTTGTTGACAAGGGTACGATATATTTGGGCCACCCCTCCCTCCCCAGGTTCCCCATCATGACGTGAGCTTCTAGTAGGCTGAATTCGGGGAGTGACGTGCCTGTTGAGATGTGTGCGTTGAAGGCATGACGGAGCTGCAGATATTTAGAAATTGTGAGGTATGGTGGGTGGAGCGCACCCATAGGTCTTGGAACGTCCTAATGTGGTCGCCCAACCAAATGTCACCCAACAGTGATACACCTATGTGATCCCATTGTTTGAACCCTGTGAGTGCCGCAACCTCTCGTAACCACGTGCCTTGCCAGAGAGGTGTGTGCTGGCTCAGTTGTTTGTCCCAGCGTGTGTGCCCCAGGGCCGTGCGCCAAGCCGTCAGGACTGCTCTGGTTATCGTCGGTATCGCTTTAGTTATTGGGCTCCCATATAAGTATGCTTGTATTTGGGGGATCTCCATGTCCTCAAACTCCGTTTTGTAGGCCGGGTCAGACCAGTCCTTGGTGAACCAGTCGTGAATTACAAGGAGCCGGGTGGCCAGGTAGTATAGGTGGAGATCGGTCATACACCTGCCTCCGTCAAAGGTTGGGATCCTGCATCAGGTGAGGGCGATCTGCGGCCTCGCCCCTCCCCACAGAAACCTTGTGGTCACCCCGTCAATCTCCCTAAACCAGCTGCGTGGGAAGTGAAAAATGGTATTCTGAATTATGTATAAGAAGCTTGGGAGGATCATTATCTTGAGCAACGCCACTCTCCCGAGTGGGTTGAGTGGTAAGGTTTGCCAGCGCTTGAGATCAGCATTGGCTTTTTTTGACCAATGGGGTAATGTTTAGTACCCATTCCAACTCTGGAAGCAGAGCGACCCATATCCCTCAATATTTAAATGACTGTCTCCTAATGGGGATGGTTGACTGCCAGTTAAAGCACTCCCTAGAGAGGTGGAGAGGCACTAGAGTTGATTATGTCGGGTGGAGTCGGAGGCCCGAAACGTTCTCGAAGGCCTGGAGTGCCCAAAGGCATCTAAGGCCAGAGCTGGCGGGGTCCACCAGGACCAGCAGGACATTGTCCGTGTATAGAGTGATTTTGTCAGTGTGGTGCCTTTCCCAAGCCATGCCTTGGATCCGGTGGTGAGACCGAATGAGACAGGCCAATGGCTCCATTGCCAGTGTTAATAGGAGTGAAAGGGGACATCCCTGCCTCATGCCTCACTGAACTGGGAACGCCATTGAAAGGGCTCCATTGGTAAGTACTCTGGGGTTGGAGTAGAGCACCTGGACAAGACGTCGGAATTGTTGTCCAAGGCCCATCATCAGCAGGACACCCTCCAAGTAACGGCAGTCCACCGTGTCGAAGGCTTTTTCGAAGTCGACAAGAGGGAGCGCGAGGTAGGGTGTAAGGTGCTGGTGATGGGCTAGGGCCAGATGGAGGCGCCTTAGACAATGTCTGGTGCTACATGCTGGCATAAAGCCACACTGGTCCAAGTGGACCAGCTTGTGAAGAAGGGAAGGGAGCCGCTGGGTTAGGATTGTGCCATATATTTTTATCTCCGTGTTAATAAGTGAAATTGGGCGGTAGTCCGCGCTAACAGGAGAGGGAGGCTGGGTCTTGGGAATCACAACAATAGTCACCACATCAGTCTCGGAGGGAAGGAGCAAACCCCAGCAACATGTTGGTAGAGGTGTGTGAGATGGGGAACAAGCAAGTCCCGGTGCACCGCGTAGTATTCTTCCTGGAAGCTGTCGGGCCCCGGCGTTTTCCTGGCCTACAGGAAGGAGATTGTCCCGTGTATCTCCTCTGGGGTAATGGGTAGGTCCAAGTCCGCCACCTCGTCTCCGGTGAGGCAAGGTAGTTGGACTCTGCCTAGCATAGCATGTCTGGGAGAGTAGCTTTCGGTTCGCGGGCGGAGTACAACTGGGCGTAGTAGTCAGCAAACGCCTGTGCGATTTCAGGTGATGTGTGTTAGGTGCCGCCTGAGGCGTCTTGGACTTCAGGGATTATCCTGTTGGCTAGGGGGTAGGAGACTAAACTGTGTAGCAGCCTCCCGTTTTTATCACCCTATCCGTACACTCGGGCCCCAGAGGAGCGCCACAGCATTTTGGCCGACTCTAGGGAGATCTTTTTGATCTCCTCACGAATGGCCACAAGTTGCCCGTCTGGGTGAAAATCAGGGGTTCCAGTAAGGGCTGTTTCCAGCCATGTTGCTTGCGCCTCAAGAAGGGTCAGGCGATCATTCTGCACAAGTCGTTTCGTATGCACCTGATCCCTGGCTACTCCACGGATGGTGGCTTTACTTGCCTCCCAGAGGGTGCTCGGGGAGGGGACCGATCCCTGATTAGTAAGGCAATAGTGACGCAGTTCCACCTCTATTGCCTTCTTGACTTCTTTGTCCTGTAGGAACCACGCATTAAGCCTCCACACCGTCCGGGCCGTGTCTGAGGCTCCACCCAGGTGCAGAGATAGGGCAGAGTGGTCCGAGATTCCCCGGGGAAGGATGGCAATAGTTGATGCTCTGTGACAGTCGGGGGCTGGCAGGAGGATCAGGTCAATACGGGATTGCGTGCGGTGGGCTGCTGAGGTATGAGTATACTGAGAGCCCCGGGGATTCCAGACCCTCCAGACATCACACATGCCAAGGGCAGCTTCCCCATCGGCTGAATTCTTTGCATGGGCTAGCCGCGTTGGGGAGGGTATGCCGGTCGCATCAAGTGTTGGTTGCATAAGTGCATTGAAGTCTCCCCCAATCACCGTCTGCCCCAGGGGTAGGGAGGAGATTGTATCAGTGAGGTGCTGCACGGTGGAAGTGAGCTTAGCAGTTGGGCTATATATGGATGCCAGGTTAAGGGTGTTCCCCTCTAGCTTCCCGAACACAGTCACAAACCGCCCCTGGGGATCCGTCGAGATGTGGCCGGGGTGAAGGGGAGTCCTCGCTATAGTAGAATTGCAACCCCCCGCGAGCCTCATTCGAAACCGGAATGCCACACCCTGTCAAAATAGTATCGTGTGAGGAAGAGGCATTGGGTCTCCAGAAGATGGGTCTCTTGGAGCAAGAGTATGTCAGGTGCGTGGCGTTGGGCTAATTTGAGGACAGTCGCTCGCTTGATGTGGTCCAGTAGTCTGTTCACATTCCAGGATAGAACATGGAGGAACTTACCCGTGGTCCCGTGGTAGATGTCTGTATCGTGGCTGGTATACATAATGAGTTGGTCAAAGGGCAATGGGCCCCAGGGGGCTTGGTACACTGCAATGCAAATGCATAGTTGTGGTTCACGTTGTGAGCTGTGTGTTCTTGCGGTGTTGGTGCGATAAACAAATGTCAAAGTGCTGTAGATCTTAAGAAATGGAGGCCATGGCAAATTCATACCTAAAAGCACACAGAGGACAACGGTCCACACCTTTCCCGCCTACCTCCCCCCACCCTATACTTCCAGAACTAAAGCATCTGTTGCCCTGAAAAAGAAAGAGAAAATAACAACAACAAGCTAAAGTGAAATGCTTAGCTGGGAACTGCGTGGCGGTGGTGGACCCCACCACAATATCAGGTATGGTAGTGTTATTGGCATGCATCTGTGTTCATAGTTACAAATTTTAGTTGATTTAATATAATTTTGGAAATGTGTTTAGTCATTGATAGTGTCGTAGCGGGTTATTGGCTTCGTAAGGTTATAGTGTGGGAAGTCATTTAAATTAGAAATATTATAATTTCTTGTTAATTTGCTAATTATATTTTTAGAATGGATTATTAGTTAAGTATATTTTTTCAGCGTGTTCTATTTTGAATAAAATGTATATTTTAATTTTTAATTAGATTGTGTTATTAGTGATAGTAAGTTATTTTTTAGTTGCAGGATTTTTTTTACTTTGGAAGGGTATAGGGTGGGAAATTAATTAATTTATAAACAGATATCAAATGAAAATTATTCCCTTTTTAATTGTTAATTAATTATTTAATTGATTGCTAATTATGTAAATATTTTCATACCAATTTATTTAAGTTACATTTTAGTTGCTGGGTTTGTAGGGGAAAACTTTTGAAGGGTGAATTTTTTTTTATTTAATGCCATTTTTTTAAATTAAACATTATTTAAATAATATTTATGTACACTACTTAATTGATTAATTATTGTTTGATCATTGAATTATTGTATTCATTTGATTATGGATTTTAGGTTTTATATGTTTATTAAACATGTGTTCATGCTTTTTTATGTTATATATTGCTAAGAAATTAAATATATAATATGTTTTATTTTAATTATTAGATATTAATTGATATGCAAATGTAATTGGTAATTAAATATGATTTTTGTTTTATATTTATGATTTCCCACAAAACATATTAAGTTATTTAAAGGTGTTTGTGAAATGTTGTTTCTACGATGATATTTAATATTTAAATGTTTCACTGGAGTGTGGCAGTTGGTCTGCATGGCTAAAAGTTAGCATAGAGTGGAGTAGAGTGGCGTAGATTAAAATGACATAGAGTGGTATGGAGTATAGTGTCGTAGAGTAGAATGGCATACAGTAGAATTGCATAGAGTCGCGTGGAATGCCGTTCTGCAGAGTAGAGTGACATAATGTAGAGTAGCATGGCATAGGGCAGAATGGCATAGAGTAGAGTAGCATTAAGAAGAGTGGCATAGAGTAGGTTGCCGTAGAGTAGAGTGTACAATAGACTGTAGTGGGGTAGCATAGTGTGGAGTGGCATAGAGCAGGTGCAGTGGCATAAAGTAGAGTAGAGGGGTATAGAGAAAAGTGGCATAGAGTAGAGTGAAGTCGTGTGGTGTTGAGTGACGGAGAGTACTTAGCGAAAATGATTCTGGGCAGAACCCTATATTTTTCTTTACTTCAGTTCCTTTTGTTACCTTAATAAATATGTGTGCCAGGTGAGGGTGTCGGGTTTCAGCAACATTTGTTTCAGTAGGAGGAGGAGTGCTTCTGAAATTGGGGAGTTGGAAGCAGCCCTGTAGAGGCGTACACCAAAAGAGAGTTAAACTCTTACACAAAAATAGAGGCAGAGCCCTCAAATAACTAGTGATCTACAATAACAACATCTCTTGGGCAATGTCTTAGTTTTATGTGAATCGATATTAGTTTTGTCAGGAATAATGATAGTTTTCAATATATCATCCAAAGCTGTAGAAAGAGTGTAAGGAAAATGGTTCTTTTTACTATCAGTTTCTATGTAAAGCAATCTATATTTTATTTAAAGGCATCTTGCATCAACCTAATGTGTTTTCCTTTTTGTGTACTCTTTTAAATCTCCATTTATAAATTATTGTTAAATATTAAAGCAGCACATGAGGGAGAGAAACACAGGGTTATGGGGAGAGGCACACCATGGAGACAGAAACACAGAGCGCTGAGGAGGCAGGAAATCTGGGGTGATCACATTAGAGAGAGCTGGCATCACAAGAGACGCAGCAACGTGGAACGCAGGGGATTGGAAGTTTCAGTAAAAAGCACACAATTGAAAAACAACAAAGGGGTAGGAGTAGAAGCACACGTAGTGAAAAGCAAGAGACAGAGAGCTAGAGAGAGAGAGAGAGAGAGGGCGTGTGTGTGTGGGGGTGCGCGTGTGTGTGCGTGATGTTACGCCAGAGCCGCTTACATTGGAACTGGGGAACCATATCCGACTCTCAGTATTGGCTCAACATCCTGTGATTCGGAGAAAATCATTTATTCTTACTGTGCCAGTAAAAAGCAAGCAAAATGTAACCTAAAGGGATGTCTACTATGGCTATTTGAAAAGAAGGAATGCAGATGTGTTTTACTGTAAGCAGCATGAATGTGATGGCAGAAGACGTATTTTGCTGTCCAGATAAAATTAATCAAAATAAAAACTAAAAGTGTGTCTAGTATGTCTGTGTATAAAAGCTAAAATCAGATACATTTATGGTAAGCAGCATGAATCAAATGCCAGAACCCGGATTTTCTGTCTAGATAAAATACTGAGTAAAAATACAAGGTCAACAAAGACGAGGACGAACACATGTACTGGGCCATGCTCCAGGGATATGTTAAGATAAGAGAGGAAGGCAAGCCTACAGGAGATAGGCAATCAGAAGATTGAAAATGAGACCGACAACAAAAGAAACCAATGGTATGCTGTTAGCGGGTTTTAAGCCCACTCAATTGTATAAATCGTTTAGCTGCTCAGTACATATGCTATGTAGGCGAGACCTAAAAAATACTCTCTATGGCTCACGACCAACATCTGAGTTCCACCAACTACAAACTTCCTTCGGATCGCTACTGCACAATCTATTCACATAAGAAGAGGTGATAGTTTGCATTCATAGTTCCCGGGCCCATGGGCCATCACCATTTCACAAAAGACCGCCATAAACGCTGCTGTGGCTCAAGAAAGTCCTGTATACCTTCAACTTTCTCATCCTAAATTACCCCCTGCTCCACCATAAAAAATAGTAGTCTGCCCACAGGTCCTCTCCTGGGGTGTTTGAAGGCACCACAGGATGCTGTACAAAAACACATTTTTGCATTAGGCTTCTTTAGACCATTGAAAATAATTGTTTGACATAAGTAAAGGAAATTCTATTTTCTGTCAGATTCAATAAATGTGTCTTGTACTTACCATGAGGTCCTATTAGTCTTCACAAATGATTTTCCTTGCCCAGGAAATAAAAGTCACATTTGACCTGAAACATCCACCAAAAACACTGAGCCACTCATTCAGTGAATTGTGCAAAAAACAGTAAATAATTTGTAGCAGAAATGTGCTTTGCTGGCAATTTCCTTTAAACCTAAGGCCTAATTACTGAGGGGCATATTCACGAGGACCAGTGATACCTATCGCAACCGCCAGTCAGCAACAGTTTTTTTATCGCCGCCTAACCCTGAAAACTATCACCATGTTAGCTGCGTGTTAACAAGCTGTTGCTACATGGCGCTAGTATCAGGAAACTGCGATAAAAACTGCCCCTAACATCAGCGTGATGGCGATAGGAAATCCGGCGTTAGCAGGCGAAAACCACCAATAGGCCCATTAGCGGCAAAAAAACTCATGTTAGTCAGCCCTACGTGAGTTTATTTTGCGTCTAATGCAAAAAATAGCTATCAGTCTACATCCAATAGAAATAGGCATAAAAAGCAAGAAATGCAGGATGGATCAGCCAGGGCCAAGTGCAGCACACGTCAACAACACCTGCAAGGAGCGCTGCAACTTCACGCCTAAGGGGGCCCTGCTGCATCAACTACATCAGGAGGTTCATCAGCGGACTTGGCAGCGACTGCTGTACCCAGGCTTATGAAATCCCACCTGGTTGAGGCTCTTGCTGGCAGAGTCATAGATTTGGAGAGAGTGCAGCAGATTGTGCCACAGTGTCAATGTCCAAGTAAGGAGAAGGTGGGACGCATAGCGAAGGACGCCTGGGGGTCGAGTCGCCCAGGACTAGCACACATAGATGACGCACCCCCAGTGGCGGCTCATCCGCTATGGCGGAAGAGCATCACCCCACTGCTTTCAAGTAGTGCAGAAGAGGAACAATCATCACATGATGATAACTTACTGATGTATGCAAGCTATTTCCTTTGCGGGTGGGAGGGTGGGTAGGACTACTCCATGCACGGGGCAAGGCATGGGCAGATTGGCATGCCCACTCAATTGCGCAATGACTGTTTGGTCAGCCCACTCAGGCCACCCAAAGCAGTCATGCGCACTTCCCTGTTCGTAATGCAGGCTGCATTATAGCCTGCATGGAGAACATGCCCACCCCTCCAGGCCCTGGCTGCATGCCTTGTCCTGTTGCCATTTACCAATCCCACCGCCGCTTCACAGCGTTGTGATTGGCTCAGGGGAGGTAGTCTGGCTGCTTATGTCCTGTTCCAGGAAGCAGACACAGGAGAGCAGGAGCAACGAAGACACGGAACCTGGCTTTTAGGTAAGACTTCCCTTATTAAAATATTTACATCACCCGCTCACACACACACGCGTCTACGCCCCATCCAGTGTTCTTTACGGCGTTTACCACCTCTCAGCTGTCCAACCACCCAGCACTTCTCAATGGCGGCCTTTGTACGCCCATGTGCAGCGGGCGTACCACTCGTGTGCTAAAGGTACATATGTAATTACGATGCATGCCATTACATGGCATTCCATTGCATACTAATACTAGGCATATTGCAACAGTAGGGAAGGTGTTGCATAACGGAGACATAAAAATTACTATTCCCACTTAAGTGAGTTCCCCCAAAAACTAACCTTTGTACCCCAAACCAAACCGTGAACCCTAAAATTCCTTTTTGAGCCCTCAAAACACACCCCAATATTCATATTTTACCCCAAAACACCCCTCAATATTCATATTTTACCCTAAAACACACCCAATTTTCATCCTTTACCCCAAAACACAACCCAATATTCATATTTTACCCCAAAACACACCTCAATTTTCATATTTTACCCCAAAACATACCTCAATTTCCTGATCAGACGTCCAAAACCCATACCCACCAGAAAAACTTTTAATTACCTCATTACGGCCCTCACAATGCGTTGTAATCAAATGCGATGTAAAGGCACCTGCTTTGTCGGAGTTGCGTTGTTCACGATGTATTGCCTGCATTGTAATGGTCATCTCCCGTGCTAAAGGCAACCCATAGTCTATGCCGTTTGCGTCCGTCTGCTCCTGGAACACGCTCAGTGCCAATGAGCCTTCCTCTTGGACACTCCTACGCTACAACAGCAGCACCCTTCTCGCCATCAACCCTGGACACCACCTTGCCTGCCAGGACCTACCTGTGCTCCGGACCGGACATCGCCATCACTAACGGCTGCAGTATCACCCACAAGGAGCACCCCGACCTTCAAGGAGGAGGCATTGCCATCACCTACAGAAGTACACTCCGACTGACCACGCACTCTAATGATCTAAGGGTGACCACCTCAACTCTCAGATCCGGACCAAGCTCAAGTACATCCTCTGCTGCACCCTCATGTGCAGGCCCCCCGGGCCATAGCCCCCCATTCTCTAATACCATTGTCGATCTCATTGCACCCCAGAGTATCTCATTCACCGACGACATCCTACTCGGTAAACTCAAGTTCCACCTGGACAACCCCAGTGACCAGAACACCACCCCCTCCTGGGGAAGATCTTCTACATCAGACGCAAGCAGTAAGTCACCTCAACAAGCCACATAGCAGGACACATGGTCGAGTATGTCACCTCCGCCAGCGGGAACTTCAACTACAGCCACAACACCGGACTATCCTGGACCGACCATTATTGGTAACATCACGTGTTCACCTTGCCCACCGCCATCATCGCACCCCCTTGCAGCTGGATCAAGGCCACCAAAGAATGTCTCATCAACCACCTCAGCACCAACACTCCACCAGTGCTTTCAAACGATAACACCGCAGCGCGCAACCACCACCAATGGATCTCAAACAGCGCCAACATTCGGGCACCCTTCATGAACAGCACTGCATCAGTGCCTTCCACATGCCTGATGGCAGGCGTGAGGGTGACGCAGTGCCACAGAGATAGGCTGGCCCCATGCATTAATGGAGTTGCGTCATGGTTGTGACATGACTGCAGCAATTCGTGACTTTAGCACAGACAGATACATCAGGATTACTGTCCAGTGAATACAGCACATCCATGCTGTTGCAAGAAGGGTGTAGTGAGAAGTGTTGCAACGCTGTCTTGTCGCAACGCTGCAACACTTTTTTTCATGACTGGGGCCCAGGAATGTGCACCATCTTATCGATGGTGCGCATTCCTGCACTGTAGTTTGTCACAGGGCAGCGCTGCAACATTTCTTGCAGTGCTGTCCAGTACCAAACTCTGCTGAGATGAGGCCCCAAGTGTTATCTCCATTTTTTCTGGTATTAAGTAACTGGCTCTAACTGCAGTTAGAGACAGTTTTTTTATATTTAGAACTTCAAGGATCCCCTTGTGAATATGGAGAACTGGGGTTTGCAGCCGTTTTTGCAAGGGAACGCCTCTCCTGCATATAATTATCGCTAACAGAAGTAGCGATCTTTACAACGGACGTTTTCGCCTGAAAACTGTCGCTAACGGCTATTAGCGACAGCTTGGTAATACTGCGAGAAAAATATTGCCGCATTAGTGGCAGAAAAGTGCCGCTAATGTGGCGATGACTCCTTGTGAATATGCCCCTGAGCATCTCATTCGCCAAACTCTAAATTAGGACCTTAACAGTTTGTGTAAAAATTGAAGAAAAGGAGACAATAACTCAGCTACTGAAAATATACCTAGTAACCAAGTCAGTGTGCTCCAATGTCACTGTCTGGCATTTATCAGTTCTAATGATTTCTTTTGACTAAATACCACCAGCCACCATGTCCAGATTCATACACTTGTTCTCTCACAACGCATATTACTAATTAAACTTTATCATAGTCTTTATATGTTATGCAGGCAGACCATCAGTACAGGTGTGAACCAGTGGGTATGTAGAAGCGTGTAGACAGCAGCAGGTGCACTGTTAGCTTGAGGACTTAGCAAGTCATGTGTTTTTATGGTACGATACCAAAATATCATCATTAGGCTATTTTCTGGTATATAAGGGCAGATTTACTCATTTGTCACTCATGGCAGCAAGTAAGGTTGCTGCGCTGCTTTGCGTGAAAGGGAGACAGCAAAAATGCTCTTAATCAACTAACAAATGGCACATTTCTGCTGCCTCTTAGGGCTGGTGTATTTTCTTCTGCCTAGCACAAATGCAGGCACCCTTGCATTGTAGTGCCAAGGTGCCTGTGTTACAGGCATGGTTGTTTATATGCAGGAAGGGAGACCTTCCATCACAAAAGCAATCCTTGATGGCATTTTAGTCTGTCTATGTGTGCTTTAGTTGGAAACAGAAAATCAACACCAAATCAACAATATTTTAGTGAAGGATGTGTAAGACACACTATTTATGTCATTCAATATTTCTGTAAGTGATAATTTGACTTACAGATGAATTTGAGCTTTAGAAAAAGCTAACATTATCATCCCTAGTGCAGGAAGGACAGATCTGATGTGTCAATGGGTTTTTGGAATATTAGGTGCAGTGGAGGCTTCTCCACTTTTAGGGTGGTGAAGCCCGCCACAGCCCTAACCTCGGCTGGCAGAGATAATAAAGTGGTTGTATTATTATTTTATTTTTCAGTGTAGCGACCTCCACTACCATAACGGAGGAACCGCTCCTGATTGTCGAAGTGCCATCGGGTTGACTGGCATGGGAGTATTATGAGAGTGTATGTTTTTGTTAGTACTTAGTTTGAAGTTGGAGTTGGAACCTGTTCAGTAAAAGAGGTAAGTGGCACTCAGGTACACACCAGATTTGCCCTTCGGAAAGTCCTGAGAGGCCTCTCCCTGTCCAGCCCAGCAACAATGGTATGGATTCAGTCCTCAATGGAGGCACCATGTTCATTCGGAGCCCCAATCTGCAGGAGGACTGAATCCTGGAGTACTCAAGGACTTGACAGACAGGTAATATACATAGTTGAGTTACTGTCAGGTACATTCTCAGAATATGTATTGTCAAGTAGTCAATCTCGCATATGCACATGGATGTCTAGAGGATGAGAAGTAGTTGCTGGACCCAGACCTGCAGTTACTTAATCTGCAGTTAATGCAAAACGTGCACCAAATGACCACCAAGAGATATCAACCTGGTCACTCACTGTTATCTGCCTGTGTACATTGTCAGATGTTTCGTCTTTCTAAGCTAGGAAGTAAAAATAGAGCGCCCACCTGCTCACAAGTTCAGCTGTTGTATCACTACTATTAATTTAACACCAAGAATAATTATTGGCTACTTCTGAGAGGCCTATCATAATTTCAGGGCAGGATGAGGAACACCCACCAAGATTACAGTGAAATGTGAGATTTTATTTCATCAGTGGGTGAGATAGGAGGGCTGAGAGAGTAAAGAAAAGGATGCGTGCATTGGTCCTCCTCGGTGTATGATGTACTCAGCTTCCTGAAGGCCATATTTGTATTTCTTACATTTTGACCTGTTCCATGCTGGATGCTGTAAGCCATGGGTATTCACAAACTTTCTCTCAGGGGCCAAATTTACAGTGTGGTTTGTGGCCAAGAGCCGCACCGGTGGAGGCGGGGTCAGTGGGGGAGGGAGGTAGGGCTAGAGCAAAAAAAACTGTGACTGTGAGGTTGAACACAGGCCCCTGACGCGGACTCCTTCTTCCACTGAGCCACCAGACCCGGCATACACACATCTTTCTCTCTCTCTGTCTCCCTCCCTCTCTCTATCTGTCCCTCCCTCTCTTTATCTCCCTCCCTCTCTCTCTCTCTGTCTCCCTCCCTCTCTCTATCTCTCTCACCCTCCCTCTCTCCCTCTCTCCGTCTCCCTCCGTCTCCCTCCCTCTCTCTCTCCCTCTGTCTCCCTCTCCCTCTCTCCCTGTCTCCCTCCCTCTCATTCTGTCTCCCTCCCTCTCTCTCACTCTGTCTGTCTTCCTCTGTCTCTCCCTATCTGTCTTGCTCCCTCAGTCTCCCTCCCTCTGTCGACCTCCTCCTTCTCTGTCTCCCTCTGTCTCCTTCCATCTGGCTCCCTCGTCTGTCTCCCTCCCTCTGTCTGTCACCCTCTGTTTCTCTCCCTCTGTCTCTCTCCCTCTGTCTCTCTCCCTCTGTGTCCCTCTCTCTCTCTCCCTCTCCCAATGTCTCCCTCTCCCTCTCCCTCTGTCTCCCTCTCTCTGTCTCCCTCTCTCTCTGTCTCCCTCTCTCTCTGTCTCCCTCTCTCTCTGTCTCCCCCTCTCTCTCTGTCTCCCCCTCTCTCTCTGTCTCCCTCTCTCTCTTTCTCCCTCTCTCTCTTTCTCCCTCTCTCTCCCTCTGTCTCCCTCGCTCTCCTTCTGTCTCTCCCCCTCTGTCTCTCTCCCTCCCTCTGTCTCCCTCCCTCTGCCTCCCTCCCTCTGTCTGTCTCCCTCTCCCTGACTCCCTCCCTCTGTCTCCCTCTGCCTCCCTCTATCTCCCTCTCTCTCTGTCTCCCTCTTTCGATCTCCCTCTCTCTGTCTCCCTCGTCTCCCTCTGTCTCCCTCTCTCTCTGTCTCCCTCCCTCTGTCACCCTCTGTCTCCCTCCCTCCATCTCCCTCCCTCGCCCTCCCTCTCCCTATGTCTCCCTCCATCTCCCTCCATCTCCCTCTGTCTCCCTCTTTGTCTCCCTCCCTGTCTCTCTGCCTCTTTGTCTATGTCTGTCTCAGTCTCTGCCTCTATCTTTCTGTCCCAGTCTCTGCCTCTATCTGTCTGTCTGTCCCTGCCTGTCTCTGTCTCTCTGTGCCTTTCTCCCTCCCTCTGTCTCCCTCTCTGTCTCTCTGTCTCTGTCTTTATCTGCCTCTATCTGTCTGCACCTGTCCCTGCCTCTATCTGTCTATGTCTTCCCCTGTCTCTCCCTCCCTCTCTCTCGGTATCCCTCCCTCTCTCCCTCTCGCTCTCTCTATCTCCCTCCCTCTCCCTCCCTCTGTCTCCCTCCCTCTGTCTGTCTCCCTCTGTCTGTCTCCCTCCGTCTGTCTCCCTCCGTCTGTCTCCGTCTCCCTCTCGCCTCCCTCTCTGTCTCTCTGCCTCTTTGTCTCTGTCTGTCTCAGTCTCTGCCTTTATCTGTCTGTCCCTATCTCTGCCTCTATATATCTGTCTGTCCCTGTCTCTGTCTGTCCCTGTCTCCCTCCCTCTGTCTCCCTCTCCGTATCTCTGTCTCTGTCTGTCTCTGCCTCTAGCTGTCTGCCCCTGCCTCTATCTGTCTCTATCTGTCCCCCTACCTCTCTCTCTCTCTGTCTCCCTCCCTCTCTCTCTGTCTTCCTCCCTCTCTCCCACTCTCTCTATCTCCCTCCCTCTCTCTCCCTCTCTCTCCCTCCCTCCCCTCCCTCGTTCTCCCTCTCTCCCTCTCTCGCCCTCTGTCTCACTCACTCTGTCTGTCTCCCTCCCTCTGTCTCTCTGTCTGTCTCCCTCTGTCTCCCTCTCTCTCTGTGTCTCCCTCTCTCTCTGTCTCCATCCCTCTGACTCCCTCCCTCTGTTTCCCTCTCTTTCTCCCTCTCCCTCCCTATCTCCCTCTCTCCCTCCCTCTGTTTCCCCCTGACTACCTCCCTCTGCCTCCCTCTGTCTCCCTCCCTCTATCTCCCTCTCTCTGTCTCCCTCTGGCTCCCTCTCCCTCTCTCTGTCTCCTTACCTCTCCTTCCCTCCATCTCCCTCTGTCTTCGCCTGTCTCCATCTGTCTCCCTCCCTCTGTCTCCCTCTGTTTGTCTCCCTCCCTCGGTCTTTCTCCCTCCCTCTTTCTGTCTCCCTCTCTCTGTCGCCCTCCTCCCTCTATCTCCCTCTGTTTGTCTCCCTCTGTCAGTATCCCTCCCTCTGTCTCCCTCCCTCTGCCTGTCTCCCTCCGTCTGTCTCCCTCTGTCTCCGTCCCTCCGTCTCCGTCCCTCTGTCTCCCTCCCTCTGTCTCTCTTCCTCTGTCTCCCTCCCTCTCTCTCTGTCTTCCTCTGTCTATCTCTGTCTCTCACCCTCTGTCTCCCACCCTCTATCTCCCTCTGTCTGTCTCCCTCTGTCACCTCACCCCGGTGTGTGTGGCAGCCCGAGCTGAGACAGCTTCCAGGGCACACACACAGCCACACCCGAGTACTTCACAGGTCTTTAAAAGAACATTTACTTGTTAATGAGGCTTTGTTGTATTTCACCTCTTCTCAGTGCCCCTGCGTTTCCACTCTGACTATTGCTGCAATCGCCTGGCCCCCATAGAGCAGAGTGTCTAGGAGTCTGCGCTGCTGCGGCGGTGTTTGCTGAAACTCTTTAAAAAAAATGTCTGCAAGGTCCGCGGGCCGCCAAGGAAGGCTTGCCGGCCCACTGGCGGCCCGCGGGCCGTACTATGAGTACCCGTGCTGTAAGCCAACCTTCTGATGCATGGCACCCAAAGTGCCTATATGTGTAAGCCAACCTTCTGATGCATGGCACCCAAAGTGCCTATATGTGCTTTTCTTTGCACCATACTCAATTACGTTTTTCCGAACACTAATCAGAATGCAGGCACTTGGATCTTGATATTGAAGATGACCACGTCTCTTTAATGTACTGAACATCTAGAATAGGAAGGTTTGCCATCTTCTCGACATATTTGCATCAATTGAAGCTACACATAGAAGTGCCTTCCTGAGTTAGTTTACATGGCAAGAATAGAGATACGAGAGAACACATACTTAAAAGACATAAATGATGTCTTCTGTAAAATATGTCATGTCATCAAAGAGAACCAGTCGATTTTACGTGATACAGAACTCAGAACTGTATGATGGGTAATAAGAAAAACTCTAATTTATTTTTATGAAGCCCTCACCCACCAACCTAGTTGGTGGCATGCTTCATCATCGGGCCCACCCGGTGACACTGAATGTGTCCCGAGTGTGCTACAACGCCTTTAATACAATGGAGCAGGTATATTGCTGAGTGTGTGATGATGGTGAAGTGAAACTGAAGTTTAAAAACTGTCCAGTGGTCCCATTACCCAGAGGGTTTAACTTTAACATATGGGCCTCTGGCAGTAATAAAAACAAGGCAATGGATGTAGGTGGAGTGTCAGTTAGGAACTCCTGCATCCAGTGGGCGGTCTACATGTTTCAGCCAGGCCTTTAATTATTAACTGGCTTTCCTCAGGACCTTAAATATATGTGAAATGTTAGATCGACACTAAAATACGTGTTTTTGACCTAAAATGTGTTGCAGGCTCTAAGGTGCACTATGTGCGAGAAGGGATTCCCTCTCAGAGCATTCACTAGCGATTTGCAGCGAGTGCCCCATGAGATTCCGTCAGGGGTTCTGACTTACATAGTGGGTCAAGACCCTCATGAAGTCCTGGTGTGCTGCGTCAGATCTCCGTGGATGCAAAATATGCCCATAAAGTATTCTGTGAATGGACATTGAGGGTACTTTGTACCTCTTAGTAATGGCAAAAAAGAGACAAGCAGTGGCAAAGCCAATAAGTCTAGGTTCAATAAGTGTAAGCACATTGAAACCAAACTTGCCACTAAATGAAAGGCAGGCTGTACTGTTGGTTCCCTTGCATTGATAGGTCTTGTTTTTGTATCTATGCAAAGTTAAGGATAGATTGAAAGGGAACCTTACATATGGTTCTCTTTATTTTCTATTTAATAGAAAGAAAAGAAGCGCTGCAATGAAAGCTCTCTTGCCACCTGCCCTGTTTTGACGTACAAAATGGGGACATATTGAAGCCATTGGAGCCTTTAGTATAGGCCGCTTTTCATTTGCATCAAATGAAAAAAAAATACTCAGCCCAAGAAGTGGTTATGATAAACTGTCAGGGGGCGGGCTGGGGGTTAACAACGAGTAAGGATGGCGATCAGTGGTTAAGAAGGAGTGCACAGGGAACGAATGAAATGGCTACAGGAGATACAGGAGCGGGGACAGGAGGGAACAAGGAGCACACGGGGACAGAGGGAGGGTCAGGAAGGGAACACAAGAGGCATGGTTAGTGGGGTAAGGAGAAGAGGAGGCTAAGGGGACGAGAAAAGGGCGAGAGGACACAAAAAGGGAGGAAAATGAGGAGGGTGGGAGGAAAAAGAGAATTGGAGCGCAGAGAAGAGAGGAGGGATAAAAGGGAGAAAAAGAGGATGTGGCCTGTAGGGCGTGATGACAAACTGTGCGTGACACACAGTAGGGAGTCAGCCTTTGATTTTCAGTGCAAGTGCTACATTGGAGGCAGGACGATGCACCCTAACAGACAACAGCATCAGGTGAGAGGGTATGCCGAACCATGATTGACAACGACTCCAACCAATGGCTGAAAGAGGCTCTCTAAGAACTTTCGAAGATTGAAGTGTTGGACCCAAAGCCCAATATAAGTATATTGTAAGCAATATGTCTTTTTGTCAGCTGTGGTGTCAAACTTCAGACCTGAAAATTCTAAGTGCCCTCATCACTGGCAACGTTTTAATACTAGCCACCTCTCAATGATTCGGCATTCTCTGGTAGCCTTTTGATGCTGTAGGCTCAGTTATTCTGCGAAGTTGCTGGATAAATTGAAACTTTTCTGAAGTGGCTCCCGATAATTTTGATACAGAGCATATGCAATTTCTGCACCAATTTGCATAACACAGCATTACTTACAGCAAGGCCATACCCGGCAAACATTTTAAGAGCATTTGGAACATGTGTAGATATTTTAGGGACCAAACGTTGAAAACTCGATAATTAAATGAGCCCGGAGACTGCTGTCTTGATTCTACCCACAGCATTTAAATTGTGCACATTAGAAAAACTCTCTGGCAGCCGGATTACCTCACATGTTTATTCGTACAGTAACTGGCGATTATTACAATCGTGACTATTGTTTCAAGTCTTCTTCAGCAGCTGAAGGCAATGTGAGACATTTCAAGTAATTAACAAGAGGTGTGCGGCATTGGTGGGTTAGTTAGTTCCTGGTATGACTCATGAACATTACTGGTAAGGCTCGTAATGCTCAAGAATAGAGAAAATATGGTGTAATTTCATTGTGTAACGTTTTTCTGTCTCCTGAGCATTCGCATTTGAAATGAAAAAGACACGAACAGAAAGAAGTCAATGAGTTCATCCCAAGGGAACCAACATCTGGCCTTACGTAACAGAAACGTGTTTAGGTTCACACATTTTTAGATGTCATCAAAATAATGCGTGTGATCAGGACTTTAAGTGGGATGAAAAAACTGGGGAGTCTCTCAAAGGGGCGTGGCCAATGCCATTAAAGGCGTGGCTTAAAAACACGTAAGCTAAAAATATGTGCTTAGGATAGTGTGCCGTCCGACTTGTATGTATTTTGCTGTTTCTGTCATTGCATCCAGATATATGATACAACAAGTAACATCATACCTACAAGAAGTCAGGACTGTTGGCTTTGTCAATGGTTGTTATCTGCTTTAGATAAATAAGCAGCAACTATGGCTTGTATCAGAGGCGCAACTAGAGCCAAATTTCGGGGGGGGGGGGCTAAGAAAAAATTGGGGGGGGGGGCTGAAACTTTAAGCAATAGGCAGAGTGGAGCTGCAGGGGCTCTTAGAAGGGGTGAGCAATAGGCAGAGTGGAGCTGCAGGGGCTCTTAGAAGGGGTGAAACAACAGCAAGGCTTCATTAAAATTTAAATGGTCATTTAAATACCTGTGAAGTGCTCGGGTGCGGCTGTGTGTCTGCCCGGGAAGCTGTCTCATTCCGGGTGCCACAGACGGGGGGGGTTTGGTGGGGGGGGGGGGGATTTGCTGAAGCCCTTCGAGTCCAATGGGTGTTGCGCGCCTGGCTTGTATCTAATATTGAAAAAGCTTCCACTTAAAGCCCGGGTGACACCAAGACAATTTTGCTGCTCATGAATTCAAAAAGAGAAGGGAAATCCAGAGAGAAAATGACTCATTTTAAAAGATTACCCTTCCCCTACAACGCTCACCTGGCATTACGTCATGCCGTAACTCTGCCACGAGTGAGAAGTGAGCAGTGTGAGCAAGCACACATCGATGTGCCACCTGTCCCTGCAGACCGGGGACAAAACGGACGCCTGTGCTAGGGCACAAAACAGAGCCCGATAGAGACCCGGTTCGAGCCCCCTTTAAAAAAAACTGCTGGCGCTCAGCACCTGTGAGACCTGGCCCACTTAAAGCCCTGCGTGTAATAGAGTTTTAGGCGAGTGACAATAAAAGGAGGCTCGCTAGTTACCAAGTGGCAAGAAGAACTGAAAGGGCAGTGGGCGTGCAAATGATTATGCACTAATTACTCTCAACTTTGCCTATTGGTTGTGTTGCTTTAGCAAGGGAATTAACTCTTTCCCTATTTAATTGGAATTACTGCTTACAGTTACCTTGTTTTCATGACATTAAATTCTGTACCTCATTTCTGTCCATAACAGTAGTTCACCTGGAAGCCCGAAAAGCTGCCTATACACTCCCGGATACCCGGATATTCCTGAACTGGATGAACTGCTTGATTCCGGCGCTGCGTCTCCAGGTACTGCAGACTTTTTATGAAGTCCACTTGATAACAATTGTTGCTTACCTGTCATGGAATAAGAATTATTAATTATCATTTCCTCGGTTATCAACGAATGCTGGGCGTTTGATCGGAGCTCCGTCTTAATACAAAGTGATCTGGCATTTTTACACTCAAGAAGCATGGTATAGGAACACACTGGAGCTTGGCACATAGTTCATAAACTGTGTATTATCAGTAGTGTGAATATTGTGTTCTGACCAGCTCCAAACTATCCAGGGGAGGATGTTTCAATCAGATGTGTAATGTCTCTCTGATCTTGAGGCCTACTAACTTTGCATAGGAATGAAATACTTCTTAGGGCCAGATGTACGACCATAGCATTTTATGATTCGCATATTGCGCTCAATTGCGAGTCACAATTTGCGAGTCGCAAAATGCTATGGACAACAGTGTCAGAGACACGATTTGCGATTCCCAATGGGGTCGCAAATTGCATTCCTCATCAATATTCATGAGGCACTCACAATTTGCGACCCCATTGTGAATGTCTGGCCCTCCCAGGTATGGTGGCCTGCTGGGCTCAGCAGACCTCCATGTCAGGGACTGCTTTTAAATAAAGCAGTTTTTTTTCAAATGCGGCCCGTTTTCCTTAAAGGAAAATGTGATGCATTTAAAAAAAGAAAAATGAAACGTTTTGGTTTCATTTTTTAAGGGCAGGTTGTGGTCCCTGGGACCACTGCCTGCCCCTAAAAAATATGTTCTCCGGCATTCACAAAGGGGAAGGGGTCCCCTTCCCATTTGCGAATGGGTTACCACCCTCTTGAAGAGGGTGGTAAATTGTGAGTGTTTTGCGACCGCAAGTGCAGTCTAAAAACATTCATACATAGGGAAGCGAGTCGCTATTAGGAAGGGACTCCCTTGGAACGCCGCTTCCAAATAGCGAGTCGCTAATCCTATTTAGTGAGTCGCAAAAAAATTGCAACTTTCTAAATAGGGTTTGTAGGACTTGACCTTTTTTGGCTAAAGTTCCCTAAACTTTTTGCTTCCCCCTAGAAATTTTTCTGACATGGAGTTGCCAACTTAGATGCTTTGGGCCCTTTGCCACTGCTGATCAGTGTCAAAGTGCAAGTGCTCCCTGTATAAAGTATAATGGTAATTGGTTGTCCATGATTAGTATGTTTTCCTTACTAGTAAAGTGCACTATGTGTGCCAGGGCCAGTAATGCAAATGCTACTGTGTACCATGTCCTGACAGTTAAATAATCTCAATTTCGTTTTTCACTGTTGAAAGGCCATCTTGCCCATAAAACTGAATGGGGAGGCTGTGTAATATGTTTTCCAGCCTATCTTCCCAAAGGCTTAAGATGGAGAGGTGAAGTTTAGTGTGCCCGAACTCACAGTGTAATAACATATCTTTTTATGAAGGTGGGTTTTGCATTATCTGTTTAGAAGCCACTCTTTTAGAAGTGGATGAGTTATTCAGCTCTAACATTTCTGTGTGTCTCTGTCTGGTTGTTGATCGACTGGATTTGAAAGCAATAGGATCTGGGGAATGTCTTGACCCAGGGGAGGAGGTGAGACGGCAACAGGCGGACATGCACCTGGAGTGTAGGGGGAGGAGTAGCCCTTACGGGTGAAGAGGCCTGGGTTGCTGTCATAAAACAATTGTCCCATCTCCTGCTGAGTGATTGAGAATCCAGACCCGCACTATTTAAAGGAAGATGGTGTCACTGGCAGGGAGGCACCCAGAACTGGTTTGAACAGGAGTCAGTGCACCACTGAACACAAAGACTTCAAAGCCATTGAGGGGTATAACTATGAGAGCTGAAGTCCCTGAACTTTGGAGAATGGCTTGATCAAGGTTGAACAAGACTGGAGCTACTTCGTGGTCAAGAGGAACCTTTACCAAGGAAGAAACAACTGAAGAGACTGAAGGAAAGTACCGACCCTTGGTGTGTGGGGCTGGCCTGCAGTTTGCTGTTTTAACCAAGGAGATACTAAATAGACTTTGCTGTGTGCTGTGTCCCCCTGCTTGGAAGGACTTTGCTGTGCTGTGTCCTGAAGTACCTAATCCCCAAGGTCCCGAGGTGAGCTGGCTCCCTGTTGGGGAAACTCAGGAACACAAAAGTTTCAAGGAGAGTCTCAGCGACGCTGTGTGCGTGTGCCTTTTGCAGCTTGAGACCCTCGTAAGGAGTGCCCTGTGATCGTGGGCACCTGGAGTCCAAGTGAGTCTCAGCGATGCTGTGTGCATTAGCTTTGTGCAGCCCGAGACCTTCGTGAGCATTGCCTTGTTAACGTGTGCATCGGAGTCCAAGTGAGTCTCAGTGACGCTGTGTGTGCTTTGTGCAGCCTGAGACCTTCCTGAGGATTACCTTCTTATTGTGCACCCTGAGCTAAAGTGAGTCTCAACGGCGCTGTGTGCGTGTTCTTTGTGTAGTCTGAGTCCTTCGTGAGGAGTGCCCGGTGATCCTGCACCCGAAGCTCAAGTGAGTCTCATCGACGCTGTGTGCGTGTGCCCAGTGGCAGCCTGAGATCTTCGTAGCAGTAGCAGCCCGGACCGGCAGCCCCCGAGGAGCTGAACCGCTGGCCCGAGCCCGCCGTTGCCAATTCAGAAAGATTGCATCAGAGGCCCAAGTCGCTGGAAGAGGAGAGGAGAGTGAGGTCGCACCCCCCAGACAACGTATGTCGATGCCTGGGGCGGGGTGCGGGCTCGGAGGGAGATGCTCTCGGCCTCTCTCTCATTCCGGCAGCGCGAGCCTCTGCTTTGGATCTTATCGTGGCCCGTACTGGGCAAGGGAGTGGCAGTACCGGGACTGGAGTGCGGAGCGGCACTTTTTGTTATACCATGCCCATGTTGGGGGCAACTGTTGACAGAGGCTGACTGCAAGTCAGCACGAGTGGAGGAGAGACCGCCTAAGGCACCGTGATCGGTGCAGGAGTGTATTATAGATTACCGTATTTCTGATAACCGAGTACATGATTGTCGTATTACACATTGCATAATTTCTGCATAACGAACTACCTGATTAGTGAATTACGCATGGCATTATTTCTACATAATGAACTACAGGATTGTCTTATGACGCATTGCATTATTTCTGCATATCAAACTACCTGATTAGCGCATTATGAATTGCCTTATTCCTGCGTAACAAACTACCTGATTAGTGTATTACGCATTGCATTGCTTCTGCATAACAACGTACCTGGTTGTTGTGTTACGCATTGCATTATTTCTACATTGCACAGTGCCTGATAGTTGCATTACAGATTGCATTATTTCTTCATTGCAAAATGTGCCTGATTGTTGCGTTACACATTGCATTACTTTTCATTGCAAAGTGCCTGATTCTAGCATTACGACTGCATAACATTGTATTAGGACTACAGTGAAATGTTTAGAAGTGTTTATTAATATCATAAAAACTTCCAAGGGCTGGCTGGCCTAACAACCAGACGGTGGAATATTACACATACTCATATGTTGGATTTACATTGTGTGGTCTTATCGTATATCTTTTTATTTAAAATGTATACTAATTTTTATAAAGCTTGTGTGGAGTCCATTTGTGGTGTCATCATTGGGTTGCTGTGAGCGTGGTTGCAAATATTTTACACATTTGCCTTGAAGATAAGCCTGGCTGCTTGTGCCAAGCAACCAAGAGGGTGAGCGGGGGTTATGTCAGAAGGTGTTCTTTCTTTCCTTGACGTGAAAACGCGGGTCCTTATTTGGCCTAAGGTACCTACCTCAGCTAATAGTTTATAACAAGGAGAGAGGGACCCCTAGACCAAAGGAGAGGGGCACCAGAAACGACCTTAGTCACAAAAGTAAGACCTCCTTTGGATCTACACACTTCACCAATCAAAGAAATCAACACAAACCTCACAATAGCAGGGTGAGAATGGACATCAATAATGTAATCAAAAAACCATGTCAAAAAAGATTACAAAAATGTATTAAAAAATTCGCAAATAGTCACATATATCACACAATATAAAATATTACACAAATATTTGATAAAAAATTGACAATATCCAGAATTTATACAGAATGGATAAGATGTTGATTAAGAAATTTTGTTTATGACCCATTGGCAAATAAAATCAAACAAACATCAATAGTCATACAACACAGTACATTAGTAAATTGGGAACAGAAAAAAAGAACAAATTAATCCTATTAAAACAAGGAAATCACCAAATCAAAGATTCATCAGTTGTAACCACAATGAATAATGATCCAAGTATATACGTCACAAAACCATTGTCATCACAGATTTTGTGTGATTTCCTCTCATTAAAGCATCGACGCGTTTCAGTGGGCACTAATACACAGCCATCACCTTCTTCAGGAATTTTAGCATAAGATCCCAATTCGAATATCTATATGGAAAAGATCTGGAAGAAAATATATATGTAGTAATTTAAGTGACTACCGAGATATATTCATTAAAATAATATTTGATACATCCTAATGTCCATAACTCATCCCATACATTGAGAGTGTAAAACATACATACATCCATACCTAACACTCCATAGTTAATATGTACTTGTAGTGTTTGCTAACTAGTGAAAAGTCACTTAGTACACTCACAAAATAATTAAAATGCACATAGATCGTGCTTATCAACTAGTTAGAGGCAATAGTAGTAACTTAGTGCTCTCATAAGCATATCTTTTCTTTTACTTAACATCTGTACTAGTTCTTGCTACAGTAACAAATAAGCATTCCAAACTGATTACGCAGAGCCAGAACTAATGATTTATATTAGCTCATACTCGCCAGGCAGTAATTCTTTGTATAATTGTTGAACTCACACTTATTATCTGACAAACTGTATCCTTGTTGGTCTCGCCAGGATTTCTCTTACATGAACCCAAGCTGTTACTTCACCTAAAGTCAATAAGAAGTCTGTTCGAACAAAGCATAGCATACTATGATATTGCTCAAATAAGCTGATATTAAGACTGTAGTGTGTTTATAATGTACAAAGGCTATTTTAAGTTACCTTATATACGTCTCTTAACGGCTTCTATCACCTGCCCAAGAGGCTCAATCATCGATTTAAATGCGGTCCTCATTGGTAAATACGTCATAGGAATCAAATGCCTACTAAAAAGGGGAAACATGAATAGCAACATATCACTTCACAGTTAATTCGCCAAATTTCTTATTAGTCCTCAGTAGAACCAATATTTACCTTAAGTACGTACTAGGTACAGATATCTCTTGTAAGTTGACTGATGGTCAATAGGTCGATCACTGAAAAAGAATTAAACCTATAGTGACCAGTTTCAATCATAGTAGTAGCGTAAAAACACTCTGCTACTGCCTTTCTCTAAAGCAAGCGATGATTAGCATATTTGCTGTCCACACATATCTATTGTTTCAATTGTATGGTAGTGATTATATTATTCCTTCCACTAAGCCTTATCCAGGCATGCAAAAAAACCGAACTGTTAGTCATTTGATACCAAGTACAGGTATCGAATTTACTCATCCGAAAAACGGGAGTATGGATAATAAATCCCCATTTACCTCAAACTTTTAAAATATAGTTCTTCGTCAAGGATACTGGAAGTGAGAACGTCCCAAAACTAGGATCTGTTCAGTCACTGCACTGAAAGAAATACAAAAAAGGAAATCCCTTCAGAAATATATCTCGCAGCCGTAATAATGCTCGTTGTACCCAACATCCACCAATGAGACCAATAGTAAGCAGCATTGATTCCCTTCTGGAACCTGTTAGCAAGTATGTTGACCATTTTTTAAGTCCTATAGTTTGTGGCTTACGATCTTATGTGAGAGATTCTGCTTACATTATCTCCCTTATCAAAGGAAAGATGTTCTGTGGAGAGACCCAGTGTCTAGTCACGTTAGACATTGAGTCTCTCTACACCAACATCCCACAGGGCGATACGGTCGATGTGATTCGAAATATTCTTGTGGATCAGGACTTGGGGGGGTGCAAATGCTGACTTCATTGTCAGCTATGTCAGCCTGATCTTGAAAAATAATATCTTCCTATTCAAAGATGAGTATTTCAAACAGCTCAAAGGGACCAGCATGGGGGCTACCTGTGCTCCTAGTCTGGCCTGTTTGTAAGTAGGCCAGTTTGAGATTAAGCACATTTATAACGAGGTGGCCCCTTTCTTTGAAAACGTAGCAGGCTGGTACCGCTACATAGATGATACTTTTTTCATCTGGGAGGGTTCCATAGAGAAATTGGAAGAATTGTTGGATTGGTTGAATCTGGGCGACCCTAATCTGAAATTTACGTTCCATCATAGTAGAACTAAAGTTGACTTTTTAGATATTACAATAAAAAATTCAAACGGAGCATTGGAGGGGGAGTTGTTTACCAAACCTATGGCCAAAAATACTCTCCTCCATTTTTCTAGTTTTCACCCCAAATCCCAGAGGGATAGTATTCCCTTTAGTCAATTTCTCCGGCTTCGGAGGAACTGTTCCGATTTACAAGACTTTTACAAACATGCAGATGAGCTTAAACGCAAATTCAGAGACAGAGGTTATCCAAACAAACTATTATCTCATTCCCTCAAGCGTGCTAGGTTTTATGACCGGGATGCGTTTGTCAACAAACCTATAGCTAGAAAAGAACCACCTAATAAGGTGGTTTTTGTGAGCAAATTCTCTAATTTGAGTAATCAAATTAAGAATATTGTCAATAGGAACTGGCATATTCTGAATCATGAAGAAGAGGTGAAACTGGAAAGACCTTTGTATGCATTCAAGAAGAACAGTAATCTTAGAGATATTTTAGTGCATACATATCGTGAGGACAGGTTTGACACCCAAAGAACAGTTGCCAACACTCCAGCAATTGGGAATGTTATATGTGGAACCTGCAATGTTTGTCCCCAATGTATAAAAACCAAAGAAATTACACATAATGGTTGTACAATTAGATCTAAAACGCTTAATAACTGCAGAAGCAAGAATGTTATCTACTTTCTCCGATGCCCCTGTGATTTGGGTTGTGTAGGGAAAAACAGGGAGAGAGGTGCGAGTTAGGTTACAAGAGCATAGGTCAGCAATAAAAACCAAAAAACTCACTGCGCCTCTTGTGTCTCATTTTCTGGAGTTTGGACACGGAGAGAATGATTTTCTCTGGTTTATCTTGGAAAAGGTGAAAATAGATAGGAGAGGTCGGAATATCATTGGTAAACGGAAAGCATGTGCACAATGGTATATTTTCCATCTCAATACTGCACGCAAAGGATTAAATTCTAGAGAGGAATGGGAACACCTCTTAGTGGCAAGATAAGTGGTATGGTATTTGACCTTATGTGCGGTTATTGGTTCAGACAAATGCTTTTACCTGGATAGAGGATTTGTCTCCCTGTCCTAGATAGAGCTAATAAGAGATGCAAGAAGCCTTGTAACTCTAGCCATTTTTGTGAAGAGATTGTATAGCGGTGGTGAAGGCTGCTTCCCTACATATTAATATGGGTATCGCGGTAATAGTGGTGTGTTAGTATTTGTATAGTACAACAGAGATATAAGTTGTGATTCATTGTTGCACTACAACCGCTATTAGTGAAGCGGACGTATTGGAGTCAGCTTTTATCCTTCTTTCTACATTCTTTTTGTGTTAGTATTTGGATAGTACAACAGAGATATAGTTGTGATTTATTGTTGCACTATAACCGTTATTAGTGAAGCGGACGTATTGTAGTCAGCTTGTATCCTTCTTTCCACATTCTTTTTAAGAATGATGAGCAATGTGGATTCGTTATAATAAACAATACGGAGCGGTAGGAGGGACAGAGTCTACATTTTTTTTCGCTTTTTTCATTGTACTAAGAACCTCTGCGTTGGTTTTGAATTTAATGAATAATTTCTAAGACAAAAACTTTTTACGAATGACCCCGTAGTATATTTATATCTATACTTAAATAGCCTGCATCAGTGTCTGTTTATACTTTAAAGATGGCGGCCTATTTGCGGACATTCAGGTTTAGGCTCCACTTGGCGTCAATGCCCCGGAATGATTTGTACACTTCCGGGGGATAGGTGATTAGCCGGTGTGTATTTAAGGTCCATCGCTACTCCAGAGTCTGCTCCATCGAATCGGAAGTATTTACCCCGCGGACCATATCAGGTGGCATACAGGTATGTGTGCGTTGCAGGAAGTCGGGTAGAACGAGCATTATTACGGCTGCGAGATATATTTCTGAAGGGATTTCCTTTTTTTGTATCTCTTTCAGTGCAGTGACTGAATAGATCCTAGTTTTGGGACGTTCTCACTTCCAGTATCTTTGACGAAGAACTATATTTTAAAAGTTTGAGGTAAATGGGGATTTATTATCCATACTTCCGTTTTTCGGATGAGTAAATTCGATACCTGTACTTGGTATCAAATGACTAGCAGTTCGTTTTTTTTGCATGCCTGGATAAGGCTTAGTGGCAGGAATAATATAATCACTACCATATAATTGAGAAAACAATAGAAATGTGTGGACAGCTAATATGCTAATCATCGCTTGCTTTAGAGAAAGTCAGTAGCACAGTGTTTTTTTACGCTACTACTATGATTGAAACTGGTCATTATAGGTTTAATTCTTTTTCAGTGATCGACCTATTGACCATCAGTCAACTTACAAGAGATATCTGTACCTAGTACGTACTTAAGGTAAATATTGGTTCTACTGAGGACTAATAAGAAATTTGGCGAATTAACTGTGAAGTGATATGTTGCTATTCATGTTTCCCCTTTTTAATAGGCATTTGATTCCTATGACGTAAATACCAATGAGGACCGCATTTAAGTAGATGATTGAGCCTCTTGGGCAGGTGATAGAAGCCGTTAAGAGACGTATATAAGGTAACTTAAAATAGCCTTTGTACATTATAAACACACTACAGTCTTAATATCAGCTTATTTGAGCAATATCATAGTATGCTATGCTCTGTTCAAACAGACTTCTTATTGACTTTAGGTGAAGTAACAGCTTGGGATCATGTAAGAGAAATCCTGGCCAGACCAACAAGGGTACAGTTTGTCAGATAAAAAGTGTGAGTTCAACAATTATTCAAAGAATTACTGCCTGGCGAGTATGAGCTAATATAAATCATTAGTTCTGGCTCTGCGCAATCAGTTTGGAATGCTTATTTGTTACTGTAGCAAGAACTAGTATAGATGTTAAGTAAAAGAAAAGATATGCTTATGAGAGCACTAAGTTACTACTATTGCCTCTATCTAGTTGATAAGCACGATCTATGTGCATTTTAATTATTTCGTGAGTGTACTAAGTGACTTTTCACTAGTTAGCAAACACTACAAGTACATTTTAACTATGGAGTGTTAGGTATGGATGTATGGATGTTTTACACTCTCAATGTATGGGATGAGTTTTGGACATTAGGATGTATCAAATATTATTTTAATGAATATATCTCGGTAGTCACTTAAATTACTACATATATATTTTCTTCCAGATCTTTTCCATATAGATATTCGAATTGGGATCTTATGCTAAAATTCCTGAAGAAGGTGATGGCTGTGTATTAGTGCCCACCGAAACGCGTTGATGCTTTAATGAGAGGAAATCACACAAAATCTGTGATGACAATGGTTTTGTGACGTATATACTTGGATCATTATTCATTGTGGTTACAACTGA
Source organism: Triturus cristatus (assembly GCF_964204655.1). NCBI lineage: Eukaryota > Metazoa > Chordata > Amphibia > Caudata > Salamandridae > Triturus > Triturus cristatus. The sequence continues at coordinate 51,822,924 of NC_140582.1, read as the reverse complement.
TGAATCTTTGATTTGGTGATTTCCTTGTTTTAATAGGATTAATTTGTCCTTTTTTTCTGTTCCCAATTTAATAATGTACTGTGTTGTATGATTATTGATGTTTGTTTGATTTTATTTGCCAATGGGTCATAAACAAAATTTCTTAATCAACATCTTATCCATTCTGTATAAATTCTGGATATTGTAAATGTTTTATCAAATATTTGTGTAATATTTTATATTGTGTGATATCTGTGACTATTTGCAAATTTTTTAATAAATGTTTGTAATCTTTTTTGACATGGTTTTTTGATTACATTCTTGATGTCCATTCTCACCCTGCTATTGTGAGGTTTGTGTTGATTTCTTTGATTGGTGAAGTGTGTAGATCCAAAGGAGGTCTTACTTTTGTGACTAAGACCTACCTCAGCCAACCAGGGATCCCGGGTCTAACAGGGTTTGTGCATAGCCCTCTTGTATTTTGAATGCATAAATGGGTCGCAAACCCGTTTGCAAATGCAAAATAGGGTCGTACATCTGGCCCTTAGTCTCCTAGTTGAGGGGGCTGACAGCGCGGTGTATGTGGCGGCACTATCACTGCATATGCACCACAGTATTGCTTTGTCCGTGCATCCCACTGTGCTGAAGGAACGGCGATCAAATAGTTGATTCTATTTTCAAAATTATAAATCCGGATATAACTGGCTGAACATAATTTTGTCCTCTGCCTTTGAGCCAAATATGGGAATAACTTCCAGGAGGGCATAGTAGGGGCAGATCCAAAATGAGCTTCACCAATGATGGACGGTCCTTAGAGGCATGCCAACGGCTCAGTGTGCCTGGATTTATTCTGCACGCTTTAAGCGAAAGAGTAACGCTACAATGTACCATTAGTCTGATGTTCTTTTTCTACCAGGTGGCTACTAAAATGATTTCAACGTGATCTAGGTTAATGACAATAATATAACATGTGATTGTACAAGCCTATTTGTTTCCCTTGGTACCAAGTTCTATAAAATGAGTTGCCTATGCCAAATGTAGAGATGTTTGGAAGGAGATCTGAGGTGTGGTTCAGACCTCTGATGGTGATAAGGACTGCCTCTAGAGAAGTCATTAGTGTTAGTGACCTTCCTCTTTCTTTATTGTTCATTGTGGCTGAGGATGGATACATTTCATTCTCTATCACTGAGGAGTTGAGGATGCTCTGAGATTCATTATATTATCCAAATATGTTCCTAGGTGAAGGTTGACCAAACTGCACATCTAAAGACAGTGCTCGGAGTAACAGCGTTTAAGCCTTCTAAGTTATCTAGACAATAAAGTGACAACAGTCAGAGACTTTCACTGACATGGCCCTGAGAGCATATTCAAGAATTGCATTTCCCCAAATATGGAAGCATTTTCATTGTGAAATTAATCTGAAAACATTTTGTTAAGGTGGAATCTTGTTTCATCCCAAACCTTGTGTAGGCTGTTACTCCGGGGATACTGTTGGTTTCACAGTTACCTACTAACATTCAGAGAAAATTTGCTGGGTAGTTTGGCTTATTTTATTGTGTAGTTGTCAATGTTACACTGAAAACATCAAAGTGCAAGCAAGTTTAAAGGTGGAGATAAATGTAGTTGCTTTTGAGTCTGGATGGCGTAAGCAACTATCTTGTGGATGTTGGTCAAAGGCTGCAACTTATACTACTATGTTTAATTAACAAACTGTGTTGTTTGGGAGGTGTGTTAGTCGGTCATTGTACTAAATATGCTGTTGCCTAATGAGGACTTACTATGTAAACTAGTTTGTATATGGTTTCCCTCGACTTTAAACAATACATTTAGAAATTCAATTTCTATTTCATTGGTCCTACTGGTTAGCTGCAAACTTAAATTATTTATATTAAGTTTGTGTAAAATCTTTTTCCAACTTTTTTACACTTTCCCAATTTATGAATGCAGGAGAGTAGGATCTGCTTCACATGTTTACCCCCACTTTTGGCTGGGTGTTTCACTGTTTTTCGACTTTAGTCTGGCTGGGAACCTGCTATTCAGGGCCCCAGCCTAGCTGCTTCCTCTCTTAATTGATTGCATGTACTTTAGGTACACCACAGATTGGATCCTGAGGTACACTTGTGAGTCCCTAGTATATGGTATACTATGTACCCAGGGCATAGGTACCCCAGAGGCCTACCAGGGGCTGAAGAATGTATTATGCCACCCCTGGGAAGCCACCCAAAATGACACCACAGGTCTGCTACTGCAGCCTGGGTAAGGTGATGCATGCACCCCTTACCGAGGTATAGGTTCACTATACCTCACCTATCACTGCACATCCAAACCTATCAGTCACCCCTATAGCAGGCCTTATCAATCCTGAAGGCAGGGTGCTTGGTTATATGTGAGACGGTGCTCAGGCATGAGCTGAGCCCCTCTGCAGCCTTCGTAATCTCTTCTCTGGGGTTGTCAGTGGTGCAGCCTGACCATATACTCTTAAGTGCATTATATCTTAAACGGTTAATGCTAACTTTGGACTGGCTGCACGGAAACATGTTGTGTTTGGTGTCAAACACCTTGGAATCATACCTTCACATCAGTTGTTGATGTGAGGATATGATCCCACCCTTCTAGAGGGAGAGACATGGCAGTACTGGTATACCCAGTAGAAATCTAATAGAGCCCTGGCATCACAAAATGGATGCTGCAGCCACAGACACGGGTCTGGCATCCTGCTGCTGACCGAAACTCCGGCAGGGGAGGCCTGGACAATGGATTTCCTGTCACTGGGAGGTGTAACCACCTCCCAGACAGGCTGATGTGTATAGGGGCTGGGTGGAAGCACTCTCAGACTGAAGAAATCTCCCTTGGGGTCAAGGAGTGACTCCCCTGCATGGCAGGCACCAATGAAGCATTTTGCCTCACTACATTTCCGAAGCTCCCGCCGGACTCGGAAGTATTTGCAGCCCAGGAAGAGGATTTCCAGACATCTCAGAGGTCAACCCGAGTCCCCATCAAAGCTGAGACCCACAGCCCTCGTGTGTAGTGTGGAACCGGAACCCCTGGTCACCGTGCACTTTTGCAAGTGCATTGACTTCTCGACATCTCTTGAAGTCGTGCTTAGGTTAACTTGTAGCCCCCACCTCGAGCAGAAGATCCACCGACGATTGTCAGCCTAGTCACCCCAAGTGATCCGTGGGCTACCATTTTGTGTTTCCTCTAGAGCTCTCTACGCGATCCATGGTCCGTCGACTGGTGAGTCCCCGAGGGGGTATCTTTGATTTTCCTTGGGCTTTCATGGTTGCTCCTGATGTGCCCTGACTCCCTACCAAGTGGTGAGTCCCTCAGATCTTGCTGGTCTGCACCGAAGCATCTTTCTCATTTCTGCATGGATTGCTGTTGCCAAGGCTTGTTGTGTCCAATCCGGGCACTGACGCTGCAGCACTCAACAACATCCTTCATGGGACAGTTCGAATCCAGCTCCCGGTTGTCCTCGATGCCTCCTGGTCCTCATGGCTGAAGAGTCAAGCTTCGCCTCCTTAACCTGAAATCACCCGACATCAGTGAGCATCCGCCTATCGCCTTCCTGGTCACTGGCAAGTGACCCAGACTCTGTCCCCTCTGCTTTCAGGTTCTTCTCATCTTCGATCCAGGCTTGGATCTCTTCTGACACTTCTCATCTTCCCAGCAGCAGCACTTCTTTGCCAGCTCCCATTGAAAACGACGACGCGACGCAACCCGACACCATTTGACACCTATGCACCCGGCTTCCCTGGGTGAGGTAACACGAGTACTCCGGTGCTCCCATGGGTGTTGGCCCTATAACTTCCTAAGTCCAAATGGTTTGGTCCTGACTCATTTGTAAGTGTCCCTAATCTTTAAAAATCTAACCGTGACTTTCCCCATAGAAGCTAACGGGAGGTCACGGCTGTGTTTTCACACTGCACACAGCCCCTGTGGGTCCCCTGTGTCACTACCTTGGGTGGTTCCTTGGGGTCCCAGCGATTCTACAGGCTCTAGGCCTTGTGTCTAGTTAAGTCGTGGTTCTTATACCACTATTTTAGTAAATGGTTTGACTCACCCTAGGGCCTGACGTGTATTTGTGCTATTTTACTGTCATATTTGAAGTGTAACTTGTGTGGTTGGACCTCTAGTCTCATAAAGAGACTAGGAGGGTGTGTTTAGTAATAAATACATATATTTTATAAATATATACCTGGTGTGGTTGTCTTTCATTTAGCCATTCAAGAGATTATAGACTGGTAAAACAAGCTGCTTTACATTCCTTCAAGACTTAGTCTGAAGGATGCTCTCCATAGCTACCACTAGGATAGCTTTCAATAAAGGTTGTCTTTAACCTATAACCAATAAGGGGTTGTTTGGACAGATACAAGGTGCCCACTATAACTAGTGGACAGCATATACCAGGCCAACTTCTCACAATGAATAGGTAATCCATATAGCGTAACAATCAGATAATATTGTCAGCACATGCACTTCCCACCATGCCATGTATAGCTTCACGTAACTAGGTGCAAAAAAAATCACCCTTCGCATTCCCCCTGCACAGTTTTCAAAGGGTGACCTGGACAAGGAACATGTTAATAGTAAGACAGAATTCCAACATTTGCAAAGATGACCAGTTAGTTGGAAGCTGAACTCTGACCTGCCGGTGGCAGGGTGAATCAATTACACCACATTTGAGCATACAGAGCGATAGGGTCCATTTCATAACTTTATTATATCTAATTTAAAACATAGATCATTAAAGTATACATTGTTAAAAAGTTGCAAAAACAGTGACATTGTTAAAAAGTAGCCTTGTTCACAGTGCAATACAAGATCAGCCCCCGCAGCAGTAAAATATAAAAAGAGATCTGTGTAAATTCCGCAATTCCATGTCTGTTATTTATACGATAAATTTGATAAAAAGACTATGCTATGCTACACATTCCCAGCTGTCCCATGAGGAAGTATTTAATATGACAGAGCCCATCATCCTATGTTCACAAAGACAGATAAATCTAGGCTATGGATAAGTATTGATCTCCAATTCTAATAAGTGTCTTCTGAGCTTACAAGCCCATAAAAATGAGCCTACGCAGAAACATACAAAGGGATCGTGGAGCTTTTTCAAATAAAACATGGCGACGCGGCACTGCTTAAAACCATGGTGTATTAAAAGAGCTTTAATATATCTGGCTCTCTGATCCTTATTTAATTGGCAAAAAAAGGAGAGGTGAAGATCAGGATCAGACTGAGGTGATAGGTTATCGCAAGGCCAAGTTGTAAGATCACTATAAGCATACTGTTTATGAGGAAGGCCCAACATCAGGGGGATTAGATTTAAACGGAACCTTACGAGTATAAATCTATGCTGCGGGTTCCTTATCGAATCCAAATAGGAATATTCCCCCTCATTCACTCGCGGAATTGAGCGATAGGTCTTTACAGTAGCTTTTAGCTCCTGGGACTCGTCTCTTTCAAGTGTGAGCTTTGCCAATGCTAGTGCCTTTAGCTTCTTTTTACGAAACCTGGCACAAGAGGAGGGACTCCTAGTGATTGCAGAGTTGTTTTGACATACTCCAGCCAGGGGATCTTTTGGACTTTGTACAATGTAAGGCAATTTGTTATGATAGATTGGTTGAGATCCACTGTGTCCCGATTTCATATAGAATGCCAGAGAAGAATCGGGGCTACTCTTACCAAGTCATACACATAGAGCATACCAACTTCTAGGTGAGTGAGTGGTTTGAAAAAGAGGAGGGTAGTAAAGCAATCCTCTTAAGGAACCCATTTTCGAGCTTCTGTAATGAATCCATTGGTGTTGAACCCCAAACCCCTGCCCCATAGATCGCTGCCGATATCACTTTGGTGCTATAGATCTTTTTTATTGTTGTTACGGGTCTCGAGCCTAATTTCTTGGTAAAACCAACAACTGCCGCCATAGTGCAATTCAGTGTTTGCGCTCTGCTAGCCACCATCTTAGACCAGGTCTGTGTGGTGTCAAAGACAACCCCTAAATATGAAAAGGACTCTACGACAACCAACTTACGAGTTCCAATGTGGAACGACGTGGTGTTCTTTGTGAGGGGTAGGCCACTAAGATGAAAGTTTTAGATTCATTGGCCTTAAGGTCCATGAATGTCATGAAAGCCACATAGGTGTCAATTAGGCTTTGCAATGCTACGCCTGCCCTGGCTACAAAAATGGCGTCGTCGGCATAGGCCAGAATTGGCAGCCGCCCAGACGGGAGCTGTGGGACGTCAGGTGTACTTGTTTTTAGGGCTTCCTCCACTCCGTATCAATTTAAGGCCTTTCTTGAAGTTCCCACCAATTTGCGTGTTGCTGGTGATGGCCCATTTATTTCTTCTGATACTCTGTAACTCCTTTATTCCTTCCTCTTCACAATAGTTCTCATTCTGAACAGCCCTGTAGCTCAATGAGACCGTGACTCGCAGACAGAGGGTCTCATCACATAAGGCAAGTTCTGTCAGAGCCACGATTAGACTCAGTCTACGCCACAATTTTTGCCTGACTGGTGTCTAAAGTACAGAACTGTGACAGCACTATTTTACCACATTAAACAGTGGTAAATGGTTGCCTGTCCAGGAACTTGAAAGCAAGTGCTGCTTTTGAATGGAAATATAGTTGCAGTGTTTGACATATTTGTAGTAAACAACCAAACATTATGCATTAACACAGCATTTCCCAAAGTGTGGGTAGCACCCAACTTGTGGGTCGCCAGCTGATTTTGGTGAGTCGGGAAAGAGCAATAAATAAAGATGCCTTTACATTTTGTACTGATCTTGTCAAATTTGCTGTGTTTCATAAACAGAGGTCAAATGTTCGGCTATGTTTTCTGGCAATTATTGTTTAGACTTTTAACATGGGTATTAGTATTGACGTTTTTTTCTCTGACTGCAAAGTGAGACCAGTTTTTTAAACGAACTATGTGGCAAACTATCTGGGGTACAGGAAGTGTGAAAGGAAAGACTGCAGGATGTAATTTTGTTATACCACACTACACATAGTTCAGAATATATCACTAGTTAAGACAGGAAAAACAAAGCACCATTTTCGTGATTCTGAAGTGTGATGGAAACAAAGATTTTGATAGGATCGAAACATATCAAGACATTTTTACTTGATGATTCACACATGATAAGTATTCACTGAAACCCAATATTCACACTTTATAGTTTGTGTGCTATATAGTTTTATATGTAAAGCTATATGTCTGTGTGAATTTAGTGGTCATATCAATAAAAAAATATGTTATCTGTAAATGGCAGTGCACTACCGCATAATGCTTTAGTAATATATTTGCAAAAGGGTGCTCCAAAATGCACAACCAGCTACATACTACACCCTTACTACTCTCCTGCTAAATACAATTGCTCAACTTTGTGAGAAGCTTGAATTTTTCACAACCCCAATGACTTCAATGATGTAACAGTAATGACAGCACACCAACTCTGAAAATTGTTCCATCACTACTGGTGCAAAGATATTGTCTATTTTCCTAGGTCCAGTTTAAAAACAAACCCCAGCAAGTATTCACAAGCAAGACTCCGGCAGCACCTTCAAGTAATTTTCCTGCTGTTTTATAGTTCACAAAGCTATTTAGTTGGAGAATGAGCTCCTTATATGTGATTGTTGGACCCGGCATCCTTGGCGTGGATCCCCTAAATTTTGACTTTTGGCTGCCTGTTTCTGGCTGTTTTGCAGACTTTATTTTTGCTGGTTTTAGGACTCTTAGCACTTCTTACTAATGTAAATGTGCATGTGCTCCTTATCAAAAACATGGTAACATTGGTTTATCCACAATTGGTATATCAAGTTTACCTATAAGTCGCTAGTAAAGTGCACTATCTGTGCCCAGGTCTGGTAAATTAAGTGCTACTAGTGGGCTTGCAGCAGTGATTGTACCACCCACTTAAGTAGCACTTTAAACATCTCAGGCCTACTACTGCATGGCCTGGGTGTGCAGTTTTAAACTCTCATGTCGCTCTGTAAAGGACAGGTAACCTATTTGCCAGGCCCAAACCTTCCATTTTTACTACATATAGGTCACCCCTAAGGTAGGCCCTGGACAGCCCATGGTCATGGTGCACTGTATTTAAAAAGTGGGACAAGTGCTTTTAAGTTTTATATGTCCTGGTAGTGAAATACTCCTAAATTAGTTTTTCACTACCGCAAGGCTGATCTCTCCTACAGGATAACATTGGGAATGACTTATAACAGTTCATAAGTGCAGTTTCCAATTTGGAAAAGATAGGAAAACCAAATTTAGTGTCTCTGGAATCACAATTTAAAAATAAAGCTTAGGGTTAAGTTAAGTTATAGTTCTGAAAATGCCACTTTTAGAAAGTTGCCATTTTCTTATTTAAACCATTTGGTACTTTTCTGATGGGCTATGGGATATACGTCTGGGGTGGGTGACAGCTGGCTTTCTGCATGCCCTCTAGACAGCCACACACAAAGGGAGGGTAGATGTGACTACCTAGTCATCTGCATGTTGATGGGTCATCCTGAGCAGGAGGGGAGGGCTGACACTCAGGACCTGAAAGGGCTGGGTCCTGTCCCCACACAAAGGAGTGCATACCCTCCTGGAGTAAGTCTGGAGCCAGTACAGGAAAGGCAGGGGCTTGTGCACTTCAACATCTCTTTGAAGTTCACTACTTTAAAGGCAAAATGGGGTATACGTTCTGGGCCTCTGGTCCCACCAACTGAGAACACTGCTGAAACTTAGGACATTCTGCCAGGAAGAATAGCTGCTGTGATGAAAGAGGGACTTCCACTCTGCTAAACTAAACTGCTTTGCTGTGTTGGCCTGCTTCAAGCTGATTACTGTGCTGTAGGAGGGAATGCCACTTTGCTAAACTGCTTTTCTGTGTGGGTGTTCTGCCTCATGCCAGGAAGTAAGAAGGACTGGACCTACTCTCTACATCCCTGACTCCAAGTTTCTCAATGGGTTTATTGGCTTGCCCCCTGTTACTAAAATCTCAGGAATATCAAATACTATACCCTTTCATCTTCAACGCAGCACCTGGACTTTACTTGCTGTAAGTCTTGCTCCGTCAAGTGGTGCCAATCCAGTCCAGGGCCCTTGGAAGTGAGGTTAAATTGCTGCATCTGCCAAAAACTTGCACATCGACGCCTCTGCAGGGACTGGGACTAGCGTATCACACTTTGAACTGCCACATCACCTCCGGGATCACTGCACCAGAACCAGCACGTTCCCATCACTACATGGAAAAGTTAAAGGAATCGTGCCTCCAGTGTGAATTACCCAAGCTCAGGAATCGAGGCTTTGAACATGGAACTACTGCGTTCCGTGCTGCAAAAACAACTAAGGTATGTTGCTCAGCGGGACTCTGGTGGGTCCTGTAGGCCGGTCCGTGCTCCATCACAGGTGGCCTGAACATTTGACTTTGTCTGGGTCGGGCACAACCCTGTTTAACTTCTTTTGTCAATGTTTTATTTATCTTTTCCAAGTAGTTCAGTACAAAACATATATGCAATTCTTACAGTGCCCTTACTCCTTGATGCCGACTAAATGCTATTGCCAAGATTATAGTGTTCTTACAACAAGGAGTAAGGAAACAGAGCACTGAATAATTCACCGTGAAATAAGGCCCTCCCAGGCGTGAAGCGCTTCTCCCCCTCCCCCAAAAGCAAGATTCACAAACATTAAATAAATTGAAGTACAACGAGTGGCATGTGTAGAAATGGGGTGGAGTATCCCATCAGTGCCTGGGGAATTCCTAAACCTTCATGCACCCCCCGGGGCAACACCCTTAAAATTGAAACATATGGAGTGCCCTTGTTCTGGCAGGGCAAGCACACAGGGAAAGACTCTCCGAGAAATATGACACCAGAGGACCCCACACAAATTCAAAATATCAGTCAGACATTTCATTGTCAGGGCTCTCCACAAACAAGCGTGCCATTGAGTCATTGAGGGAGCCTCCGTCCTCTTCCATTCTGCCGCTACCACCAATTTGGCTGCTCCAAGACATAACAAAATGATGGATTTATCTCCGTGTGTCTGGTGTCGTAGAGACTCATTACCTAGAACCAACAGCATGAACCCCGGGTCCTCTGGCAGGGGTTAGCCCAAGATTCCTTTGAGTTGTGCCAATATTTCTGCCCAAAATGGCCTAATTTTAGGACAGTCCCACCAAATATGCTGCAAATGCCCTAATAGCCCACATCCCCTCCAACAGCGGTCTGATGTTTGGGGGAATATCCCTTTAAATTTGGCCGGTTGTAGATACCAATCAAATAGCACTTTATAGTGCACTTCCCGTAGCCACATTGAGTGATTACATTTTGTAATGTCCCTAGCCACTCCTGACCATTGAGCTTCCATGATGTCACTGTTCCGGACACTCTCCCAGTGTGCTTTATGTCGTGGCTGGGGTGTGTGTAGAGTGTCTAGCAATAGGTTGTACAGAAAGGTGATGTTACCCCTTGTCCCACTTCTACACTTCGCAAATTTCTCAATGTGGGTGAGATCTCACGTGGCCGCCTCCTGCACATTGGGGTGTGAAACCCAGTGTATCAACTGATTGTAGCGGTAGCGTTCTTTGGGGGGGGGGGAACGATAATCCCGGGCACAGCTCTCAAAGGTACGCACATCCCAATTATGGAATAAGTCTGAGACCGTCAAACAACCCCCTTCCTCCAGGCCTCGAAGGGACCGAGCCGTAGGGCCAGAGGGAATGCCGATTGAAGTGTATCGGTGTAAAAGGTGATGCGAAGGATGTCAAAGCCTCATTCCTTCTGACTGTATCCCAAACAATGAGGGTGGTACGTGTAGGTATGCTCTGACAAGCATTTGGCGGTCAGTCCTTTCGTGGCTTCCACAACACATCCCAAATATATATCCCCATGAGCGCTCTCTCCATGTGCAGCCAGTGCTTGTCCAATTCACGGGCGGACTTCTCCGGGATGACCCGTAATTGGGCGGCTTTGTAATATAGAGTAAAATCTGGTACTGCCAGGCCTCCCTTGGCTTTAGTTAGTCTGAGCACCTTATATGATAGTCTTGCCCTTCCCCCTTGCCAAATGAATTGTGTCCTTAAAGAGAGTAGGCTGGACAAAACACTGCAATCTATGTCAATCAGAAGCCATTGAAATAAGTAGAGAAGGCGAGGGAGTACTGACATTTTAATAACATGAATCCGCCACAGCCAAGACAAATATAGTGGGGCCCAGCTCTTTAAATCTGCCTTTAATTGTAGAAGCAGTGGGGGATAGTTCACGCGAAACAGTTCCATTAGCGTAGGTGTGATTCGAATGCCTAAATATGTAATCTCGCTGAAAGCCCACTGAAAAGGTGTGGAGCCACGGAGGTCCTCTACCATCGCTTGGGAGGCAGTCAGGTTGAGCAGGTGTGACTTTGAAAGGTTAGTACGAAATTCCTGCTACCTCTTCAAAGCATTGCAGATCCTCAAAAATAGCCGGTAGTGAGGTCACGGGCTCAGTCAATGAGAGCAGGATATCGTCTGTGGTCGTTTCCCGCAAATTGTATTCTGCAAATCTTTGGTTCCTGTCGGATCGTGGCTGCTAGCGGCTCTATAGTGAGAGCAAACAGTAGAGGGGAGAGATGACACCCCTGTCGTGTTCCTCTTCCCAGTGGAAACACCTCCGAGCTCACCCCCGTTTACTAACACTCTAGCTACTGGAGATAAGTAGTTTGCCTTAATCATTGTAAAAAATGCATTGCAGAAGCCAAACTTCTTCAAAGTGAGGAAGAGAAACCCCCGTCCACTCGGTCAAATGCCTTCTCGGCGTCCAACGCCAGAAGAACAGCGGATATCTTCTTTTTGGAGACATTCTCAATAATATGGAGCATCCATCGAATATTATCATGGGATTGTCTCCCTTTAATGAACCCCGATTGATCCGGATGGATTAACTCTAGGAGCAAGCCATCCAGTCGAGTAGCTAACATTTTCGAATACAGTTTGGCGTCCAAGTTTAACAGTGCTATAGGACAGTAGGAACCGCCTTTTTTCAAGTCTTTGCCTTGCTTAGGAATGAGAGACACCAGAGCCTCACCCATAGAGTCCGTCACCCTTCCCTTGCTCGCCATGTAATTGAACAGCTGTACAAGCTGTGGGACTAACTCCTCCATGTAGGCTTTGTAAAATTGGGCTATAAGCCCATCAGACCCAGGAGACTTGTGGCATTTAAGACTTTTTATGGCAAAACTGACTTCTTCGTCTGTGATTGGGCTGCTCAGTAGAACATTCTTGGCTTTCAATACTTGGGGGAGTGTAATAATTTGCAAGTATTCAGATTGTGCGACTTCCAGAACGGGCTCTGCTGTGTACAAGTCTCTATAGAATTGCATTGTGCTCATCGTAGATATACCCTATGTGTCCTTTCTCATTTTTTACTCTCAACTGCCTTGCTAAATGGGAACCAATCTTGTCACCCTGGTCATAGGTGGTTCTGAATAAGCATAGTAGGGAGAGTTCCGCTCGGTTATTGTGAATCGTGTTAAGTTTCCACCTCAAAGCTGTGACTTTCCTCTGCAGAACCCATATTGGATTTTCCTTATGAAGTCTCTCTGCCTCTTGTAATTCTGTTTCTAAAGTCTGCCGATCCTTAATCTGTGACTTGTTGAGGGCAGAGTTTTGCGTAATGCATTTTCCCGTTAAGACCGCCTTGAAGGCGTCCCAATTATTCAGTGGGTAGGTATACTTCGGGTCATTATTTAAAAAAAAATCATTAATAGTCTCCCTAAGGGAATCACATAGCACTCTATCCCTTAACAGCGACTGTGGAAAAAAACACCACTTGTATTTAGGGGAGGGCATCTCCCAGTCAAGGAATGCGCATACCGGTTTGTGATCAGAGAGCGTTATCTCATACGTTGTCACTGATTGTAGGGCCTGCTCCAAAGTGTTACTCCCGAAGATATAATCCAAACGAGAATAAGTTCTGTGTGAATGGGAGAAGAAGGTGTAATCTTGAACCTTCTTGTCTAATGTGTGCCACACATCTAGGAGGCCCAAGTACACGAAGGCCCTCTTAAGTGAGTTGGGAAAGCTGCCTGTGGGTGAATGTTGGGGACATGCGCTGTCTTACTCTGCTTCCCAGGTCAGATTAAAATCCCCCATTAATATAATTGTCCCCTCTGCAAAGCTCCCCAGGGCACCCAAACAATTGTGCAGGAACTTAGGTTGATTGGTGTTCGGATCATATGCTGTAACAAAAGTACATTGCCTGCCTAATATACACCCCTTGACCATAAGGTACCTCCCCTCCTTATCCCTCTTGCAGCTCTCTGGAGAAAAATGCAGGGAGGAGTGAAAGAATAGCACCACCCCATTGTGCTTAGTGGATGCCGAGGAGTTATACATGTTTGTGCCGAAGGCGATGTTCCTCTTTTTTTTTTGAGGTGGGTCTCCTGCAGGGCCAGAACATCATGGCTTTTGTCTAGAATGTGTTTCCACAATCGTTGTCATTTCATCGGGGAGTTGAGTCCCCTTACATTCCATGTGAGGGTTGTGATAATCATTATCTATATCTGTCAAATCACCCTCTCTGCATGTGGACGCTCTGTCCAGTGCTCGGTCTCTCCCCTCTCCCTCCCCGCTTTCGCCCCTTCCTCCCAGTAGGCTGCCCTCTGAGTTGATACTGTCCATTCCCCATCATCAGCTGGTTCCCCCTTGTACTACATTTAAAGAACAAAACCCCTGAAACCCGCCCAACCAAAAAAGAAAACCCCTAATGGTTATCAACCCTCTTAACTTTTTGAAAAAGTGTCTAGGGATCTGACCCTCACCCGTTACGGCATTCCTTCTTTCAGCTGGAGATAATAGCTAGAGGAGTAAAGAACTGGGAGGGACCAATCAGAGTTACCCCAGCTTGGGCCAGTCAAGCCCACCCTATCCCAGTACCTCAGAGCTCGGACAGTTGGAAGTCCCTCTTCAAGTTGTGCACCCTGGGAGGTCCTTTATCTCCGCAGGAAATCTCTCTTTGGGCTGTAGATCATCCGTCTGGTGTCTACTGTGGGCAATGTCTTCCATTGGGCCTCGTCCCCTTGAGTGGGCCTCGGGCTTGACCCTCCGCCGTCTCCTGCTGCCTCCAGTTGCCCTGATTGTTGTGGCAAGCCCAGTGCTTGTCTTGCTTTGTGGATGTCGATGACATGCCGAGGCTTATTGCGCAATTCAAATGCTAAGTCGAAGGGATAAGTCCACCTGTATTGTCTGTGATAGGCTTGAATTGAGTATGCCCCGCTAATGTTGCTGGGGAAATATCTTGAAAGAACAGACACGTCCCCCCTTGGAACGATACTTCCTTTAGTCTCTGGGCTGCTTGGAGGATCGCTTCTTTTACTCTGTAGGAGTGCAATTTGACCAGCATATCTCTTGGCCGGCGTTTGTCTCCTTGAGGTGGGGGGCCAACTCTGTGCGCTCGCTCTATTTTCACTTTGGGGCCTGACTCCCCCAACAGCACCCCGAACAGCCCCTGTGTGAAGGCCTCTATGTCCGGCCCCTCTGCCCCTTCCTGCAGGTTCTGAATGCGCACTTTGTCCCTTCAGGATCTGTTTTCAAGGTCCTCGTTTTTCAAGGCGGCCATATGCAGTTGATCATGGAGGGAGTTAACTGTGGTCTTCAGACTTTGTGTTTCCCCTCTAGATCAGTGACTTTGGATTCTAGGTCAAGTGTTCGTGTGGCCACCGCACCCACATCTTATTGTAGGGAAAGCGTGTGTTGATATCGGACCACAGGCCCTCCAGGGAGGTGGTCAGGTCTGCTTTAAGTTCCTCCCTCAACTCTTTTTTGAAGTCCCTCGTCCCCACTCCTGCAGCTGTGTAATTCAGCACCTCCCCAGACAGCTACTCGATCAATGCATGCGCACTGGCCACCTGCTCAGCTTAACGTGGCGAGAGGACCTGTAGCTTCACCACCGTGCAGGGAAATCACCATCTCCTGCAAGAAGACGTCCCAATGGCTGGATGATCTCTCCTCAGTGTTATGGCATACCCGCTAGTGTCATTTCAGGGCCCGGGATGTCCACGCATTAGAGTCAGGCCGCTCCTCCCTCCCTGCAATCCTCCATCTTAAGGTCAGGCATGGGAGTTGAAGCAAACAGGATAAACGGCGGACTCCAATGACTGCACCTCCTTACTGAGTTCCCAATGCAAATAGAATGGTATTAGATGATGGTGTGCATACTAACACCCCTGCATCCGCCGTTGATGGATGCTAACTGCCAAGCAGATCAGTGAAAATTCGAAAGGGGTTTTGGGGTGGTGCACCACCAGGTAAGTTTATCAGTAAATTACACCAAGTGGTCTGTAGTTGGTATATAAACAAAGTCTTTATTTTAATTCAGTTGTTGACACAGAGCCTCAGCCAACGCGTTTCGTTCAATAAAGAACTTCGTCAGGGCTGGAAAGATGCAAAGAGACATACAATAAATAAACGCACTATACAAAACATTTAAAATACATATAAAAGACATCAAGTATGGAAAGAAAAAAACTTATTTATAAATGTTATCTTAAACAAACTAAGAAATGAAAGCACAGGACACATCAGGAATATACTTTGTCTTGTTGATATGTCGAACAACACACTTCCAAGAGAAACTAATGTACAACCCTACACACAAGAATATTAAGTGATTCAATATGCAGGGATGCACAGTTGTAACATCATGGTTCTAATGTGGATAAGCTTTCAAATTACTAAAAGTGGATGGTTTAATAGGGGTGTCCCTATCTGAAACCTCATATACGTGACAAGGATATGTGTCTGTCTATCCCTTCATTGCCCCATGATGTAAAGATGATTATCTCATGGACAGGGAAGGAGAGGGGAGGGGGAGAGAAGAGGCTGGGGGAAGGGGACTAGACAGGTGTGTATCAGTGAGATAGGACACAGGAGGACACGTACCATGAGTAACGATGCAAGTGCAATCCAATAGCGCCGGAGTTCATGTGAACCAGGAGTCGTCTCTCGGTAGGTTACGAGATGTGCTGGGTGAACAGTCCTTAACAGTCATCCAGTGCCACCATGATAAGGGCACTGTACAGGTATCTGTTAAAGTAGAGTGGATGTGTAAATAGCTAAAAAGAATTTAATGTCAAAATAGTTTCAGAGTTGACCCCCATCTAAGATTCCGAAGTCTAGTTCCCTAAGGTATCTGATCCGCAAAATATGAGTCAGTCCCTAAGTTTCAAGGAATCCACTGCATTCAATTAAATAATCAAAATAAAAAGGACCAGGATCTTTTTATTCAAAAAGTGACTCTGAAGCCAGCATTGGTTCGTCAGATAGAGAAGGCTGGGAACATCAAGCAGAATTCCGACTGCCCATGGTGTGCGGTTAATCCACCAGAGTTTGCAAAGCAACGTAGTCGAAGTGAATAAGTTTAAGGTAAAAAGAAGGGACGCTTAGGAAACAAGACCAGTGGTCAAAAAGTCGGAAGGACAATGGCTTAAATAATGCGTGTCACAGAAAGTTTATGATTTGGTATGGGTGAAATGCCCCATGCCAATGAATCAATGGAACAAGTGATAAGCAATATCCCATAACGTAGGACCCATGCCGTACCTTGAAAGCCACCAAGAAACACAAAAGGAATAAACGGAGTAAAAATGGGACACATAAGCCTGCAAAGCGAGTAACACCGAAAATGTAAGAAAACTAGTAAACAAGATCCCATGCCGTTCCCCAAACAGCAATATATAATGACAAACAAAACCAAGACACGTTTGCCTAGAGGGCGAGACACACTATAAAGAAACATTAGGA
Organism: Triturus cristatus; assembly: GCF_964204655.1. Classification (NCBI taxonomy): domain Eukaryota; kingdom Metazoa; phylum Chordata; class Amphibia; order Caudata; family Salamandridae; genus Triturus; species Triturus cristatus. The sequence continues at coordinate 51,806,176 of NC_140582.1, read as the reverse complement.
AAGTGGCCCCTATGCCACATGATCGAAACGGTATTGAGTGGCCAAGAAAATTAAAGATAGGTAGGACCATGCCGTATGTCCCCCTCCGCACAAAGATGTCTGCATAGTACCCCTCATACCTGTGATAAGACGGTAGTTCGCGTCCTCCCCTGGGAGTATCCCGTGAAGTGAACCGGGGCAGACGCCGGGTTTAAAAGCACGGGCATGCGTTTGTAAGATCAGCGCACGTCATCGCGTTTCAACAAGTTGAAACCGAGCGTGTGATAGTTAGCCAATGACAATCATATTTGGGCCGTTTCCAAGGAGACCCGGTTTGACACTCGTACGCGTCAAGTCATGACAGGAGCTGTCAGGGGGTGTGTCGGGGATGAGCCAATAGGGGTCACGGTTGGCGCTGCATCAGCGGTTAGAGCGCGCCAAGGTCTGAAATGGGGGCGTTAAAAAGAAAATAAAAGCTAGAAAAAGACGTCCAATACTATGAGGTCGAAGGCTGGGGAAGCGCCCTATAGTAGAAGGAAATGTCCATTTGTAAAGGGCCAGCCACTCGTTACGGTACATATTGATAAAGTGTGTTCCGAAGTCCTTCACTTATAACAAGCTGGACACAAGTGAATGCAACCAGGTGAAAGGATGGAAAACGCGCCCGATTTTAAAACAAAATTATGGTGAAGTGTGCAAGATTAGCGCGATGTAAACACAACTCACGAAGTTGACATGAGCCGTTTCCAAGGAAACCCGGTAACCAACTAAGGCGGCTGACGTGACGTTGGAACAGATACGTCATTCTCGTCACGTCGTGTTAGAGCCTCTCAGAGGGTGTGTCAAATGGTAAACCAATGTGTGCGATGCCTCATTGGTATTACGCGCGCCATGTTCGGAGATAAAAGCTGCAACGTCGAAGGCTGGGTAAGGCGCCCAATTTAGAAGATAAATGCAGCAAGGTAGAAAGTTTAAAAAAAGCGCCCATTTGTAAGGTCAAATGCCACAGAAAAAATGACAGAGCAGTGCGTGTTACAAGAGGGTGTCCGGAAGGCCACCACTTGTGTCTTGATGAACACAAAGCGTGGGGCGTGTGTAAGGTACCCATCTACACATATAAGTGTGGCCTATTTGGATGAGAAGGTCAAAACCATACTAAATGACGGTAAGTTGGACAACGCAGTGCGTGTTGCAAGAGGGTGTCCGGAAGGCCACCACTTGTGTCTCGATGAACACAAAGCGTGGGGCGTAAGTAAGGTTCCCATCTACACATATAAGTGTGGCCTATTTGGATGTAAAGGTCAAACCCATACTAAATGACGGTAAGTTGGAGGCTTACCTGAGGAGCGTAAGGAAAATGATTAACATATGTTAATCATGTCCACACAAGTGTGTTGGAGGGAGGCGCTTATTTAGAAGATAGAGAGCGCGCCATAGATCATGTTAAAAAAAGGCAAACAATGGAATGTTCTAAAGGCAAAAAAATCGCCGAATACGTAAATGTGTAATAAACGTGCACTGCCTTTGCGATTCTAAGGCGTGCTGGGTCTGAGAAAAGCCAAGTGCCAGTCGTTTAAGTAGAGCAGCGTCTAATGAGCAAAAGGTTGTGCACCGATTAACAGGGAAAAAGGTCGATGCGGAAGGAATTGACGAGACATGTAGGTATAGTCCTGATCGTGTTATATACATGTCAGAGTTTGCACTAAAGGTAGGCAATAATGAATTGATAAAAGACACAAAGGTGTAAGGAACTATGGAAATCACAGAGTTTTGAGAAGCAGGCGCATTCGATGTCATACTATCCCAAACCGCGGGGGTGGGCTCAAGTCCAGAGAGAACGGACATCATGGCCCTGGGTGTGGCCAATGATGAGTTGTCTTGCTCACACCAAAGCAAAGCTCTCGAAAAAATTTTGGTGTTCTAGAGTCAGGTTATCTCTAAACCACGAGAAAGTGCTCAGGTCAAGAAATAATGAAATTCATGATCCGAATTATGCCCCATTGAAACCGACCGCAATCTGCATATCCACTTGGATTCAGTTTGTCTCAATACGAGATCCCTGTTGCCTCCCCGTTTGTTTAAGGGAATGTGGTCTATGCCAATAAAAAGAAATGACCTGTCATTTGGATGTTCCCTATTGTAGTGTTCAGTCATGGGATATCGTGTATCGTTGTTAATCAGCGCGCGTCGGTGTTCTTGGATACGGGTTTTCAGACATCGTGCTGTACTGCCTACATAGACCTTTCCGCATGGGCACTCCAGTGTGTATATCACGTATTTAGTGTTGCAATTGATGAAGTGCCTAATCTGATGCGTTTTGCCAGTGTTAAAACTGAATTCTTTGCATTTGTTACGTCCCAGGATACATATGTTGCAGGAAGTGCATGTGAAGAAACCCACAGGGGGTTTTGGTAACCAGGTGTTGTTTGTCTTCTGGGTGGTCACATAGCTAGGACATAGGGACCTTCTAAGTGTAAGTCCTCTTCTATACACCAGAGAAGGTTTGTTAGTGATGGTGGTACGAAGTCTGGGGATATCTGTCAGTAAGTGCCAGTGCTTTCTAAAAGCTTTAAAGATTTTGTCACTGTGTGCGGTATAATTAGTGAAAAAACTGATTCTTTCACCTATTTTGTGATTTATGCCAGAGTTCCGATCTGCCGCTCTGTCAGTTTGAAGGAGAGTCTGAGTTCTGGGAAGTTTAAGGACTCTACGTTCAGCTCTGTCTAGAACGTTGGGGTGATATCCCCTGTGTTTGAAACGTTGTTTGATGTCATTAATGTTTTCCCTAAATCCTTGTTCCTCACTGCACAGCCGTCTAGTTCTTACCATCTCCCCATAAGGTATGTTGGAGATGACGGAGCTGGCATGCGCACTTGAGGCATGTAAAATGCTATTGCATGCGGTCTTCTTTCTAAACATGGTGCTGTGTATTGTGCCCTCTCTGATGTAAAAATGGATGTCCAAAAAATCAATACTTTCCTTGCTATAGGACATCGTTAATTGCACATTAAAGGAGTTATTGTTGAGGTACATTAAATACTCCTTGAGTTGGATTTCCGAGCCGGACCATAGACACACAATATCGTCTATGTACCTCCCCCAGAAGACGATGTAGTTGGTCCAGGGGGAGGCATTCCTGCTCCATGCGTGCTCCCTCTCATACCACCCCATGAAGAGGCCCGCATAGGAGGGAGCAAACCTGGTACCCATGGCTGTACCTTGGAGTTGGTGGTACCACCTTTCATCATGTTTGAAAAAATTGTTTGTGAGGATTAGCTCAATCATCTCCATGATCATGAGGTTATATGAATAATGGTCAGCCCCTTCCTTATCAAGGTAATGTCGGACAGCCACTAACCCCAATTCTCTTTGTATGCAGGTGTATAGTCCCGCCACATCTAGTGTGACGAACATAAGGTCGTCGGACCATGTAAATCCGTCCAGTTTGACAAGAATGTCCTTGCTGTCTTTGAGGTAGGAGGGGAGATTGACCACGTGTTTTTGTAGTGTGATATCAACAAATTCCGACATTCGTTCTGTCGGGGATCCCACCCCCGAGATGATTGGTCGGCCTGGTGGGAACTTCCCACCCTTGTGGACCTTGGGGAGGATATATATGCAGGGGTAGCGAGCCTGGTAGACAAAGAGGTATCTGTACTCATTTTCAGTTAACAGGCATTCATTCTTCCATTCAGTCAATCGGCCATTGATGTTAGTCTGTAGGTTTTGGATAGGGTTATACTCAATACGCTCATAACATTGCTGATCTCCTAGTTGTCGTGCTATTTCCCCCATGTAATCCTCAATGTTCATTACAACCACGTTGCCACCCTTGTCGGCCTCCCTGATCACAATTTCCTTATCCTTCTGTAATCTGTTCAGGGCCTCCCTCTCCTGTCTTGTCAGATTGTAACGATTTTGTCTATGTGGGCCAGTGCTTTCCATTCTATATAGTTCCTCAGTGATTTTTTCTCCAAATCTATCGATATTGGGATGGTATCCCCCTTGTGGTACAAATTTTGATCTACATTTCAAACCGGTATCACGGTTACAATCCTCAGTAATGTCTAAATCATTCAAAATAGTTTGCATGTCGGGCATCTCATCATCCTCTAAAGATAATAAAGTTTGTACATGTCTAATGTCCTCGATGGTTTTGTTAGTAACAGAGACATTTGAAACATTAGGGACAGGAAAAGCTGTTTGCTGTGAAAAAAACTCTTTTAATTTTAACGTACGTAGAAATTTGTATAGATCAACATGTACATCAACTAGGTCACCATATTGAGTTGGACAAAAGCCTAGTCCTTTCTTAAGAACAGTGCATTCGTTTATGTCTAATTGCCTGTGTGAGAGGTTGATGATTTGGAGATCCATGGGTGAATTCTGGGCAACCTCCAGACTAGTACTGACCCCCGTGGTGGAAAGTCTAGTTTGGTTCTGAGGGACCAGGGCCCCATCTGTTCTTAATCCTTCTTGGAGCGCAGTCGCATGTTGTGACTGTCCGTTCCGCCTGTGGCGCCTCCCGCCTCTCCTTGTTTTCTGGGACCCTTTCTCCGTTGTCTGTCTCCCTCCCTTAGTCTCTCTAATTCTTTCTGGAAGTTGGTTGCTCCTACCCCTAAAGGGATCTCACTATTTAAGGGGGCTGAGCTGTTACTCTCGTTCGAGGTGAGTGAGGTAGTACTATTAGATCTATTGCCTGTACTGTCTTCTCTAACTCTTTTTCTATCTCCCACAGCACTGGTATTATCATACCTTTTTGCAAAGGTATAAATCCTGCCGTCCTTGTAGTCTTTATCATCTCTTTTAATCTTACGCATTTTCTTGTCTCTGAGGTATTGTTGGTGCTCTTCTATTACCTTATTAAGGATAACATAATTCTTATCAACTAGTTCCTTACAATCCATGGCTTCAATTACTTTTTCTAGCTCATCGATTTCTTCCTGCAATTTCTGCCCCTTTTCATGTGCATGTTTAATTAATATCTTCATCATTGTTTGAGAAGATTTTTCCAAATTATGTTCCCACTCTCCCAAAAGCGGGCCACTTAAGTCCTCGAACGTAGGAAAGATAAGGATTCTTAGCCCCCTGGGGATTTTGTTGTTATCGATGTATTGCTGGAGAGTCACACCGTCCCACCAGCGGGCAAGTTCTTGTTTTTTTATTCTTTCAAGTTTGACAAAACATGTCCGTAGTCCCGAGTCTTGTTGTTCCACAGTGGGTGCAGAGGTAACTGCGCTGAATCCTTTCCCGAATAAGTCCTGTGCAATTTCTTCTCTTCTATCAATGAGTTTAGGCATGTTTTAAAGTATCCAGGGAGGCGTAGTGGAGTGCAGGTCAGTCCAAACTAGACTTGAAGCAAACAGGATAAACGGCGGACTCCAATGACTGCACCTCCTTACTGAGTTCCCAATGCAAATAGAATGGTATTAGATGATGGTGTGCATACTAACACCCCTGCATCCGCCGTTGATGGATGCTAACTGCCAAGCAGATCAGTGAAAATTCGAAAGGGGTTTTGGGGTGGTGCACCACCAGGTAAGTTTATCAGTAAATTACGCCAAGTGGTCTGTAGTTGGTATATAAACAAAGTCTTTATTTTAATTCAGTTGTTGACACAGAGCCTCAGCCAACGCGTTTCGTTCAATAAAGAACTTCGTCAGGGCTGGAAAGATGCAAAGAGACATACAATAAATAAACGCACTATACAAAACATTTAAAATACATATAAAAGACATCAAGTATGGAAAGAAAAAAACTTATTTATAAATGTTATCTTAAACAAACTAAGAAATGAAAGCACAGGACACATCAGGAATATACTTTGTCTTGTTGATATGTCGAACAACACACTTCCAAGAGAAACTAATGTACAACCCTACACACAAGAATATTAAGTGATTCAATATGCAGGGATGCACAGTTGTAACATCATGGTTCTAATGTGGATAAGCTTTCAAATTACTAAAAGTGGATGGTTTAATAGGGGTGTCCCTATCTGAAACCTCATATACGTGACAAGGATATGTGTCTGTCTATCCCTTCATTGCCCCATGATGTAAAGATGATTATCTCATGGACAGGGAAGGAGAGGGGAGGGGGAGAGAAGAGGCTGGGGGAAGGGGACTAGACAGGTGTGTATCAGTGAGATAGGACACAGGAGGACACGTACCATGAGTAACGATGCAAGTGCAATCCAATAGCGCCGGAGTTCATGTGAACCAGGAGTCGTCTCTCGGTAGGTTACGAGATGTGCTGGGTGAACAGTCCTTAACAGTCATCCAGTGCCACCATGATAAGGGCACTGTACAGGTATCTGTTAAAGTAGAGTGGATGTGTAAATAGCTAAAAAGAATTTAATGTCAAAATAGTTTCAGAGTTGACCCCCATCTAAGATTCCGAAGTCTAGTTCCCTAAGGTATCTGATCCGCAAAATATGAGTCAGTCCCTAAGTTTCAAGGAATCCACTGCATTCAATTAAATAATCAAAATAAAAAGGACCAGGATCTTTTTATTCAAAAAGTGACTCTGAAGCCAGCATTGGTTCGTCAGATAGAGAAGGCTGGGAACATCAAGCAGAATTCCGACTGCCCATGGTGTGCGGTTAATCCACCAGAGTTTGCAAAGCAACGTAGTCGAAGTGAATAAGTTTAAGGTAAAAAGAAGGGACGCTTAGGAAACAAGACCAGTGGTCAAAAAGTCGGAAGGACAATGGCTTAAATAATGCGTGTCACAGAAAGTTTATGATTTGGTATGGGTGAAATGCCCCATGCCAATGAATCAATGGAACAAGTGATAAGCAATATCCCATAACGTAGGACCCATGCCGTACCTTGAAAGCCACCAAGAAACACAAAAGGAATAAACGGAGTAAAAATGGGACACATACGCCTGTAAAGCGAGTAACACCGAAAATGTAAGAAAACTAGTAAACAAGATCCCATGCCGTTCCCCAAACAGCAATATATAATGACAAACAAAACCAAGACACGTTTGCCTAGAGGGCGAGACACACTATAAAGAAGCATTAGGAAAGTGGCCCCTATGCCACATGATCGAAACGGTATTGAGTGGCCAAGAAAATTAAAGATAGGTAGGACCATGCCGTATGTCCCCCTCCGCACAAAGATGTCTGCATAGTACCCCTCATACCTGTGATAAGACGGTAGTTCGCGTCCTCCCCTGGGAGTATCCCGTGAAGTGAACCGGGGCAGACGCCGGGTTTAAAAGCACGGGCATGCGTTTGTAAGATCAGCGCACGTCATCGCGTTTCAACAAGTTGAAACCGAGCGTGTGATAGTTAGCCAATGACAATCATATTTGGGCCGTTTCCAAGGAGACCCGGTTTGACACTCGTACGCGTCAAGTCTTGACAGGAGCTGTCAGGGGGTGTGTCGGGGATGAGCCAATAGGGGTCACGGTTGGCGCTGCATCAGCGGTTAGAGCGCGCCAAGGTCTGAATCCATTTAATGTCTGACCAGTGTCCTGCCATGCAAGATGTCCGCTACAGGCCGCGGTCCCGCCAGAGATCTCGGCTCGCAGAGCCCCTGTCCGTTGCTCCGTTCCTCCGCTGTCTTTCCTCCTCCTCGTCACTCAACGCAAGCGGGATGGACTCCCCAGTTCACAGCTCCTCTCCAGATCCCGCTGGATGCTCATTTCCAGCCTCACTCAGGAAAATGCCAAGGAGCCCTCGCGGATCATGTCCACACGGCCATCTTGGTTGGCCACGCCCCTGTATGTCCTTGTTTAACTTCTTAAGTGCCAATTGTTTCTAAGTGCTATCTTGACACTTAAGGCCAGATGTGCATAGGTTTTTTGATGTCGTAAATGGCCTGATTGACAGAATTGGTCTGTTTGTGACACCAAAAAAGCCTTTTTATATGTACTAAACCAATTTTGCGATTAGGTAGCCTATAACTGAATTGCAAAATTGGTTAGCGATTCAGTATTAGGAAGGGGTGTGTTAATGGTGTGCCTTCCAAATAACTACTCACAGTGGTATGTGTGAATGTTTTGCGACTGGAATGTGGTCAAAAAACCTTTGCATTTTACCACCTACTTCAAGTAGGTGGTAACCCATTTGCAAAAAATCGCTAATAAGAAATCGCAAATGGATGTCTGTGTACATCTGGCCCTTAGTCTTTTAAAACTCATATCTTGACTTCCTCTAATCGGATTTTTGGAACTTTGGTATTGTTTTGTTCAGATTATAATCAATTTTTCTAAAAAGGGCGTGGAGTCTTTTTGTGTTGTTTTCACGGTGTTACTGTGTGTCATGTGCACAAATACTTAACACATTGCCTCTTAAGTTAGGCCTTCCAACTTGGTGCTAAGCTACCAGCGGGTGAGCACAGGTTATGTTTTGCTCTGTGTCTGACTTACCCTGACTAGGATTGTGGTTCCTGCTTGGACAGGATGAATACTCTCCCAGCCAGCAACCCGATTTCTAACAGTGGTCATACACAGACATCCAACTAGTGATCGACTTTCACACATAAATTGAGAAATGTGGATGCGCCTAATGGTCAGAGTTGCAAACTTTGGATTTCAGGAACCAGGTCTGATTGCTGACATTACCCCGGGCAAATCACTAGGGCCCAGGTGTGCAACACATTTTAGCAGTCGCAAACACCCCATCTGGCCATTTGCGACCAATAAAATGCACTTTACTATGTACAAACCCTATTTTGCGAGTTGGGGCCCTATTACCGACTCACAAAATAGGGTTTCGAGTCGCTATTGGGAAGGAGCGTGCCAAGGGCGTCCCTTCCTAATTGCGAGTCGCAGTAGGATGTCCGATTGTTTTGCAACCGGAATGCAGTCGCTAAACAATCACATTTATCTGCCTACTTCAAGTAGGTGGTAAGCCAGTCGCAAACTAGAAGGGGTCCCAAGAGGACCCCTTCCCTCTTTGTGACTGGCATCAAAAATCGTTTTTAAGAACAGGCAGTAGTCCCACTCTTAAAAACAGAAACATTTAATTTTTCTTTTTGAAATGCATCACATTTTCCTTGAAGGAAAATGGGCTAAATTTAAAAAAAAATGTTGTTTTATTTAAAAGCAAACACAGACATGATTGTCAGCTGTCCCCAGCAGGCCACTATCCCTGTGTTAATGCCCATTCCCAATGGACCGCAAATTGTGACTTGCCTAATGAACATTGATCAGGTAGGTCATTTGCGACCTCAATTGGGAATAGCTAATGTGTCTGAGACACATTAGTACATTGCATTTTGTGAGTCTCTAATTGTGAGTCGCAAAAAGTCGCAAATCGAAATGGTCTTACATGTGGCCCCTAATCTCCTGTGCTTAAAACAAAATTAATCTGGTCATATGTAATGTCATCTGGTACTCACGTAAAGTGTTCCAATGCCCCTGGGCAGTGTTTGGGCTACATACAATTTCAATAGTTATATATATAGAGACAAAGTTCACCAATGGGCCTCTTTTTAACACAAACCTGGATATGAGGCTTTACTGGATAGTCTGCTGCAGAAGGGGTTTATCACATTTGTTAATATCACTAGTTTCAACACTGAGATTTTTCAAAAGCCTGGTGATTTTAGTGAACAGATGCCACAGGCCAGCACCCAACTTTAAAGTAGTCAAAGTGCTGACATTTACAAATATTTGCGGTTAGAGAGGAATGCAAAAAATGTAAAGAGTATGTTATTTTGGTAATTCACAGTCTTTTTAAAGCATGTCTACTATTACATAGAAATATTTGCCCGCCTTATGTCCATTAAAGCTAGCTCGGTCACAAAAGTTTGCCATTTTAAAAATTGGCATCTGACTGTAAAAGGTTTGGGAAGCAGTGCATTAACATATGCAAAGCAACATGGGGAACGTGACCAAGATGGCGGCCAGATGCACTGTAGTGAGCTCCGTGAACGACCCAACAGAATCCTGCAAAAAATCTGCCTCCCTTAGATTACTATACTAAGGGTGACCACCTCGAACTGTGCGGACCCACTAACTGAAATGGGAGCTGCCATGGGGCAGCAAGAACACCTAGAACCACAATATTGGATAAGGTGACTGTGGGCGCCTAAGCGAGCAGACCAACACAGCCAGGACCTGGGCAACGGACCGTGTCCCAGAACTAGACGGCCCTATGAGATTAAAACCGACTGGGGGGCACAGCAAAAATGCTAGAAGCAAACCCCCAACTCCACTGAAGTACAAGGAGTGCACCGTAGTGCTGACCCAGACACTGGGAGGTCGCCGAGTAGCGAACCTGCAGTCCAGCTGAAGCCCTGTGGGGAAACCAATTCCTGCTGGCTGAAGCCCTAGACAGCCTACAGCTACATTGAGTAGAGATGGTAATGAGAGGTGTGGCCTGTGGTACTTATGAGCACTTAGCTGAATCGGTGGAAGACCCGAGGAAAATACTATTAACTGGAGGTGGGTGGGGTTCTCCTTCTCTCCCACCCTCCCCTCCTCTTCCTGGGCACTCACTCCATATTAAGCAAGAGAAAATTGACAGGCAACATGGATAGAGCACCAGAGTACCTGGATTGAACCCAGCGTGTGCTAGGACTCAGAGGACCCGGGAAGGGTGTCTGACTTTGGGGACACCTGGAGCTTCCCTCCACACCAGACATACAGGTTTCGTCACAGTGAAGCTGGTAACAGACGGATGGAGTACCGCACCTCATACGCTCTGGGATACTGGCCTGGGCCCTGCCAGGAAAGGAGAAAGTGACCGGATATGGCCCATTGCAGTTGGTGCCCGTCCACAAGGAACATGATTTTCGTGACCTAGCTGTAGACGGCAAATCCAGCAATACACATATTATAGACAGGTTATCCTGTGAAAGAGGCATTACCTGAAGTGGAAAAGTCGCTAATTGAAATTGAGACCGAATCACAAGTGGCTGAGGCGAGCAGAATAGGCTGCTGCTTTTCTGCTACCTCCTCCCTGGCTCTCCTCTATCCCGCTACAAACAGATGTAGAAGTGTTCAGGTGGTCCCGACCCCTGGTGAAGCCAAAACAGGACAAGACCAATGCACTGCAGGGAAGTACGCAGGGGTCAGAAAATCTCTCCCTAAAGATGGTGAAATTGCGGATATAACCTTGGCTGCCACACAATCAGACCATTCTCGCAAATTTGAGGAACTATTCACTGGATTTATGGATATTAAATCAACATTAGAACCAAAACTTGACATAATTTACATTGATATGGGCATCCTCCCCACATAAGAAGTTGAAAGAGCGAGTGGCAGACTCAAAATCCACCCTGGCAGCCATGCAACCCAGGGTTTAGGAGTACGACCAATGTCGTCGAGCCCTGCAATCCGAGGTGGCCTATTTGAGGGACCAACTTGGGGATCAAGAAGGACAGTCCCACGCAACAATGTACGCATAGTTGGTCTCCTGAACAGGCAGAAGGCCCCAATATGGAGCTCTGTTTAGAAGACTGATTCGTTGGAACGATTCTACAAGGCAAATAATCTACTTTTTTTCGGTGGAGAGAGCACACAGAGTCCCAGGAGGGCTGCCCCACTCAGGCACCGCACTGTGAACTGTGGTATCACGCCTGTTCAATTATAGGCACAGAGATCATATCCTTCAAGTGATGAGGACAAGGGGCCCTTGGACTGTCGAAAATGCTCAGGTCCAAATTTATCCTAATTACACCCTAGAGGTACAGAAATGCAGGTCCTCTTTAGCGGAAAAGAAAATACTGCGAGGGATTAATGGATAAAGTACTTACTGCAGTTTCCAGCCACTCTCCTGACTCAACATGACGATACTATGCAATTCCGGAAAACTCCGGCAGCAGTGTGGGCCTGGCTCGAACAGAAGGGACTAGTACCTGTCAAAGATGGCAAATCTGGCACCACATCAACATGGCAAATGCAGCAGAAGCAAAGAAAGCGCGCTAAAGACCAATCAAAACGTCGCACCAAAGAACAGGCAGCAAAAGAGAGGGCATGTTTTGACCTCATCCCCTTTGGCCTCGGGTTCGGAGTTCGAGGCACACCAAGAAGAAACACCAACTCTTTCTTCCACCCAGATAGCTGCGGCGCTGGGAGACGGCCCAGCAGTCACACCACAGACGTGATGTGATACATCATAACTAGGTTTGGAGTTGTTGTGGGTGGTTAGGGGGGCTATGTGTCTACAGAGTGCTGTATCTAATGTCACCTTAAAACAAGCACTGAGAGGCATTGTTTATCATATGGGTCACAATCTGCCACTCCATAAGCCCCCCACATATCTACACAGACTTTTAGTCACTAAAGTGTATTATTCTGTGTTGTTTAAAAAAATAAAATAATAATAATTCATCTCTGTTGTTATTCATGCATTTAAGTGCTACTATCTGGTCACCCACTGGTATTCTGGCCAGGGTTGGGCCTTATTATTATTATGCTTTTTAACAATGAGGTGGATGTGTTTTTTCATATGCTTGGAGGGGTCTGATTGATGGGTCGCTGGGGGGGCTGACTGGGGGAAATGCACCTGATTACTATGATATGCATCCACAGATAAATGACTCAGTCCCAGCAATATCGTTATTAACCTGGAATGTCCTGGTGGGATACACTGAGCGCTACCGACTATACCAATGTCTTTGAAGGGGGAACATTAACATAGCTCTACTGCACAAACACTGGAGGCTATGCGCATGTGCTGGAGGGGTACCCTAATAGGAACTTCTTACTATAGTTATGCCACAGTGGCACTGACATGGGTTGCACCTTAAACCCCGCAGGATGTCCAATATACTCGTACCGACTCAGAGGGCAGATATGTGGTATTTGGGTTGGGCAATTGGATGGTCTTCCAATATCATTAGTATTGCTCTATGCTCTTAACTCCAACCAGACATCCTTTTTACACTCCCTGTCACCCATGTCACTGCAGGACGCGTTGGCCTCAATATGGACCATTCCCACCCCACAATCCCCAGTTCGCAATCTATAGCGCTAGCGCGCAGTCTGCAGTCATGGTCCACCAATTTGCAGATACAGGAGGCATTGAGGGGACTGCATCTGGAGGCCAGGGAATACTCCCATTAATCTGGTTTACATGATTCGCATACCCAAATAGATCTAATATATGGTTCTCATGATGCCCTCACCCAGGTATCCCAGGTGGAGTATCTCAGGCGCCCACTGTCAGATCATAGCCCACTACAGTTACAGTTGGTATGGGGCAAAATTGGCCTGCAATTATCATGTATCAATTGCATGTAGGAGCACTTAGGGGCATCCCAATATTCTCTTCTAGCTCTGAAAATATAACCTCTTACTTCCAAGACAACAAAGGCTCTGCATCAGGACCAGGGAACGAATGGGACACACTCAAGGCTGTACTGAGCGGAATCATAATAAACTGTACTTTACATGGTCAAAATAGTCCTTCGTAAGAAAATAGTGCAACTAGAATTAGAGATATACCAACTTGAACAAAGGACGTCTGTCTCCACTTCAGAGACTGGACGACTGGCGAAGGCAAGATTAAATTATAAGGAAGTGCTAAATCGACTGGGGACTATTGACTACAAGGAATACATGGCCAGGTGACATGCAGAGGGTGACAAAGCAGGCAGGGTGTTGGCATGGCTAGTATGCTCAGATACTCCAAGGAGCCCAATTACTGCTATCAAGGACAGCACAGGGCGCGTAGTCAATACACAGCTTGACATAAATACAGCTTTTCATTCATATTATGCCGCCCTGTACAGTGCTCCGCAAGACATAGGCAACACAAACTTACAGTCCTTCTTGGAGGGCATCACACCCCCACATATACCACCATCAATGCTTACAGGGCTGGAATCTCCCATCACAAGAAACTAAACAGAAGATGCTATTCAACAGCCATTTAGAGGGAAAACGCCAGGAGTGGAAAGATGGCTCCAAGAATTGTATATGGCCTTTCGTACCCGAATTGTCCCACATCTGCACCGAGTGTATATGGACACGTATGACACAGGCATGCTACTTGCCTCACTACGAGAGGCGGTGCTAATAGTGCTTCCTAAACCAGGTAAAGACCTGGTACTCCTCAGGTCATATCGACCCCTATCCCTTTTAAATACAAACTATAAGATCATAGGTAGAATATCAACAAACAGACTTACAGGTTTGACACAACTGCTAGTACATCAAGATCACAATGGCTTCATACCCAATAGGAGCACCTTTAAAAAAAATGTACAAAAGTTGTTTATGTTGATGGACTGGGCAAAAAGAAATTAGGCACATGGTTGGGTGGCGTCCTTGGACATAGAAAAGACAATTTTTTAAATGGGTGCCCTTGCTATTTCATTCTCCAATGGCAAGAGTACATACTGGCTCCGTTATATCAGACTTGTTTAAAATAGATCGGGGCATCCGGCAAGGTTACCCCCTTCCCCGATTATATTTGCACTGGCAGTGGAGCCACTTGCATATGCACTCCGTCGAGGAGCACATAACTGGGGATAAAGGGCATACCATAGATGGCATGTATTATCACTATATGCTGATAATGCATTGATATATCTGCGCGTCAATGAACCAGACTTAACTGAGTTGATGAGATTACTAGACGATTCAGGAATGTTTCAGGCCTGAAGATCAATTGGGACAAGTTGCTTTAATTTCCAATGACACACTTGAACCCCAGACAGAAAATAGCACTTCCTGTCACGCCACTGCCCTGGTCCCACGACACTTTTAAATACTTCAGTGTACAAGTTTATCAATCACCTGTGGGCTTATTAGATGGGAACCTAGGTAAGATCCTGATCGGAGCCAGATCCACCCTACAGTTCTGGACAGAACTACGGTAATCACCCCTGGGCCGTATCGCCATCGCTAAAATGCTACTGCTGCCAAGATTACTGTAGCCCTCCCACTTTAAGTACCCCAGAAATGTTTCCAAGACCTGAGGTCCTTGTTGATAGATTTAATATAGGGTAAGAGCAGGAAACGGGTTTCACTCATGAAATTATACGTGCCATTATCGGAGGGAGGTCTGTGATCCCTGAACTATGAGTAGTACTATGCAGCAGCACAGTTACAGTGGCCAATTTGTTGGATAGCAGGCCAAAATACAATCGAACTAGGGCAATGAGCAAACATGACCCGCTCAACCGCGACTCTAGAGTGGCTTCTAGGTGCTGAGATCATGATACCAAAGAGACCGGGCAACATACTGTTGTCCCCAGCCAAGCTTTGCTGACATCAACATTTGCAGAAGAAGAGTCCTCTACTTCTATATGCTTCAGCCTTGCCACTCTGGGTGACCCCAGGTTATATATTGCATGGCCACAGACCAAAAGCGATAGATTGGACAAATGCAGGACTCACCAAGTAGGGCAAAGTGTTTATTGACTCCATTCTCAGTAAATATGATGCTTTAATAGAGGACTATGGGATACCAACAGGCTCCTTTCTACTGTATGTCTCATGGGCAAATCAATTACGAATAGTATGGTAAAAAACGAACACAGAACCAGAGGAGTTCAGACTAACCCAGACACTCCTTACGCACAGTACTGCCCACCAAGCAATCACAATGCTTTATACTTCATTACATCAAAATAGGACACTCCTGTTAATGACTTTGCTGGGTTACTGGGATGAGGAATTATCAATAAGCCTGGGCAAAGCACTACGCTACGCTCGCATAGTTTGTGAAGTTTGCGCTACTTCGCACTACGCGAATTGCACGTAGCACAGTGCGAACACGCGTAGCGTAGTGTTGCGTAGTGCAGCGGTCATTTTTTGCTTGCTCGCGGTCCTCAACGTCAAGTTGGCGACCGCGAGCAAGCAAAATGACATCCCGGCAAGACTTTTTCCTCGTTCGCGATCAGCAACTTCAAGTTGGCGATCGCAAGCGTGGAAAATAAACCTCCCAGCGAGATTCTCAACGCGAGGAGGTCAGGTTTCTCATTGCGAGTGGTCGCGTATGCTCGCGACCACTCACGATGAGAAACTACCAGTCCCCGTTGAGAAAGCTGCCGCTCGAGTAAAAGTTTACTCGAGCGGCAGAAAACTACAGCTCGCAGTGCGCAAGATGCCGTTTTCAATGATTGCACAGTGCCGGTTGCTTGTCCGCACTGTGCAATCATTAAAAACGACATCTTGCACAGTGCGAACAGGGTACTACGCAGTTCGCGAAGTGCTACGCGTAGCTCGCGTAGTGCGAAGTGCACTTTGCGTAGCTTCGCGTAGTGCTACTTCGCGAACTACGCCCAGGGTTAATTATCAATCACATTGACTGACAAGCAATGGGCACAGTGTCTGGGAATCCCAAAGATTATCTAAATTAATGCAAGGGTCAAGTATACCCAATTCACCTATTTACATCACACCTATCTTACACCTCTTAGAAGAGCTAGATTGTATCCAGGCTCCCCAGATACGTGCCCTCAGTGTGATGCCCCTTTGGCCACCTTTATGCATATGGTGTGGTCATGTCAGAGAATAACTACATACTGGGCATAAATAGTAGAAATATGGAATCAGGCCACAGACATGGAATTGCAGGTACGTGGACAACACTTTCTGTTGGGGATCACTAAACACTTATCCAAATGTAAGTCACTGATTTTTTTTTTATACCTGCCACTGGTGGTTGCAAAGCGCAGATTGGCTATGTGTTTGAAGGCATGGATGCCTCCGCCCGTCTCTTTCTGGCTTAAAGATCTGCGTAGAGTCTTAATGGCTGAGCTAGACATTCTACAAGGGCTGCAATTAGACCGCCCAATCCTCCTCTCTAGAAGGCATGTCTCACCATCAGCAAGGTCAAGCTAGTAGATAAAGAATCAGCGACCGCATGAGATATGGTTGACCACCACTTAGGTATGGCTGTGATGTGATGTCCCTTTTTGGGGATTGTGATAAAGAGGATGACTCCCCTTCCAAGTGCAATACACCCCCCACACCCTGGCTGGACAGCACATACCCTTTCGAGCGCGGTCACAAATGCACAATATACATGTGGTCCCATCTCACGTAAACACCACACCACAGTCTGACACAGAACTGTGCTATGTTACTTGATATATAATACATGCAAAGACGGACCTCAGAGACTTCACCCTCATCATTACTTTTCAACGTTTTCCTTTGTAAAAAAAACATTAAATGTTGTTCTTTTCTTGTTTACTTTTTCTTGCTATAAATTGGGTATTTCCTCATGAGTAGGGTCTGGGCGAAATTACTGCTCCAATGTAAGACCAACAACAAAAGCATGCAAGGTCACTGATACTTGTGTTATAAATTTTCCCTTCCCCTCGATCTGCGTGGCACTCAAGATCCTAAAATCATCAGGAAACAGCTATAAACTTTGCTTTTCATTTAGTCCACAGTTGTCTTTCAGCTCCTTTCCTTTTTTTTTGGCTTTCATGCCGGGACACTCTTGAGTAGCTGTGCGTGCTATAAATGACAATAACATATATTAATAAATTGTACTGATACCACTAAAGACAGTAAACCAAAGCAGATGTGATATATTGACCAATTTTATTGACAAGTATGTCGTATTGTTGTATAATGTACAATTTCAATAAAGAAATATACAAAATAAATATGCAAAGCAACATAATAGCACGGTTAAAACATAACAGGACACATCACATCAAGCAGTCAAAACAAAACACAACACAACTATCACAATATCACACAACAACAAGACATTGGCAAATGCAGCACAAAAACACAGTGGCACAACCAGCAAAACCCAAAACTGAATGTCACAGATGAAATATGCAGAAACATCTTTGTCTCATATTGCCTTCTGCAAAATCCTGCTTTTATTACACTGTGGCAGAAGTTGTTTGCACCAAGAACACCTTTAGCTCACCACCAAGGCCATGAAATAGCACCAGTCAAAAATGTTTTATGAAAGTGTGGATCATAAATTCCTCTGTGTTGTTACTCAAGATCCTGTAACCAGGTTATTATTTGTGTCCCCTGGAGTAATCAACATCAACGTCACGAATGTGAAACTTCTGTGGGAGGGAATAATGCCCAATTGGTAATGGAACTAATTTGTGTTAATCTGCCAGCTAAACATGGTGTATTCCTTTGCTCTCTTCCAGCATTCTTGCATGAAACGTTTCAACCAAGTGGTGATCCGGAATTTATTCTACAAGCTCCACCTAGAGGAAGAAGGTAGGATAAACTTATCAAGCCAAACACCAGATCGTTTATGCTGTACATGAGTTTTAACAATGTATTTTATTCAGATGAGCATTACTATTCGACCCTATACAATGTGCAGGTCTGTTGAACGCCATGCAATCTATGCAAAATGCGTTTGGAATGGTAGTACTTTCATTTGCTTCCTTTACCATTGATTAAGCAGTCACAGCCATGTCTCAGAAATTGATTTTATCTACTCCACGTCATTACTTAAGATAGTCTACTGTATTTTCATCACCCTGGATCTATCAAAAAACTGTGATGTCGGGACATCGTAGGTCTGATTCACAAAGGTAAACAAGCACTTTTATATAAGTTTACGACTGTTATTCACAAAGGTATTTTAGGAGTAGCATATTTACTAATGCAGAGTATCTGCACATAAAAAGAAAGGACATTCCTATCTTGTTATGTGCAGAATCTCCGCATGTGCAAAGATACTACTCGTGAAATACCTTTGTGAATAGCAAACAATCGAGTAAGCTTATCTTTGTAAATCAGGCCCCATATAACGACATTTAGCTACCAAGGCATTTATTTCAGAGAAAGCTCTTCTTCATCCTTCCTGACAAATCACACATATTAATTTCATGGTCCCAGTGTCAGCATCATCCACAGCAGAATGTCGATAGCTTAACAGAATAAAGGAAATATGAAATGTTCATCTATTTTGTTGCAAAATGTCAGAAAGTGTTTCTGTCTTAGAAAATACATTTTGAACATCTACTATGTATTTAGCATTTACCAATTAAATTGTTAAAGTTAATGCTTTCAAACCTCAATGTGCAACTAGAATTTCTGATCTATCAATCTGTGCTAAACACTGTGCTTCTAGGGTTTGATTTTCGTTTAACAAATAAGTGAATTCTAGGAATTGTTGTCTTAATTTCCTGAAGTGGACCAGAGCACATAAATGAATTGTCAAATGAAAGCCCAGGTCTTGATGGATGTTGATCTTATGTGTGGTGATTGTCAATCCTCAACGTTCTAATCCTAGAGAGATAAGAATACTGAACTGCAGTGCTGCACATTGATAACTATAGCAGCAAGCATTGGTAATGCCAATGGGTCTCGTCTTGTTAACCTGTGGCCTTCCCAATTCTTTTTGCCAATGCTGTGAATGGCAACAATTGCAAAACGTGGGCCCATGCTGATCAGATGGTGACAAAGCATCCTCAAAGGTACTGAAGTGAACTGTGTTTATCATCAATCCAAAACGTAGCTGACAATCGAAGATGTTTCAGATTGGTGACATGACTCTGGCACCAGCCAACTACTGGGTCGGCCATGGTGTAAAATCAGCAGCAAGACAAGCATATAACTCTCACATAAACTTATGAAAAAAAAATGTAGTTAATGCTGACCGCGAGATGGAGGAAAACTCGCGACACTCTCTCGCAGTATCCAAAAAGCATAACTTGATGCCTATTCAAAGAAACATGCAAGAGAGTTGGGCCCTGGGAGAACCATCTGTCAAGGAAGAACCTTGTGTTGGCTGCCTTGTGAGGCTGTGGATTGTAGTGTGCTGATAAGGTAAACTAAGAAGCAATTTTATTGGAGAATGAGCTCCTACACCTAATCTGCTCTCAAATGTGAGGATGGTCTTTCACACGGAATGGGAGATACTATTTCCAACATACCACAGCAAACAATCGTGGGCCAGGCGCACAAAGACGTTTTTCATTGGCAAATGCTACAATGTGGCGTGTGTACCCCAACTCTTCTTTGGCAAAGGAAGAAACCCATTTTAGGAGTCAGTAACTTTTTACCGACTCCCAAAAGGACTCTTAAAATGGGTTTAGAAATGGATAAGGAATCACGATTTGAAAGGGGTGTGTTGGAGGTGTCCCTTACAAATAACCAGTTCTATTCATGTATTTCAATTGTTTAGGACTGTGGTCATAAGCCATTGAAAGGTCATCAACCGCCAAGTTAGGGTTGTAACCCGTTTACAAAATGGATGGGATCCTTAGGCACCCCTTCTCCTTTGGAATGTTAAAAAAAAAAGTTTGCTTGGGCTTAAGGACCACAGCCAACTCTCAAACTAAACAAAAGTAAACTTTTGTGTCAGTCACTTTTGTGTTTAAATGCAGCCCAGTTTTCCATATGGAAAAC
Organism: Triturus cristatus; assembly: GCF_964204655.1. NCBI lineage: Eukaryota > Metazoa > Chordata > Amphibia > Caudata > Salamandridae > Triturus > Triturus cristatus. The sequence continues at coordinate 51,785,929 of NC_140582.1, read as the reverse complement.
GGGCTGCATTTAAAAGATTTTACTTTATTGTATTACATTCACTGACATGGTGGTTTGCTGACAAATTTGATTGGTTTCCCACTAGTTGGTAGGGACTTTTTAACAGGTATATAAATGAATCACATCAATATTAGCTACAGTATATTCGACTTGCCAGTCTCAGGTCTCCAATCTGAGCAGTATATCTAGTGTGTCCGTTATATAAGATGGGAGGTTTTTCATTAGTGATTGAAGTTGTGAATCAATATATTTCTTATATTGTAGTCCAGTGATGATTGCCTTCCTTTAAGAGAGATATATTTTTAGGTTTCTTTGGGAGTAGCCATGACTATAAGAGTAGCCATGACACTATAGGGTGACAATAGACCTATTTGTAAATTTCTATATAATTCAATTTGAATTATATTGGTTGGGTTCTAGGAAAGTTTCTCATATCGGGTAGTGGGTGAGAACTGGCGATGGGAATCTAAGATATAATCTTTAGGATGAAGCATCACAATGTTACCTCTTTCTTTGGTTATTTTATTGTTATATTTGGAATTATTTTAAGATGTTCAATTTCCTCCATGTGGTTTGGGTCAATGTTAGATGGTAAAAATGTCGTCTTCCTGAGGTATTTTGAGTGTACCTTTTACATGGTTTTAAAGGCAGCATCATAGAACGAATCATTTGAATTACCTGGCGGTAATTCAGGTGTAAAGATTGATTAAGGTTTGTGTTGGCTTCACGGTGGATAAGAAATATCTATCCCACGATCCATGGCTGAGGTCATAATATTCACTGCAGTCTTCCCACTGTTCCTGTTGTTCACGACTGATTCTGATAGTGTGGAGAGCAAGTGAATTTCTTCTAGTTCCCATGTGGTAATTTCAGTGATGATAGGCTGATAAGCTGTAAACGGTGGGTTGGGGCAGTTTATGGTCAAAGAAGAACAGTACCTTCAGTTTGTGCACAAACTTATGTTGACAATTTCAGGTATATACCAAAACGCTGTACGTAGTTGGGCAGTAAGACAAAAAAGATGCCGTGAAGTTTGGTGCCCAATATGGGTGCCCAATATGCTCATAATCCTAAATCACAGATTGCTTCTGCGTGCCTTTGCAGATGCAGTGCAGGCGAGGTGGGTAAGCAATTATCTGCCCTTTCCAGCATCAGATATCATAATTGCAATAATAGTCTGCCATGTATCCCTGTTCAGGTTGGGGCTTTGTGCCATGGAGTCAGAGCATTACCGTCTAGTGGAGTGGTTCAGGGCTCCATCTGAATGAAATGAGGATAGTGCTACAGTTTATTTGTGTACTGTCACTCACAAAGTAAAGCTCCAATGCACTCACTAAACAAAGGGAGGTGTGTGAAGAGCCTAGTACACTGCACATACTGTGCATGCAAGGCACAGCACTAGAATTATCATGTTGTTTTTAAAACATTTGTGGAAAATCCAGTTTGCATTCACAATAGCTTGCGTACTGAGTAAGAAATCTCACAGTAATGGATACCTGAGCTGGGCCTGAACATAGAACTGAGGAGTTCGGTCAATAGCATCCAATCCAAGACTACCTGTACCGACCCGCAACCAATAATTAGTGACTGACAGTGAGCTGTTAATGTTATTGGGAAATTAAAAGGTGTACCGCAAAGATTGTAATGCACAACGCTAAAAGGGTAAAACTAGCAGAAAAAGGTGCAGGCATTTGTCCACAAAACTCAACAGATCACAGAGTCTGAAAGCCACAGCATATGCTTTCTGCAATCTGTGGCTCATCCAGCAGAGAACAGCTTTGTATTTAAGGGCCAGCAACCTCTGGATGTTTGACTACCTAAACACTTGTTTATTTCTCATACCTAGAGGAGAGATACCCTGCCACTTGCTAACAAGAATCATGTGGCAAATTATAGCATCCGATGTAGAGTTTGGAGGTCAGGGTACTCCCCACAAGATCTCTAAATATGGGAGGCGGTAGACCACCATGGAAGCAGAGTTTATTACCTCTGCTTTCCTTGTGGACAGTGGTCTGCTCACCATAGTTCTTTACTTCCCAGGCTTAGAGTCTGAAGGCAGCAGTAAAGAACCATAACAAAATATACTCCTGCATGGGCGTAGCTGTCGAAAGTGCGGCATATGCGGTGCCAGTGGCAACCCCGTTATACTCAAGGAATCAGAGTGTTTGTACAGCCCTCTCTGTTGCCATCCTCGTGCTTGACACACACCTAGTCCTTAGAAAAATTGAAGTAGTAACTGCCTGGTGTGCGCCAATATACACTCCTAGAGAATGGAGAATGCTTTCTAATTGGTATGGGAAATAAGATGCACTAACACAGACACCAGTTGAAATTCAGAATGTTTAGCATTATTCGAGAACTCAGATTGTTACCACAGCATCACTTCAGATCTTGCTAGATACAGAGAAAAAAAGCTTATTTTCTCCACTTTGCCCAGGAAAAAGGAAGCTCATGGCTCACTTGGTTGTCTCTCCTAGGTGCCCAGCTGGGTACACATTCTCCTCTTCAGGGTGTGCCACAGTGCTATACTTGCTTCTTGGTCTCTGTGAAGCTGGAGAGCAATGGCACAGGTCTCAAAGGTCTGAGGGACACACTGCATCTCATTTATGATCCTTCTGAGGTTGGTAAATTAAGGAGCCATTAAATATGGCAGCAGTAAGATCTGTTGTTTATAGTACTTAAAAGAGAAATGTTGCATGAAGTGGTATATAGAGAAACATTTAGTAGTATTATAATACATGGGATTCTGCAATTCCTATATAAACGCCTGTCTCTAATTTCTGTTTAATCTTCGACTTGAGGCGCACCCAGTCACTATTTATAAAGACGTGATGTTAGAGCTCAACTGTAATAAGTTATTACAGTTGTGTCTGATGCCACAATGCGTTCTGCCAGAGTCAGCAGTCGAGGTAAAAGGCAGCTCGGGTCATGGAGCAACTGTTCAAAGGAAAGAAAATGGAAAGAACATGTTAATTTTCGAAATTCCTGAGATAATTATTTAAAGTTAAAATCCTTCTGCATATTTCCATACTTTCCGAACTTCTGCAGTTTAAAAAAAAACCTGACGTTTATTGAAAATGTTTCTACTATCAACTTGCAACAAATATCTAATAGGTGTACGATGTGTTTAATTTTGCACTATTTCTGTTCTTCATGTTTGCAAACATGCTCTGTCTTTCATATGAAAGAGCTATGCACCAAGGTTTTAAGTGGTTTGTGGGAAAGGTGATGGCGTGACAATGTATTACGTGGGATAAATTTCCCCTGCCTTACATGATAAGGAAATTGCAGGTCTTCTTGTAGTTCCACATCCTCTTAAAGGTACTTGGCCTTCGGCCTTGTTCCTCTATATGGTTGTGGAAGTCCTCATTGATTTACAATAGCCTTATAATGTACATCAGGGGGTACTTTATCTCTTATATCATTACACTAAAGCACCATGACTACCATGGCCTAATCCTAATGTAGCATCCCATCCACAGTTCTTAAAGGTCACTGAAATGCAATGTAGAACTTTATACTTAGCTACAAGTTGGTGCCCTCCTGGTGAAAAAAATGCAAATCATATTCCTTAATAATTGAAAATAAAATCTATTAGTTTAAATGTATCTGTGAGCATTTTCAGTCCCTTCAGTGGATTTCAAAGCAGAAATAATTAATAATGCCAGGTTCTTTTTGGAGGAGTGGGTAAATGCTTCAATTTTTCGTGCAATTTCGGTCTGTTATAATTATTTGAAAATTGTTCTTTCTTGCAAATGCATTACTTGTTGGATCCCTGTTAACTAAGTTTATAAAAACAATATATGTGGTACAAAACCACAGAAAAAAGGTGGTATGTGAAAGTGTTAAAATTAGTGATCAACCATTTTACAGGCTTGTTTCAGTCTTCCATTTTGAAATTCTGCCTAAAGGCAACAGACACATTTATGTTCTAGACCTATTTCTAGGTGAGCTACAGGGTCAGTCTAGGACAGAAAACAGCCCCAGGCATCAAATTGAATGTTACCCCATTATTGAATCAGATAGCTAAAAAAGTGGGCCACAATTGCAAATAATGGTAGTTTTAGATTTGTAAAGACAAGCTGTATAGGTGTTTTGCAAGGTATAAAACAATACATGCATTTGTGCGTGCTGCAGCACCGTTTGTAGTGTACGGCAGAGGTGGCTGCCCACTGGAGGTTGTGCACAGGGCGCATGCCAGGCCCTGTGGCTGACCGAACTTGGTGAGGGGTTGGTATAGTTACATATGGTAATAAAATATTACGTTTTGTTAAGACAAAAACTGAAATACACTGACAAAAGCAAAGAAACAACATAGTTAGGTATGGTAATAATATCCTAATTAATGTTAGAGAAAAAACTTATGAATTCACTGAAAAAAGGTTAAAGTGATGTTACACTTAGCTAAAAATATCAAAATGCATTGCGTATGAGCTCACGTTACATCTCTCATGACACATTCTATTGCATTTGTTAGACCTGTCCGCCTTAGAGTGGTCTTCACCCAAATGTTTTGCCCACGTTCTGCCTCTTTTTGCTGATTCTTTTTGTTGGCCTTAGGACGCTAAGCACTTTGCCACTGCTGATCAACACTAAAGTGCATGTGCTTCTCCCCTAAACATGGTAACATTGGTGTATAAATAATCGGTATATTTAATTTACTTATAAGTCCCATGTAAAATGCTATACCATATACCCAGGGCCTGTAAACTAAATGCTGCTAATGGGCCTGCTGCACTGATTGTGCCACCCACACAAGTAGCCCTTTAAAAATGTCTCAGGCCTGCCACTGCATAGCCTGTGGGTGTAGTTATACAGCCACTTCAACTTGGCATTTAAAACCCATTGCCAGGCCTTAAACACCCCTTTTAGTCAACATCATTCACCCTAAAGGTGGGTCTAGGGTAGCCCTTGACAGGGTGCTGTCTACGTAAAAGGAAGGATATGTACTTTTAAGTTTTCCATATCCTTTCCATATGTTTTTCATTACTATGAGGCCTTCTATTTTTATGCTTTAACATCGGCAATGCCTTAATGTACTTTCAAGCTGTAATTCCTTATTAGAAAGGAGTAGCCGTGTCACTTTTCATGTTTGGAATGGTAATGATAAATCTTCTTTACTGGTAAAGTTGGATTTAACATTTCTATTTTAGAAATGCCGCTTTTAGAAAGTAGGCAATTCTCTTCACTTACAGCTCTGTGCACCTGCAGCCTATCTCCAATACATGTCTGGGGTGGGTGACAACCACAAATACAGGCAGGTTAGGCATGTCTGATTACTCATCTACATTCCGATGGCTCTTCCTGGGTAGGAAGGGACGGAGGGGCTGACACTTACAATAATATAGGCAATGCCCTGGCCCCATTCAAAGGGATGATTACCCCCTACTGATAGTATGGATCTAGGGCTGGGAATTAAGGACATTTGTGCACTTTGACGAACCTTCTTTGAAGTCACCCCCATATCAAAGGCACAACTTGGTATAAGTACTGCGTCTCTGACCCCACCAAATTGGACACTTCTGGACCTACAACTGGTCTCTGACAGAAGAGCTGTTGTCCTTCATCAAGGACTAACACTCTGCTGGACTGCTGACCTGGATTCTTGAGTTTCTGCTGTGCTGCCCTGCTGAATCCTGCTCTCTGACCCTGCTGAGGAGAGCTGATCTTGCAGCCAAAGTGATCTCCAAGGGCTTGTTGGCTTGCTCTTGTTGCTTGAGACTCAGGGCTATCAAAGCCTCTACACCTTCTCCTGTGCCTGGTTCACTGGAAGTGGACTCAGATACTTGCACTAGAGAAATCGATGCATCTCCAGTCTCTGTGTAGCAGAACTAGTGCATCAATCCTGTTGCAGGAGTAGAATTGGCTCATCACAATCGAACTACTGGATTGTATCCTGAACCAATGCTTCAGAACTAACGCATCTCTGCCATTGTGTGGAGAATATCGATGCATCGCTCCTCTACCATGGATTAACCCTGCACATGGTCTTTGGAACCGCCGCACTCAGAACCGGCACTTTGCGCAACGTGCCCATATGCCTACCAATTTCTAACATTGGTTATCATTTATGCAACACCATATAGCACACATTGTTCACTACTACTCCCTACTAAAGACCAATTAGAACCCTTCTCAATTCTCCCTAATTGGCTTTTTGATTTCTTTTTTTGCAAAACTAGGTCTCTCTCTCTCTCTGGAGAAACAGCTCCTGCACCTGCAGTATTTGATTTTGAACTAGCCAAGTTAGAGTACTACACTGTAGCTGAGCTTAAGGATTTTTGCCAGGGGTTTCAAGTGTCCATTGAAGGCTTCACCCAGAAGGTGGAGCTGCAGCAGTCTTGAGAGCCTGGGCAGAGGCCCGTAATGCAGGGGCTGAGGTTCCAGAGCTGGAGCAAGACATTGAGGGGGGGGAGGAGGAGGAGCTCATCCTAGAGTTGGAGGTGGATCTGGGACTGCCTATAGAGGGGAACATCAACTTGCTGGAATCATTGGAGGTTCCCAGAGCAAGAAGCAGCATCGCATCAAGGAACCTGTTCCCAGAGGAGTTGGCAGACAGGAGGGAGGAGACAAAACTCAAGTTGGAGTTTGCTAAGTTAGAGCAGGAGCAGAAACTTGCTTAGGTTGAGAAAAAGCAGGCCCTAGAAGAGAAGAGGCTGGCCATGGAGGAAAGGAAGATGGCCCATAAGCTGAGCCTCAGTGAGCTGGACATAAGAGCCCTACGAGTGGGGTCCAGCAGCAGTAATGGTGATCGCATACCTGCAGTGTCCACTATTGAAGTAAGATTATGGATACCCAAGGATTTGGTGCTCAGTTATGTGGTGGGGATGACATGGACAAGTTGTTCGCAGCTATGAAGCGGCTCCAAGAGTACACAAAGTCCCAGATGAGTCCTGGGCCATCAATATATGGAGGTACATGCCCACAGTGGGGAGAACATACTTTTCACACTAGAGGTGAAGGACCAGACATGCTACACTGAAATGAAAGCCAGCTTGGTCAGTGAGTTTGGGCTGACCCCTGAAAAGTATGGGCACCAGTTTAGGATCAGCCACAAGATCTCACCACATACATTTGTGGAAGCACGTAAGAGCTGGGTGAGGGGAAGCAATACTAATGATTATCCAGGGCTGTAGAACTTGATTTTTAAGGAGCACATATTTGATATTTGTTTTCCAGATTTGTGCCAAAATCTGGTTGATAGCAAGCTGACTTACCCATGCCAGGTCTGGTGGCTTAGTAGACTAATGCATCCACTATAGGGGCCTGTGTTCGACCTCACATCACAGGTTCAAATCCCTGCAGGTCCACTCAGCCTTTCATTTTTCTGGGGTCGATAAAATTAGTACTGTTGAGTTGGGTAACAATGAACGTCTGTTATTCAGTGCCAAGATATCCTTCTGTGTGAATGTGCACCTTACAAATACACATTATGTTATGTTAGGAAGCTTGCTGAGGAGGCAGAGATCTGGGTCAGCACCAGAGTATACAAGAGGGTATCTAGGGGTAGCTTTCAAAAGGGTAGGCAGGGTTCACAACAGAAGAAAAAGGGGGGTAGATAAAAAGAAGAAGGCCCCCAAAATAACTCACTGGGGAAAGGGTCACATTCCAATCTGGCCACTTGAAGAAAAACTACCCTGACAAAAGTCAGCAGCCCAAAGCTCCAAAGTGTATACTTGTTTTGAGTATGGACACTACAAGGGGGATCCCAAGTGTCTAAAATGAGCACATCCTCCCACTGGAGGAAAGGTTCCAGGGGTGGCGTGTTTAGTGCTGGGGGAAGAGATTGTCCCAGTTAATGGTGGGGAGAGTTTTGTGGGGTTACCCTAGTGTCCCTGGGTGACAGATTGAGTGGGATGGTTCCTAAGATCCATGTGCCATCAAATACTGCAAAGTATTGGCAATGGGCTACCATCAATAGGCAAGGTGTTGAGACTCTGAGGGATTAAGGGGCAAGCTTGACTATAGTAAGGAGTCAGCTGGTATCCCTGGAGCAGGTGATCCCAATGAATCCTGCCCGGCTGTGGTGGCTAACAACAGAGAGGGTCACTATCCAGTAGCCCTTGTTCCATGTTAATGGGGGAGATTCAAGTGTTCTGAAAGTTGCAGTGAGTCCTGCCATGCCTATGGACTGGTTGAATGGTATTAACCTTGAGCACACTACCTGAAACGAAGTGGAGCTCAAGGCTGGTATGGAGATGTCGGGGTTACCTGATTGGATCTGTGCAACCACAAGGTTCATGGCTGCCCAGGATGGGAATACAAATGAGCTAGAACCTAAAACAATGGCCAGCTGCCTGCTAACTCAAGGAAAGATAGAGGGCGTGGTAAACCAGTCCCTGAATGCCTTTCCAGCGAGGTGTATGGGGAACCTCAGGTGGCCGCCTCAGAGCCCACTGAGGAACGGCATTGCTCCCCTTGATGACCTACCAGAGCTTGCTGGATGGCTTGTGGCACCTTGTAGGACACAGAGGAAGTGCCCAACAATTGAGAGCATTTGTTTAAAGATTCAACAAGACCCTGAAGGTGATGATTAAAGGCCTGCCTGAGGCCTTGAGGTGTAAGTGGGATGTCCCCTTGCCATGCATTCTTTTTGCCTGCAGGGAGGTACCGCAGAAGGGAGGGTATTTCAACCCCTTTAAGCTTCTGTATGGACACCCTGTCAGAGAATCTCTGAGCTTCGTGACAGAAGGGTGGTAGCAAGCTCCCAGGAAGATTCAGAGCAAGCTCCCAGCAAGCTTCAGACAATTTAGAAGTCAGTCACAAAGTGATGGAGCAGAGACAAAACCAAAATTCTACCACAGTGGAATTGCAACCTGGCCAGAAAGTGGGGATTATGGAACCTGTGAAGCCCAGAGCCCACCAGAACTGCCGGTCTGGGCACTATGAGGTAATTGAAAGGAGGGTGGGGTCACCTTCCTGGTGGACCCCAAGACCCCTATGCCCCCCAAAGGGTGCTCTATGTCAATAGCCTCAAACCCCACTTTGAGAGGTCCAAGCTCCACACGTTGGTGGTGACAGATGGAGAAGAGGAGAGTGAACCTCTCCCTGATCTCTTGGCCTCTAAAGAGAAAGATGGATCTGTGAAGGGAGCAATCCTTTTCCCCAGTCTGACTCCTGAACAGCAGAGACACTGCCACCAAGTGCTGGGGCAGTACACCTCTCTGTTTTTCCTCACCTCTGGGACTACCCACCTCTGTACCCATGATGTGGACACAGGCGACAAACTTCCTGTCAAGAATAAGTCTTACAGGTTATCTGACAATGTGAGGGCAAGCATTAAGGAAGAGGTTTCCAAAATTCTGGAATGATGGTGATGGAACCCTTCGTTCAGTTCTGGAATACTTTGCAATATTTGAATGCACATGGTACCAAAAGCTGCTCTGCCGGGCACTACATCTGAACTCAGATTCTGTGTGGACTACAAGTGGCTCAACTGATTCAGTCATCAAGACTGATGCTCATCATATCTCCCGAGCTGATGAGCTGATTTCGCAGTTAGGAACTGCCCTTTATTTAAGTACCTTTGATATTACATCAGGGTACTGGCATATCACCCTAACAAAGGAAGCAAAGGTGAGTTCAGCCTTCTCCACTCCAGAGGACAACTGTCAGTTTAGAGTGATGCCCTTTGGACTCCCAAATGCTCCTGCCACTTTCCAGAGTTTGGTGGACCAGGTCCTTGCTGGTAAGGAGCCCTTCAGTGCTGCCTATGTGGCTGATATAGCTGTCTTCAGTAGCAGATGGAAGGACAACCTTTCTCACCTCCTGGACGTGCTTCAGGCTCTGCAACAGGCAGGCCTGACTATCAAGTCCAGTAAGTGTCAGATAGGGAAGGGACCTGTGGTGTACTTGGAACACTTGGTGGGCAGGGGTAAGGTGCAGCCCCAACCAGCCAAGAAAGAGACTATCATGGCCTAAGCCCCCCCCCCCAAACCCAGACTAAGGACATCGCATTCTTAGACCTCAATGGATACTATAGGAGGTTTGTCAAGGGATATGGCACCATTGTTGCCCCTTGACAGAACTTACATTTAAGAAGCAGCCCAAAAATTGGATTTGCAGAGAAGAATGCCAATAAGCTATTTGACTTCCTAAAGCAGACCTGTGCACAGCCCATGTGCTCAAGGCCCCTGACTTCCCCAAGGGGTTTACTGTGCTGACAAATGTCTTAGAGGATGGCATAGGGGCAGTACTATCACAACCTAATTAGGAGGACCTATACCAACCTGTAGCCTTCATCTCCCGGAGGTTACTCCCCAGGGAACAAATGTGGGGTTGTAAAGAAAGAGACGCTTTTCTTGTTGTCCGGGCACTGAAAGATCTGAGACAATACCTGGGTGGTTCTCACTTCCTGATTCAGACTGACCACAGATACCCCCAGGTAGGTGATGCACATGAGGGGTGAGAGTCCACAACTGTTGAGGTGGTCCATTTCCCTTCAGGCTATGGATATGAGGGATAGACTACACCAATGTTGATGCTCTATCGCCTTTTTCTGCCTTAGTGATTAGAACTCTCCAGAGGTCAGGTAGCTCTCTCCACTTTCAGCTTGGGGGGAAATGTGTTAAACCCTTTGCGTGGTCTTCCCCCAAACGATGTGCCTGCTTGCCTCCTCTTTTTGCTGATTCTGTTTATGGGCCTTAGGACTCTGAGCACTTTACCACTGATTACCATTGCTAAAGTGCATGAGGTTCTCCCCTAAACTTGGTTACATTGGCACTTGCACAATTGGCATATTTAATTTACTTGTAAGTCCCTTGTAAAGTGATATACCATATACCCTGGGACTGTACATGAAATGCTACTAGTGGGCCTGCAGCACTGATAAAGCCGCTCACATAAGTAGCCCTTTAAACATGTCTCAGGCCTGCCACTGCAGAGGCTGCGTGGGGAGTTCTACTGCCACTTTGACTTGGCATTTCAAACCCTTTGCCAAGCCTTAAACTTCCCTTTTAGTACACTTAAGTCACCCTAAGTAGGCCCTAGATAACCCATTGGGCAGGTTGATGTGTAAGTAAAGGCCCCCCTTTGGCCTTTATTTGTAAGGCGGAGGATCCAGGAAAATTAGATTCCTGAGACCTGCATTTAAAGGACCTTCTGAAGGTGGAGGTTGACGAATAGTCTGGATCTGAAGGTGGACCGGACTGCAGCTGGTTCCACGGTCATTTCCATAGAATTAAAGTATGGTACTTTTACTTTTACTTATAATTTTTTCACAATGATAGCAGAGTGACTAGAAGTTGGTCCTGAAGAATGTCACGAACCTGTTGGTCATACAGGCATAAACATGTTGACCTAGTTCGATAGGGAACATCCATATCCCTATTTTCACTTCACTTTTTAGCTCTATCCAGTGGGGACAATGATTAAAGTTAATTATGTCATCCCTTGGGATAGTTTTAATTCACTACTGATTCCATTTTATTATTTTGCACTCTGCCCCTCACTCCCACCAACATTGGAGGACCTAAAACACCTCATGCTCCTCTCCTGAGGAAGCGTTGTAGCCCACACTGTGCACCTTGCGGTCGCAGTGTGCAAGAGGGAACCCAATAATGAAGCATGTCACCTTTGGGTGAGTGAGGGTTCTCCTTTTTACTTTTGTAATTGTCTGTTCCCCCTTTTGACAACCGCGCATTTCAGTATAGTAGTTAGACCATCTGGTTACTTTTTTGCGAGTATTATAAGTAAAAGGTAGGACATTTATTTTTTAAGTTTTGCATTTCCTGGTAGTGAAAAAACCCCAACATTTGTTTTTCATTACTGTGAGGTGTACTCCTCCTATAGGTTGACATTGGGAATTCCTTAATATGCTTTTAAACAGTAATTCCTGATTAGAAAGGGGTAGCTGTCTCATTTTTCATATCTTTGGAATGGTAATGATAAATCCTCTTTACTGGTAAAGTTGGACTTAACATTAACATTTTAGAAATATTTGAGAAACTCCACTTTTAGAAAGTGCAAAAAGAACAGACGATGGACAGAATGCTGAATCAATTCCTACATTCACCCCCAGTCACAGATGTTGGGTAAATCCATTGATTTTTTTTAACACCACAACATTCCAGTTTGGACCCAGCCATATGCAAATCAGTCTTGACCCTGTTCCCCATGGGAATACTCCAGCCCGAGCAACCATGCCAGGTCCTCCAAGGACCACAAACAAGGACCCTAGTACCGGTTTTGGGGTCTCAGCTCTCATCAGCCAGTTGGCTGTGACGAAGACCTTCTCAGGTCAAATCGCGTTGCCGCAATAAATTTCTCTGATTAAAGAACACTGTGTGTGGTTCTGCACTGTCCTTTGGATGCCTGGAGGCGCGATTGTTGCATTGAGTACACAAGACACGTACCCGTGAAACCGCACCAGCCAGCTTGTTGGATGTGGCCGAGATTTAATTACAAGACCGGAGGCTACCATTATGTATGTCACTTTTAATGCGTCTCCAAGCAGCCGCATGCATCATAAAGTAAAGCTTCCATAAAGAACGTTAAGAATAGATAAAAGGCATGAGACCATACCATTCTGCCTCTTTTAAATGCGGCTCCAGGCAGATAAGTTCTTTTCCTCACTTCTCTAGCTTGAAATTAATAATGTGCTTTCCTTACTTTATTTAACTGTTCCTTATTTTGCCTTTACTAATCTTATGTAATTGTCTTTTCCTGTAACTGTCCTTCTTTCCTTTGTGCATTTTCATGGGCGTTTTACCCCCAATTTTCCACTCCTTTCCCTTCACGTCATTGCGACCTCCAATTTACGGAGGTCAACTTCTGACCCTGCGCACAGCCTCCCACATCATCATTTATTTGCTCGCTTTATCGCATTTAAAAAAAATAAATACTTAAAGGTCACCCCGCGAAGGTATCTCTTACCCGCTCTCTTCCCCTCAGGCAACAGGACTGACAACAGCCCACCGTTCACGCGCTATCGCTGTCTCCTGGACCACGCTCAAGAGTTAATCCCAAAATACTCGCACAACGCTCCGGTGCGATGAAGCTTTGAGGAATGAACCTTGGCAACGCACCGATAACGTCGCTGCGTTGCCAGGGAGCATTCCTCGATACTTTCCTTTCATCAACATGGCCTACAAGGCCTTGGAAATCAGGCATTGCCTGTCTCCTGGCAACCCGGCTGACAACAGCCACCGGTGATCGAGCTCGATCGCATTTACGATCCCCGGAGGCTAGGATCAGCTGACAGTTAGAGACAAACGCTTTTTTAAAGCCCATTAATTATAAATACACCAAAAAATAAAAGGGGGGGAAATATAATTATTAATACCTTTATCCCTCTATTATATAAAAAAAAAAGAGAGAGAGGGAGAACATTCTATTTCATTTTATTTTACTAGCCTTCTTAATCCTATCTTTTCATGTCTGACCTTGATTCAGATGAAGCAGAGGCTAGCGTTCCTACCCCCAACCTAAATAATGAGGCTTTTAAAAACATCATCCACGAGGAAATGAGATCCTGTATGTTGGAAACTCTTTCTAAAGTAATGACATCTAAAAGATCCTTCCTAGGTGAAGAGGACGATAATATTCTAGATCAACATACACTCCCTAACGAAGATCTCACTCATATAAGGGGAAAAAGACTTAAAAAAGTAAGAATTTAGATTTTATCCCCAAGAGCACTGGAGGTCCTAGCACCTCTACCTTCATAGGAGGTGACCGCACCTCAAATACTTTGGGTATCCCTAGCGGCACAACGCATAAAGGTTTCCCAAGCGGCACAACGCATAAAGGTGTCCTCAGCGGCACAAAATATCTGGGTGTCCCCTGCGGCACAAACTATCGAAGTGCTCAAAATGATGTCCTCGATGAAAATGATGATGATTTTGATAATGACGATGCCTCTGATTCTCCCGACGTATATATCTTGGATCTAGATGAAGACGATCTTGAGTTCAACTCCTTCGATGAAGATCTCTCTCACTCTTCTAAAGATACCATTCTAGACCCCCTAGGGCAAAAACAATTCTCTCCTCTTAATATTAAACACCCCAGGAGCTCAGAATGGATCCCTCAGGACCACATGAGCAAATTTATAAACAAATGGCTAAGGAATCCACTAGACAGAGATGCTCGAACCTATTAAGAGCTGAATGCTCCAGACCCTCCATCGGGGATAAAGCTTGCCAAACTCCAAATCTTGATCCCGAACTCATCAAGCACCTCTTTAAGCTCGGGAGAGACCCAAGAAAAGGAATGGAGAGATCCGTTAAAGGTTGTCAAGATAGAGTCCTAGACATACTAGGCCCCCTCGCAAGAATTATCGATATAACTGAAGATAGCCACATTAATGTCACCCCGCTAAACACTGAAGTAATTAGAGGTCTTAGCCATAGAGATCTCGTACTACTAGGTAATGCTAACGCCAGCCTCAACTCAGAGAGGAGAAGAGTAGTCCTCACTAAAATTAGCCCAAAATTAAGCGATTTAGCAGACAAAGAACCCTCCATCAACCCTAAGGGCTTGCTCTTTGGCGAAGACATGATTAAAACACTAGGCAAATATGTCTCAACCTTTACGGCTTTAGATAAAGCCCACCAGAACATGAAAAGAGTTTTTAACTCCAATAACCTTTTTGGCAGGGCCGGTAGACGGGGCCTGTCTTTCGGCCGATTCAACCGCAGGCCCTACCCTAAAGGAAGAGGATATGGCGGAAGGGGATTCCAACCTTCGAATACCCCTCAATTCTTTCCACAAAGAGGAAGAGATTTTCGCTCCAGAAACTTCAGATCCAGATGTACATCTATTGACAACAACACACAAAGTGAGTACAACTCCTACCTTCCCCCCTCCTCCCCTTTCCCCCAAAGTAGGCGGGAGGCTAAAACTTTTCTTCCACAATTGGAATTTAATAACCCAAGACCCATGGGTTCTAAACACTGTGAGGGTTCATGATAGATTTTACCCAAACTCCTTACCAGTCTTCTTTCCCCAAAGAGATTACTCTTACTCTAGATCAGGAAAAAATATTAGAGAAGGAAATCTCCACCATGCTTCAGAAGGGCGCTATAGTAGAAGTCCCCCTAGAGATGCTAACATTTATAAGCACCCTCTTCCTCGTAACAAAAAAAAAGAGAAAGGTTGGAGACCCGTCATAAATCTAAGGGATCTCAACAAATTCCTCGTTTACAGACATTTCAAAATGGAAGGTATTCACCTCCTCAGAGACTTACTCCTAGAGGGAGATTGGCTTGTCAAATTAGACCTGAAGGATGCTTACTTCACCATCCCTATGGCCAAGGTTTACCAACCCTTCCTTCAATTCTTGTGGAAAAACCATCTCTTTCAATTCAAAGCCCTTCCTTTCGGTCTCTCATCGGCCCCTTGGTGTTTCACCAAGGTCATGAGATCAATCGCCTCATCCCTAAGGGAAAAAGGTATTCGTATGATACTTTACCTAGACGATATCCTCATTCTATCTCAAGACCTCTCTCAGATCATTCAGGACCTGAAAACTGTTATGGACCTATTAGAAATCCTGGGATTCTTCATAAACAGAGAAAAGTCAATCCTTTCTCTTTCCAGAAACATAGAATTCCTGGGTTTTACCGTAGATACCATAACATGCCTTCTTCTACTTCCACCAAAGAAAATATCAAAAATCAAGAAAGAGATAAGACACATTCTGAAACTTCAGGAATTTTCCATAAGGGAATTAGCCAGGTTACTAGGCCTCCTTTCCTCTTCCATCCAAGCTATTTTTCCAGGCCCCTTAAATTATCGTGCCCTTCAGAGAGTAAAAGCCAGGGCCTTTCAATCGGGCCTCTGGTACGGGGACCTCATCTCTGTAGACCAAGAAGCAAGACTGGAACTGAACTGGTGGTTAGACAACTTAGACGCATGGAATGGGAAAGCAATTTTTGGTTCAGCACCAGAATTTGTATTAGAATAGGATGCCAGTCGTCATGGCTGGGGAGCCTGCTTCCAAGACCAGAACACTGGCGTAGTCTGGTCTCTGGAAGAATCCTCACACCATATAAACTTCTTGGAATTGACAGCCGGTCTCTATGCCTTGATGAGTTTCAAACAATCCATTCAAGGCAGATCCGTCATTCTAAAGATGAACAACATGTCTGCAGTTGCGTATATAAATCGCCTAGGTGGAACCAAATCTACAGACCTCTCAAATCTAGCCAAGAAACTTTGGATGTTCTGTCTGGAACACAAAATATCTCTAAGAGCCGAATATCGCCCAGGAAAAACAAACGTATCCGCAGATTGGAACTCAAGGTTCCTCTTAGACTACAGCGACTGGAAACTCAACGTCTCTGTATTCAACTCTCTCAACAACTTATGGGGTCCTCTGGGAATAGATCTCTTTGCCAGCAGGTTGACATTCCAACTCAAGAAATACTACAGTTGGATGCCAGACCCAGTTGCTCTGGCAGTGAATGCCTTCCTCCAACCATGGAAAGGCACCAACGGTTATGCTTTCCCTCCCTTTTCAATGATCCAAAGGGTCCTTCAGAAAGTCAGACAACACCGATGCTCGATCGTTCTGATCACCCCTTTCTGGCCTTCTCAGGCTTGGTTTCCAACTACCCTGGAAATTAGTTACGACCTCCCCTTCCTAATTCCCTCCCTAGTGGATCTTCCTACAGACATAAACGGTCATCATCACCCCATGGTTCACACAGGGAAGCTCAACCTTCTTGCCTGGAGAGTGTCAGAAGATCCAATGATCTCTCAAGACTTTCGTCAACAGCTTCAACTTTCCTTGGAGAGTCTTGGGCCCCCGGCACACACTACCGGTATAACATCATATGGAAATCATGGGTTCGTTGGTGCTTGGAAAGGAATCTGGATTCCGCTGAAGCACCTATCGTTGACATAGTCAATTTTCTTGTAAAGCAATTCAAAAGGGGCCTTAGTTATAGATCTATTAATTGTTACAGATCTGCCATCTCAGCAGGTCATTCCCTCGTTAATGGTATGCAATTGGTAAAAATGCAATTATCTGCAGAGTTCTCAAAAGCATCAGACTCAGGAGACCTCCTAGACCTAGATACCAATCCCTTTGGGATGTCAACTTAATTCTTGATCTCTTTTCAAACTGGCCTCTTAATACCCTTCTGAACAATAAAAACCTTTCTATCAAACTCGCTACTTTACTTTGATTAATATCCTGTCGTAGAGTCTCTGACGTTAAAGCTCTTGAAATATCTAATAGATCCTACAACATGTTCGGAGTCAATTTCGATCTCTTTAGAAGAACCAAGACTATGTCCGATTCCATCTTTTACCCTCGTTTTGATTCTTGCTTTACGCTATGTGTTGTTGATCGTATGAAAGAATACGACTGTAGAATGAATTCTCTTCGCCCTCTAGGTGTGAATCAGTTACTTATTTCCTTTGTAAAACCTCACAGAGCTATCTCCTCTAGTTCTATTTCTAGGTGGGTTAAAATTGTTATGAATTTAGCAGGTATTGATCTAAATATGTTCAAAGCTCACTCTATCAGAGGTGCAATGGCCAGTAAGTTTTTCTGGTCCGGAGGTAAGTTGGACGATATTCTTAAGGCTGCTGACAGGTCTAATGCTAGAACTTTTGCTCAACATTATTGCAAACCAATTTCTCATATGTCCGACGTAGTCTTACAAAGCTACCAACATGCATAATGGTAGCCTCCAGTCTTGTAATGAAATTGCGATTCTCCTATTAACATGACTAGAGAATCTGGATTTCATTAAAGACACGGAGGCTAACAGTATCCCTCCCTCCCCTTTTCCTTTTCATTTAACCTTATCTATTCAGTATAACAAATCAAAATAAGTTTGAATTGAAATATTATATACATTAATGTTTAAAAAGTTTGATTTATGTTTTTTCTCTTTTTATGCTTCTTTTAATCACATTGCTTGCTCACCTAATTTATCCTTTATTTTATCAGAATTTACTTACATCTCTTTCTATCTATTTCAGATAATCTCTCATAATTTCAGGACTCAGACTTCATTTCCTTCATCACCCTTGGTTTCCTGCCTCGCCTGATGTTTTATCGAAGATGTTTGCATTTCTTTAAGGAACTTTATTCCGTTTCTACACATTAACATTTCAAGTTTTGGAGGAACTTATCCTCTTTCACGCCATTTAAAAGAGGCAAAATGTTATGGTCTCATGCCTTTTATCTATTCTTAACGTTCTTTATGGAAGCTTTGCTTTATGATGTATACGGCTGCTTGGAGACGCATTAAAAGTGACATGCATAATGTTAGCCTCCTTTTCTTTAATGAAATCCAGATTCTCTAGTCATGTTAATAGGAGAATCGCAATTCTTTATATATTTATATATACTATATATGGATTGTAAAAAAGTAGGATATTGTAACCCTTTCCCGCCGTTGCCAGCATCTAGGTGTAGTGCCCTAGTACACACTAGATTAACATAAAGAATATAGGTACAATGTTGAGAATTAAATAGAGCTGCTTGGATTGAAAGTCTAGCAATAGGTCTATTGAGACAGAAATTGTTATGCATATTGAGATGCATAAAAGAATAATAGTCTAGAATAAAATTAAACAAAGTCCAACTTTACAAATCTAACTGGGAGTAAATTTTTGCAGTTATTGCAACTAAAGATATGCATACATTCTAGTGCAGTCTGGAAGTAGTGAAAACATAGTAAATCTACATGTATGGTCCTGGAAGAAGACTAGGTTGAATATTCATTTAAAGTATATTCTAATTATGGAGCTAAGGGACCCAAGGAGTGGCGGTCTACTGTTTTGCTGATTACAACTTTGTAAGTCGTATTGGCAGTGGACTGCCAGCAGTGCCAGAGAACCGTTGTTCCCTGGCAGTGGAGCAGGGGTGCCACAATGCATTATACTGAGCAGGGACTAGTGCAGTCCCACTCAGCATATTTTGAATTCCTGGACAGCCAGCCTTTTCATGGCAGAGCCCTGCCATGAAAAGGCTGGCAGAGCAGGAACACAGGAGGCCCTCCAGGGCCCCCATGTCCCTCCCGGCATGGGTGTAGATTCAGGGGGGCACAACATGTACCCCATGTCTTATTTCCCACCAGTTCCAGCATGGCATGGGTGTCACTGACCATGCCGTGCTGGAAAGTTTTTCCCGTTCCCATTGCGGTGCCTGTTTTCAAGGCACTGCCATGGGAAGGGCCAAAAGACCACCAACCTTATTACGTGTTTTACTTTTACAACTTGTAATACGGCCGGCGGTCCATGCGCAGGTTGGTGCAGCAGAGCCAGCATTGAACCGGCACTGCTGCTCCAAATTCGTAATCGGGCCCATAGTTCTCAGTCATACTTACCTTTGGGTAATTTGATTATTTCCTGCATGACTTTTATAATATGAACTAAACGTACTGAAGAATTTATATCCGTTTATGTTTAATTGTGCAGTCACATATTAAATGTGCACCATAGAATTTGATGGTTAATTTGACTTTACATTTGAGGCCTGTGTTTCACCATGCTGTATTTAATAAGTTACTGTATTCCATTTTTTGCTAACGTGGTCTACACAAACATTGTTAGTTTAGAATAGATACATTCCGGTACACGTGATAAGACAGATCCCTCAGACTCCAATGGTGCCGACACAAGGGAATACCCCAGGTGGTTCAAGTGCAAATGCTACATTAAATCAGACTGGAATTAATTGGTCCAGGATATTTCCTCAGAGACCATCACCCTTTTTCCTGCTTAACACAAATGCACCTCCAAAGGTGAATTACAGTACCCCTAGTGTACAAGGGCCTATGGGAACACCAACATCTGACATGTCCCTTATCAATTCACTGCCAGGTTTAAGTAATGGTACCTATAGCGGAGAAATAATTCTTAATAGTCCAGCAAAACACCCAGATCTTACTGCCCTAGTGTTTGATGATTGGCTCAGAGGCATAGAGACTCCAGCAAATAGTGCAAATCCTGGAAAGAGTGGGACATCCGCTCAAGTCCCAGAGAGAGAAAGAGTTATGTATGTGTCTAAATTAAAAATAGAAGTAGAAGAAATGATAATCGGAACACTTGTTTTGTCTCGATCGGATGCTTTTCAGGATGACAAACTGTTATTCCTGCGTAAAGACATTACAAGGCATACAGGAAAGGCTCATGCCGGATTAACAGAATAAGCTCAGAAAAATGGGATTAATAAACACAGGGACAAAATTCTACAGAGAAGCTACAGATTGAGCTTTAGAGACCGAGACGTTGCAAACATGAGCCCACCTGGAATGGGATTACAGAGTAAAGAATTAATTTATTATGTTAAAAAATAGAGTGAGCTAGATAAATGGGAAGGTAGATAGTGCAAGAGAAAAGAGCCAAAGAAAGTCAGGTTACAAATGCCTCAATGTGGGACAGACAAGGATGATAAGGATATACATATAATGCCCATGAGTGAAGTGCCCGGTGGAGGGTATGTGCATATTCCATGGAGTAGATCTGATCATGCATCCTTCACAAATGATTTTCCAAAATTGAGAGAGAATCCATTGGAAGCTACAGATCGATTTGTGAAAATATCAAAAGTTCTGTGAAAAGATTTGGCTACCTTATTTGAAATTGTGGTTCCTGGTGATCTGTGGGTTGAATACAAGTTTCTGTGGATTGGCCTGAAGTAGAGTCACTGAGACATCCTGAATCACATGCTCCGTTCTGATTCATGAAGAATTAGAATCAGGTGATAACTTTGTTTTAAATCAAAAAGCTCTCCTAAAGAAATCGCTTGGGTCAAGCTTGACATAACGACCCAAGAATCTAGAGTCAATTCAGGCTTACTATGAGAGATTGTTGCAGGCATTTAAACAGTTCAGTGGGATAGAGACAATTGAGGCCAAAGATATAGGACATTTTGTTTACTGATTCATGTATGGATTGAAGCTTGAGGTTAGTTTCATGATTCAGCAGCATTTGATTGATTGACAGTTTAAGCCCATTGATGAGATTTTGCACTACTCGAAGTACTGCAGCAATGAATTGGAAGTGAAACATAAGAAATTGATGGAGAAATTAATGATTGAATGAATAAAATCTGCACAGAGAAATCAGAATCAGCCTTTTATTGATAATGCTTGGTCCTGTACATGGAGGGTATCAGAAGGGACTCCCTGTGATGCAAGCTGTTAATGGGTTTCAACAGTAAGGGTTTCAGATGCAAGGTAGAGGATGAGGTGTTATGATTGATCCGCAAACAGGTGTTGATGTGCCAACTTTAAAGAAAACTAACCGCTGCCATGTTTGCAGTAGGTTGGTGATTGCAAACATGAATGTCGATTTAATGCTGGAAATATGGTGAAAGGAAATCAGGTTCAGAATGGTGATTTTTTTGCAGTACTAAGGAAATAACATGGTTCAGACACAGAAAGGACAGAGACAAAGACTCCAGAATCCAAATGTACCCCAAGTTCAGGTAATGCAAGTTCCACAAACCCTGATGCCTCAACAAATTCCAATGTTTCAAATGTCCAGTACGAATCCCTTTGTAAATTAGAATATGTCCCAACAATATTCCATGATCCAAACAGATGATTTCAACACAGACCTGTTGCAATGACGGGGCTAGAGAGGGGAGGAGGATTGCGTACTTGGCGCAACCTTAGAGGTAGACCAGAGTGAGCCATTTGTGGATGGCAAGGTTATGATTTTAAATACATTTATAAAGTGCAGCATTTACCCGTAGGCATCATGGCACTTTAGCCAAGGTCATCCAAAAATGTACTAGAGTCTTCTCGCAGTGACTGAGAAGGCTTTACCCCCCATCGCTTCTTCTGAACCCTGGACATAGTGGCCAAATTGCACTGGGCTGATCGAAGATTTCTGCTTGGGATGTACAGAAGAAACATATCTTTGATCCCAGAGTGACTTGGAAGATAGAGGTGAATGGGAATCCTGTCTGATTCCACGTTGACACTGGTGCTACCTGCTCTACTGTGAGACTATTAGTCGATCTAAACCTATCCCTCTCGGGAAAAAGAATACAAGTTGAAGGAATTTCAAATAAACAAATGATTAGCCCAGTCTCAAAAGTGGTAACTCTCAAAATAGGGTCCTTCAAGGATCATCACCGATTTGTGGTGTGTGATTCTAGTCCTGTAAATCTGCTTTGGATGATGACTTTTGTGCAAGCTGAATTGCTCCATTTACTGTACCTCAAATGGCATTACATTTCATACTCATGATGAAGACATTGTCTTTAATCTTCCTTGACAAAAGATCCGACATTCGAATGTACCCTTGCTAACAAAAGACGATTTGCCCTTGGGATTGAGAGACTTCTCAGGTAAAGACATCAGATTTATCAAAGGTGTTGAACCAGCCAGTATTACTGTAAAGTCAAATGCTGAGTTCCCTAGAATCCTGCGATACAATCTGACCCCTGAAACTGTTGCCGGGATTACTCCTGTGATTGACCCAATGATTTTGCAAGGCATTCTGAAAGAGATTATGGGAAGTCCACGTAACTAACCCATCATGGGTTTGCAGAAACCCAACCGGGAGTACCACATTGTCCAAAATCTGTGACAGGTAAACTTTGTTGTAGTTACTTGTTGTCCTGTGGTACTTAATCCAGCTGTGATTTTGTTGCAGATTACATGTGAGGCAGAGAGGTTCTCTGTCATCGATTTTTGCCGAGCCTTCTTTTCTATAGCATTGCATGAGGATATCCAGTTTACTTTTGCTTTCCATTTCAGCAGCCATGTCCTGGCATGGTGCCGACTCCCACAAGTGTATACAGAAATCCCTTTGATCTTTAATCAGATCCTCAAGAAGAATCTAGCGTCCTTAGTGATGCCTCATCACTCAGTCCTAATTCAGTATATTGGTGACCTGCTGGTCGCGTCAATTACCCAAGTGGCTAGCAAATGTGACACTATTGCATTACTGAACCAGTCAGCTTAGAATGGCCATAAAGCGTCCTGACCAAGTTACAATTCTGCAAAAAAGAAGTCCTATATTTAGGGCATCACATTGAGAAAGGTATAAGGAAGTTGTCACAAGAGAGAATTCTGGCGATTCTAAAATTGAATCCGCTAACTACCCTGACAGAAGTCTAAATGTTCTTGGAAATGGTGAACTATTGTTGACAGTGGATTCCCAACGTTTCCTTGATGGCCAAGCCTCTCCCGAGGCTGACACATAAGGAAGTGTCAAATCTGGTATCATGGGAAAGGTCCTTTCCAAAATTATTACTCAAACCATGACTCAGTATTTTCAAAAGTTCCTGTGCAGAAGGCCCTTAAATAGACAACGGGATGCAAAGAATTCTGAAATAGTGGGACATTTCTTTAAACACACTCTGACACTGGACACTGCCTATGCACATAGACACAACTTGATTTGTTCCTTAATAGGCGTAGAAAAGAAATTCATTGCTTCAGTAGAAGACAGAAGAAGAGACATTTTAGCTGAAGCCCCAATCATACCAAGGTACCACACTCGGCTAAATATGAAAGTGAACTTGGAATAATGGGAAACATGGCAGCATTAGCTTTATAATGGTAACATAAAGGTGGTTTATGCATTTTTAATAGAAATTTCACAACTGACACAAATTTCGTCTAGTGAATGTGATCATACATTTGAAGTTCGAGGAAATTGGGGTTTATATTTAGGTGGGGGAGATCCATCACAAATACCAATACCACCACCAATGCCACCACCACCACCAGTACTAAGGGTGAGAGGACTTTGCGAAAGTGCCTTTCGCAAAATATCGCGAAACGGCAAAAAATCTGCGCGATCACGCGAAATTTTGCGTGATCGTGGAGATTTTTGTGTGCTGATTAATGCGTTACTGAATTTGACCTTCAACTCGGGCACCTGCTTCATTTATATCTGTAAGACTTACAGATATAAATAAAGCAGGTGCCCGAGTTGAAGGTCAAATACAAGTGCTTCCTGTTGGGGTTTAATTTTTGTGACAGGACCATCGTGCCAGAATGAATCCTGCCCTGCCTGCATATTTATCCAAGAAGATGCCACCGTTTTGTGCAGTACCTCTACTCAACTGGAGTACTTTTTACTGGCTAATCAATCACTGCTACGCTAACTCGTTGGGTAAATGTATAGGGCTTTTCCTACACTACAGCTGCGTAAAGGGCCAGAAGAGTTGTCTACAGTGACCATGTGTGTCTGTAACGTTGCCACAGCGCCGACGGGCGCCAGGGTCCCTCGAGTGAGCTGTCCATCATAGTGAGGGAAAGGGCGGGAAGACGATGCACACTTAAATTGCTACTGCCCAATCTGTACATATTGTGCGAAGGGAAATAGCTTGCTTTGCTACTGACATAGGTATACCTGTCCTAGATAGATATAAGTCTGGATCTAATTTAGTTCAGAGGTATTTCTGATACTATGTTTTGTATCAAGGTTTGTGCACCTCTACCCCTTACTGTATGTTGTACCTGACTCCCCATTGTCATGGTTGTATTTCATACATCTTAGCCTGATCCACCATGGGCGTTGTAAATAAACTAACCTTTTTCCTAACAACCATCAGAATGCAGCCATTTGGGTATTGATACTGAACATGACATTTCCCTATAGTACGTTGAACGTTCAGACTAACATTGTGCCTGCCCCTGTGCACATTACTAACAATCAGACTCAAATATAGGAGAACCACCCGAGGTGACTAAGAGTGAACCAGTAGAGAAAGCAGGAGGCAGCTATTTGATCATTTCTCTAGAGACCGAAGTCCTTAGGTTCTGATGAAGAAAATATCCATTAACTATTGAGAGAATGGACTTTGGACGTTAATTGAACCCACTGACCAGAGAGGAAAAAATGCCTGTGATTCAGGTCAATGGCACATTTTTATTCTTTCTAAATTACAGACATGTCTGCAGGTCTGATGTCAGTATCAGACACGTCTAAGGGATTTCCATATATATCCTAGAGTATCTGTCAGTCTTTTGCCGCCAAAGGAGTTTTTCGATGATGAATGATGGGAACAGTGCTTCCAAAACCTGTGGATATGTTGAAATATTGTAAACATGGTTGCTAGTAATGTTTATACGGGGTGTGCCATCTCTGCACAATTTTGCAGCGTGCAGACATTTTTTACATCACCGCCAATACCAACAGTGTTTTCAACAATATTCAGAGCATGTTGGGAGATTTGGAAATAAACAGTAGAAAGATGGATCCCAGTTATGAAGTGGGCTGGCCAATAAGAAGGAAAGAGCTGTACATTGCTGGCAATCCTTAGTGCTGTACAAACTTCTCTGCCTAGTAGTATGGAGAACGAATGCCGGAATCTCTGTGGGGTGTCAGATGGTGTGCGGCATTACCAGGCTTTCTCCCAGAATTACCGCTGAAGCTAGTGGTCAATAAATTGTGCAGACTAGAATAAAATATCTGGTAATCAGGTTTTCTGACTTGCGTTTTGGCTCCGCACATTCGGACAGGGACATCGTAAGGATTTTGGGGGCCCTGTGCCATACGTATTTTGGGGGCACCTGTGCAGATCAACTATGAATTTTTTCAGTTTCAGCTCTCTTGCATCCTCTTTGCACGGATCACAAACAGTGCGCAGACACCATGGTTCAAATTCCAAATGTGTTTATAGCTATTATTCAGGGACAGTGATGTATGTTTACAATATTGAACACACAATAGAAGCTCACTAATACTACTGCAAATAATCACTGTGACATCCTTTCCATTTCGCATATCTGAGATCCTGTTTGGATCTAAAATACGTATTTTTTATGGTTATGCATGTAACAAAAACACAACATTTGTCTGCAAATTGTATGTAATAGACTCTCACAGATTACCCAGATAAAAAATATATTAAAGGAAAATGCTATTTGCAACAATCTGTGTAAGAATTGTTCAGGCTCATCGAGGCAAGACTCTCTGCAGAACAGAGCTGGCTCTATCAGGGGGCCCCCTGAAAGGTGGGGGCCCTGGGCCAGAGCCCACTTTACCCATGCCTTAAAACGTCTCTGCATTCAGAGGCCTGTATATGAGTGTGGCCACTTTCTTCAGCTGGTCTCCACCTGTTCTACTGTAACAGAAGGCTAGTGGGGATCTCCCATTTGAGTACCTGAAGGTTTCTGTCATTACTGAACCACCTGGTGTCACTCCCGCCTGTCCCGGACTGGTTGTAATGCTTCAAAGCAGAGACAAATATCCTGTAATGGGAGATACCACTCAATATTCCATCTCCGGAAAATTATTGAACGGTTTTAATGACCCTTGTATTTTGGAATCAGTAACAGGTTCATAGAAATAAGACAAATGAGTTCACATTGAGAAGACAAATAGCTAAACTCGTCTAATTAAAATGTATTTTATTTTCAGATAGTCCTATGTTTCAACGATATAATGTATGTGATTACGTTACAGATGAATGACAACAAAAGGTCAACTCTTGGGTACCAGGGCCTGCGTTACTGATAGAGCACGCTTTGCTCGCTTGCTGGGTGTGCAAGGCCCAGACAGCGACAATAACCCTATTGCAGCCAATGCACTCTTCACAATCCCGCCACGCACCCACGCCTGCTCTGTGAACAACCCCTTAGGGAAAAGTGGACGGTTCCGGGAAGACCCCAGTCTGCCTTTCCCTTCAGGTAGACACTAGCCTCGCATTCAAACTGGGGCCTTGAACCCATCACCGACAGATGCAGTGAGTGACCGCACCACCCCTGGCAGTGCTACCTCAGGGGTTCCCTGAGACTCCCTCTTCCCCGTTAAAGGGGCACCCTCCGGGTGTACCCACAGTGCGCCACCACGATGTGACGTGCATCAGCCCACCTTCCAGATGCATCGTTGACCATGTATGTTTCTGTAATGTGGCGTGGGTGTAGAGGCAAAGGGTCCTCTCATTTACACATTAGCACGTGGGCCACATCTCCATACAATCAGAGAACACCCCCATCTGATCAGCCGTGTTGCAGAAGGGGCCGTGCAAGCATCCGCGGACTTTGCTGTAACACCTCAATTCTCAAGGGGCGCAAACACCAGGCGCACGTGCTGCTACCCCCAGGGCACCTTGTATATTATGGCTCAGGAAGCAGATATCAATGAGCACTCTAACAATATTGACATGCTTTTTGATGTACGTTTAGGGCTTTGCCTAATAAATAAATTTTTAGGTCATTGATCTCTGCAGGTATATGTTTATGCTTCTGAATTAAGTTTGTGTTACTTTATCCTGGGCATGCTTTATAATGGGCATCATTGCTTTCGCTGTTTTGGGGGATTTTTTGCTAACGATGCACCTGAGATTCATTTACTTGCACTGAAATTCTTCTCCTATTCGTTTTCATAACAGGCGTCCAGCCAGTCCTGCAGCCTATGCGGCACCCGTTGCTCAGGCAAATCTTGGAACCAGTCGATCCCTTTCGAGAGCCAGTCGTAGTTCGAGAATTCCCACACTTTCAGGTACTCCTAGAAATGAGTATAAACTAAACTTGAGAATACCACATTTTTGTCATCATTGTACAATTCACAGGATACAATGTATGCATAATCATATCCCCAGTTGCCAACAAAAGCGGTGGCATTTACTACCACCAGCGAAATATTACATCTCCCTTGGTATTATTGACGTTGATATGCACCTTACTGGCATGGAATGGAGAGTAGCACAAACGACTTCAACTATGCGTAATAGTTAGTGTCAGTCTCCACCAGCATGCTGTTGAGGAAGGCATTGGTAATAAGGACACACTCAGTTTGGTTGGGTCAGATTTAGTTAAGCAACTACCACGGATGTTCTGATTGTGGTGAGCAAAATATGAACCTGTCAGGGGCATGACGCCCATAAGGCTAAATAGGCTTCAGCATGCACTCACACCATTCACCTCTCACCCTGCACTCACAGTGATCACTCTGCACTCACAATGCACTTGTGTTGTTCACCCTGTACCTCACCCTGCAGTCACTTGTGCACACTACTCACCCTGCAGTCATGTGACCCTTCACTCACATGTCCCCCATCACTAACCATGCATTCATTCGTCCCACTCTGCACTTGCATCCGCACCCAAATTCATATGGTCACCTCACTCACCCTGCACTCACTCCACTCACCCTACTCTCACACTGTTGCATCACTCACCGTGCACTCGCATGGGCACTCCTGCCACCCACACAGCGCAGAGGGTTAATGTGCCTGCTACAAAGAACGTGTACCATGCAGATCACAGAACTGAGTGTGAGTAAACTTAGTAACCATATAAAAAATGAAATGTTTGTCAGAAATGTGCTTTAGAGAGATGAGGTGCATTGTTGGTGATTGGTAGTTAGGGAATTCATGGAGAAGGAGGTAATGGGGGAGGCAGCGCCAAAAAAGACTGTTGCACCATGTGCGATGAGTGCTAGGGCCAGAACTGGCTGGGGTTGTTAGCACCCCCGCCTCCCCCTCAACCCCAAAGTTTGGGTCTAGTGCTCCCCTGGCCCCAATGAACTGATCTTCTTTCGTGGTGACTGGGTGCACAGACGCCTACACATGAGCACTTCTTTTTCTTGTAATGTCAGCACCGAAGTAAGATAAATGCATGGAGTCGCATGCTTTCTCATACTTCCCTCATCAAAACTGCCCTCCGAGCTAATTTCCATCATAATTGCAGCATGCAGAAAGTTCTGCAGAACACCTGCTTTCATTGCTAATAATGGAATTGCTGAATAGGCCAGATACTTTACTCCATCTAATCAGATCGTTTGGCACAAGGGTGCACTAGCCTTGTGCATTTCAAGAGTCACCCAGTGGGGTGGCAGCTTTGCCATGTTTGGTCAACATAATGATTTGTTTCCATCTGCGCCATCCTAGTTACCGCAGTCGTCCACAGATTAAAGGCTGCTATCCGTGCTGCGCCTTGTGGCCGAACCCATTCAGCAACGCCAATCTCATCTCCCCAGTAAACCTTACACTACAGCTAGCTCAACACTACACCACGTAACTCCATTCAGCTCTTCCGCTAAAACAACCTGCTGACTGCACTGCACGCCTGTTGCTGCCAGCAAGCCTGGGCTTGCCAACAGCATCAGCATCACTAGCCAGCAACCAATGCACCAGGCAAGAAAACCTACAGCACTTGGCCAGCATAACTCCATTCACTCAGAGCTCCTTCTGCCTGCCTCCCACATCTGGGCCTGCCTGGCAGCCATCCCGGTGATCCCAGCTACTGGGAGACCACAGCCTACTACAACCTGCACCCTACGTGTTGGCCTGCCCATCGCTCCTAAATCCTCCCTATTAAATCCATGTAACCCTGCCTCCTTCACTATGCGCCTACTACAACCTGCACCCTACGTGTTGGCCTGCCCATCGCTCCTAAATCCTCCCTATTAAATCCATGTAACCCTGCCTCCTTCACTATGCCTGTGCCCAAGGCGTCCTTCAGGCTGCTAGATTTCCTTGATTCATGCCCTTCTACAGCCGGACAAGACATCTTCTTCTCTCACACTTTGTCTGGGATCCATTACAGCATCCTTACCACATCCTTGGAGCCTGTCCCATGTGGGCCCTATCCGGGTTTCCCAGCTTGTTGCAGACTAGATGCAAGGCTTGTGCAGAGGCAAAACACTTGACACGTATGAAGCGCACTCGTAGAACCCTGTGACAGCAACCTTCGGCAACTGATACAGGCACTGGAGATCAGCATGGACCACGGCCAGAATCAAGGGGCATATCAACAACAACCGGCGATAATTATCTCTAAGCGCACTTAGCGCTAGGATAATTATCGCCGGCTAGCGTGAATTTTTATCGCTGAGATAGCGTGCTATTAGCAACGCTTATCTCAATAGCGATAAAAATCCTCACGCTAACAGGCTAACGTGAGATTATCGCTGGAAACCCGGCGATAATCTCACGTTACCTTGTTGATAGGGACAGACAAACTTAGCCATGATATCCTCCTTCCATAGGATATCATGGCTAAGTCTGAAAAATACCAGACGTAAAAAAGCAGCGTTAACCGCGGTTAGCGCTGCTTTTTTTGTCTCTAACAGGGTTAGCGACATTCTTGATAATAGGAGAAATGTCGCTTAGCGACATTTCTCCTATTATTTTACTCTGGAAGGACCCCTTTGCATCTCATTAGAGATGCAAGGGGAAGCGTAGAGTAAAAGGGTCAGTCAGTCAAGGCTTTATTTCGATAAAAAATATATCATAAAAGCATTACAATAAAAAAATTGTTCATCACAGCTTTAAAAATCATCATTATATTTACATTAAAAAGTGAGAAATATCATAAATAGGTGATAAAAACGTATTAAACAGTTATTTTAAGCCTATTAATTCTGATACGCCATGCCCAAGATAAATATTTGGAAAGGGCACAGGCGTAAAGTGGCCGAGAGTCAGACCTTAAAATACGTAGGGCCTCAGTATGCTGCCGAGTGCCTAACAAGCGGCACAAGTGTTTGAGCCATCTGTTTCTGGGGAGTACATAAACCTGACATTCAAATAGAAAATGTGCTACAGTTTCAGGTCTATTGATACAGAAAGGGCAGAATTCTGTGGTCTGTGCAGGGAAATTCCAGCCAGATGTAAAGGCATAGAGTGGGAGGGTCCCAGTTCTAAATTTAAAGTAAAGGGTCCTATCAAACGGTCTCTCTATAACATCTAGGTAAAGTTCCCGGAGCGGCAGGTCTTTGAAGCTCAGAAAATCCTCCGTGAGTCTGCCCAGGACATGATTAGTATTCTGCTGGGATGCAATCCAGTTCCAGTACAGAGTTTTTAGCGTAGCTTTCGGAGGGGAAGACCTGCTTTCCCATGCTGTACTTAGACCAAGATTGCAAAGGAGGGTTTTCATGTCTTTTAACCATTTAATCTTGTACCATCCGGGAAGTGACAAGACTTCAGAGAGGCCATTAGCGTATTTTTCTAATTCCGGGACACGCCATAGTCGGGCCCGTAGCAATAGGGGGCGAAATTTCGCCAGCTCATCAATTGGGCGGCAGCCCAGATCAAGCATCAATGGGGTCGTTGGAGTACCCTGGGGGAGAGACATGATGGCCCTACAGAACTTTCTCTCCGATCTAGCCAACTCACTAGAGTTACATGAACCCCAGAGTTCAGACCCATAAAGGGCGGAGCTGACGCCCCTTGCTGTATAGATTTCCATAAGAGGGGCTATAGGTCTAATTGCACAAGAGCGCTGCTCCTTTAGGAGTGCCCCTGTCACCCTCTTATGTGCTAACAGCATTTTACACAAATGGGGGGCCCAAAGCATGTTGTGTGAGAGGCGAATGCCTAAATAATCAAACACATCCACCCTCTCTAAGGGTACATTATTCAGCCTTGGAGGACGTACAGGTTTCTTGGGTGGATTCATCACAAGGAATTTTGTCTTGTTCGTATTAATTACTAGACCCCTTTCTCCACAAAAAGACTGGAAGTTGTTTAATAACTTTTGGAGGCCCATAGGGGATTTAGAGAGTAGGAGTGTGTCATCCGCGAAGAGGAGGGTCGGAATACGATCCCCAGCCAGGGAGGGTTCGTCTGCAGGATCTTTCAGCAGATGCTCTACCACACCATTCACATACAAAGAGAACAGGGTGGGAGCCAACACACAACCCTGGCGAACCCCTCTCTCCACCGGAATTCTATCAGTTTTTTCTCCGTCTCTGCCCCATCTGATCTGTGCATAGGTGTTTTCATGCATCCTGATGATAATGGATAAAAGGTAATACGGGACCCCCAAATCAGTGAGCACTCTCCACAGGGTCGCTCTCGGTACGAGGTCAAAGGCAGTCTTCAGGTCGATAAATGCGAGATAAAGACTGCCCTTGGCCAGGACCACGACCTTCCAGTACACTAGCAACAATCTAAAGGCCTGTTCGATTGTGCCAGTACCTGATCTGAAGCCTGCCTGGAGGTCGGAAAGGATGCTGTTTTCCTCAATCCAATGGAGTAATCTTACCAACAGCACCTTACCGACGACCTTTTGCGTTACATCAAGGAGGCTTATAGGTCTGTAATTAGATGGATCATCCCTAGCCCCTTTCTTGAAAATGGGTACGACCTCTGCACCTTTCCATGAGGCGGGAATGGGTGCACCTCTGTTGATGGCGTTAAGGAGAGTGTGGATCAATTTCCCCCATTTCTTGATGTCAAAGCGCAGCAGGTCCCCAGGAATGCCATCAGGGCCAGCAGCTTTTTGAGGCCTGATGGAGCTAATTGCATGTTCAATTTCTTTAATGGAAAAAGCATGAAACACCAGCTCTGGCCCTCGGGCAATACAAGGAGTAGGCGGGGATAAATTGCCGGCGGGATGATCAAATCCCCTATAAGGGGCAACAGAGTTGATACACTCCAACAACTGGACTTGTTCTCGATGAAACGGAGTTGAGGCAATATCACCATCATGGTTGGAATATAATTTGGAAAAATGAGTAGTCCAAGCCTGGCTAGTGATATTGCAAATTATAAGCTCGTTGTCTGGTCTGTTTCTGGTTCTAATTATTTCCCAGAAGCGTCTAGAATCCTTCCCGGAACTAGCCTCTTTTAACGTAGACCAATACTCTGAGTCCCATTCTTTTTTAGCGTGTGCCAGGACTGCATTATAATTTTTCCTGGCTGCCTGAACCTCTGCTTGAATTTTGCTTTTGACAGCCTGGATTAGAATAGTTTTGGCCTTTCTGCAGGCAGGTGTGAACCATTCCTGCTTACCCCTAGAATTTCGCACTACAGTTTTCTTCCCCACGCAGTTTTTTTTAAAAACGTTTCCAATAGTTTCAAGAGTTCCCTCAAAGATAGATGTTGTCCTCTCTATATGTGAAGGGGCTGGGTCAATAATGTCCAGTTCAATTTGAGAAGCCATGAGCATTGCATTAATAGAATTAAGCTTGGCTTCATCCACTGCGACCGTTTTCCACTTTAAGCGCCTCCCGCACGGCGCGACAGAGATAGTGTCTGACGACCTGGAGGATAATTTAGTCGCTTCATTAGGCCAGGGATTCTTAAGAGAAAGGGAAAGCGAATTATGGTCGCTTTCAACTGTGGGCAAAACTATCATGTCCCGTACAAAGCTCCAAAGGGAGAAATCAAGCATAATATAATCAATTCTTGAGGTATGCTTGTCTCTGTTGTATGTGGCCGCTCCCATGGAATCGGAGTTTGTGCGGCCATTAGCAGCTCTTAAACCGAACTCCAATGTAAGAGCATTCAACTGGATTGCTGCTTGTGTCCATTTTCTAATCGGGGGGATAGATAGGGTTGGGATGCCCCATCTAGCATCGTCTTCGCCGGGGTCAGAAGAATCATCCGTTGTGAGAGGCTCATAAGTACAATTGAAGTCTCCCGCGACCAGGATTTGGGTTGCAGCTATGTTGTTCCTAAGTTCCCCTTCAAGGGAAGCCACTGTCGGGGACAATGCTCCATATTTAGTGCCTCTGGCATAAACATTATACAAATCAAGGCTGGGACCCAGATGGGGGCCTCTTAGGGAAATGCCTAGGATGTCTGATGAATTAATCTTTTTCCTGTCTATTCGACAATTCAGGGCAATGTTTACCCATATAAGCAGGCCACCAGATGGTCGGCCTTTGCCATTCCTGGGGAGATTGGCTGGGACAAAGTATGTAACGTAACCAACCCGATAGGTCGGTTCGAGAGACCATGTCTCCTGGAACAGGCAAATCATGTGAGACTCCACAAAAGCACTCCAGTCGGGTAAACACAATTTCCTTTGAATGCCCGCTAAATTCCAGCTTAGGATCTTTATCGTATCCAAAGGATAAGAATAAGTTTTAGGAAAGCTAGGACAATCATTGAAAAGTATAGGGACAACAGCTGTTGAAGTTGAACATGGACTTATATGTGCAACCTGCGGAAGATCATAAATGGCGGGCTTCTGGATCAAAGGAATAAGATTAATATCTGTAACAGTATTTTGGGGGCCATTAGTAGACAGCGAATGGCTGTGGGGGATGTGGTCAGAAGCCACCATGCCCTGTCTTATAGATGGTGATGGTCAATCCACCAAATCCAGGCAACTATATCTATTGGTCAAAGGCAAGTCACTCCAGCCTAAGTTGAAGGGTGCCATCCTACCCCTTTGAACCTGCCAGCCATCCCACGCCCTACTGCCAACCCTATTGGAGTCCTCAGGGCCATCCCTTCCTAAGTCAAGGTAGCGATTAGAGGGGGGATAAAAGAAGGAAAGCCTTCTTGTCTCAATTCCATCCTGCTTGGCACTTAAGCCGCGGCGGCAGATAAATTCCGCCGTGTATGGGTTGTCGAAATTTACAACAACACAATCCCCACAGGTCCGTTTTTTTCCACTACCTACCCAGGACACCCTTCGTACCATTAAGATTTTACTTGCGCAAGAAGGCGGGAGCGGTCTGTTATGGGTAAGCCAGTGTTGGACCTTATTTTTTAGGGAGCCCAGGGGTTCCTCCGTATTAGACCTTAGGCCCGGAACACCTGTCATTATGACAACGTAGGGGTCAGCTTCAGGTGGTAAGTTTAGGTGCTGACCATTCAAATCCCTATCGTTGTCAGGATTATTCATTCCCCCAGGAGATTTAGATGGTAAGGAATTCAAGTGTACAATTGGGGGTTGGGGTTTGGCTGATTCGACAGCCTTCTTACGTTCACCCACAAGTGGCTCAGATCTTTTATTCGAGTTCTTAGGTGGTAGTAAACCCGTCCCAGTGGGTGGATTGATGGGTTCCATAGATACAGTCAACTCGCCTCCTGGCCCTGCCTTCAGAGGGATAATCGAGGAAGATATGTTCCTAGATGACAACAACTTTTCAATGTTCAGAAGTGACAGTTCTACAGGTCGTAGATAAGATTTAATAAGTTCATCTATTCTGGACAAAAGAAAGTTGTTGGCCTCACAAATCTTGCACCCCTCTTCCAATCTTGTAGATACCCCAGGTATGATTGAATTCGAGGGGGAAACTGGGGCATCCATCGGTCCTCCCTGTATGAGAATACTATTTCTGTGTTGGCGAGTAGTAGGGGCTTTTTTGACAAGTTTGCGTTTACGCTTGTTTACCTCTCTAGCCTTCTTAGTTTTAGGGATAGCACCTTCCCCATTGCCCCTTGATACATCGGTAGTCGGGGGCGCCTGGCCAGGACTCCTAAGGAGGGCTGGCGTCCTCGCGAGGGTCATGCTAGATTGCGAGTCTAAGGATATCAAAGATGCCGAGAGATCGACAGTATTAGGAACTCCATGTGTCTCGGCCTGTACTAACATTAAGGGCCTAGACTCCCTAGGGTTTACAGGAGACTTGGATAGAGCTAATGCACCTAAAGAAGAGCGTCTTGCCATGGCCAGATCTTGGGACACCCTACGTTCTAAAAGTGATATGCCTTGGTTGATAGCCTCATTCGCTCTGGTGATATATTGGTCAATTGGACCTGTCACATGTGTTGGACCATTTTTGCTACCCCTCGTCATCATTGTGCTGCTTTACTTGGATAAGCTAAGACAGATCTAACTCAGAGAAGGGATAACTAAAACACCAAATGAGAAGTGGCAACAACAGTTGGAGGAATAGTACTTCCAGGTTAGAAAATTCAAAAAGGATTATCAAAAAGGAGTGTCCGAAAACAGTCTTACCCGAACTTCTGGCGGGTTTAGGGAAGTCCACTAGAAGACAATACTTGATGGTTGATACGTCTGCAGGGCGCTCTCTCGTTGGCGCTTTTATGTAAGACAAGCTCCCTTAAGGAACCTGACTCAACCTCTGTGCCCACAGTGATGGCGTCGCTCAAGTCCCCTTTTGTGCGCAAAAATCGTCGAGCCAACGTTAGAGGGATGGCCCACCCCAGTCTGGTCCGGTCAGGGACGGGCAAGGACGGGCCCGCCCTTGGCCCGGGCTTCGCCCGGGCGCCGCCCGCGCGCGTCCCGCGCTGCGGTGACACCTGGCGGCCTAAGTAGTGATCCGGCGCTGCCAGGTGTCGCCACCGCAAGCGCCGCTCGCAAGGGATGCCGGGATGGTTAGTTCCGAAGTGCCGTTCCCCTCACGGCGTCTCTGAAGGCGTCCGCCAGCACAGCGGAGGAAAGAGGCAAGGAGACACCTCGCAGAAGCAGCCGTTCCCCTCACGGCAGGTAAGTAACAATGGCAGCAGGCAGGTCCCACAAGGAAAAGCGTCCTACAAGTAAAAGGGTGCTAACATGCAAATTTTCATGTTAGCACCCTGTTGTTGATAGGGCGCTAGTTTTATCTCTCCTTTTTTGGCTTTTAAAGCCAAAAAAGCAGAGATGAAGCCCTTGTTGATATGCCCCCAAGTACCTTGAGATCAACCCTACCATAACCTGACCTCTCTGTGTGTCCCAAGGGGGTGCGCTTGAACGATGTATCATTCTGGCAGCTGAAATGCTAGCTGCTGTGATCACCACCTAGATAGCTATGACCATCAATAGTACACTTGTGCACTTTTGTGCTTTCTTCTTGTGTGTTTTTTCTAGCTGCCCCACTGAGAGTTCTTGCCCAACAGATGAACTTGAATTATTTACTAAAATCTGCATTTGTTCGAGTGCAATCTCTAGCTGCTCTGACCAAGTCACCTTTATATTTGTGAGCGCTAATTGAACCCCTTCAATTCTCTCGAATTCTGTATCATGCTTTCTATCTTTGCATCCTGTAGATTTGATCTAAATGTGTGCCTTGCCATGGTCAGTCACGAACCTTTTAATTCTGCTTTCCAGGTGGAAGTGAGGGATTCAGACCGAGAAGTGCATCTGTATTAACACCAAGCATGACTGGGAGCCTGCAGTACCGTCCGCAGAGTAAGTGGCATTCACAGTAGGGTCCTCTCGTACACAGCAGTGTGTAGGGGGGGTGGGCGCCCTTTTAATATCTGACCCAAACTCACCTGATCTCGCGGCTCATCGAAAATTGTGTGGATTTCATGGTCATGTGAAATGTTATACAGTCTTACTGGGGTTTCGACTTTTGCGGTCTCACAATATTCTAACACCCCTCTGCCGTTAAAGGGGCAGATTTACAAGCCCCTTGCGTCAATTTTGCACCATAGTTGCGTCACTTTTGTGACGCAGCGGCAGCGTAAAAGTTGCGGCCCATTTACAACATGACCCATCTAGGGAGGTGCGTCATGTTGTGAAGCCCTGCGCCACATTAAACCTGCGTCAGGTTTAATGTATGCAGGGTGGGCGTTCCGTCGCAGGAAGCCCCGTAAAATTTGACGCAGTGAAATCTACAAGATTTCACTGAGTCACTTTTACATCCATACTGCGTCAAAACCCTGCACCTGCTTGAAGCAGGCGTAAGAAATGATGCAGCATGTTAGGCATAGGGCGCCCCTGAGCATTGCTGGAGTTGCGTTGTGCTTGCGACACGACTCCAGCAATGCGTGACTTTTCCGTCAACAGATGCGTCAGAATTTCTGACGCATTTGTCAATCCTTGCGCCATGGGGCATCCATGGTGATGCAAGGATTTGGCATGTTGGCGCAGGGAAAGTGACGCATCTCTACAGATGCGTCACTTTCTTGTAAATCTGCCCCAAAGGGTCTACATGGTGTCTTAAACCTCGAAGATGTCAGACTTTTGAAACATTCATGTCTACATGTCGGATTGAGCAACATCTCAGGGATTTTTTTCTTTATCTTAATCCTATTTTCAGATTTTTAAATAGCGATTACAAGACTAAATGCAAATAAGAGCGCTTTACCAAGAACATCTTCTGACTGCTTACATGCAGTTTGCAAAGGTAAACAACAGTAGGGTTTCCGGGTAACCTGAATCTAGCATGGAATTTGAAAAGTATAACAAAGGTAGTAGAGGATCGTGACAAAGCAGGCATGACTTTTTAGATTTTTAGCATAAGGTTTGTGCAATAAAAGCAAGCAGTAAAAGTCCTCGTAAAAACTTCGGGCCCGCTGGACAGTTTGGAAGATGGGATTCTCTGTCACAAACGGGAGGTGTATCCCTTTTGCCATATTACAGGTGCATTCTATCTTGTGGTACTTGAAATACGGCAGTTGGGATATCCGTTACGTTTGGGATGGAGCATACCATTCCCCAAACTCTAATTCAGGCCCTTTCTTTCTAAACTTTGTATAGTAGATGTCGATGGAATGGAAAAGCTCACACACAACTTGGCCTGTTGAGTCTCATGCAGTATCACGTGGTATAGCTGTGAGCGGACCATGCGTTCTGGTTTGTCCATCCAACATACAAAGATGGCCTCTTCCAGTCGAAGTGATTTATGAATGGCTGAAGCTCGGAGCTTATTTATGAGAGCCCTGCATCAGTTTTGCACCACTTACAGTGGTATATGCATGACGCAGGGCTCTCATTTCAATTTATGAGTAAGGCAACACAGCGCAGATCCCTGCGTCTTCTTACTCTGGGCCCGGAAGTGGTTTCATGGGCGTTGCCGTGGATTTTCCCACGCAACACCCACGGAATTTGATACAGCCACAGTGATGTAAACCAGTGGAAGTGTCAAATCCGTATGCCTCCTGAGGTGAGTCGTAACAAGGAGAACCATTCTGCAGCATACATAGAAAGATGAAATCGCCTGTTGGAATTGGTTTTGTGCAGGAATCTGCCCCTTTCTACACAAAAACAATCCTGCATGCAATGGAGGCACCCTTGCACCATGGTGGAAGCAACCTTGCACCATGGTGCAAGAAGGGTGCCTGCGTTGGACTAAGCTGCCGGAGCCATCACAGGAGGAAAGAACAGGAATGCACCATATTATTAACCCCTTCTATGCTCATGACGGAACGATTCCGTCATGAGCATCGGTTGAGCTGTGCTCATGACGGAACCGTTCCGTCATGGCCCCGCCCGCGCTCGAACCCTTCAGCACCGCGGGGGAATCCGCGCAGCGCTGAAGGGGTTAAATACGGTGCATTCCTGCCCTTTCACTTTGGCGTAGGGCAGCGCAGCAATGTGCCTTACAACACTGTCCTACACCAAAATCCAATAAATAGGCCCCCTTGTCTCCAATGTCATGGATCAGTATTTGTATGGAAAATAATGTAATCTGGTCCAGAGGGCTGAATCTATAGTTCCCAGAGTTTTCTTTAATTTCTTTTTTTCCTCCAGGTTTCAATACAAGTAACAAACCTATTGCATATGTTTTTTTCTTACATATAAATAAATTTAACGCAAAGTTCTGTTTCTCTCAAGGTCCCCTGCCTGGCCCTCCTTCCCCAATCAGAGCTATATAGTCATTTCCATGTATTGTCGATCATCTGCAAGCGTTGTGTGCACAACAGCTAGCGTTTCAATTCTGATTACAAATTTTAACTGTGTACATTCCTGCCCTTGACCCCATTTTATTTTTAGTGCATCTCTTGGGTTCCCACCTTTACCACTTTGTCCATCTCCTCAGCAAAGTGCTTTATGCGCTCCCTCTAAGTTGCTGGATCGTCCTGCACTTTCTTGTCCCTCCCGGACATATTAATGTGCATTTCTTCTGTTAGGGACAACTCCAGCATGTCTCCTACCCATAGCACAATACTGGGGTGTTGTGTGCCCAGCCAGCCAATGGAAATCCCCTTTTTGCTAACAGCAAGACCACCTGTAGGAACTTACATGGCATGTTTTTCCCCTTCGGTCGATCTACTAGGCCTGGCATGAAATGGCAAGGATTTAGTGGCAATGGGAACCCTGTTTTTCCCTATCTCCCTGCCCCCACATTATGTCAATAATCCAAAGTACTGTGACATTGCTTCCTCTGCCCTGCGTCGTGGGCAGTCTTGTGATCTAGTCGGGTATATTTTTGCCAGTGTGCTTGGGGTCAGGTATGTGTGATGGAGAAAAGTGAAGCTGATTAGCTTAAACAGTGCCTTCCCCGATATCTTCCGAACCAGTACGCATGTTGCTACCCAGAGAACGGGGCATCTAGGTACATTTCCCAGGAGCGCCTAGCCTCATGTAGAGAGACTTCAGGGCCCTGTACATCATGTGTGATCAGGTGTCCCCCCATGCCAAGCTGCAAAAGATTTTTAGTGATGTGTGTCATGAGAGCTATATTGGGCCAAGCCTGTCTACACATCCCTCGCCGCTTCGGCAAGTTTATCATATTGTAGAAATTGACCAGTGCCGACCCCAATGGAGTCTTGCACCTCCTGAAAGGTGGTGAACGTGATCCTAGAGTATGAGCCACCAAGTAATTGCCCCCCCCCCCTCAATACAGTGATCATCATGTCACCACAAATGGGACAAAATGACAGCAAGTCCCAGATGTTTAAGTCCCGGGCAAAACGGTGGGTGTCTGGCGACCCTCTTACCAATCCACTCCTATTCTTGGGCTCTTTAGCGCACAGGCAGCATATGGTAGGTGTAGTATCCGGCTGGATACATTCTAGTGTTTAGCCTGTGATGTAATACACACTCTACACCCACCACAGGTGTCACCAGTGAGGTGACCCTGCTAATAAAAGGGACTGGGCACACGTGCCCTGGGCCAGTTGCACCACTATACTAGTCTGTGTCTGTGTCAGTGCTTAACCACCATGTGGGCCTGAGGGCCAACACTACACTGGCGACGAGGCGGGTAGCTGACCCAGAATACCTGCTAGCCTGCCCTTCCTCGCCTCACATAGAGGAGAGAAGCCCGGCTGGCAGCACTCCGGCGCGCTCGTTCACGCCACCCACGACAGAGGTGAGAAGTGTGCTCCTCGTGACACTCAGCCATGCCTCCTGGCCCCGGGAGGATCGGCGTCACCTGAATAGTGGCACACACATGCCCCCTTACCAGCACGCCAGCCGTGGCCACACTGCAGGAGAAGGTGAACACCAGCTGCCTGAATCGACGCTACAGGGAAAATATAGGCAGGCGCCCGTCAACGCCCAATCACTGCCGCCACTACAGCCCCGGTGCCGGACTGTTCGACAACCGAGGTCAGTTAAACATCTCTGCAAGCCCTGAAGCGCCCACAGGCTGTCCCGCTTGCTGTGTCCGCACCGAGAGGAAGGAGTGGGGGGATGCTCCCAGCAATCGCCTGAATCCTGGGAGAGCGCCAAACCCCCGCCATGACCACAAGGTGCACGCAACTGCGCCGAGGTGACCGCCTCCTCGACTGCATAGTCCAGTGACCCCCAAGGGACAGTGACAGAGCGACACTCACCCTGCAGCCGCGGGTGCCAAACAGTCCTCACACGCCAACAGCTGCACAATGTGGAAGTGCCACGGAAATAGGAGACATCGACGCGGCAGGCGGCCCTGCGCCGATCGCCTGTGGCGCGTTTTCATCGCCCGTGACCGTGAAAGGAGCTGCCGCCGTCGGCAAAGAGGCAGCACCTGCAAGCAGCGACATCTCGCGGCCGCCTCCACAACGCAAAAGCAAGCCTCGCCACCTGCTGGCATCAGCGTGAGAGCCGCGGCACGCTCCGTAAATCAAACGGTCCCTCTCTGCTCGTGACTTGGTTTTCCTCCGTCACCGCTGCCAGTGATCACCAACACCCCACAAGGGTATCGGGCCCCTCACATATAATCTTAAGACAAGCTCCTGCCCGCATCGTTGGATCCATGTGGCCTGCATTCGGAAGGAAAGCTACTGCACTGCACGCGCAGGCGCCGGCAGCGCCCCCTAGCACTCGCTGGTCGCACTGCACCCAGACACCATCAAGGCCTGCATGAATGCGCCACAAACCTCGGTGAGACTCAGAGTAGCCTTGGGGAAGTCAGGAAATCTACCTCTGGTGATTCAGAGACTTCAGTGTCCAACGGGAGCTTCAGAATTGCAGACCGGACAGTTGCTTCTTTGGTGCCTGCCAAGCAGGGGAGTCACTCCTTGACCCCAAGGGAGATTTCTTCAGTCTTCTAGTCAGGATAGAACGTCAAAGGTCCAGGATATATGTTGCAGAGTTTCGTCCAGGGTAATCTAAAGTCGGAAGGACTGGGTTCCCATACTTATACTAAGTTTGGGGGTTGGACATACTCTAGGGACCCAACTATGGGAGGGTTTGGAAAGAGGGGTGGTTACACCCATTTCCTTTGTCCAGTTTCATGCCAGAGCAGGGGCAGGTAGCCCCTGCAACCGGTTTGAACTGGACTATGCACAGGGACACCAAGTGTGCCCCCAGTGCAGGACTTCAAAGCACAAGAGAGTACTCCCGCCCAGCCCCAATACAAATCTGCCTGTCTGGGGAGGTGGTTACACCTCCCTGGGACAGGAAACCTATTGTCCAGGCCTCCCCTGCCGGAGTTTCGGTAAGCAGCAGGAGGCCAGACCCGTGTCTGTGGCAGAGGCATCCATTTTGTGATGTCGGGGCTGTAGAAAGTCCTACGGGGTTAGACCAGTGTGAACATGTCTCTCCCTCTAGAAGGGTGGAATGCTACCCCCGCCGCCAGAACTGGCAGGAGGGGTAGTATTCCAAAGAATTTGATACCAAACACGACATGTTTCCGTGCAGCCATCCCAAAGTTTGCATTTACCGCGAGGTTATAATGCACTTAAGAGTATATGGTCAGGCTGCACCATAAACAGCATCAGAGGAGGTACTCCGAATGCTGCAGAAGGACTCTGCTCATGCAGGGGCACCCTCTCACATAAAAACTAAGCACTCTGCCTTCAGGATTGTTAAGGCCTGCCATAGGAGTGACTTATAGGTTTTATATGTGTGTGCAATGATAGTGATATAGGTAGCCACCTTACCCAGGCTGCAGTAGCAGACCTGTGGTGCCATTTTGGAGTGCTTCCCAGGGGTGGCATAATACATGCTTCAGCCCTTGGTAGGCCTCTGAGGTACCTATGCCCTAGGTACATATACTAGGGGCTTATAAGGCGCTCCAGAATCCAATTAGATATGTACCTAATGTACATGGAAACCATTTTAGAGAGGAAGCAGCTAGGCTGGGGTACTGATTAGCAGGGCCACAGCCAGGGCCACAGCCAGACTAAGGTCGAAAAACAGTGAAACACCAGCAAAAAGTGGGGGTACCCATGTGAAGCAGATCCTACTCTCCTACACCTGTCACGCAAATTGACCAGTCCGGACAAGCACACCAGAAGAAAGGAAGAAGCAGCCGCCAAGACGGCGCAGCCTCGAGGTGCAAGCACGATGCCCTCAAGCGAAAACAAGAGGAACACCGTGAAATCCCTGTGAGGGGGTGGTGCCACTGGAAGTCCCCATGAGGTACGTGCAAGTCCTACTGACAGGACAGGTCTGCAACTGGTTTGCAAAAGAAAAGGAAAAACCTGGTTGGAAGAAGGAGAAGATCGTGGCACGACGCCACTCAGCAAATGAGGAAAGAACAGTGGCACAACGCCACAGAGCAGACAACCACCACAGGTGCGCAAGATGGAACAGAGAAGAGCGACAGGACCAAGGACTCGCACCAGCACTGAGGAAGGTGTTCATCCACACAAGCCAGCCACTGGGGTGCAGAGACGTCACTGGAGACAACTCCGCGGGATGACCTGCCGTAAGCCGCTAGCAAGCGCGATCTGCGTCCCGACCCCACGCTTCGCAGTTCGACCGTCCTGTGGTACTGAAAATTCTGGACCCGTGTTATAAACATTGTCGCATCATGACGATTTTGGTATCAGCAGACCGAGAATGATTAGAATACTATGCACAAGTATTTTCATCATATTCGAGTGACAAAATCACCCTGAAATCAGAGTTTCCGTCCTGAACCCTCGGGTTCCATTTTGAGACGGCAACCATTTTGCGATTGCCCTCACATAGGCCACTGACTAAAGCCATTTAATAGTCTAAAGGACACGTACAGCTTCGCTGACTCCTCTGTGACCTGGGCAAGCTGACTCCACTGCCTGAAGCCAAACCCGTTCGGCCAGTTCCTTTCCCAGTGGCCGAATGAGATTAGTATCAAGGCACAGCATATCATAAACCCTTTCATCACACACAAACCCTGCCTAACTTTACGCCCACCTGTCCCTGTTTCTTCTTTATGACTTGCTTTACGAGGAGGAGGTGCCCGTTTTTATTAGGGGTCCGTCGATATCAGATGGAAGTACTAAGCCTCGCCGGGTAATTGATTGAGGGCTGGGCAAACTGAAATATGGACTTGCCATCATGACTCTGCTTTTTCTTTGTAGTGAAAATATGTGAATGGTCAACTGTAAAATAAGGAATGTTTGCCTAAAGCATAATATTTCGTATAAAAGAGAAAGCTGACTTTGTAAGTGTGAGCAGTCTCCTGAGAATATACACTGTGTTGTACTTCTAGGATGCCTGTTACTGGTTGCAGCCAATAAATACGATCTTTGACTTCACCAAGAAGACTCTGTGTTTCTGTAGTCTGAAACAGGAAGAACTCGAAGTCTTCGGGTGTGTTCCCTGGCACCGCTGGGTTCCGAGAAACCCAGTACTTCAGTCCTCTCACCTGTCACCGGCTGCTTGGTATCGATAGCACCACACCTCACAGTGCACCTGACTGAAGTCAACGGAGTGGTGTCACGAAG
Source organism: Triturus cristatus (assembly GCF_964204655.1). Lineage (NCBI taxonomy): Eukaryota > Metazoa > Chordata > Amphibia > Caudata > Salamandridae > Triturus > Triturus cristatus. The sequence goes on along the minus strand of NC_140582.1, from coordinate 51,741,612 downwards.
TCCATGAAGTCCTTCCCACCCCCTAAGGTCACCCCGACAGAAGATCTCCGCCTGTCTGCCCACTGAAGAAAACTAACATCCTGTTACCACCTTCCAGGTGCATCATCATCAAGGAGCGCCGCACCACCTGAGTGAATCCACACATGCCCCGAACAACCAGAGCGCAAGGAGGCGAATCACCCAGTAACAGCCTGTGCACCCCAGTCAACCTACAGCCTGCCGAAGTCGAGCACACCTGGCCATTGGAAGATCCGCCCTTGGGGACTACACAAGACTTGGCCGTGGCCCTGTTGGGAGTTCAGCAGCGACCCCTACATGCGGCCTACACAACGGTCTGTACAGCCCACGCAGTCACGTGGCAGTCCACGGGACAAGGGCCTCATCGGAATTCCCACGCGAAGGGAGTCCGAGTAGGAGAGATGTGTCGGCCGCTGCTCCATGTCAGGCGCAGGAAACACAAAGGTCATGGCTGAAGACTGGTCACCCACAAGATCGCCAGAGTAAGGCGCATAACCCGACTCCAGACGGCGAGGATGCCCAGATGAAGACACCACCATCGGAGGCTACATGAGCGACTTGGCTGTGAGTCCGTTGGCAGTTCCTCAGCGACTCCTTTGCGTGGCTCACGCGAAGCCCCGCACAGTCCACACGGTCCCATGAGAGCCGGCAGAAAAGCCCTCCAAGAGGAACAAGTGGCAGAGGAGTCTAGGCGAGAGAGGCAAGTCGGACATCACTCAGCAGTCAGGAGTAAGGAGGGTCACCGAGCATGCCACCTCCAAAGGAAGACCTCACTCACAGAGATCATCTCCAAATCTAGAGTGGGTTCCACGACAGCTCCAGATGCACCAACACTGAACTTTTATACATAGACTTCAACACCATGAGACCAGGCCGGTCTAAAGAACACCGCCAAGGCGGCTGAAGGCATCCCGACTATGCGGTCCGAAGCTCCAGCGCTGCCTGGCTGACGGCCTGAATAGACTCATGTGGTGCTATGTGTTATTTATCTGTTTTTGTTATAGGTTGGATTCTCGTTTTTTTTTTATTAAAGTTTGGGAGGGATGTAGTATCCAGCTGGATACATTCTAGTGTTTAGCCTCTGATGTAATACACACTCTACACCCACCCACCACAGGCATCACCAGTGAGGTGACCCTGCTAATAAAAAGGGCTGGGCGCACGTGCCCTGGGCCAGTTGCACCACTATACTAGTCTGTGTCTGTGTCAGCGCTTGACCACCATGTGGGCCTGAGGCCCAACACTACAGTAGGGTGGGACCGAGGCCCTCCCCTCTTATTAGCAGAACAGGCAGGGGCTCCAAGTTGCACGTGCCCTTCCGTGGTTGTTACTCCCTATTGTCCCCCTATGCTAGTCACTTTACTGCTTGTTGTTTGTGGGCTGCATAATAATATGGTTCATGGTTCGGTAGCCCTAAACCTCCTACCTTCTGGTCCATTTGAAGAACCTCCAACGCCACGCTGCAGCATCACCAGAGATACCAGGATGCTGTATAGTTTCTCTAAGACTTGCTACACTTTGGTTTGTTACGGAGGACGCCACCGAGCATTAGCGATTTCCCTATAGCGGTTTGCTTTTTTACTACTGGATGCTAGCTCTTTTCATTGCGATCAGCCCACGTAGCCGGAGTTCCGGTTGGGACACCTGTATTGTTTGCACTACTATTTGGGACCTGAGTATGTATTTAGAATTCTACAGCGGGTCCATTTGTACCATTGGAATTTAAGACGCTTTTGGGACTAACCATTCAGACTCAGTTTTCATTGGATCTCTCTAAGAAGTTACATTGGGATGTTTCCTCCGACAGAGCAAGCCTCTAGTTCTGACTGAATTTAGACGCTTTGGGACTAACCACTGAGACGCAATTTTTAATGGATCTCCCTAAGAAATTACATTGGGATGTTTCCACCAACAGAGCTAGCTCCTAATTCTATCTAGTACACCATTTGAAAACGTATATTGATACAGAGCCCCTGCTCTGCATATCCGGTGACAGTGCATGGTATACAGATGTCTTTCTGCCACTGAATCAGTTGTTTCCTCAGCGCCCTGATGAAGTAATTGCTTGTATATATTCCACTTCCAAAACACGTGTCGGCGCTTTCGCTCTTGGTTGATTTGTGTATTTAACTTATTGAGTAAACAACACTGTATTTTAATTTGGTGTGTGTATGTATTTGTTTGTTATTATCGTTTTTGTTCATTGTCCATTTGTTTTGATAAATTTGTTCTGTCTCTTGATATGTTTTTCCAATTGATTGCCATATTATGTTATTTGTTTTTCATCATGTTAGTGGGCCTCCTTTACAATTAATGTGTTAAAATATATTGGTGTGTATTCTTTTTATGTATATGTGTGATATCAAAAAATTAAATTTTCTAAAATGATTTATACTTTTGATAATAAAATTAGAAAATCATTGGTTTTTGGGACAATTGTATTTTTATCTTGGACGTATTACCTAACATTAAATTACTGATTTGAGAGAAGTGTTTGTTGTTATATACCCTGTTTTTCCCTGCCTTCTTCTTTTATTCTGACATTCAGGGACCCTCTAATTTTTCTTATGTAGTTTCTCTAAGACTTCATGTCTCACAGTGTTTTGTAGGTGATGTAGACATTGCATCAGCAGCACCATCTTATTCACTGCCACTTGTCCCATAATAGAGAGTAGGAGTGTGCACCAGTAGTGCACCAACATGCACACTCCTTCTAGCACCTTCCCCATGTTGTATGCATATTGCCTGTCAGCTGTCACTGCGATTTTAATGCTCAGGTATTTAAAAGCATCCACTTCACACAGAAGCCCCAGGTCATGGTGTTGCTCCCTCTCTGGTCCCGCCAGGTCCCAAGAGAAAGAGGATGCTTTTGTTTCGAAATACCTGAAGATCAGACATCCCCCAAAACACCTCCAAAAAATGCAGTAGGTGAGGCAGTAAATTTTTAGACTCCCCAAGGTAGAAAAAACCATTGTTGGCATACAGGGACCCCAGGTGAGTTGAGTCCCCTGACCTGATCCCCTAGCCATGCAAATCCTTCTTGATCATGAGTGCCAACGGCTCCAGTGCCAGGGTGAACAGGAGTGAGGACAATTGGCAACCCATTTCTGATCAATAGACCAGTTGCCCCATCCTATTGATCGCGCTGTAGGTCCCTTGTTAAGTAATCAGGCCCAGCCACAAAAGATAGGTCCAAGCGACTTCTGCTAGAGCACTTTCATCATTTAAGACTAATTCAGGGTATCAAATGCCTTCTCCAGGTTGATCACAACCAGTGTAAGCTCCTCATTGCAGTCTCCCACAGAATGCAGTACATGAGTGAGTCTCCTAATGTTCCTAGCAGTACTACAGCCCGGTATGAACCCACACTGATCCTCATGCATCAATTGTCCAACCATCAGATTCAATCACTACAGCTCACAAAGGATCACAATATCTGTGTTGATCATGGTCAGCGGTCTATAGGAGGCCAAATCTGTCGGCTCTCTACCCAGCTTGGGGATCATACATATTATTATGCCATCCTGCATAGTCAGCAGGAGAGAGCCATCTGTCACGCTTTATTAAAAACCTTCAGGAGCCTCTGAGAGAGTCGGAGCAGGAAGGTTTGATAAAACTCCACTAGGAAGCCATCACCTCCCGACATCGTACTTTCGGACATTGAACGCACACCTCTCTAAGTTCCGCCAAGGTAGGTTCAGCCTTAAATCTCTCCATGGAGGCCTCCAGACTCTAGGGACACCAACAGTTGCCACATAACTCCAGGTGGTATCAGGCGCACCAGAATGCCCTCTCCTCTGCACTCCCCTTGGGTGCTCAGTAAAGACATCTGTAGGAAAGTGCCTCTTTTTGCATGGTTAGCCCCAACCTTTTGCCTGATGTAATTTCGAACTGTAAGTGCACTGGGCTACTACTAACCTGGTTCCCAGTGACAGATCGCTTTTCTCAAAACTGTACCATGATTTGCACAATTGCAGATCCCCTTGTAAGTCCTTGGTAAATGGTACCCCTAGTACCAGGAGCATAGTTACTGAAGAGGGGCTTCGGGGGCTGCAGCACTATTCGTGCCACCCCTGTGACTTCTCATCAAGTCAATGCACTCTGCCACTGTAAAATGCATGTCGTGGTGCAGGGAAAACCAAAGAGTCATCATGGCACACGGCCCCGTGTGCCATGCCACCCTTACACTGCTTAATGTATAGGTAAGCCAACCTGCTGCCCTTAACCCTAAGGCAGGGTGCACTATATCCTATATGGTTGCATGTCAACAATGTCCATTCCATTCTTGGTTTTGTAAGTGAACAGGGAAGCCATAAAAAGTGCATGTGCCCGATACTTGTCAGAACGAGTTTCCTAGTTCCATGATGTCTTCACTGATTTCTAAGATGTTTGATATAACATATCTTCTCTTAATAAATATGTACTGATGCCAGTATGGGAATTATTAATAAAGCCACACAGGAGACCCTTTTAAAGGGTCCCCTGAAACCTTATGAAACACTGGTTTTGCTCCTGACTGGTATTCATCAGTCTGCCACCACTAGACTTGTTTCTGGACCTATGGGGTGAGTACCAGTGCTCTCCGGATCCAGTAGCAAAGCCTGCTCTGAGCGATGGTGGTCACACCTTCCCATCTGCAGGATCTGCCTAGCAGAAGCAGAAAATTTCAAAGAGCATGCCGCCTTTGAACCCTCTCCCTAGCCCTCTGCTGTTAAAAGCAGATATGATTCCCCAGATCTGCTCCACTTTTGGCCGGAGGACTGGCGGGAAAATCATGTAAATTAGGAGTGTCTACCTTCACCCTGCACCAACCCTCAGGTGGGGCAGGTGAGGCAGACCCCACTTTTCACTATCCACCATCTTGAGGATGGGGATAGTAGCCTAATATGAGTTAGGGATATGCCACCCCCACGTGGGATGAGCACATACAGTGTTTAGGCTTCCTGTAGCTCAGCAGCCCATTGGCTACTGTCTGACCTCCCCTCTAATGCCCCTAAAGTCAGTATTTAGGTGGCCTCCGAGAAACTAACTTCAGATTCAACAGGCCTAAAAGAAGACAACAGAATAAGGCCGCTGGCGGACCAGGAACTGAGCTCTGCTGCAGAAGAGACCTTCGCAAACACTTCCAACTGAAAAAGGACTCGACAACTGTGACCTGCTGTCCTTCCTGAAACCTGCAAGACCTCCAAGAAACCCCTGAGCCCTTTGCATCCTTCACAAATTGCCAAGAACCTCCCTTTTGGCTAGAAGCTCTAGTCCCCTACCTCTGCCGGTAAAGAAAACCATTGTGGTGAGGACCAGCATAGATCGTGTCGACATGACTCACCACCCGAAGCACATCCTTTAATTCTGAGGGCTCATCATGGCCTAGTGACTGACACTGGAAACAGCCCCACTCCCATGAGCCTCTACCCTTCTACTGGTGGCGTCAACTGTGTTGAAGCAGCAACTTGGCACACAACACAATGATGGACGGAGTACTGAAACGTTTCAAGCACTCATCCCCAGTCAAGAGATCTGGGTTTCATCCATCATTCTTTTGCTCACCATGCTACCCCAGTTTGGACCCAGCTATATACAAATCAGTCTTGACCCTCTCCTCATGGGAACAGTCCAACCCGAACTGCCAGGCCAAGCCTCCCTGGACCCGAAACAAACATCCTGGGACCGGTTTCAAGGTATGCTTTAAATCCAGTGGCACAACGAGCAAGGGATCCATGTCTGGGCATAGCCATGGCCACTAAGGGTGAACATAGCAAACACAACAAGATGATGGATTGGGTACTGAAACCTTTCAACCACTCACCCGCAGCCCCAGCAGCAACCTGGGTATGACTGCCGTACTCGACCGACTCCCCTGCATCTCACCTGTGGCCCACTGCTGCCGGTACCTCCCAAAAGCGTCACTGGGACGTCTGGTGCCTCGCAGCCATGACATCCGAAACAGCCTGCTGTGCCTGAGGCCTGGCCCGCTCAAGACCTCCATCCTTCTGGTGAAGACCACCTCAGAAACCTGAGAAATCGTGGTTAACTGAAACCCACGTCTGGCTCCTGCTTCCAGCAACCACAACGGCAACTGTTTGGCGATACCCCATCTCCATTGAACTCCATTGCCTCCTCCCAGTGACCACGGCCGTATCTGTGTTGGCAGACTTCCGAACTTCATTAAAGATCTATGATAACCATTGCTTTCTGCACTGACCACGATGGTAAATATTTGACGGAATTTTCCGCCATTCACTGAGAGACTGAAAGAACGGAATATTTTGAACTGTGCTGCATTTTCTTCGAAATACACAAAGTCTACAAAGTATTTATTCAGTTTTGAAGTCTCAGATTTATTCTTAAGTGTGTGCCTCATTTGTTGCCTCTTTAGAGTACAGCAAATTCTCAGCACTACCCTCGGCTAAGCCTAACTGCTCACCCACACTACCACAAAATGAGCATTAGAATTGTCTACTTGTATCTCTGTTTACCAATAGGGTATCCACTGGACCCTCTACACATTGTACTTTGTTTTAGTGCACTTTATAGAGAGTCAGTGTCCTACAACATCATTTATTGCTTTCTCTGTGATTATGGTTGCACCATCCGGGAGCTTCAGGCAGCACACCAGAGGTGTCTCTACCTCCCACCTCAGCAATGAGGCAAGCTATCGGCTGGTCATGTCCACCTCCCTGTGTATCCCCTGTGATAAGATTTAAGTGCGAATTTGGCCAACTTGAATCACATGTACCCAACACATCGCTTGAAGTCCAGCAAGTCCATTTGGGTGTCCGGAGATTCCCCTTCCCTCTGCTGTGCGTTGGCTATGTCTAGAAGTTTAGTGTGCTTATCTTTATTTTTCAATGACCAAGACCTCCACCCAACCAACTCCAGATTACCACAACTGTTGGAACATAGGACAGGCAGATGCAGAGGGGTCATCTGGTGGTCTAATCCCTGTCCTCCAAATCTCATATGTTACTTAGAGCAGCTTATTGGCTATAAAGCTAAAAGGATATCTTGTGCTGAATGAGAAGGATACAGTGATGGCCCGCATTAGAGAGAGGTGGGAAGAAATTGCACGGTAATCTACAAGGTCGTCTGTTGGTCGGGTGTGGGGAGGCTGTCTTGTTTCTATCTGACTATCCATTATGTGGTTTGTTTTTTAGAAAACCATAGAAATATTGTCTGACATAAATATTGTGTCCTAAACATGTTTTAGAAAAAAAGTGTCTCTTTGAGTGTAGATTTTCTGGTATTACCTTTAAAGAGGTGATATTGTTATAAACTATGGGGCAGATTTATGTTTCCTGGCGCATCCCTGCAAATCAGCAGGGATACGCCAAGAAACGTGTGACACGCACTACCATTGTTGTGCCACCACAGATGTGCCGCATTTACAATGCGTCGCGCCATGGCGCAAGGATAGGTAGATGCGTGTCGCATCTGTTTGCGTAAGGTTGGCGCAACGCAACTCCAGTACTGTGCCAACCCGGCCTATCTTCCACATGGTGGGTCACACCTTACACCTGCTTCAAGCAGGTGCAAGGTTTTGACGCAGCGGGGTCGGAAAAGTGCCTGAGTGAAGTCTTGTAGATTTCACTCAGGCACTTTTCCAAGGCGTTCCTGCGCCGGTACTCCCACATGAAACCTGACTCAGGTTTCATGTGGCACAGGGCTTTACAAGATGACGCATCTCCCTAGATGCGTCACATTGTAAATCCCCCGCAGCATGGCACTAGCTTTACACCGCCGCTGCGTCACAGAAGTGACGCAACGGCAGCGCAAAAGCGGCGCACGGGGCTTGCGAATCTACCCCTCTATGTTGGACACAACGTTTGCGTCAGAACATTTTCTGACTATGATATTCTGCTGAAAGACAGTTTTGATTCAGCTTGTATGCACTGTGCGTGGAGGAACATGAGATTAAGTCATAGGCTTGTCTATTGATAGATGAATAGATGGGTATTTGGGTGCACAGATGAAACAAATAACAAACCTATTGGCTTTGCTGCTGTTTATTATATGTTACTCCTACCATCAGCCTGCAGCAAACATAAGCATCTAAAGAGAATTAGAAATCAAATACAACAAACATCTTCAAAATAATATCATTAGAGTTAACTGTCTAAATTAGTTTTTTCTTTCATACTGTTCCAAGCTACATTGCTGCATCAAACTCAATGAGGAATGTGATGTTACTCTACATAAGTTATACTAAACTTCCCAGGAGGTAATTGCTACTTTTTTCCCAATAAAATGGAAGTTTCATTGTGGCAAAATACCTCTTTTTGCATGATCAGCCCCATTATTTGGACTGATGCTGCTCTATGCACTGGGCTCTAGTGCAGGTGCTCTGACCCTTAAAATATGTTGAATTTGGCTGTACTTCTAATTGGCAAATTTAACTTACATATAAGTCCCTTGTAAATGGTCCAAAGTGTACTCAGGGCCTGTAAGTTAAATGTCATAATTGTTCTGTGCCAATCACAACAGTGACAGTTCAAACCTGACTACAGGCCTACCACTGTAGCCTACATGCCTTGGCAGTCTTAAAACTGAAAATTTGACCTGGCACAATAAGCACCTTTCAAGAAAGCTTAAACGCTCATTTCAAATGCAAATAGGTCACCCGTAGTACCCATAAGACAGGGTGCATGGGTTGTAAAAGTAGAACAAGTAAAAGTTTATTGGTAACATGTTTTTACAGTGAACAGGTCTCAAAAGATATTTTCACGTTAGCACGGTTTGTTGTTTCATACAAAAGAATAGGGATACAATATTAAGGGCCTGATTTAGATCTCGGCGGATGGGTTACTCTATCACAATGGTGATGGATATCCCGTCTGCAGAAATATAAATCCCCAAGTGTTGTACAGCCCTACTAATCTGTAGGATCTGCGCGTTTGTTGGACAACATAAACTAGGAGCTTGGTGCGTAGACTGATTCCAAACACACGGAAGGATTTGTTGGCCTATAGACCAGCTGGCTCACAGTTCCACCGTAGGCCCCAATAACCTTATAAAGGTGCAAATGGTTTCTGGCAAACACTGAACATGACAACCCTGACGACTCAGGGTTCATGGAAACAGTACGGAACCTTTTGCTCAGTCATTCGTGCTCAATTATTCTCAGAGAAGTATACAGAGAATACACAGTGTGATATTTTCAATAAGTTTATTGAACCAGTTTTATTCTTGTATAAAATATGTGTGCTGCAATGATTAATAGACAGAGGCAGATAAAAGTGATTACAAGCACCAAAAGCCTAAATAGTAGATATAGTTCTACCATAGTGCTAAATCAATGTATATATGCAGACATATAACGAAGCAGTAATCTGGTGTTGTCCTAGTATGTAAACCCTACATAGTGTACCTAGAGTGACTGTAGGTGTGGAGCTAAGAATCCCGCCAGGGGACGATCCAAGCCAATTACCTAATGGGAGAGAATGAAGGACACCTTCTTGGTCTCAAACTGGACACCCCTAACGAGATGTCAGAGCACTGCGTGGTGAAGTCTCAGCGCACAGGGACCATCAGTGTCAGCTGAAGTCCCTCCTCTACCAATCTATCGGGATGCTCATCTTTTATAATAGAAAGCAACCTTGCGATGGGCGTATAGATCAGTGATGTTGTGGATATGTAGATAGTTCTGTCACTCAGTAGATAAAGATAGAGATGACATTTGTATATAGTGTGAAATGAGACATTGTACATGATGTTCAGGGCATTGTGATAATGTTGTGCGAAGCTAGAAGTGTAAACTAGTTTAATTTCAGGGAAACTAATCCAACATTGTCATGCACAAAAATATGTGCAAAAGTTCAAAGCTGAATTGTTATTGTGAGGACAATGTAAGAAATAAGTTGCTTTGCTGCATGGGCCTAACCCGGGAATATAACACCCACTCCTTATACTAAGGGTGATATCTAAAAGTTATCTAATAATCCAGCAGACCATTTTAACAACGTTGAAAAATGACTTTTAAAAAAAATCTAAAAGTGATCCTACATTTAAAATATCTATTTAAAAGCCTTTAAGTCATTATACCATATGAGATCCCAAGCACTCAGAAAGCCATGGCACCTAGAAAAAGCAAAATGTTGTTTTGGTCATTTTGTTTAAAAAATAGGCCAAATTGTTTCCACACAGAAAAAGCCAAATGTTTATGTGTTCCGGGTAGTAGATGCATCATTACTGTTGCCCACAACCTCAGACAATGTTCCCAAAGGCGCATCTTGAAGCAGGTTTATAGAGAAAAGTTGTTTCCATCCGATTCCTATAGCAGCCACTGTAACCCATTCGTTTGCCACAGAGCCGCTGTTCACATCATTAGGAGCTGAAGCATTCCAAGGTGGCACTAAGAATGCATTCATCATCAATGGAATTCGCTGGGGACAACAATACACATGGGCCTTTAAGGGGTCCATCAGTACGTCAATGTCCGGTGGCACAACCAATTCTGATCTGGGACATAGATCCAGTACGCATTTGTGACTGCAAAACAGACAGCAGAAGACAAGTTGTATGCAGTCAAGCCAGACAGGCCTGAAGGATAAGAACCAATGCCGATTAGTTCTTAAAGCTGAGGTGTGCCAAAGCAGTGTACTGTGTGTTCACGGCAACCCAGCACAAGCAGTGCTGTCTCCATTCCAGGTTAAACTAGGATGTCCATTGCAAAGCAGAAAGATTAAAATCAGGATTCCAACTACAAGTAGCAGGACAAGAGGGGGCTCTCCAAAAACGCTTCCCAACACGGAATGTATTAAAGATGATATAACTCCAAAAATTGTCTAAAATTTGCTAATCAAACCAGAGGAGATACATTTTAAAAACAGCACTATTCCTTTTGTATCAGACATGTTAAAGATATGGTGGACAAGCACTCCAAAATGCAGTGGGAAGTTAGTGTGGAGTAGTGTCTATCTCAGATGAGGACCTTGCAACCTGGAGATCAAACGTCTCTTTGGCTGAAGTTAAGGCCACATCCTTCTGAAAAAGCATGGTTTTCAGTCTGCTCAGAGAATCAAACTGTATGTCAGAAACTTTTATCAAAGGCCATAGCGTTGCCTCCCTAACTGTGCGGACAGGTGGAAACAATACTTGTGTGCATCAAGTGGCTATGGAATGAACCGTCACCAGATAAGCGATGGCTGGTTCCATTCCATAGCAACCTTGATCATTCAGCATCAAATAGCTCCCATTCAAGAGCAGCTTGAAAACAGGATGAGTCACGGCTGCTGGAGAACACTTCAGATAACAGGGCAAGTTCGCAACTAAAGCATTGCATGCCCCATGAAGAGAAATGCCCTTGTAAACTAGGGGCCTACTTAAAGCATCCTCATAGTCGGAAACATCAAGGAAAACTTTAGTGTCCCCATTCCTGAATTTAAACCTGAATGGTAACTCCCAGTACTCATGCAGATAACCTCCCCCTCATGCTTCGTATCTGCCAACCTAATGGTATTAGAGACAATATTGGAATCGGAAAGTTGTGACTGGTAGGGTGATGTAACCATGGATTATCCACTCAGTGGATGATGGTGTTTCAGCCACGGTGAAATGTAATTGGTCTAATTTTTCAATGTGCAACATGGTATATTTTGCACCTCTGCATGCCATTACGATTTGTCTATCAGTTAGATCATACTCAGAAAGCAGACTAGTACTGTTGATGCAACGCAATGGCACGTGGCCAGAATGTAATGTTTGTAACGTCCAGCTAAGTATTACTCTGGACTGTAATTGTGGTTGTCCATGCTGTTGATTCATCATGTCTTGCTGTATAATGTCAATTGCAGAAGACACTATGATGCCCTATAAATAAATTCTGGATGATAATGTGGTCATACCGTTATCAAGCACAGTCAAAGCCTTTTCTAAATTAACCTTATCGTTCTTGCGCAATTTCTCAGCAGCTTCTTGTTGAGAAACTTTCCACAGTTTTTTACTTTATTGTTTGATTCCTTGAAATCATGACAATTAAAAGGAGTGCTTCTTACATACAACAGAGTTAAAAAGCAGGTCACTGATACAGATGATTTAAAAAGCTGCAGTGATGTTACCAAGAGTTAAAAAAGCAGATCATGGATACAAAATGGTTTAAGAAAGAACGTGATGTTGCTAAAAGTTCATTAGAACAAAATGTCCCTGGTGGTTATGTGTTCATAATTGTCTGCATTCATGGTTTATCTAGTGTTTAGCATAGGCTAGCTAGAACAAAATCATTTTTAAGAGGAAACTTAAAGAACAGCTGAACATTGACATACTAGAAGAAGTAAAATGAGGTGAAGTGAAACGGTAGAAAAAACAGAGTTTGCGGATTTGCTCAGAGTGTATAGAGGATTGTTGGAGGCTCAAGTGTCTTCACGGGAGTGCAGGTTGAGGCGGGCGTGCTTGCAGACCTGACATTCCTAGATATTTGATCGCTCTTATGATAAATTTGGTGAACCGGATGTTGAGCATCGTGTTTTCTGGGTTCATAGCAGCTATGATGGTTTGTCGACATGATTGCACTCTGTGCTTATTCCATTCGCCCCACAGCAGGATCCTTTCAAGATGAAATGACACGTGGTGTATTGACAAATAGTAGTAATTGAACACTCAGCAGCAAATCTGTTTCAGAAAGATGTTGCTGAAAAGGTATCCAGCCTCGTGGAGCCCTGTTTGGCTATAGTTTAGACTTGCCCCATTGTAGGAGTCGGCCTTAATTCACACCTAGGTTGTGATCAAGTACTACTAGATGGCCACAGTTGGCCCCTTAATGATTTTATTTACACTATTTTCATTTAAAACTGTATAAATTCAAAACTCTGGTTCTCCTTATTCAATTCTTATCATATTTGTGTCATTTTGGTCATTAACTCATTCTATATTTCTATGAATTGGAGTGAGATTGGTATTGTGTTTTGTTTTTAACTTTTTAACTGTTTTGGTGCTTCTAAATGTTTTACAAATTTTTCTAAGTTAAGCCTATCTGTTCTGTGCCAAAGTTACCAGGGAGTGAGCTCAGGTTTGACTTACTGAAAACATTACCAGACCTAACAAGGGCAGTGAGATTATTACTTGACGTGAATTACCAACTACAACAAATATTAATGCAATTTCTTAAAACTCATTTATTGAGAAATTCTCAATCATTTGGGTATCAATAATGAAAGGCAGAATAGTCTGGTTGCAGTGCACTGAAACAGAATAGTGCATGACAACTACTAGAACTTAAAATCAATGTGTTAAAATAATATTGTTGTAGAAAACACACTAATCAAAATGTGGAATATAATCTTATTAAAGGTGATTGAAAAATATATTGATATGGCTCAGCTGGTATCTCACTGGTATATATATCTAGCTTGCTTTCTCAATGAACCATTAATATTTGACATAGCAACCAACTGTGAGTTATAGCACATAGCTTTAGTTTGTTCTGAGTAGATTAAATATTTCAACTGCTCCTCCTCCACACACGTACTCCTGCACGCGTGTGTCCCTGCTCATGCCCTCCTTGGCCACATCCTGCTCGCTTGGCTTGCTTTCCAAGTTTTGTGTTCTGCTTTGCTTCTGCCTTAGGCTGGGCCCTGCTTCAGGCCTGATTCTGCCTGATCTCTTATAGTAAAAGACACACAAATGATGGACGGAATGCAGAACAAATCAAAACATTCACTCAGAGTCAAGAGATATGGGTAAAATCCATTGTTCTTTTGTAAAAAAAGGTGTTAAACCCCTCCCATTCCCTTAAAGACCAAAACATGGTGGTGGCTGTGAATATGTCTGAACCAAGAGACACTCCTGTCCTTGAACCCACTTCACCCATTGTGAAAATGGAGTAGGACTTTAGGTGTACAGCGGCACCAGCTTAAGGAGGGTGGTACAGGTGATATCACTATCAGGCAGACCAGAGTTATTAGATCTCCTGGAAAAAGTGGCCCTGGACTCACTAGAAAATCATGAGATGCTGCATCCCTGACTTTCCTCTTCTCCTTGCTTGTTTCGCACGGCAGTACTTAGCTTTGCAAGCTCAGTAGAGGAGTCAGGGGCAGCGGATGGATCTGTGGAGAATAATAGCATCAGGAAAAGATGGTAACATCTGCAAAGGGAATATCTAGGGATATCGCAGCGATTAAGGCAGCTACGTCCAGTGTGTCTCTCCACGCTGGGGACGCAGGGTCTTTGGTAACCTCTACGGCAAATTTTGGATCACTATTGACTGGTCCTTTGCTGATATTGGATGTCCTTCTATGAATGCAGAAGGCCTTGCATTAGGTGCTTGATTCATCCCTTGCTATGATCGAAGCCTTGAGAGGGGAGGTGGTTATACTCAAGCATATTTTGGATGAACTAAAGGCAATTAATTCCTGTATACCTACACTCATAATACCGGTAGCTTCCCAGCCTCCGGGATTAGACGAAGTGGCTTTGGTGCAGGGGGGGACAATTGAAATTGTGTATGTTTTAAGAAAACCTATGTTAGTGAGAAGGTGGCATTATGGGTGGGCTGGCAACTGGCGCCTGTGGTGCCATTGTGGTAGGAAAGGAGGTAAAACTGGTAAAATCCTAACAAACACACCCAAGGTAGCTAGGCCATCTGGAGTTAAACTACGTCATCCCAGAAAGAACCGAAGGGGAAAAAGGAGAGTAACAGGGGAGAATGGGGTGAAGGAAGGGTCAAAGGTCCAGGTAAAGGAGGCTCCTGTTATATCCAGTATCCAAAGTAGAGGTATCCGTAACCCAGCCAATAAGACATGAAGTAAGGGTAGTATAAGATCAGCGAAATTGGTCCACAGGGCAGGGAGAAATGCCACCCTGTAGATAGTTAAGAGTCCTAAAATTAGGAACTTTCTTAATACCACTCAAATCAGACAACCTGAGCTCATATGGGACCCTGAGCAGACACAGAAGTTCTGTTGGGCTCCCATGGTAAAATATTTGTATTTTGAAGTCACCCATAAAGGGAAGAGACTAAGCAAATGGAGGTCATTGAACAGGTCAAGCTTTCTAAAGGCATTTGCAGCCTGCAAGGCGCTGGAGTTGGTCACAATGAATGACATTGAGCAAGAAGACTTCAGAAAACTCTAGTAGGGAAAGAAGTCAAAATGGCTACCTTTACCTTTAGTTCTCCAGTTTTGTTGGCCTGGCGCTGGAGGCCAGAAAACAGCTCATTAATTTAGGCTTCAGAATTTGTCCTATAGCAGACATAGATCCACACTAATTTGAGTTGCCACTTGTATTTAACCATGCTAGACTCAATCTGAAACAATTGAAGATGGTAACTGGGGTGGATACTAAACAACCACCTTCCCGCATGGTGAGCTACAGCTGTGGCACTCTGGAGGTAACTATGCCCATCTACTAAGTGCAGTAAAGGAGCAAGAGTAATACCGACAACTAGTGACTGGCTCCTGGCTTGCCTTCTAGACTTGTATGATGACTGCTGCCTAATCAATAGTTTGCTAGTCATTAATGTCTATGTAAATCAATAGGAGTCCCGGAAGGAAATGTGCAAGACTTTCCAGTTAGATTTGCTGACTTTGACAGAGCTCCTGGGGCCCCCAATCCTCTTATTAGGGGATTTTAATCATTGGCTAGTACCTGCCAAGGTTGAGGCATCTGGTAGCAACATGCTTGAGAGTTATGGCATCCAAAGCGCAAGTTTTCCAGAATGCACTCAGACCAAGTATCGTCTACACTTAGTAATATTTCTTTGAGTTAGTATTTGTTAGCCTAAATGGGCAGTTAGCCTAAATGGAGGTCCCTACTGGGGTCATTGGTGACCTTCTCAGCACAATCCTTAATAAAACTGATAGCCTCCCTAAAATGAATGAAGGCAGCTGGTCATGATAATCTTTCGGCAAATGTAATAAAAGTCTAGTCTGGTGGGTGTCCTTCCTCTCAATAGTCTTTATATCTATAACAAAGACAGGAGTTTCCCCCCAAGCTAGAAATGTGTAATCATTGAACCTATTCATGAAAAAAGGGAGTCAAAGGATCAGGGTAATTACAGCTTAATAAGCCTCCTTGATGTAGGCACCAAATTATACTCTTAGGTAATACTTACCTCCCTAAAGAAATGGATTGGGTTTAATAATGTTGTCCCAATGGAACTGCAAAGCTTTAAGCAAGGGCATTCAGCACTCAATCACTGTTTTAGCTTGTGGACACTGGGGAAAAAGCAATTGAATCAACAGGGAATTTGTATTACTGTTTTTGTTGATTTAAGCTCTGCATTTGATTTAGTATATCATAGTATACTGTGAGAGAAGCTGCCACAAGTTTCTATTCCTTCTTGCTTATTAGTTATACTTCAGGAAGCTGGGAACATTGGAAGGACAAATGTTTGAAAACATTGTTTGGTCACCTAAAAGTGCAATGGGTCTGACGATATGATTGGAAGGGGATTTGCAGGCTTGGAATTTGCTGGCCTATAAATCTACCTTGAGATTCTGGAATAAATAGTGGACCTTGGAGACCCAAAATGTATTGCTTCTGTATGCAAAAAAATTGTGAAGGGTAAGTTAAGATGGGCTGCACAGGCTATGATTAGACTATGAAAAATTGCTTCGGCTTTACAAAATTTAAACATTTAGAATTGCCAGTGGCCTCTCACCTCTCAAATGGTGAATTTAGAAGGGCTTGGAAAAAAGAGTCAAGGATGTCTGATCTAGGGCATGTAAAGAGTAATCCCTCAGCAAGTTATATGATGGAATCATGAGATAATCAGAGGGTGTTTCCTTACATAGCTGACTTGCCTAATGCCCAGTTACGCTTATCGCTTTTAAAATTCAGGGTGGCTCTGAATGTACATTTGGATTAGGATTTTAAACGTTTAATTGTCATCTTTTATTAGATTGTTTGCACTGTTATAGGACTCGCTGTGTGTTTTTTAAAACCACTTTTTATAAAATATAATATTTCCCATCGGACTGAAGCACTCGCACTTTTGACAAATATGGAATTTTTGGATGTTGCATGTGCCATCTCAAAGTTTTTAAAAGCCTACTTGGACTAGAAATACTGGGCCCAATTCACAAAAGTAATCTGAGACAAACTCCTAACTTTACGACTTTCGGTATTCACAATGGACATTTAGGAGTAGTTAAGTTAAGATTTTGTCTCAGTTAAACAGAGTTTTGGTCTTAAGTTTAATTTAACTACTAAAATGCATAACAAAAATAGAAAATAATAATAAAAAACAAAGCACAAATAAATAAAATAAAATACACTATTATAAATATATATACTTTTAAGTTAAATTAGTAACCAAAACTAGGGGTGGGCATAACTCATGGGGGCCGTTTACGATCTCGTTCGTATCGCAAGTGATGGCCTGTTGGTTGCAATCCAACCGACATCTGCTGCCTCAGTCTGACTGCCGCATTATGATGCATGATGGTTGGAGGCAGCT
The DNA here is from genome assembly GCF_964204655.1 of Triturus cristatus. Lineage (NCBI taxonomy): Eukaryota > Metazoa > Chordata > Amphibia > Caudata > Salamandridae > Triturus > Triturus cristatus. The sequence goes on along the minus strand of NC_140582.1, from coordinate 51,724,205 downwards.
GCGGCGGGACCGACGATTCTGACGGGCTCAAGGAGCCAGTCCAACTTTTAGTCGGAATGTAATTCCCTAAAATAATGGCGGTGCCTTTGACAGCATTGAGTGGCCATATCTATTTGCAGTAGTCGAGAAGTTGGGATTTGGACAGGGGTTCATCAGTTGGGTCAGGGTATTGTATAAAGACCCAAAGGCGAAAGTCTGTGTAAACAGGGTGGTGTCCAGAGCCTTTACATTGAGACAGGGAACAAGGCAAGGGTGCCAGCTATCCCCAATGCTCTTCACACTAGCGCTAGAACTGTTGGCAGCATGGGTGAGGGCGGATAACATGGTGAGAGGCATCTGAGGCATAGGAGGTGGGAGGAACAAATCTCACTGTATGCAGATGATATTCTTTTATTTGCCACCAGACCATACAGCAGGGTGACCAGACTGCTCCATACTTTGGGGCTTTTTGGCAGCTACTCCGGCTACCAGATTAACTGGGACAAATCCCTCTTGCTTCCCCTATCAGGAGATAACCCACCTAGGCTGGATTTGATACGCCCCTACTAGTGTGGACAAGCTTAAGTACTTGGGTATACAGATCACCAGGGACCCACAGGACTTTCTAAGAAATAATCTTCTACTATTGATTGAGAGGCTTGGGACAGACGTGACACACTGTAGGTACCTCTAACTGTCCCTGATGGGTAGAGCGGCCCTTTTTAAAATGATGGCCCTACCCCAATTTCTTTAGGATCTACTAAGTACCCCATGTAGGGTTCCTCTGTCCTCTTTCAGAAGATGGACGGAGAGATATGCGGGCTCCCCTGGAATGGGGGCAGCTCTAGAATTTCCCTGTACAAGCTACAAGGTTTATGAAGGGAGCTAGCAGTCACTGATATCAAGAAGTACTACTGGGCTTCACAGTTGAGTACGGTTAATGTGTGGGTGTAGGCAGATAGAGCGGAACAAGGCTATAGGGTAGACTAACAAGAGATGAGTGACAGAGGCCATCCAGAAGTACTATACAAGAAAAGGGATTCATTTGTGACAACTCTTGCCGCACACCCAGACAGCGACCCAAGTGTGGCACAAGGTAAATAGATATCTGAAATATGTAGATATCCTGATGGAAAGAAACCCCTTATGGGATAGCGACTTGCTAAGGGAAGTAGATAGACTGGAAGGGTTCCACAAATGGAGGCTATTGTGGATAGAATCGTTGAAGGATGTGTGGAGGGGCCAAGCATTGATCACATTTCAGTAACTGTGAGAAGAATACAGTATGGCAAGTACAGAAGGGTTTCACTATCTGCATCTGGAGCGTGCACTTACGACACATATTCGGAAAGGGGATAGCCTTTCAGAGTATACACCCTTCGAGGAGAGACTCCTGCTGGACCCTATGCAGTCCAAGGCAGTTTAACTGACATATAGGAAGATCCTTAACAACTTGCCGGGCCCTTTAGTCCAGCTGCATGAGGCATAGGAAAAAGATGTGGGTATCCTAGAGGACGAAGATTGGGCAGAGGTGCTAAAAGGACCAAGGAGGTGACCATAAGATCGCACTTCAGATTAGTGTAGTTACGGATACTACATAGATCCTATTTGTCTGGTTGACTCTTGTATAGGCTGGGACAAAGGGAATCAGACAAGTGTAGCAGAGGCTTTGTGGAAGTGGGATTGTTCTTTCATATTTTGTGGGAGTGCCCAATTATCCTGGGCTACTGGACAGAGGTTGCCAAAGTTACGACAAAAGTGGCGGATAGGGCGGTCCCACTGCAACCCAAAGGGCTTATATTATGTGTCTTGGGGGGGCCATGGCCCAAATATCAGAAATTGTGGCTTATGATGGAGGCAGCGGTGGCCAAGAGAAATGTGGCTAGGGAGTGGGGTGCGGCACTCTCCTGAGGCTGGAGGCGTGGGAACAAGATTTTGACTAGTGCAGTCAGGCCAAAAAGGTAATCTATCAACGTAGGTGCTGCCTGGGGAAAGAGCTCAAGGTCTGGGGTGGATGGGAAGGTTACAGGGGATACAGTAGAGACACGCCGTTATCCCCAGCCTGATGCGTGAAATGATATAAGGCTCAACCAGATGGACCACGGGCGGTATCAGACATCAGGGGTCCTTTGCTATTCACAGGGAATGAGGAGGAAAAAAAGAATGGGGGTTAAACACCTGTGTTTATCTGATTGTAAAGAATAAGTGTATTGTATCTGAGCAAATGGTTTAATAAGCAGATAAAAAAAAAGAAGGGCGGTGCCTACTCGTTCACCGCCGTAGGGATTACGATGACCCTTTCTGACAGCCATTCAGTCGCGGTCTGACCGTCATTAAAAGGCTGTTGGAAATGGACTTTGGGGGCCCCTAACAAGACCCTGTCCCTCTGCGGCCTCTGCTTTGTGGCCTGGGGGCCACCTGTGGCACCCCTCCAAACATCCATGCACTTTTTGCCAGACACCATGCTGTGCCTGGCACATGGTGCATGAATGTTTGCAAACATCCATTTTCCCAATGCTGCCTGTGTTGCTGCCCTTTTCAAGCTGCTGCACAAGCCACAGTGGGAAAAAGAATGTTCCTGACCACTTCATGGGCGATCACATCCAAATTCGTCAGATGGAACTGCAAACTGCTTGTTGGTCAGTTTCCATTTCGACACAATGCTGGTCGGATGAGCATCGTAATAGGGCCCATGGAGTTGTATAAAAACTCTGTGAGATTCTGCCAACAGGTGGACATAGTCATGTTGCACTGTTTGTGCTGCAATTTAGCACCAGTAGCATGATTAGCGCTGAAAAATCAGTGCGAACGGAACCATGAGGTGCACAAAAGCAAACGGCCGTTCAAGTTGATTTTGCTGCTGCTAGATTAGAAAATCTACTTGTGTGGCAGCAAATCTACTGGAGAAGCAGCCCTCTTATTGCAACCACTCGCAAACACCCTCATTTGAAAATGGTGCCGGGGCGCCCAACCTCACTTGGTCTCAAATTTCTGAACGCTGACAGGAAAATAATCCACCATGAGGCAATTGGAGGAATTTGGCTGGAACTCCATGTTACTCTTGTAACGCGGAGTTGCTAAATTCTTCAAATTCTGCATATGAAATTAAACATTCCGCCCACCCCGAATTTAATCGCCAATCCAAAAATTTTAAAAGATGAACAAAAGAAATCAGTTCAAATACACTGCTCTAAATACAATCTTATAAACATTTTAAAAAATACATACATTGGGGGATCAGACTTACTACCTAAATCCAGTCGAACAGACATTGAGAAAAAGCAGTAGGCAGTCAAATATACTATTCCAAGTCTAGTCTCAAAAACATAGTGAGTAGTGCATTCATTGGGTGTGGAGGGCAGATTTACTAGTCTAACTTCTGTCTAACAAATATTTAGGAAAGTGCATACATTGGGGGTAGGATTTACTATTCTAACTCCAGTCTGACAAACATTGGGGAAAGTACATATTGGAGCATGTCAGTTTACTATTCTAGCTCCAGTTTACAAAACATTGGGGAAAAGTGCACCCTTGGGATGAGGGTCAGATTTAATATTTTCACTCCAGACCAATAAACATTTTAAAAAAGTGTATTTTTAGAGTGCATATATTGGGAATGATATTTGGGGAAAGTGCATACATTTGGTGAGATTTACGATTCTAAAGCCAATTTAGAAAACAATTGTGAGATAACATACATTGGGCTGAGTTGGGAGTTATTTTAATTATTCTCACTTCAGTTCAGCAAATACTGAGGAAAATGCATACATTGCACAGGGGAATCGATCATTAGTGAATGAATTAATCAAGAAGAGGGCAAATGAGGAATCTCACACTAGGACACATCCCCTATTCATAGAAACAACAGTCATGGGAACCCTTCAGTTAAGTGAACAGTAGAAGTAATGGTGATGTCTAAGAAACCCTATGATGTGGGGTCCATTATTTAAAGGATGTATGCCCTCACCTACACATTCTTGGCATGCTTCATCATAGATCTTCTCCTCAGGCTGACAGCAGAGGTTGCTGGTATGGACTTCAACACTGCCGAATTGGGGTGCTCTTGTGGATGCTCAGGATGAGGGCCCATGATGTGTGATTGTTGGGGTAACCAAGATAAGTGGTGGAGAAGTTCTCTACCACGTCCAGTACAGAGACTAAAAATAGCTACCTTAAGGTATGCAAATAAATTATTTATTCTGGTACCCGTATGGAACAATTAAAATATAGGCCATATAGTTCAAATTTTACATAGGGTCAACATATTTCAGCCCCTAACTTTCCATTCTAAAAAGTGGTGTGGGCTTTTTCTAGGACAAAAGAAGAGGTTATATGTATATGAAGTCATTGTGAGCTGTGTGGTGATAAATAAAAACATCGGTTGCCATTCATGAGTAACTAGGATCTAAGGTGATTGCTGCGGAGGACACAGATGTACGTGCCCCTGATAGAATTATTAATGAGGGGCACCAGTTTATGGAAGGAACTTCCTTACTTGGTGCAATTTTGTGAATGGATAATTTCCAGGGTGCTTTGGCAGCCACCCTTCCCCAGGGAATTAGATTTATGGGTGTTGAAATCGTTTAAGAACATTGTGTCCACCATGTCAATCGGTTGAAGGCTGGAGGGTGGCTGTAGACTGCTGGGGGATCTGCACCTGTGAGAGTGCTATGTCTCTTACCAGGAGGCAGAGGAGGCTTTTGCCATGGGCCAGAGCCATTATTTACAATATGCCAAAATTGCATGCATGGCTAGGGAGCTTTGGCGGAAATTCCCTGAGACGCCCCACAGGCATAAAAACTACAAGCACTCCGGCACATGGGAGAGTGGTGGCATGTGACATCCTGGATGTATAAAGCCCTCAAAATGGGCAGGCCCAGACATCAGTTGGAGCTATAATGACTTGGGGGGATGACCTGGGAGGCCATCCCACAGACGATGAATGGAAAATTATGTATTCGCTGGTTAAGGGGTCTCAGGGAATGCCAGGTAAAGTTAATTCATTTTTACTATGTCCATTATACATTCCTCACACCCCTTAAGCTAAACAAAATATATTGGGGCCTCTCTCTGCGTGCGATTGATCCGGGATGGAGGAAGCTTCCTTCTAACATATGGGATGGCACTGTAACTCAGTGTCGGAGTACTGGAGGGAGGTGGTAGAACGGATCCGAACAGCAGCGGGTCTAATGCCGGATCACTCCCCAAAGCAGGGTCTTTTAGACATTGTGATGCACCTTAAAAAACAGAAAGATGCAGTGCAATTCCCTCTAGCTGGCACTTCTACTGGTGATACGATGAATTGCGATGGGATGGCAGGGTACTCGGGGGCCAGTGTTGGAGCAATGGGTGAGGGACACATTTGAGTGGTCAATGGCTGAGGAGACTCATATTAGGCTTTTGTATAGAAATGACAAGATCACTAGAGGTGTGGGGAAAGATATTAAGCACCTTCGAAAGGGTAGGGACCAATGTTCCCTGTAATTGGTTTCCTCTATGTGCAGCAATTAAAGTGCTCCATGCACTGCAGCTAAGGCTGCGTGCACTAAAGAGAAACAACAATTTAAGATGCAAGCACGTGTGATGTGCAAGTTACCGAAATCAATGGCTTTGTAAGGGTGCCATGGGTACTAATGCAAACATGAAACAAATGGCCCCTCACTCCTGGGTTGGTATTAAAAGACACTCATTACAGGGGCACATTGGGCTCATCGCATCCCTGTCCATGGATGTCACTTCATCTTGCAACCTAATTGCTCTATCTACAATTCCTCTCTGTTTGATATTTCCATGTTACTCTTATATCCCCATTGCACCCTTTCTTATCTCTATCCACTGCCACTCAGTCTCTCTCGCTTGTGCTTATCTCATTCCTGCCTTTTTATAGTCTTTTCTTTTCTCCTTGCTCCTGCTTACCCTCTTCACTCTTATTTCTCTATTTCTGCGCTGTTCCACTTCTCCCTCATCCTGTCTCCTTTCTTCAATCAACATCCTCCTCTTATCTCTCCTGAGGACTCCCTCTAATCTCCCTGTTCTCTCTCATTCCATTCCTACTCTATGAAATCTACATCTTTAATATAATTCTCTCCCACCCACCTCATTCCTCTTCTTGTCTCCGACCTCCTTGTTTGTTACATCTTGATCTACCTTTCCCATTTTGGTTGTTTTATCTTAATTTTCTTCCTTATTTCTTTCAATCCAATTTTTCTTTCCTTTCTACATTTAACCCCCCTTTCTTTGTTTTCCTCTCCATTTCTTGTTTATTCACTTGTTCCTTTTTCTATCTCAATTCCGTAGCTCATCCTCTCCATATATGCCTTCTTTTCTCTCTATACTTAAATCTCCCCTCTCCCTCCCACTCCCAAATCATCTTTCCTCTTGCTTATCTTTTCTCCTTTTCTCTGCTTTCCCATCTTTCTTTCTATTCTGTATTTTCTATCTCCTTCTTCCTTTTTTAACACTGTCTCTCCTCTACCCTTAGTCTCTCTACTTCATATCCCAATCTCAGCCCTTCCTTCTTTCCCTCTATAATATCTTGCCTCATCAGGTGACCTCCTCCTCCCAACCTCATTCTATCCACCTCTATGTACTCTCAAACATCTGTTTTTCTTAATTTCTGCTGCCTTTTCGCCTCATCCATCAGCTTCCACCCTTGTCCTCCTTTTTACCTTATGACAAGCTCCTCCATGATCCATTGAATGAATGTTTGGCCTCTGCTCCACTGCATACTCTGTTCTGAGTTTTACCAGTGCCTGCCTTGGACCAGTTTGACCCTTTGTTTGAATGACTCTTCCCACCCCCTCCCAAAGGAAGAAACCACACAGAGCTAAACCCAGGGAGACACTTCAAAACAATTCTTAGCAAAATCAAGGTGAAACCGGTCTTTAGTTGCTTGTGTTCTTTTTCAGGGAGTACCTGGCCTGCAGCTGGCTGGACTGTTCCTAATGGAACAGAGTCAAGACTGATTTCCATATGGGTGGGTACAGAATGAGTGGCCATGGTGGGCAAAAGAACAATGGTTTGGAATGCTACCCCGAGTGATTGCAAGTGGTTAAACCTAATGCAAGTATTCATCCTATCACCTTTTGTGCATTTGATGTAATGTATTAAGAGGCAAAGGGTATGCTGAGATGTGGGCTCCATGCTCACTGTGTCACTGGAACCAAGCTATACCTGACTGACAAGCCACAATCAAAAGCAAACTGGCCTCGGTTTGCTTATTTTTCATTCAGGGAGGACCTGGTCTGGCAGTTCAGACTGGACTGTTCGTATTGGAGCAGTGTCAAGACTGATTCGCTTATGGCTGGCTCCAAACTGAGGTGGCATAGTAGGCAAAAAGACAGTGTGTTGGAATGCTACCCGAAGTGACTGCCAGTGGTTAGATTTATTGCATGCATTCCTCCCATCACCTTATATGTGTCTGATAATAAATAAACTGCAGCCAGTGCAGAGTAGACTGAGCCCCTCTCACTTCTGTGCCATGATGCCTTTGCACTGGCTGCAGCAAAAATAACCATGACGTGAACTAAATCATGTTAACATCACAGTACGTACTGCATGACACTCACTGTCTCCTATGCCTCACTTGTCTAACAACCTCTAGAATTCTTACAAGGTAACCAGGCAGGTGGCCTTGTCCAGACAAGGTGCCCCCATCCTTTCCATCACTAAGAAGCCTGCATCCACATCTCATCACTTGTGACGGCTATAGAGTAGAAATAGTTATGTGGTTGTGGGGTCCTCTTGTATTTTTTTATAGTGTTTAATATTCTGGACAATGCTGTGATATATTCTGATTTGCAATGTGATTTTGGGTACCCCTTTGGACTACATGGTTGATATGGATGTTGGATGTAGAGTGGCCTATATGGGAGGTGTTGGATGAGGCACATGAATTTCAAAGACATGATTCAAACATGCTGCTGTGAACATATCTGCAGTTAAGTATGAGGTGCTGCAAAAAGGAGTGATATGTGACCTACTATTTTTATGAAAAACACCAATGTTTAGTTAAGTGAATTGGAACAGCTACATTTTTAGTCACCCTTGAAATTTTAGTACTTTGTGAATTTTCTGATGTAGCACTCTGCAAGAACCTTAACTAAATTATAGTTGTTTGAGCAAGTGTAGACCTGTACAATCTGGAACACAACTACAGAAATTTGGCATGCGCAAACCTGTTTTCTTGCATGATTTAGAGCCCCCTTCTCTTTGGCTTCTACTTTGCCTTCTGATTTTACACAGAACAGCAACATTTGCTTTACATTGGTCATTTAGTTACCTTGCATTAGCTAGCAGTAAAAGCACAAAGCATTCTAATAATATTGACAAGTACCTGTTTAGAGATTCTGGTCCAGATTAGCTAACACTTTGCACTGAGTTTGCGTCACAAAGGTGATGCAAACCCAGCACACAGTATTGTGGTGGGGTTTACTTTTCAAGGCAAATCATGATTTGTGTGGGAATGTTGCCCACGTTACATTAATGCAAAGTAGAAGTATGCTCTATCTTGAGCCTCTTTCCATCGAGGGAGCACATCATGGGTGGTACATGGGCGTTCCCATGCAATCCCCCATGGGTTTTATGGTAAATGGCTATTTACTAACTTAACAGACAGGGATTTTAGCGGAAATATTATGCCACCTCAAGGCAGGCATAACAGTGGGGCAACGTATAAAAATATCCATATTTTCCAAACTTTGGATGTGTGTTAGGTCTTAAAGGTCTTAAAGGATTTTTTTTGTTCTAGAAGATTTCCCTTCCAGGACAAAACCCATCCTAGACAGAACGTTCAAACTATTGTGCTAAGTACAGGGCCCCTGGAATTATGTATGGCCTTTTCCACATGCATTTACCACATGTGCCACATATTCCATCATATGAAGCATAATCTGTAGATTTTAACCTGAAACAATTGTTTCTAACTTGAATGGATCAAAACATACTAAAACAATGACTACCTGTATTGTTGCGAAATGGAAGATGCTTTGCAAAGGTTAACTGGTCAACTTTCTGTTGCTAACTGTTGTATTTGGGTGTTATATTGGTACTAAGGAGGTGCAACATTTTCCTAGACAGTGGTGGCATGTGTGGAAATGCCAACATAATAAAGTAATACTAGCATAAAATATACTACACTATGCCACATAATTTGCCTTTCATTGCTGCATAATTCAACCCTGACACATAATTTGGTCTTCCCCTGCCACATAATACCAGTGGCCCTGACTATGGTGCAAGGCTAAGGTGGGTGAGCCAACATATTAACAGGGACCGCTGAGCCAGGATAGGGCACTAGTTCTTAAGAGCCCATAAACAAACAGAGCCTTGAAAATATATGGCATATCAATCATGGAGCACAGATCATGTGAGAATATGGTAAGGTGTTTTTAAAATTCTAAAAAATTAAAATGTGCAAGTGTTTCACCTACATCAGGGCCACTGTAATTATCCAATTCTGCAGCAACAGTTTTTTTCATATAACTCTGGATTTACTGTACTTGCCACACAATTCATCATCTGCTGCATAATCTGCAGATTAGAACAAGACACATTTTTTTCTTGCTCAAATGGATCCAAAGTTGCAAAAATATGGCTACATGTGTTTTTAATCTATGCAGAGCCCTTCGCAAAAGTTCACTGGTCATTTTCAGTTGCTTCTTTCTGCACTTTGTTGTTGAACTGTTAGAAATGAGGAGGTGACATTTTTGCACAGGCAGATTTATCATGTGTGCAAATGACAAAACAATGAATTACTATTATAAAAAGGGCACCACAATATGCTGCATAATATGTCTTTCTTGCCGCATAATTTAGTCAATGCTGCCACATAATTTTGCTCTCTTGCAACATAATTTCAGTGGCCATGTGTAGGAATTCACTCCAGATTTTGAATTAAAGATGATTTATTAATTGGGGTAAATATGAATACAGCAACCTCCATTATTACATTTCAGTACTGGTTTACATTGGAATCCTGTCCTAGCTGTGACTCTATTACATCACAGCCTCATCATTCAGTTCTAAGCATCATCACATATCTTCCCCCTTATAGAAATAATTAAACAAAACATATTTAGAATACATGACACACCGTAAAATTAAAGAACAATGCAGAACAATGAACACACTAAAATACAAAGATAAAAAAACATGAGACTTATAAATGAGATACCTTACACAAATCTCCCACACTCCATTTCTTCCCATCATCAAGAAGGGCCACAGAACCTTCCACAGATATCACTTTATGGGGTTGAGAAAACTTACTCTCCCCTTGCTTTACAAATCCAAATCTTCTTATAACTACCCAATCACCTTCCTCAAAGACTAATTCCTTAACAGCTTTTCTATTATCAAACCCAACCTTGCTACGCCTCTGACTTTCCAGCACTCTTAATCTCATCCCTTCTCTATCAACCCAGATCTGCTTCTTCTCTTGCAACCTCATTGGAGATTCCTTAGTTCCAGGTTCCCTTCCTTTCAAAGCAACAAAAGGAGAAATACCCGTTACTGTGTGAGGTGTAATTCTATGACCCCACATCATCCTTCTTGGTTCATCCTTCCAGGACAAACCATTCGCCAATGAAAGCTGAATAGATTCCATAACAATACGATGTATTCTCTCCACAAGACCATTAGCCTGCGGATGGAATAAAGCAACTATATTATGGGAAATTCCAAGGCTACTTAAATAACTGCTCATTTCTGATGAAACTAATTGAACTCCATTGTCCGTTACCAGTGTCTTTGGCACCCCTTCTTCTAAAAAGACTTCCTTCAGAAATGATATTGCATTACCTGTAGATTTGTACGTAAACCATTTGCTATGGTAGTCTACCAACACTACCAAATACCGGTTACTACTACCTAATTTCTCAATTGGGCCTAATATATCCAACGCCAGTTTTTCCCATGGTCTTTTTGGAAGCTCTATGCACTTCAAAGGAGGATTCCTTGTGATTTTCACTTTGTCACTATTACTGCATGCATAACATTCCTTAACTAAATCCTCCACATCTTTGTCCATTTCAGGCCACCAAAATGACTCTCTCAATCTCCGCTTGGTCAAACTCCTACCCAGATGTCCCTCATGTACAATTCTTAATATCCTAGGTCTCAACAAAACTGGAGGAACAATCCTACTCCTTCTCAAAACATTATCTCCCTGCAAACTCAATTCATCTTTCACTTGTAAATATTGTTTATGTTTATGCATTACAGTAGGATCAATCCAACAGTTCATGATGAGTTCTTTCAACCCCTTGTACTCTTCATCTGTCTCCATTGCTTTCCTCCATTCATCTTGATTTATGGCGAATTATTGTTCACCTCCACAACCAAATCATCCAAGATTTCCATACAAGAGTCATCCTCAACTGGCAACCTGGAAAGACAATCAGCCATCACATTTTTGTTTCCACGCACATACTCGACAACAAAGTTATAATCTAGGACAGATATCAACCATCTAGATATGCGGGGAGTCACACTACCATCCAGTCCATAACCACCCTTGAATATATGAACTAAGGGTTTATGGTCAGTTTTAACTACAAAAGGTATTCCTCAAAAATAACACTTAAAATGTGCTATTCCCCAACAACACGCACGCACTTCCTTTTCTATTGTTGAATAACTTCTCTCTGCAACTTGTAACCTTCTAGAAGCAAATCCTATAATCTTTTCATCTCCTTCCGACATCTGCAACAAAACAGCACCAATTCATACATTACTTGCATCACTAACCAAAATAGATTTCCTTTTTGGATCAAAGTGTCCTAGCGATGGTGCACTAGAAAGACAACTCTTCAAATTGCTAAACGCCCTTCCACAATCCGAATTCCATTCAAACACAACTCCCTTTTTTAATAAGAGTCTCATTGGTTCCACCAACTCAGTGAACTTAGGAACAAACTTAGTGCAATATTCAGCAAGCCCTAGGAAAGATTTTAATTGCTCCTTATTGGTAGGACAAGGTGCTTCCTTAACTGCCTTCACAATACTATTCTTTGGTTTTATTCCTTCAGCTGATATTTGATGTCCAAGATAATTAACTACTCCCAATCTTATCGCGCATTTTTCTCTCTTTATCGTTAACCCACATTTGTCAATCCTCTGTAAAACTTCTTCCATGAGCTCATCATGCTCTTTGAATGACCTCCCCACTATCATTATTTCATCCTGGAAACACATTACCCTCTCCAAACCTTTGAATATATTCTGCATAACGCGTTGGAATACAGCAGAAGCTGATGCCAACCCAAATGGCATCCTACAGTATCGAAATGCTCCTACCGGTGTCACAAACGAAGTTAAATGTCGTGATTCTGGATGTAAATGTATCTGATGATAGGCTGAGGACATTTCTAAGAGACTAAAAACACATCCCCCACCCATCACATTTAGCATTTCTCCAATGTTGGGTAAGGGTTGCCTATCTACCCAGATGTTTCTATTAAAATCTCTCAAGTCAATACATAAACGAATTTTGTTGCCATCCTTAGGGGCAACAACAATCGGAGATAACCATTCAGACGATTCAATCGGTTCAATAAACTTAGCTTGTAAAAGTTTTTCTAATTCTTTCTGTAGAGGTTCTTTCATCATGTGAGGTATTCTCCTAACTGTACAACAGGTTTTGCATTACTTTTTAAAACAATACGATGTGAACACACAAGAGTACTTCTCCATTATCATTTCACCCCATTCATTATTTACATTAACTTTAGCCAACTTTTCTTCCACATTAGTTTCAATTGCCATTACAGGTTCTGGTGCATTAGGATTGAGAATAATGTTCAAGTCCTTCTGATGTCTCCATCCTAGCAAATTTGACCCCTCGTCAGTGACATAGATCCTTCCATAGACCCCAATCTTCTTAAAGACGATCCTCATCCACTGCATCCCTAAGATATTGATCTTTGAACCTCCATATCCGACTGCTTTCACATCAGGAGATGAAAGTTCACTCATTTTTCCATTCAGTTTCTCTTGGAAAGTCTCTTTTGAGATAAGGGTGAATAGACTACCAGAATCGACTAGTAGTTTTACTACTCCATCTCCCACGGTGATTTCACAATGGGGCTTTACCAGTCTCTCTGTACTCTCCATCTTTAAGTTAATACCGTTCTTATCAACATTTGAGATGATTTCTACTTTACTTTCCTTGACTATTTCTGTCGTTTGGTGTTCATTTAATTCTATTCCATCTATAGTCAAGAATATTTCTTCACTTTCATCTTCTTTCTTTTCTACTTCTTTCACATTGGTTAATTGCATGCCTCCTTTTGACCTTCACGCCTTCGCTAAATGACCTCTTTTCCCACAAGATCTGCATGTAGCATTCCTTGCAACACATACAAAACTTGAACTTACATGCCCTGGACATCCACACCTGTAGCAAATTACGGGCCTCCTTTCTCCTGTTTTAACTCGTACATTTCCATAGCTTTTATATGTCGCTTTCTTAAACTCCTTCTTTACATCCTTCACTTCCGCTGATACTTCTTTTTCAAGTACTGTCAATGAACTCTCTGGATTCTTCTTTCTTTATCAATCTCTTTGATCCAATGATCAGTGTCTTCCATGCTCCTAGCAATTTGGATGACTTGTTCCAAAGTAGGATCCTTTGACAATAACTTTTCTCTGACCCTTTTATTATTCGTACACCTGACAATTTGATCTCTTATTAAGGAATCACACAGAGTTTGAAATTCACATGTGACAGCCAATCCACGTAGAGTTGCTACATATGACACAATGCTCTTGTCCGATTTCTGCACCCTACAAAAAAAATTGTGCCTCTGAAAAACAATATAAAGTTTTGGTGTGAAATGTTTTTCCAACATTTGCAACGACATCTCATAAATGTTTAACGGTTGGCCATCTCCCATCCCTAATGAAATTTCAGGCAAATCATCATAAATTCTCCTACCCTCTACACCTAAGTGATGTAGGAGTATGGCTTGTCTCCTAACAGGACCGTATTTATCTCCACCAATTGCTAACAAATATGTGAAGAAAATATTTTTCCATCGTTTCCATGGTATGGCAGGTTCACCAGGAACAGGCAAAAATGTTGGTGGTGCTGACATGGATTAGTCAGACATTCTATGCTTTTGAAATAATAAACTGATATAACAGATCAAAACAAGAATCTAAAATAATTAATTAACACAAGTAATTAACACAAATAGTTAAAATAATTAATTAAAACAATGAATTAAAATAATTAATATATATTTCTTTTTTTAGTTGATCTAGATGATCAGTTGTTCGTTTCTTTAATCAAACTTAGTTGGATGTTTAGTCCATTGTTTGTTTCTTTCATAAGAAACCAAAACAGTCCTTCTTTTCTTTCAGTTTCTTGTTTTACCAGAATAGTCCTTCTTCTCTTCTTACACACACTTCGCAGCCACAAACTCTTAATCTCTTCAGAGAAGATTTTTCAGGTAAAATTACCTTATTCCTTAATGACATTTGGCTTTTATGAAGACTTCTCGTTTTTTTTGTGCTGTCAAATACACATCTTGCTCAGTTTTGACGTAAATATTATTTAATTAATTAATACGCGCGTCGTTCTCTTTGCGTGCGTTTATTCAGATAAGAACAAACACATGCGTTGTTTCCCTTCCGTGCACCTAACTATTTAAATCATGAGTATGCGCATTGATTTCTATACGTGCGCTTATTTAAATACAAATAGTAGACACACACGTTGTTTTCACCTGGTATATTTTGGTTAAATGACAGGCGGCATGGTGGCAAATGATCGGAAGCCTTATTGTCTTTTTATGCCTCACGCTAGACAGTACACACGCTTTATTGCTCTGAATTCGACAAGGAATCAGGTGCTTAGCAACCATTGACTCTGTTTTCATCCAAATGTATGCACGCGCACCAGTGAAATGTTCAATGTCGACAAACCAGCAAACTTGTTTACTTTAAAAAGAAAACAAAAACACCAACTCACTTCCTTTCGTGTTGTACGAACATGACAAGTTAGATTATACTCTCCATTAACTCATGTTCAGAATTAAAAGACGCTTGTTTGAAAATGAAAACTTTCCAGCTTGAAGCACACGAAGCCTCAGTATTAACACAGGCTAATTAACTTTCTCGAGCAACAGCAATCTTGACCTTAAAACCTTGCTGTCAGAGATTATTCATTCACGGTTGAATGCACATCAATACAAGTCTCAGCGCTTAAGTCTCTGCACGTTATGCTTGAAAACGTTAGCGTTATACTTGAAAATAACCTTCAATTAACTTCCAGCTTTACTTTAGATGAATTATTCTGGTGATATTATTTCTTTCTACAGTTAAAAGAATATTTTTTACTTCGCTTGGCATGTCTCCATACACATCCTTAATGAGTAGACTTACAGTTGATGAAGAAACAGCAGGAAAATTCTCCAATAGCACTAATTTTGACGCGCTACTTACTTATTCACATACGCCGTGAGGGGAACGGCTGGTACCTACCCTCGACGCTCAGGTTCTCTACTGCCAGCTGGACTGTTTTGCTTTCTGCCTGATTGTAGCCACCGCCGTGAGGGGAACGGCTCGGACCTGAACTCTCTTTCCCAGGGGGCTGTGCGCGGAAGGCACTGGGCGTCACCAGAGGGCGCCAGAGGCCCACATAAGCGACGAGCGCTTCCCGCAGCGTGGGACGGGCTACTTACTTATTCACATGCGTCGTGAGGGGAACGGCTGGTACCTACCCTCGCCGCTCAGGTTCTCTGCTGCCAGCTGGGCTGTTTTGCTTTCTGCCTGATTGTAGCCACCGCCGTGAGGGGAACAGCTCGGTCCTGAACTCTCTTTCCCAGGGGGCTGTGCGCGGAACGTGCTGGGCATCACCGGAGGGCGCCAGAGGCCCACATAAGCGGGGAGCACTTCCCGCAGCGTGGGACGCACTACTTACTTATTCACATACGCCGTGAGGGAAACGGCTGGTACCTACCCTCGCCGCTCAGGTTCTCTGCTGCCAGCAGGGCTGTTTTGCTTTCTGCTTGATTGTAGCCACCGCCGTGAGGGGAACGGCTCAGACCTGAACTCTCTTTCCCAGGGGGCTGTGCGCGGAAGGCACTGGGCGTCACCGGAGGGCGCCAGAGGCCCACATAAGCGACGAGCGCTTCCCACAGCGCGGGACGGGCTACTTACTTATTCACATGCGTCGTGAGGGGAACGGCTGGTACCTACCCTCGCCGCTCAGGTTCTCTTCTGCCAGCTGGGCTGTTTTGCTTTCTGCCTGATTGTAGCCACCGCCGTGAGGGGAACGGCTCAGACCTGAACTCTCTTTCCCAGGGGGCTGTGCGCGGAACGCTCTGGGCGTCAACAGAGGGCGCCAGAGGCCCACATAAGCGGCAAGCGCTTCCCGCAGCGCGGGACGTGCGCGGGCTCGACCGGGCTAAGCCCGGGCCAAGGGCGGGCCCATCCTTGCCCGTCAGTGCCTGGAGGAGGCTGGGCTGGGCCAACCCTCTAATTCCTGGACTTTTGGATTTTACACTCGCCCATCACCCATAAGGTACTGAATCATAATCAGATTATTTGTGTCTACATTGCATTAGTTTTTGTTCCTGGGTTGTGATGGCCACTAAAGCCCCTCCCCTCCGTATACAGGGGAAACGTGCATGTGCAGCAAAGCACCCTGGGTTAAAATCTAATCCACCCTCCCCAGCTTTGCCCACTGCTTTTGACCTGATGCTGCAGAAGGCGATTGGAGTCGTTACCTCTGAAATTGAACTGACAGAAAGACGCCTTTCAACTACTCCAGACTGTTTCCATCTCACCCAGTCTCCCTTGAATGACCGAGTGAACCTTATAGACATGACTTATGGCCAAAATGAGGATCTTGTTAATTCTGATCTTCCCTTATCTCTAAATCCTAAATCTGTAATTGATGGCATTACTTCCAAACCCTCTAGACCTAGGAAGAAAAAATCAGTCACTCAAGGGGGGTCTAAAGGGAAGAAACCAAGAGGAAGATCTGTTCAAGGTAGTACGTCTATCTCTCCCAAACCTCCCCCACCCCAGTCTTATCCTCCCTGGGCTCACGTTTTAGTGGCGGATGTATTAGCCCAGTGTCGAGCGATTGTGAGGGAAGAGATTCCCCCTGTTCTCCTCTATCTGCAAAACATTACTCTTACTAACAACATATCCCAGGTTTATTCCACTCAGGAATCTATGCCTACTCACTCAGCCTTCACCCAAAACCTTGGGCCCCTGAACACACAGAACTCACCTCCTCCCCTGACCTTGCAGTCACATGTAACCTCCAAAACGACTAAAGACCGACTTCCTCAAAACCTTGAAGTATGTAGTAATAACTCCGGTGTTACATTAACTGAAGGTCAGGGACCGGTTGGCTTAACAACTCATATTTCACACGACAATATTCATTGCCCTGTACGTGAAATAGCAACTCAAGATCTTTCTACAACAAGACATGTACCTGATACTGCTAAAAGCCTTTCTCTATCCTCCAGAGGGAATGTAGGGGGGGTAAGTCATCTCCCGCCACAAACCTGTCTTCCTACAATTAATCTACCCCCGGAAGCTGCTCCTTACGTAATCATACTGGCAGGATTACCTAAATTGAATCATGATCATAGAGAATCTCATCTGGAACTACGAAATAAGAGTCTGTTTTGGTTGGCTAAAAATATGCAATTTCCATATAGCAAGGCAGGTGACATCTTGATGGTAAGGCGGATTGCTTGGGTGGGTCCTACACATAAGTCCTTTGATGGGGACTGTGCGATCATAAATTTTAGATCTCCAGAAATCATTCGAAGTTTAATAATGCAACATCCAAACAAAAGGGACTTATCTAAGAAAATCCGTGCCCTTACCCTTGATTTCTTCTATCCATGTCCCCGGAGGATGGGTGCCCCCCAGCCTTAAATCAACCTCGAAGGACGAGGGTTGATTCCCCAGCTTTTACCTGCCAGCCTGCAACACCGCTCTACTTTCTTTAACATTTTAACATTCCCGTAGCCAATCGATATGCTCCATTGGAGGAAGTAGATTGACTCACTAGGCTAGACGATTCGTATCCAGGCAGACACTATTTAGATCCCTTGGCTAAGGTAGGTGGCTACTATTCTGGCCTTCCCGTTACATCCACCTATCCTGCCCATTCCAATAGCATTCTGGGGATTAGTACCATTTTAGACCCCATTGTTATTCCTACAAAATCAGATACAATAAGGTCTGATGTGATTGTGGGTCCTCCTCATCTCCTACCTACCTCCCTTGCAAGTCCTCAGATGGTGAATGACTTTATTAAATCAGGAAGTGATATGGCCATTACATCTCCCTCTGTTGTACACACGGAGTTAAGATCTCCAAACATCAAAGGCCCTGTACCACTAGCAACTGTTAACAAACTTTCCTCTTGTCGTGGAATGTGGCAGGATGGATTTATCAGATTGGGGATCTTTTATTGACCAATTTGATGTCTGACTGCTTCAGGAGACTTGGCTTAGGGAGCATTTCTTCAGGTTGGGTTTTTTATCTGTTAATAACCTGGCTCTAATCGCTGAGAGGGGTAGACCTTCCGGGTGTATGTCTATTCTAATTGGTTCTCATCTAGGTTGTTCTGTGTCCTAAGTAGATACTTTTTCCACCTGCAATGCGTCAGACTTTCTTTTTCTCTTTTTCTCTTAAATGTAGCTTGACCTTTATTAATGTTTATTCTTGGCCCACTCAGTCGGGTAAAGAATCGCCATTATTGGATACTTTAGATACATTTATATCTACAGTACAGGGAGAAACTATTTTGATCATTGCTGGAGATTTTAATTGTCAGTTTGAACCTCTGCCGGGCATTGTGGAGTCTATCACCTCTGAGGAGGATTCACTTTGGTCCATCCCTGATCTTCAAGTCTCCCCGATCAAGTCATGGACACCTCTTGCCCTCCAGTTGAACTCTATCACTATGGCACATTCTCTGAGAGCTTGTAATGGTCGCTCTCAATCTGATCTGGAGGGTAGATCAACTTTTAATCGCCCTGGCCAGTCTTCACGTATTGATTATGTTTTGGTAGAGACTAGGACTTGGCCCAGGGTAATTGACTTCACGATTTTTCCACGCCACAATAGTGACCATGATGCCCTTGTCCTTGACCTAAGTCTTCCTGAGACGGGTCTAAATGCAGAGGAAATAGCAGACCCCCGTGGTATCCCCCTTCTTTCCAATGACAGAAGAAGGCTTAAATGGCTAATCGTGAAAAGGTCTTCTGATAAAATGACCGTCCTATATCAAGTTGTTCACCAGGCACTTTCAGAACTAAGTGCTTACTTAGATCAGGGCCAGGAATCGTATATCCAACAGATATACTACATTCATTCAGGTTTAGTGACTGCTCTTGCTGATCTATTAAATCCTCCATCGGCCAAACCTAGGAAGACTAATCCACCCCTCACCTGGTTTGACCATAACTGCAAGACTGCAAAGGGAGCACTCCTGGACGCTATCAAATCTCTGAATAGACCATCCATCAGAAAAAAGAGATTGCATTATAAGAAAGTGTTAACTGAGGCGAAACAGAAATGGGACAATAGCAAATGGGATGCTATAAAATCTGCCCTTGGGAATAGAGATAAGAGAGAATTCTGGTCAATAATTAGAAATGGTAGCGGGGGCGGCCAAAAGGCAGATGACCCCAATATTGCACCAGAGAAATGGGTCGAGCATTATCAACTCCTGTATGCTCCTCTGATAGCATCTAATTCCTCTCTTGATCCCCTCGCTCATCTACTGCCACAGAATGTCGACAAGGCATTAGAATGCTCTCTCGTTAACTCCCCACACACACTCAGTGAAGCTTCCTATTTTAGAGTCACTCTATTGGAGGTTGAATCTGCTATAAAAAGGCTCCCTCTAGGTAAGGCGCCTGGTCTCGATAATATCCCCGGTGATCTCTGTAAGGATCAATTGGTGATCTGGGTTCCATATTTGTACTATTTGTTCAATGCCATACTCATGGGTGCTAAATTACCGGATACCAGGGTGGGAGCCGAGATTATTCCAGTTTTTAAAAAAGGATCCCCTTTACTACCATCCAATTATCGTCCAATCAGCTTGATCGATGTAAGCCAAAAACTTTTTTCATTCATTATACTCGATCGGCTTCAGATTTGGATGGAGGACCAGTGGATTAGTAGTCGATATCAGGCAGGTTTTAGGGAAAAGACATCTACGGTCGACCAGTTACTTAGGCTCCAACTTTTATACTGGAAAACCATTAGAGTAGAGGGTGGCAGCCTCTACTTAATTTTTGTCGACTTCAAATCTGCCTTCGACTTGGTACCCCGTCCAATCTTATGGGCAGTGATGGAGGACATGGGGGTCCCAGCTAACCTTCTTAACATCATTAGGCGGCTCCACCTGGACAACTATGCACAAGTGAGGAGTGGTAAATGGGGTGCCCTAACAACTAGATTTCCAGTTAAGAGAGGAGTAAGACAGGGTTGTGTTTTGGCCCCCACTCTGTTTTGTCTCTTTGTAAATGCACTGATTACCCACCTTAAAGGGGTCAAAGACATCGATGCTCCAAAGCTACTTAACGACCAGGTGGTGGCATTAATGTTTGCAGACGATACCCTCCTACTGTCCAAATCGCCTATGGGTATCCAACGTGCCCTGGACAGTTTTGCCAACTTCTGTCTTATAAGGGGGTTGGAGATTTATATCCAAAAGACTAAATTCATGGTCTGTAATCCACCCAAGGCCAGATGTTCCAATCCCTCTTTGAACGGTACAGTATTGGACAGGGTTAATGTCTTTGAATATCTGGGCATTACTCTGACTGACAGAATGGAGTGGGGCCCACAACTGGCCAAAGCCAAATTAAGACTGGTACAAACGACAGGTGGCATTTTAAGACTTCATAGAGAGTCCTCCTCTAAGCCAGTTGCTTCCATCTTGGAAATTTACAGAGCTCAAGCACGTGGTGCTATTTTGTTTGGGGCAGAACTGTGGGGCCACTCCTCGATATCTGACATTTATAAGGTTGAAAATGCATTTCTTAGAACACTACTGGCTCTTCCTTCTAGCACCCCTCTTATACCCATTAGAATGGATTTGGGTATTTGATCCATTGAAGAAGTAGTCACTTTACGGCCTCTATTATATAGGCGTAGACTTTGGGTCATCCCTGAGTTGTTGCATTTTAGACATGAAACCCAAGAGATTTTGGCCCTTTTGGGATCACACAAATTGCCCTGGTTTGCCTTTATAAAGAAGGAAAGCACGAGATTGGGCATCCCAGGCTTTTGGACCAACCCTGCCCTATCCTGTGCCAAGCTGTCCCGTGCTGATTTGGTTAACTTACATCGCACGTGCAGTACCTCGACTATCCTTAGTAACCCTGGGTTGGGCGTGCTTACACTCGATTTCCAGAACTTAAAAACTGTTTACAGAGTGGAGCCGTTCCTTGACGAGATATTGCCTATCTCTGCGAGAAAACTTTATTTACAGTTCAGATATGGCACACTCCCACTTAGGATTTTTTCCTGTAAATGTTCGATTGACAAGTCCATGGAATGCCCGGCGTGTGGGGGTAAGGAAGAGTCTGTAGCCCATGTCTTCTTTTTTTGCACGGGGTATAAACCCATACACCAACGTTGGCTTGTACCATCTTGCCGAAACCTTGGGGTTAGCAACTATAAACAGGCACTTAGAATACTTCAAACTAATATCTCTACGCCCATAGTTTTTTCGGTTTCACGTTTCATTAATGCTATGTGGCGCAGGAGAAGATCCTTTCTATAAATTTATGAGACCTATTAGTTTTTCTGCAAATCCGGGCAGAATTGCCTATTTGTTCTTTTCAACTTTTTAGCTTCAGTTTTTCATTGTAAATAACTTGTATAATACAACATTTATTTTGTGCTTTTTACAAATGTTGCCAGCATTTGACATTTTACTATTGTACTGTTGAAATTTTGTATCTTTGAGGGTCTTTGACCGAAATAAAGATTATTTGATTGATTGAAATTAGTGGCGTTCCAGAGGTGAAGGTTGGTCACTTGTCCTCTGCACAAGATCACTCGTCGCCAATTTGTAGTAATTCACTCCAGATTTTGAATTAAAGATGATTTATTAATTGGAGTAAATATGATTACAGCAACCTCCAGCATTACATTTCAGTACTGGTTTACATTGGAATCCCGTCCTAGCTGTGACTCTATTACATCACAGCCTCATCATTCAGTTCTAAGCATCACCACACCATGACTTCAGTACATCAGATTATGGGCCGTATTACGATGTCTTTCAGAAAGCATTCCAACCGACCCGGTTTCGGAATTGTTTCCGACCGAATCAGATTCGGGGACTTCGACCAACTGATTACCATGTTTCCGAACACCGTTCGGTCGTACTCCCATTGACTCCAATGGGAGCCTGTTTTCCAACCGACAACACAGGCTCTCATTAAAGAAAGGGGTGGGTGCGAAAAACCTTGCACCCTGTGGCAGGCACCTCATGGTGCCTACCACATTGCGCATGGTCATAAAGAGGGTACACCCACTGGCCCCAATCTGAGGTCCCCGGGTGAAGGGAGGTCTGCTGTGGTCCCCCAAAGTCAGATTACGACAGCCAATACATGGCCAAACAACCGATTAGGAAAGGCTATCATAATCCTACATTGTAATCTGTTGGTTGGAAACGCAGTCCATAGACCAGTATGAGTCTGTTCCGACCGACTCGGTTCCTCCAAATGCCGTTCGGAACAGAGTCGGAACGAGTCGGAAAGTCCGAACTCTTTCCAAACATTGTTATCGGTTGGTCGGAAGGGTTTCTGAGTCAGTCCGAAAGGCGGGTTGCGAATCAGATTCAAACTAACTGAATACCATTCAGAGCCTTTCTGACCGACATCGTAATCGGCCCCTAAGTGTGAAAGCTTTATTAAAAGTGAGTTTTAAAACTGAACTGAGAAACTCCCTGAAAGTTTTACATTTTTTTTGCAGTTTTATGCAGCAAACATGACCGGAAAGTATTGGAATGCTTTACCTGAGCATCAAGATTAGAACCTGTTTACTCATTTCCAATGTCAGCAGCTCTGATAGTAATTCCACATACTCACCCTCTCATTGCAGTGTAAAACACAATTGCCTGTGTGTATTTCACACTGAAAACACTTGGAAGTTAAATCAAAGAAGCAGCCCTTTTTGTCAATGATAGATTTGCTGGGTCTCCAGAGGAGCCCCCTGCCACAAAAAGGGAAAAGGAGAGATCTCACACCTCCCTTTGCTGTATATAAGTCCTGGAAATGACAAGTGGGCTCCCTGAGAAAGGCAGGGCGCTGGAAGCAGCAAAGCTTTGTACGCATGCAGCCTACAGGGAACACTGGTAGAGACACAAGAGGAGGATTGGATGCCGTAGGAATTTCATGGTTACACTTAAATTAATTGCAATTTAAAATCCTCTAATAATAAAGAAGTCACAATTCTGAATATGCCACTTTTAGAAAGTTGACGTTTTCTTGTCCTAACCATTTGGTGTCCGCAGTTTGTGTCGTGGGTCACATGACTGGGTGTAGTTAGCTGTTGTCTTTTGTGTATTACTCCCAGACAATTAGAAAAGGGGGATAGTTGTTGACAGAATGGGACACCCTGCCAGGATGGGAGAGGTGGCTGTTCCGTGCCCCACTTACATTTCAAAGGGTTGCCTCCATCACACTCACAGATTTGAGACCATCATTTTGTCCCTAGGCTCCTTGGAGCCTAGCAGGGGAGGGTAAGAACATTCCAGAGCTTCAGGGCAGTGTATGCCAGAGTGTTTTCCCCACTTCAAAGTTTAGCACCAGATATACTCCTGGACCTTTTGGAAGATTCCAGATGGACTGTCTTGTATTTCAGAGGACTGCTCTGCTGCTTGAAGCCTGCCTTGTTTCTCAGAAGACTGACCTGCTGCTACAAAAGGACTGCCTTGCTGTTTCAGGCCTGCCTGGGTCTTCGGAGGCCTGCCCTGCCTTGCTTCTTGAAGGTGAGAGGCGCCAGAGTGATTTCAAGATTCAGATGGCTGACCTCCAGTTCTGAACTACATGGACACAACAAGTTCCAGAGGAATCCCTGCAAATATCCAGCTGGCCTACTTCAACTAGACCTACAACTGGATCTGCCTGAGCCCTGCTTGCCTCTGCTAGAGTGAGTTCCTGATCTCCAAGAGGTGCCTACCTAGTCCAGACCCCTTGGGTTGTGTCAGAGTGCACTTCTCTGGAAATAAAGGGAGAAACCCTGACTTTTTGGGCTGTTTGCAAATGGCCCTGTTTGCACTTAGATGTTGCCACAAATAGAAACTCTGATAAACCTGACTCTTTGTGCTATGGGAAGCATCAACAATGACTGCAAATGTAAGATCTGCTCTTTGCACTACAGAAATGACAGCCAAAAGTGACTGCAAATTTGAAGCTCCGGCAACGCCTCTATTTTTCTAAATTGGTGTGGGATTTTTCTAGTGTGTGTTCACTTTAATTTTTTTTGTGTCCTGGACCCTCTCAACCAATAGCCCAAATTCTTACATTTAGAAATAAGTATTTTCTTTGCATCACTTGAGTGGGTTTTTTATTTGTGAAGATGTAGTGAGCACTGCACACCCACATGATGAAATGCAAACATGCTCTCCTTGTGCTTATAAAAAAACATACACAGAACAGTGAGCAATTTAAGCAACACATATTGCTTAAAAAGGAGAGTTTCCCAATGACCTAGAATAATTTAATCAATGGACATTGGATGTTGTAGATGATCTACCTCCCTTAGTGTGTCCCAGCAGAAGCCACTTTTCCCTTCTGCACCTTGGTTTATGCCTTTGTTAGCTAAGGATAACCTTCCTTGTAAGCAATTAGAACAAAAATGTTGCTTGGCCTACAAATCTGAAGATTTAATTTGATTCAAAATCTCCTTGAAAAGTTATCATGAATTACTACGGGAGGCAAAAGAGACTTTTATACTTGACAAGTTGAGCTCGCCAACTATGGCTCCAAGAAGATTTTTTGAATTTCCAAGTCTGCAACTTAAAGCCTCGTTAGGAGATATTTGTCCATCACAATCCCTCTGTGACAGGCTGTTGAATTAAAAAAACAACAAATTGCAATGATCCAAAAGGGCTTTGTCGATATTAGCCTAGAGTAGAGTCATCCTAGAAGTGTTGCACAGGCTGTTCTGTTCACAAATTCCTGTTTTTCAGCCTATCTCCTTGTTGCAATCGGAACGCACTATTATTTCCTGTAAATCTGGCTCAGATCTTGATCCATGACCACATTCAAAGGGCAAAGGAAATGGTGAATCTGATTATTATTCATATACTGAATGCCTCACTCTTCTGGCAGTAGTTCTAGTACCTTGGAAAGTGGAAGTGGTTGAACCTCCTTGGAAAAAACCTTCAACCAATCTTTCAATTTTGGCAAACTTTAGGCCTATCTCACTACTTTCTGCTCTCATTAAAATGTAGGAAAAGTTGGTAAATGATCAATTGATGACTTTCTTGGAACCTTCTACGGCTCTTCACCCTTTGTAATTGAATTTCAGGCCCAGACACTCAATGGAATCAGTCCTGCTGGAGGTCTCTGAAGCCCATTTCCTCCCATCACTGCTATTTACTTCTCGCGGCCCCCGCTTCGCGGGAGCCGCTCGCAGAATAAATTATCGCTGGACGCTGCAGGAGCTCACGACCCTTGAGCACGGACTGTCAGGAGCATACCGGACCCAGGGAAGTCTTACCAGCTTGCTGAACACCGCAGGTGGGACTGCGAGGACCAGCCTGCACAGCGCCATCACCACAGGTGCAGCTGGGGCCTCTTCCCGCCTTCTTCCGCCCATTTCCTCCCATCACTGCTATGTACATCTCGCGGCCACCGCTTCGCGGGTGCAGCTCGCAGAATAAATTATCGCTGGACGCTGCAGGAGCTCACGACCCTTGAGCACGGACTGTCAGGAGCATACCAGACCCAGGGAAGTCTTACCAGCTTGCTGAACACCGCAGGTGGGACTGCGAGGACCAGCCTGCACAGCGCCATCACCACAGGTGCAGCTGGGGCCGCTTCCCGCCTCCTTCCGCCCATTTCCTCCCATCACTGCTATTTACTTCTCGCGGCCCCCGCTTCGCGGGAGCCGCTCGCAGAATAAATTATCGCTGGACGCTGCAGGAGCTCATGACCCTTGAGCACGGACTGTCAGGAGCACAGGAGCATACCGGACCCAGGGAAGTCTTACCAGCTTGCTGAACACCGCAGGTGGGACTGCGAGGACCAGCCTGCACAGCGCCATCACCACAGGTGCAGCTGGGGCCTCTTCCCGCCTCCTTCCGCCCATTTCCTCCCATCACTGCTATGTACATCTCTCGGCCACCGCTTCGCGGGTGCAGCTCGCAGAATAAATTATCGCTGGACGCTGCAGGAGCTCACGACCCTTGAGCACGGACTGTCAGGAGCATACTGGACCCAGGGAAGTCTTACCAGCTTGCTGAACACCGCAGGTGGGACTGCGAGGACCAGCCTGCACAGCGCCATCACCACAGGTGCAGCTGGGGCCGCTTCCCGCCTCCTTCCGCCCATTTCCTCCCATCACTGCTATTTACTTCTCGCGGCCCCCGCTTCGCGGGAGCCGCTCGCAGAATAAATTATCGCTGGACGCTGCAGGAGCTCACGACCCTTGAGCACGGACTGTCAGGAGCATACCGGACCCAGGGAAGTCTTACCAGCTTGCTGAACACCGCAGGTGGGACTGCGAGGACCAGCCTGCACAGCGCCATCACCACAGGTGCAGCTGGGGCCTCTTCCCGCCTCCTTTCGCCCATTTCCTCCCATCACTGCTATTTACTTCTCGCGGCCCCCGCTTCGCGGGAGCCGCTCGCAGAATTAATTATCGCTGGACGCTGCAGGAGCTCACGACCCTTGAGCACGGACTGTCAGGAGCATACCGGACCCAGGGAAGTCTTACCAGCTTGCTGAACACCGCAGGTGGGACTGCGAGGACCAGCCTGCACAGCGCCATCACCACAGGTGCAGCTGGGGCCTCTTCCCGCCTACTTCCGCCTGATCCACCCCTCTATTTAAACCTCAGGTGGAAACGCGCCAGCGGGACGCGCGCGGGACGAAGCGTGGGGCGAAGACTGGGCAAAGAGTGGGCCGTTTGAGGCCGTTCGAGAACGGACGAGATTGGGACAGGGCCAATACTCCTGATTCTTGCTCCGCACTCTGTATATATCTCATCGTCATCCTCAGAGTATGGCCACAAGAGAGACAAGGAGTAAGACCATGCTGGCTGCTGGGAAGTCACAAGGTACTTTGGACAATTATTTTGCTAAGGCTGGTTCTCTCCTCATTGATGAAATCACCATTCTGGAAAGACGTATCTCCCAAGAAATAGAGTGGGTAAGGAGATCGTCTTTAGGCCCGCTTGCACATGCTACGACCCCTGAACCAAGACTGGAATGTACATTATTAGATGTTGGGGCTAGGGGTACAGATGATATGCCTGATACAGTTGATTCTAGTGGTTATGCTGTTCCTAACACTGATTGTGATATTTCAGCCCCCGTAGATCTCAGTATAACACCTCTACCCAAGCCTCCCATACCTAAAATTGCACTTAATATGACCCCGTCTAATATGGAGGGAACTATTACTAGGGCTTATCAGTCTACCCTGCTAAGCCAAGGAGAGAGGGAGGGAGCAATACCAAAAAGGAAAAGGAGGGTACAAAATTGTCGAGGGAGAAAATCGAAAATTGCTAAGAATTCCACCTTGATCGAGGGCAAAAAAAAATGGTACACCAAGTAAGAGGCAAACTTCGCCACTGAAGAAAAAGCAAATATCCTCTTATACACCGAGGCAGATATCCCCTATTACAAATGTAAATTCTGGGGAGGAGGATATCACTCTCTCTGATATTCGCACTTTGATGAGGATATTGCTTAATCCTCTGGAAGTGCGATTAGCAAAGATGGAAACTTGCTTACTGAACATTGAAAAGGAAATCGCACTCTTATCAGTTGTCCCTAAAAAAGATAGTCAATTATTGGGAACAGGGCTGAGATACAGCGGTGAGATAGGCAAAACAGCCCCCCCAGTGAAGGAGACGGGTCTTGTACCTGAGCCCATACAAATCCAACATTCCGCACAACAGCTTAATCCACCGGCTACAGATCGCACAGCAAACACAAGCCCTCAGGAGAAGCTAGCTATGTCTGGAAAGGGGGATCCGGGTAATGGAAAAGTTAATAAACACAGGATAGTTAATTTACCCCCGGAGGCAAGCCCGTATACAATCATTCTAGCAGGTACTCCCGAATTAAAACAATCTTTGCGGGAACCCGTGGAAGCTCTCAAAAACAATGTCATAAATTGGCTTTCTATTAATTGACCCCTCCCTGACGGAATAAGGAGTGAGGTCCTTATGGTAAGAAGAGTCCCATGGTTGGGTGATACCAGGAAATCCATCGCTGGTGACTGTGTCCTAGTTAATTTTAGGAACCCTTCGACTGTCTCATACATATGTAGCTGGCCATATCGTGACAAGGGGACCTCCATCCAAGTATTACCATTATCATTCTTCTACCCACCTATAACACATGATCAGGAAGAGCAAGGGTGGGAACTAGTACAGAGAGGAGGGGGTAGATGGGGCAATAGAGAAAGAAGGACCCTCCAAGAATACAGCATTATGACTTCTTCCCTATCCAAAACAGATTCAGTCACCTAGATATGGTAGACTGACTGAGTAAGATGGGGAGTGGGGCAGATAGCGGATATAATGACCCCCATGATACTAAAACATGTTCACCTATTTCCAGAGTGAAGGCCAATCCCGAGGAGAAATATAATGCCGGAGAGACAGCCATTCAGCCTGTTTCCCCCCCAATCATTGTAAGGGAGGCTGCGGTGCTCCAAGATAATAATATTTACACCAATACACCATTGGAGCCGCAACCTAGTCGGGTTCCGTTCTTGAATCCATCAACTAAGAGTGTCATCACATCATTGAAGTTAGTATCCTGGAACGTGGCGGGTCTCCTTAACAAATTGCATTGCCCGGATTGGAATTCAGACATTGAGGGCAAAGACATATGCCTGTTCCAGGAAACTTGGGCGCGTGAAGAAGTCAATCGTATTGGCTATGCTACATTCTCTACAAATGCTAAATGGGGGGGTAAGGGACATCCCTCGGGAGGACTCGCAACTTGGGTGGCTACTGATTTGGGGTGCAGGGCCACTTTACTCCCACTCAGCAAGGAGGATATTCTTGCTGTACTGCTGGAATGGCCAAACCTACACCGGCTTTTGCTGGTAAATGTCTATTCTAGACCAGTAAATATCTCGCAAGAGTCACGCACTATAGAGGAGCTTGCGGACGTCCTAAGTGAAATCCCCGAGGGTATCCCTTTTTTAATTGGAGGGGACCTAAATTGCCATTATGAGCCGCTTCGTGGCCCATTGGATGGTCTAGCCCAAGAGGAGGATGCGGTCTGGTCCGTACCCCCATTGGTGGCATCGGCCCCAAGAGCTTGGACACCTTTGGCTCTGCAAATTACATCTTTAACTGTAAAATATGGTGTCAGGGCCTGTAATGGTCGGATAAAATCCGATATTCCTCCAAAATATACATATAATAGAGGGGGCAGGGAATCAAAGTTTGATTATGTCCTCGTTCCATTGTCTTCGTGGTCGCTCATCAAAGACTTTCGGATATCCCAAAGGGCAGACAGTGACCACAACTCACTGGAATTGGAATATAACCTCCCCGGCCTTGGGGCTAGGAGGGAACAGAGGGCGATACCTGAGGTGGGACTAGGCATTACGAACAACATACGAAGAGTGAAGTGGGAGAAACTAGCTTCCAACCCAGAGAAGATATCCAGGCTATATGCCCGGGTTATCCCCGCACTCAAAAAGTCCCTTCTATTATTAGAACAAGATAGCACCCAGGACATACATACACTGTGGGGCTTGTTACATGAGGACCTCATCAAATCAGTGTCTGAAATCCTTTTTTCCACCTCAAAAAGGACAAATGGATGCCCCCCTTGCCCTCTTTGGTACAATGCCATATGCCGCAAAGCAAAAACTGATCTCCTGGCCTCGATAAAGGAAGGGAAAGGGAGTGAGGAGATCAGGGCCAGGAGAACGGCCTATAAGCGCCTGATTAGTAACGCAAAAAGTGAATGGGAGCATGATAAATGGGAAAAACTTAAAATTTCCCTGGCACGTGGTGATTCACGTGCATTCTGGCGATATGTGAATACAGGAACTGATGAGCTGACCTCTGCAATTGAGCCCAACATTTCAGCCGAGGTATGGCAAAACCATTTTCAGTCCCTATATAGTGTATCTGACGGCCCACGACTCAATCCTATTCATCCTAATGGAGATGAAATGAATGGGGTCCCATTTACATTAAAAGAGGTCCAAGAGGCCATTGGACGGTTGGCACCAGGCAAGGCACCCGGTTTGGATGGTTTACCGGGGGACATATTCAAACATGAACCCGACGTTTGGGCTCCTTACTTATTGACATTATTTAATTCTATCCTTGAAGGTATGGAGGTGACAAATACTTGGCTGGGCGCAGAGATCGTCCCAATATTCAAAAAGGGATCTCCTCTGCTCCCATCCAATTATAGACCTATCAGTCTTATTGATGTCCCCCAAAAGCTTTTCGGTAGACTGATACTTAACCGCCTCCAAAATTGGATTGAAGAACGAGACATACTAAGTCCGTATCAAGCAGGGTTCAGAGAGGGAGTTTCAACCACAGACCAGATTTTTCGTTTAAACCTTTTATATTGGAAGACCGCGCTAATTGAGGGCGGCACCTTGTATACGGTCTTCGTGGATTTACGAGCGGCGTTTGACTTAGTATCGAGGGATAAACTATGGATTGTTTTAATGGACCTAGGGGTTCCCGCTGATATTTTACTAATCTTGAGGAGATTACATCATGATAATTTTGCTAAGGTTAGGTGCGGCAGAGGGGGAATCCTCTCAGACAGTTTCCCCGTCGACACGGGGGTTAGGCAGGGTTGTGTACTGGCACCGACCCTGTTTTGCCTCTTTGTGGACGGGGTTATTAACCATCTCACTGGGTTAAACAATACTGATGCCCCTAAGTTAAATGGCAGCAGGGTGCCCGCAATTATGTTTGCGGATGACACCCTGCTGCTCTCCAAATCCCCTATGGGTATACAACGGGTCTTGGATGGGTTCTCGAACTTTTGTGAGAAACGCGGCTTGGAAATCAATGCTTCAAAAACTAAGTACATGATTTTCAATCCGCCCCCCTCAACTCGCCCAAATCCCATGATAGGGTCCGTTAGATTATAGCGGGTCACTACGTTTGATCATTTGGGGGTCACACTCAATCAAAAAATGACCTAGGACTCCCACAGAACTAAGGCAAATATGAAATTGGCACAGCTAACGGGTGGCATATTCAGGATGATAAGTAGGTCGTCATATAAACCTTTTGGTCCACCCCTCCAAATTTATAAAACACAGGCTAGAGGGGCGGTAACCTATGGGGGTGAAATATGGGGGCCCATAACGGACCAGAAATTACAGCTAACAGAGTACAACTTTATAAGACAACTGGCAGCACTACCGCCTAGCACCCCACTTCTCCCATTAAGATTTGACCTGGGCCTGAGACCTATTACGGAGGAGTTGGGACTTAAACCATTGACTTTTTGGCGCAAAATCTGGAGCTCGCAGGAACTACTTAGTTATAGGGCTGAGCTCGCAGAGATCTTGCGCCTTCCTAAAGCGGCACAAATACCGTGGCTAAAATACATTAAGTTCACATTTGAAACACTAGGAAGACCGGATTTGTGGCTTAATCCGGGAAATGCATGTTGCAGGATCTCACGTAAATCTATAACGAAGGTCTATTATGAGCACAAGCTACGGGTCTCAATAGAGAGTACACGCGAGCGATCTTTATCTAATCATTTCCTTGCTATCAAAGACTCATATTGTTTAGAGCCCGTCTTTGATGACATGGGTCCTCAAATAACAAGGAAGCTATACATGCAGTGGCGTTACGCCACTCTTCCCTTGCGGGCATATACCGATCACTGGACTAAAATCCAGTTTTCAGCCCAATGCCCGGCATGTGCACATGCGCGAGAGAATGACCTGCACATTGCATTTTTCTGCCCAGCTTACCGCACACCTCGGAAATATTGGCTTGTCCCACTCCTCAAAAATTTAGGTCTTAGGAA
Source organism: Triturus cristatus (assembly GCF_964204655.1). Classification (NCBI taxonomy): domain Eukaryota; kingdom Metazoa; phylum Chordata; class Amphibia; order Caudata; family Salamandridae; genus Triturus; species Triturus cristatus. The sequence goes on along the minus strand of NC_140582.1, from coordinate 51,691,996 downwards.
TTATTTCCCTGCATATAGAATTTTAAAGACAGATTTGTCCGCCCCAATTGTATTTGCAGTTGCCAAATTTTTAACAGCCATGTGGTTTATCCGTAACCGTTATATTAAGTCTAATATGATTATTTGAATGTTTTTAATGATTTTAAATTGATTGTTTTATGATTTTCCTTTATCCATCTAAATGTAATCTTTTTATTCTGTATTTTATAAATTGTAATATTGTTGTGTTCTTTTATGGTCCTTAGTGACCGAAATAAAGATTATGATGATGATGAAACAATATAGATGAAGCTGGATAGTGGCCACAACACTGTCCTAATCCTTCTGGATTTATCAGCAGCGTTTGATACCATATCGCATTTGTTACTTCTATAGCGTCTCTTTGAAATTGGCATTACTGGAAAGGCTTGGTCCTGGTTCAAGTACTTTCTTGCAGAAAGGAGACAACTGATATCAATTAGGCAGTTTTCATAAGAAGAAAAATAATTGACATATGGTGTTCTGCAGGGTTCTTCCCTCAGTACCGCTTTATTTAATATTTATATGGCCCCACTTGTATCTCTGATGAATTCCTTTGAGATTTTGAATGCTTCCTATGCTGATGTCATTAAATTGAATGTGTCTTTGGAGAAAAACTCCTTTGGGTCAAAACACAATTTTAAGGATTGTTTCATTGACATTATTCACTGGATGGAAAGTAATTATTTGAAATGCAATTCGAACAAAACAGAAATTCTCTTGTTTGGGAAACACAATTTGTTCTTCACCAAAATTTGGAGGTCTGACATTGTGATGCCCCTCCACCTCCTGTAGAGGTGGATAGAAATGTAAGAGTACAATTTGACAATCTTTTATCATTTCAGCCACAAGTCTTGTCAGTTAGGGGTATGTTTTTTTCCTTGATTAATCACCAAAAAATGTTTTACATTTTCTCGTTTGGCCGCAAGGAAAACTGTAGCTTTTGCACTCATAAACTCAAGATTGGACTACTGTAACAACCTTTATCGAGGCTTCTCTTAGCAACTTCTACACAGGCTGTAGGTTGTTCTAAATTTTACCGCTTGGCTTGTGCAAAGACTTTCCAGAAAAATCTCTGCCTCTCAGTGGTTCAGACAATTTCGTTGGTTGCCTTCTGGTTTTTAGTTCCTTCCATGATACTCTCCCTAAATATTTATCTAAACACTTCTGTCATTTATAGGACGAAGAGGACCCTTAGATCTTCACACTCTAATTTGTTTAAAAAAACGTACTTTCTGGATAAAATCAATAGGAGGAAAATCTTTTTCTGCTCTGGGATCCAAGGCTTGGAACCAACGTCTGGTTTTCTTCGACTTATTGTTAATAAAGCCATCTCTAAGAAGAACCTTATAACTTGATTGTTCTCAGTCCCGGATGATTTGATCATCGCCTAATTTTATTTGTTCCCGCTTAGGGGACTTCTTTTTTTCTGTCCTCTCCGTTTGTTGAATTTTAGGTGTTTTCTGAATGATTTATTACGCAATCGCTTTATTATGAAATGGTGTTTGAGTTAGTGCCAGGATGCTCTGTTAGAGTGACCGGGCACTTTACAAGCACTTTTTTTATTCCTTCATCCATTCAAAAGCATATCTTATCCCGGTCTTTTCAGCACAGGCCAGCACTCATGGAACTGACATAAAGGGCCAGCATTAGTTAGATCAAGTCTCGTTTGTAAGTTATGACATCTTGACGCCATTACCGGAACATATATACCTTGAGCATTAAGCGGAGATAGACTGATGATTGGTCTTGGTTTCTAGCTTCACTAACCTTGCAGGTAATAATTTAGATGGCTATTGTCCTAAAGAGAACCCGAGATCCATTAGGGGTTGAAATGTCAACATTTGTTTCACTTGATTTTTTGATCAATAATTGTTTCACATGTTGTGATGTTGTAGGAACATGGGCCTTTCTCTGTAAATACGTAGAATCAATGAACTTTTACATTTTGCGTCTTTTGTGTATAGTTTGTATATGTTTCTCACACTGGAGCACTGCATCGCCTGCACTTATGTTATTAGATTTATTATTATCTGCATATTGATTGAAAAACAATACAAAAAAATAGCCACAGGAACCATTGTCAGCAAGTTGTGATCAATTTATTTTACTTGCTTTTGTATGAAATACTACCAAAGTGGGTATGTACCACTTGGTGCTTAGGAGTAGCACATTGAATGGTGGCTTCCCTAAACGGATGGTAGAGGGTTGCTTATTTTTCTGCATATAAATATTTTTGATCCTGGTCTCCGTGGGCATAGAAAGGGTTGTCCTTGTGATAATATACGCATAACTCAAGAGACTGCACCAGAATAATTATGTGCAAGTTAGATGCGGCAAGCTGGGGGAAGTAGCTCAACCCTTTTCTGTAAAGCGAAGTGTAGGGCAGGGCTGTGTGCTGGCCCCCATCCTTTTACCCTGTGTTTAAATAATTTAGTTGATATTTTAAAGAGCTGTGATAATGATGCCCTTAAACTAGCAGGCATGAGTGTTCCGGCTTTCATGTTTGATGACGATACTCTCTTATTGTCAAAGTCACCAATGGGACTCCAGAAACTACTTGATCATTTTAGAAGGTTTTGTCATAAGAGGGGGTTTGAAATCAATATAAAGAAAACTAAATCCATGGTTTTTAACCACTGCCAAACCACCCGCTCATACCCCACATTAGATGATGTTCCTCCAGAACAAGTACACCTTGCAAGGTGGAGGGATGCTGAAGCTACATAAGTGGTCACACTGCAGATTTGTATTGCCAGTTCTCCAGTTATATACATACCAGGCACTTGTGGTTGCCCTTCATGGCGCAGAGATTTGTGGACATAAAAAGCTAAAACCGTTGGTAATGGCAGAAAATGAGTTTATTATGCAGCTCTTGTGTTTACCGGCTAGTTCCTCTATAGTACCGCTAAGGTTAGATCTGGGCCTTAGGCCAATTTCTGATAAGTTGAAACTCTGCCCGCTAATTTGCTGGAGACACCTCTGGGCTACTCCTGAACTTTTGCTCTATCGAATTGGGCTGGTGAAAATTCTTAGACACCCAACTACAATAAAACATTCCCGGAATAAATTTGTAAAAGATTCCCTGATGGGGATGAGCCTATCTTTGGTATGACCCTGGGGGCTATTGCACTTTAACCACAGCGAAGGAGCTAAAAAATCAACATAAAAACTATAAATATAAAGATTTTTCTTAATGCACGCACAAGGCACTTTATCAATTTATTTTTTAGTGGTAAAGGACAATTACCAGTTTGAAAACGTTTGTGATGATATATATTATGTTGCATAATATATACAATTGCATTCTATATTAAAGTCATTATGTGCTGTAGGAACATCCGTTTGTTGTAAGCAATCACCATGTTTCATGGCTACATTAGTGTGCCAAATAGTAATGCCATCACAGCCACAGAAATATCACCTGACCATATGCTGGCCGAGGTGGTGAATTGATTAGGGGGTTGATTAAGTGAGGATCAGAGAAGGGACCCGCAAGGCACTCCACGACACCGTACCAGCATACCTACACAGCCGACTCAAATTCCACACACCCCAAAGGACCCTATGATCAGCCCAACTCTCCTACGCTGTGGTCCCCCACACCAGAAAGATCAGATCAGGAGGCCACTCCTTCTCCTTCCTCGTGGCCAGAGCCTGGAACACCCTTCCACTCTACCTCAGGCAGACAACTTCGCTCCCCATCTTCGTGAGAAACCTCTTCGACAGACCCCCTCCTTGATGGACTGGAACCTGCACCACCCCTCCTCCCCCCAGCCCCTTGATACCCTCACGGGTGAGTAGTCGTGCTATAACACACTCCTGATTGATGATTGATTAAAGGGATGAGGGTACTAGGGTGTGGAGATCAATGTTAAGTGGGTGACAAAACTAGAATGCTGACAAAAATTCTATAACTGACTGGAGGTGATGCATGGCATGGGATCGCTATACCGTTATGCTTTTTTAAAATATGGATTTTGAAACAGCATTTTACAGATACAAATTGAATAAGAAGTGTTGAATATGGCCCTTTATAGGGTGCTTTCCCTCAACTTTTTGCTTTTCTCCTTCCTAGTTTTTCTGCTGCTCTGGCTACTAGCCTTAGGACAGGAGTGCTTTTGGTATTGCTGTGCAGTGTCAGATTACTGTGCTTATCAGATACATATTGTGAAGCGGTGTATATATGATGGGCTGATTTGAGTTAGCTGTAATATCCCTGTCATGGGGTAAGACCTATACCAGGGACATGTATCTCGAATGGCCTCTTTGGGCCTGACGCACTGATTGTGCCATCCATGGAGGTAGCTCATCGATTGTGACACAGGTTTACCCTGGTGGGGCCTTTGTGCATGGGTTACTGTTACTTGGTTTGGCATTTAGAGACCCATGTGCCAAGATTCTGCATGTCTCTTGCTATGTCGGAGTTCCCCCTCGTGACAGGACATGGTGTTGGGAAGAGGTCGGGTGTATGCATGTGCATGTGTGTGTTACATGCAAGGGTTGTGAATGACAACAGGTGGTGTGTTCGGTACAACAAGGCCTGCTTCTCACGGTAGATTAGCATGAGGTGGTGTAGGGAAAGGCTGTTGAGCATTATTTCCTACGAGCAGAATAGTAACAGTATGGTGTTTGGTATCAATGAGTTCGTAATGGGGAATCCTCTTCGGCTGTGGGAGTGGGTCTGACATTACGGTGAAGGTATTTTCACTTTGGGAAAGTGTATAACAAGGAAATAGGCCACAACCTGCGTTTTAAATTTGCGCTAGACCAAACATATTATTTGTTTTGGACCTGGTACTTTATTTATACCTTTTGTTTTGAACTTTTTTTTTTATTTAAAGAATGATTCTTTGTTTCATATTCAAGGCAGAATGGAGACAATAGTATCTATATACAGAGAATAATTGTATACATACAATTTTCAAAAAATTAAACAACAAAATTGTGTTTTAAGTGCACAATCTAAATAAACAGTGATTTGAAAAATTCAAAACCAATCATCTTAATATCTTTACGATATTGTATCTAGATCTTGTTTCATATGTCAATATTATTTCAACAATTTTCGGGTAATGCTGTACATATCAACATTTCAATTGGAGAAAAAAATTCCAAGAAAGGAGATCAAACAAGGGGAAAACATTAAAGTCAAGTGCATGGAATTTTTTATGTCCTGACTAGAACATCAATTCTAAATTCCTCCATGTTTGTATCATTAATCATAATATGCCAACGCGTTTCAAGTTCTTGATACTCAATATGCGGACTCTCGTCAGGGCTCTTGATTTTATAGCAGCAATGAAGGTTTCTGAGTGCTAGCGTGTTCCGTTAGGTCTTCTCTGTCTTCATTTGCAACCGATCGTTTTTAACTCATGGTTTCTCTCCTTTTGTGTTATTTCATCGGCCGGCTCTGTGGCCTTCCACTTAGTTTGGTGAAACCTTCGCGTTTACAGCTTGCCAAGCTTTTTGACTGAGCTGTATTATTTTGCGCGGTGAAATCTTCAGTCTGTGTTGACTCGCGCAGAGCTTTTTTATCAGTCTTTTGGCGGTTCCATTCTTCTTTACTGGTGTCTTCGGTTGGAATAGCATTATAGGAAAGTGGGCATTTTGCTCTACATGGCTCTGTGTTCCTGGAGGCTTGTCTCCTAATTCACAACTGGGTGCTATGGGGATAGCCACATCTGGGCCATAAACTAGGGGTTCACGAGAAACTGTGGACCTCTGACCCTGAAGGGCCTTTCTGGGATGGTTACACGAGGGTGGAATTTGCACCTACATTCCAAGGGGCAGGGTCTTGACCCCACTAAGGATTGTGTTCAAAACTCCCGGGGTAGGGTGGCAGACAGGAAAGAATTTAGAGAGGGCCTGTGCATTTCAAAGGTGGCCTTTTGAACTGATCATATCTTCAAATGCCACGAATATAACTACTGGGGCTTTGCCCTCTGAAATTAGAGACACTTTTGGATTTTGAACCATACTACGATGGTTCGATGCTGGGACACTGACATGAGGAATAATTAGTGCAGTAGGAACTGCAACTGGAGTATGCACAGACTTGTTTTGGCTTGGAGCTTGACATACTCCAGGAAGGGGACCTTGGTGGATTTTGCCTGGACGTTGCTGGCCTGCAGCCAGTGCCAACTGTTGTGGCCTGGGTTATGATGCACTCTTCAAAGGCCGGTAAAATGGTGTCCTGTCCACGAGTTTTCAGAGGCACAAAGGATCTCACTGTCTCTACTAGACTGTAAGGACTGTACTAGGTGTGGCTGAGACAGGTAGAAATGATCATGGTTGGGACAAGGACCATCCTGACATTCACCATCATCTCCCTGTGCAAGAAGAGTGTGTGAGCAAGGATCAAATGAGGTGCCGGGATGTGAGGAGTTCAAGGAGCGCAGGGGAAGCTTGCAGAGTCCAAGGGACCCATGTTTGCAACCAGGAAACCCGTGCTTGCTTGCACTCTGGGGTGTGTGGTGTCTGAGGGGTTTTGGAGGGAACCTGAGTCGGGAGGTGTGACTGTCTTTGACATCCAGATCATGAGGGCAACAGTACCTGACAACACAGACTCAATCTGAGGTCATTGGCTCCCTCTCCCTGGCCCGACGCCATAGGGTGCTTTGTTTTAGAAAAATCGAGATGAGATCTCTTTGAGGAGGTATTGTGAGGCCCCCCACAACACTATTTGACTATTTGCTACAGTGAAGATAAACTACACCATTGTTCCATGTGGTGACACTGATTAGCCCCTTCAAACAAGAAAAAGTGGTGCACTAGCTGGCTTTATAGAAGCCAATAACACTCCCCATGCTGAATATCAAATATTGGCGAGAGTCTTGGTATAGCACATGGTGTGGTTGATGCACAGACCAACATGGATTTATACTTGCAAGACAACTGGCAAAAATACATGCCTTCTAGTGGAGGCTACTGATTTTTTTTAATGAAAGAAACTGCTTTATGTTTTTTGGTTTCAGAGAAAGCATTCACCTGTTAAGTGGGCAATTTTGGTTTTGGGGTTTAAAAAGAAAGCATTTTCCATCTCAACTCCTATGGTTTCTCGCATGTATGTACCTGGACACCACCAGCATTTAAAAAAAAGTGCAAGCTTTCTCGTTCCTGTGATAGAAAGATCCCTAGATACCATAGATTAGAATAAAAAAATGAGCTGGTGGGCTGGTGCACATTGGCATCCAGTCACGCCCCTTCCCCTCCAAGCAAGAGAATATCTGCTGCAGAGGGGCATACCAGGCATTGTCATCCAAAGAAGCATTGGGTTTAGTTGTCCTTCCTGACATCGGGCCACCCCCACCCCACAACTCTCAGACAACAAAAAATATTTCTGACTCCTTGAGGAGGTCAGCAGATTTGGGGTGTACCCCTATCAGCTGGCTTAAACATCAAAAGAGTCTCCAGTTTGCAATTTCATCTGGGTTGGCTACTTTATTTGTACCTGTAGTCAGATAGCGCCCTGGGAAACTCCCAAAGTGATGTGATGATGGTGGATGTGTACAACTAAAGCAGCTACTCATGCCTGTGCCCTCCTGTGCATGTGTATGCTTGAGCCGTTTAGTTCTGCTTAGAGTAGGGATCTTTCCTGACCCAGTTTCTGAAAAAACGCCACTGCTATATTGAGCTTCACTGAGCCTAGGCTAGACTAGTACCAGTGAAGCATTATAGGGGGGCATGTGACCTGCTAGTCTCTGGTACCTTTCAACTGGTGGTGCAAGTTTTCTTTATTCTAAAAGTAGCAACAACGGCATGGATCTCTAGCCCTATTATTCAACTGTCCCTGATGTGAGTTGGTGTTTTACTGCCATCTGAGAGGTTGGGCAGCACATGCACAGCATCAGGAGAAGGCGAGTGTAGTATGGCCCTGGTGTTAGCACTCAGTGCTCTTGGCTGTGATTGCCAGCTGCTGAGAAGGGTGGTTCCATCCATGCTCCAGTGGTGATGCGGGACCCAGCACCAATCAAGTAAGTGCTTCCTCTCCATTGGCCTGGAATGATTAGTAATGTCTGCCAAAGCCTCATGCAACTGATTCTGTCATTCCAAGCCTTGCATTAGACACCCAGCCAACAACTTGTAATCTACACAACACTATGAAGCATGCATTTCAATGCAATAAGGCAGCCTTTTTAAAGTTACTTATAGATAATTTCCTCACTACTGCTTACTGATTTTGAGACCTTCAATTTTCCTCCCTCATATCAACTAATGCATTCACTTTTGTTATGGTGGACATTCCTAGAGTGATAATAGTGGTCCACACTGACAATTCCTAGGGGATAATTTGTTAAGGATTTTCCTTGCTGGTATCATTACTGTTAAACATACAACGAGATTCACCTCATAGATTCCTACAATCAAAAGGTGAGCAGCCAATAAACTGTAAAAGGTGGAAAGAGGAGTTTCACACATATCTAGTGGCAAATGAAGGGAAGAAGATGCCAGATGATAGAAGAAAGTGTATTTTACTACTTTTCCTTGGTTCAGAAGGACGAGAAATTTTCAGGTTGATGTGTATGATAAACTTTAGGAAGCAATGTTAAGATTAGAAACAAGGTGTAAACTAACCACCAGCACAACATTGGAGAGATGTTATTTCTGCACTCAGAGGCAGAGATAGGAAGAAACATTCATCGAGTTCCTAGTGGCTTTAAGAAGTCTCTCAAATACATGTAATTTTGGGAATAACACTAATAGAATGATCCATTACCGGCTCATGGTGAATAATCAAAATAGTACAGGAAACATTGGTTTAGGGGAGATCCCACATTGGATGAATGAGTGTGCTGAAAATAAAATCTACTTTTATAGATGAGATGATCCTTCACACTTGGCTTCCTAAAAAAACTGAGCCTTGGCGAATAAAGGATGTGGTGCATGCAGAAGAAGAAGGCTTTTGCAACGGTGTGCCAGGATGCCAACAAGTACATCAGTTCTGGAGGGTCTAACATAAGAGAGGAACCTGTAGCTGATGTGGAACAGGAGATATTGAGAGCATGACAAATAAGAATATGACCCTAATAGTTCTTGTTAAGCACACCAATCTATGCCATTACGCAACATGGGAATTTTGAGAGGCTGTGACATACCTCAAAAGGAAGAGGAAAAACCTTAAATATTGATCGACAAGCAGCAAGGCAAGGCAGTGGAACTCTGAGCCAGAATCAGAGTCGATGCATCGACATCTCGACTGTTCTCTGATCACCCAGTAGCCGCACTCATCAATTCTACCTCCAGTTACAAGGCACGTCCATGGGCACCTCCTTCCAACCCACCTACGCCAATCTATTCATGGGGTGATGGGAGAAGGAGGTGGCCTGGAAAAAAGAAAACAATTCCCATTTGGACAAAGTCCTGCTGTTGTGTCACTTTATAGATGACCTATTTATCTTGTGGGATGGGAAGATCACAGAACTTGAGGAGTTTGTGAAGAAATTGAATGATAATGAAGTTAACATCAAACTGACAGCAGTGATGAGTAAAACACATTTTGAATTTTTGGATCTGAATCTGGATGTATTAAGCGGAGATGTTACCTCAACCATCCATTGAAAATCCACAGCCACTAATTCTATCTTACATGTGAATAGTGGACACCACACAGTCTTGAAGTGGAATATTCTGTACAGTCAAATGTTGCAAGCAAAAGGACTCTGCTCAACAGAAGGCAACTAACAAAAGAATTAAAGAAAATTACAGAAAGATTCATCCACTGGGACTACCCAAGAAACGTGTTGCAGTATGCTCAAGAGAGAATTAGTAAAAAGACTCAAGCAGAGGTAATCTATCAGACAAAAGCAAATAAATAAAAAAGGAAACAGAGGAAATTGAAACAAAGAGACTTTTTCTATAGTATAATTCAGCACATACAACAATAAAGAACATTTTAAAGAAAGAACTGGAATATTTTATGAAAAGAAAAACTAATTACAGATGTAGGGGACTAAACCCCAGAATAACCTTAAAAAAAACTAAATCTTTCGGAGATCCTTTAACAAGGAGTCATTTGGAAGCAACTAGGAAAACAAACAGTACAAAAGGTTGAATAAAATGTGGTTCATGCAAAGCTTGTCTATATGGGACCAATCAGAAAACCTTTTCAACATTAGATGGAGATAAAACAATCTAAGAAGGAATTACCTGTGAGATGGAATTCGTAGTTTATACACTTAGATGTAATTGCAAGAAATACAATGTGGGAAGTACTGTCCACAAACTCAAATTGCGAATATTACAACATATTAGGGCTATCAAAGATGGAGACATGAGTTATCCAATAACGAATCACTTTGAAAAGGTGCACAACTGCTCATCTAAAAGGTTTCAGCTATTACGGAATCAAACATATACCGAAAAACAGCAGAGGCGGGAATAGGGAGCGAGAATTAAGGACAGCAGAATCAAAATTAATAATCATGATGTTTACAGAAACTGCTACAGGACATAACACAGATGCGGGGTTATTTGTACACCTGTAACCATTGAACACAGCCCCCTTTTTATGAATCAGCTCAACAACTCACAGGAACAAACAGGAAGAAAAGTAAGATGAAGAGAAGAGAAAACTAATTCTCTCCCCATATAAAGTGATTGAACTCAGAGACAATGTTTTACATTTTTGTAGATAAAAACTTGCAAAATTGATTGGTAATTGATAAGCAATGACACCTTACATAAAAATGAAATATCTTTTACAGACTTTGTTGGGTTAGAGGACAGGGGAAAATAAAACATTATTGTAGAAGAAAGTCCATTACAAGTAGGTAGAGAGACTATGATTAAAATAAATGAAGAGAGCACAAAAAAGAGATGTGGTCAGGGAAATAAAGCATGAGGCACTTTAATAACAAGATATTTCACCAGCACTAAACACTTTAGGAGGTATGGGGAAATGAGGATAAGTCACTTTATGGGCACAAATGCAATTGCACAAGACATATACGAGAGATGTGCAATAGGGTTATAGGAATAGGAGGTAGCATGTGTCACTTTATTAGTTTCTATGATACAATAGCATGTATCACTTTAGTTTCTTAGAAAATGTAACAGCATGGGACACCATATGAAGTATATGTAAGAGAGGTGGATGTTAAATAAAGAATGACAGCAGCCATTTCACTAATGTATACATAACAGTAGAACGTCCTACAAGGGTTTCACAATAGAGGCGTATGAAGAAGAGATCTCAGTTAGACATGGATCACTTTAATTCATTGAATTGCCAAGGAATAGGCCTGTCGATATCTCATTTGAGGAAACAAAAGAGTGCACAGGTCACTTTAAAACTTTCAAGAGCTTCATATGAAGGTGATCGTTCTTTGAAAATATAAAATTGAATAGCATAATTAATTAATTCATGCACTAGTCACTTTCAGTAATCGAATGGCAATTGCAGAAGGACAAGAAATTCTGCAATATAATGAGTTAGAGACCATGAAAAATGGCGCTGAGAACAAACCGGCGGTAAAAAGTAATGCACGATATAGTAGTTAACTAGGCATGAAAAGAGTGGAAAGACAGAATAAATAGGAGGGGGAATGCCCAGGGAGGTGTAAATGGAGGCCCAGGAGAAGGCGTAAGCCGAAACGCGATGGTCTAAGAGGAGGATAGCTTTACATTGACTCTTATACTGGATTAAGAAATGAAGAAAAATTAAATTACCCGGATGTAACGCGTCACACGCGCTCCGCCGGGGTCACGTGATCGTGGAACAAGCATTTCTATCCGTGAATGCCGCTACACAGCAACATCCGGGCCGAGGAGGATAGCGTTAGGTGCATTGCGGGATTATGTGAGCATAGAAGTAAGTTTACTGGGGGTCCAACGGGTTCCATTGTACTTATACTCCACTTCTCGTTTTTTTACATTCTGGTTCCTTTCATCCCAGATCCTATCAACATACCGATCCCCCCTCCCGGACCCATGACGCCAAGCGAGTCCTCTTTCTATGTAAGCTGCCATGTTTTCCATGCTAGTAGCGTCCGTTTATGGATGCATACATATATTTGTGCGCTTTTACATACATATTCAGCGCCTTTTTAACCCTTGTACATGCTTTTGAAGAGCATGAGTCACTGAGCACCAGTGGTAATGATTCTATTACACATGTTATTTTTACGTGTTAATGATGCACGTAATCGCCTTTATCTAGAGGGCTGAATACACTACAGTGATTTCTTTCTGTAGTTTTGACCCCTCCGTTAAAAAGGAATGACGTTTATTTACGGATTGGCTCTATCGAATGAATACGAGTGTTAGAGATAAGGTTAATATTGTTGTCACAATATGTAAACGTTTCCCTTAATCAGCACGAGTTTGCTATTAAGCACAGACACCTTCTTGATAGCACTGAAAGAATTGACCACTGAATGTATTGTACAAATTCTTTGTGTGTCATGTGTATTTATTTTACAGAGTCTAGTGGCCTAGGAAATCCCAGGAAGCCCACTGAGGTAGAACCGTGAGTTTTACCATTCACACAGTTCCATAGGTTAGGGTGCGCCTTAGCGAGCGCATACCGCCATGGAACTTTTTTCGGTCCTGAAGAATGCTTAGCGAACATGCATAGATAAGCTGAAACATGTTGACCATTTGTTTTCACTCATTTTACCAAATCGGATGGTCCTGGTCAACCTAACCAGCCAGTCAACATCCGTCACACTTCTTTTAACGGTCGCCGGTTTTTCCACCATTAAAATTTCTTTTTGGTAAAAACCAGTCACCTTTTAAAATTTCACACTACTCACAACACTCACATCCTTGCACCCCCCCAAAAAAAACCTGCTCCGCTGTAAATCAGGTGTTGTAGCACACCAGGGAGGCATGCGGCCTCTCTGGTGGGAACCCAATGATGAAGCATGTCACCAACCAGGTTGGTGAGTGAAGGTTCTTTTAAAGAAATAAGTCTTTCCTTTGTGCTATCCTACCTTTTAGATTAAACAGTTACTCTTTTGTTGTTTTTGAAAAATTAAATAAAGTAAAATATCAAACCCACAACGATTGGTGTCTGTTGTGTCAAGATCTGCTGTTCCGCCATATGCGAAGTCACGGAAAGTGACGACCCTTTTTGTAAAAAAATGTATATAAATATATATATATATATGTATATATATATATCAAATGAAGGCAAGAAATGCTTGAGGCAAAATCAATTGTAGCAGAGTTCCATCTCTGAATAATTTATCTTGTTTCCTAACGCGTTTCAGCTCCCTCAAAAGCCTTGTTCACAGGTAAGATGATCACAATAATTAAGTAATCACGTGCTTTTATGCAGTTTACAAATGCACTCAGTAGTTTAGTGAAACTACAACACCCAGCACCATGTGGATTTCCCTCAAATTATGGCAGTTTGAGGGCAAGGAGGACCAAAAGCCTCCTTTCTGGTCCTCGGGAACTCTTTGCTTGCAATTAACTTCGGTTTCGTGCAGAAGGCAGATATGAACTAATTTGATCAATTCTGTTTTTATGCACATTGCACATTATTTTCTGGCATGCTAAAATATGAAACATTGTACTGCAACAGAATGATGGTATTTTACCTTTACATTAACTTGATGCCAGTACAAAATATATTGGGCAACTTAAACAGCATGCTGGGTGTTGTAGTTTCACTAAACTACTGTGTATAAACTGCATAAAAGCACATGATTACTTAATTGTGGATACCCTAGCACTAATCTTTATTCCAGAGTATGTCTCTAGAGGAAACTATGACGTCCTAAATGTGGGAAATATCCTCCGATTACTAGCAGCAACTCCAATTCTAAGTGACCTAACATCCAAAGACCCCATGGCAATACAGTTTGAAAGTGCTCATGAAGCACCCAGTGGGGACGTAACTAAGGCCACGTGACTACACCAGACATCACAAAAAGAAACGTCACAGAAGGACCAACTCTCAAAAAAGGTTGAATAAAGGCCACCTCACGTCAAATGTCAGGATGCACCGTTCTCCCCCAAGGCTACAAAATGAAGCCAGACCAGTAGCAAAGAGAAAACACATCCATGCTCAACGGTGCAGAGGGACCTGTATAAAAAGAACCTTCAGCATACAGAATTCACTGGGCAAAAGAGCAAACCACCCATGAAAGACCACATGGAGGCACAGGGGATACAGTCAGAATAATCAGACGTTCTTAAATAACAATTTGACCATAAACGGCCCAGCAGTCACAATTTGGAACCAATGCCCATCTTCTTTGCATGTGCTCTTAGAACATTAATGGCCTGACCACAAAGCTAAGTGACCCGGATACGTATAATTACTTGAGGCCCTTCAATATAATTTTCCTTCAGGAGACCTGGCTGGCTGATCCTGACAACATCTAAGGCTATGTGAACTTTTTCACCCCAGCTGTGAAACAGGCAAAACCACAGGCACCTTTCAAGTGGGCTGGCTAATTACATCTTGGTAGCCAGTCTAGCCTTGTCTACAGCCCTGAACATCAAATCTTCAGGAATTAATTCAACAAAATGTATCATCCTAATCAAAGACGCTGCTGTTGACATAATTTTTATTCACATCTACATCCACCCCAAAAGCAAGCCCAAAGACTGAAAAAACTGCAAGAACTAACAAGGCTAGCAGAAGTAGAAGACTTGATGCACTTTGTTGTATCTGGGGACTTCAACTTACAATAGCCCAACCGTGCTCTAGGAAATAATTGACCAAGGCAGAAACATACCTGGGCTCCCAACAAAAACTGAGAGTCGATTGTTGGAAGATCTTGAACATCTAAGCCTCAGGGTCCTGAACGGCAGGTTCCCAGAAGATATCCCTCTGGCCGCCACATTCCACTCCAACAGAACCATCACATGTCTAGACTACACCTTTGTATGTCTTTCTATATTTCAATTTGTTCACTCATTTCAAATTCCATACAGACCCAGCAGTGCTCACCTCCACAAGAGGTTTTATTTTCGTCAAACTGCACGAACCCAAAACAGATTGTTGAGAAAACAGACAAAACTTATACTACAAACTAAATATGCATTAAGACTACACCAGTCTCCCTTATGCAACTGCCTGCAATCATACGGGATGTTCTCCAAAATTTCAGAGACATAGAATCTGATGAGGTCATCATGTGGGGAATCCTCACAGAAACACTTTGTGAAATAGAGGTAAAAGCAAACAAACTCAACTTTGCTATTATAGCATACAAGGAGGACACCTGTTTGGGTAGACCTATTGCCCGGACAGGATACGGCCCAAAATGCAACGTGGACACATCACAATTTCCCCCCCAAAATTAACCCTTTTTTTAAATGTGCCTAGCTGGGGATTTTGGTCCCGAAGTTCAGCCGGCTTCTAGCAAAACCTAGGAAACCTGTACATTTTTGAAAACTAGATACCTAGAGAAATCCAGGATGGGGTGACTTGTGTGGCTCTTAACATGTTCCATGACCAAGAATCCATTGCAAACACATTATCCTCACATTTCTGTTATGGAAAGAGCTTGAATCTACAGGGATCCATAAATTTCCACACGCCCAGCATTCCCCCAAGTCGCTCAATAAAAATGGTTCCTTACTCATGTTGGTGGGTCTAGTGCCAGCGACATGACAGGAAACATGTGAAAACATACTATTGGGACATCAAAATGATCTATCATAAAACAACCTGGTTTTGCAGGAGAGTTGGCCCCCGGCTAAGCGGCCATCTAGGGAAACCTAATAAACCTAAACATTTCAGAAAACTAGATACCAGGGGTAGTACAGGGAGGTGTGATTTGCATGGATCCCTAATGTTTTCTTACCCAGTATACCCTTCAAAACTCAAATTTAGGTGAAAATAAAAATACATTTTCCTCATATTTCTTTGTGGGATCACTCTAGCCAGCACACATTTCCTACAACCAGTGTTCCCAGGTGTCTTGATAAAAAATGCTACCTCAATTGAGTGGGTGGGTCAAGGGCCCACAACAGGTAAGTTCTCAAAATGTATTGTGAAGACATCAAAATGACCCATCAGAAAACAACCTTGTTTCGCAAGTGGGTATCTTTGGCTCCGGGCTCGGCGGCCATCTTGGTAAATGTATCAAACCTAGACATTTATGAAAACTAGACATCCGAGGGAGTCCAGGGAGGTGTGGCTTGTGTGGATCCCTCAATGTTTTCTTACCTAGTATCCCCTACAAACCTCAAATTTAGCTAAAATATTCACATTTTCCTCACATTTCATGTGGGAAAGTTGTGGGATCACCAGGCCGGCACAAATTTCCTACCACCAAGGAATTGGCCCACGTCTCCTGATGAAAATGCTCACTTGTGTGGGTGAGCCAAGTACCCGCGACAGAGAAGGGCCAAAACGTATTGGGGAGATATCAAAATTATCTATGACAAAACAACATATTTTTGTCCTGGAGTCACCAAACTTTTTTGTCTCAGGATCGGCAACCATCAATGGAAAACAACCAAAACTAAACATTTCTGAAGACTAGACATCTGGAGGAGTCCATGGAGGATTTGGCTTGTATGGATCCCCCAACATTTTCTTACCCAGAATCCCCTGCAAACCTCAAATTTAGCTAAAAAATCATGTTTTCCTCACATTTTTGTGTGGGATCACTACACTGGCACAAACTTACTACCCAGCTTTCTCCTCGGTCTCCTTCCCGAAAGACAATGTCAACTTTGGCAGAGAAAGATATAAAAGACAAATATTCTAAAATGCACACAGATTTGCTCACTTCAGCAACCTGACCCCAAACAGTCGCAGGTGAAGTACTTTCATCATGGATGGTATTCAGCATGTAGACAAGTCCCATGTCAGAACATTTCACAGCTAGAAGTTCACCGCTATGCAGGGCACCGCACTGTCCCATACGCCCCCACAAAGGGCAGATCGGCCTAAAAATGGCTGATCTGCCCTCTGAGGTAGTGGAATTCAAACAAAATTCCCCCTCAAGGGGAGCGATTCTTGCCCAAGGGGTCACTCCCAGAACAACAAAACAGTCCCTGGTGGTCTAGTGATCATCCATCCCTCCCCCCAGGGGGCATACCGACGAAGCAACAGCTGAGCTACCCTTGCCCACGGGGTCAGTCACTCAGAATAGCCTAAAAGCAGATGATCTGCCCTATGAGGGGTGGAATAACAAAAATATTTCTTCCACAATGGCAAAAACTCTTGCCCAAGGAGCTGTTTTCTGAACAAGAAAACAATCCCTGGTGGTTTAGTAAGATCCCCCCTTCCCCAGAGAGCAGATTGGCTTAAAAGGGTCAGTCTGCCCTCTGTGCAGGTTGTAATAACTGAAAAGAAGTCTCCACGAAGTGGAGTGACCCTTGCCCAAGGGGTTGCTCCTCAAACAAGAAAACAATACCTTGGGGTTTAGTGTGATTCTGCCCACCCTCCCCCCAGAGGGCAGATCAACCTAAAAATGGCCAATATGGGGGAGGTGGGATTATCCCAAAAAATAATTCTCCCTCAAGGATAGCAACTCTTGCCCAAGGGGTTGCTTCCCATAATGCATGCCAAAATATAAATTCCTAGTGATTGAGTGGGTTTTGGTTCCCCCGGGGGCATATCTGCCACAAACAACAACTTATCTACAACCAAGAGGGGCTAAAACACAGAAAAACAATTTTGCCCTCTTGGGGAGTGACCCTTGCCCAAGCGGTCACTCCTCCAGCATGAAAAAAATCCCTGGTGGTCCAGTGGTTGGATTATTGCTCCATGATTGTGTCTCTCACCAGGATTGTGGAGCAAAAATCCACTAAAAACAGGCAAAAAGGGAAAGGAAAAAGGAAAAATTCCTTTTCTCCATTGCCTGTTTTCCCCAAAACAAACACCCCCAGAGTAGGACTCACCAAAAGAGCATTCTCTCTCTGGACGCACTGGAAACAAATGGCTTCCAGTCATCTCTGACTGCACTTGATAATGCTGGTGCACCGTGAGCAGGCCAATGTCATCAGATTGCCAATGGGAGAATTCTAGTACTGGAGTGTCTCCACTTGTGCTGTGGAAAAGACGGTAACCAACATCACTAATTTTTCCTTGGTGGCTTAAAACAAAATGTAATATGTGTGAACACCCACTTAACTATATTGACTTTGAGAAAGTTAGAACAAAAGCATCAGATATACAAACTACTTCAAAAATGATGTATGATTCGTTGTATAATGTTCAATGCTCTAAACTTAATGTTGGTGACTATGTCGGAATTTGACTGCCTAAACAAGTGGAAAAGGGTGAGAACCATTTTTTCATGGCCATGAAAGTGGTTCAGGACCAACAAAAGGAGTGTCATCACCCAAGATGGCAAGTCTTAGAGCTTTAATCGTTTGTAGAAGTGGAAGGGGCATCTAACCCGATTATCTCTCAACAAAGTGATGGAAATTATTGTTATGATGGTAATGATGGTGATTACATGAATGTATTTGATATGCCTGCTGACTTACCTGTTAAACATCCTGAAAAGCATGCGCAACCTAATATTTTGTTGGTGCTGAACTTTCCAATATACATCAAACAACTCCTGTAGGCAGCACTTGTGAGACTGTTGCTGATGGAGTAAAAAAGTATCCAAAGTGCAGGATGCCATAAAGGAATGTTCTATTTGATGATTATTTCTCTAATGTTAGAATACAATTGAGTAGAAAATGGTATTTATAGAGAATACTGCCACTGCCAGAGGAGCATCCTGATGCTTAGCGGCAATCAGTATGCAGGGGAGGCTCCTCCATATTGGCTGAGGATCGATGCCCCACCGGCAGCACAGGATGAATAAAACGATAATGACATGTTGTTATTATTGTTTTATTTATCTCTGTCTGAGTTATTTGCATAGGAAAGGAGGGGTGGGGCTGGGCCATGGCAGGAAGGAGTACTCTGCACTTATAAGTGCTCATATGTGTTTGGCCAGCCGTGACAGGCTCCCAGGCACCGTCTGAGTGGCAAACGAGGTCAATTAGACCAATTTGGGCGTTGCTCTCGTGCAGTGCAGCTCTGGATTAGGTGGGGAGCCTGTGCCATAGGCCCATCCACTTCCAGCCTTGAGATGTGACAGGAGAAACAAGGCAGCCGGCAGCGGGAGCAGAGAGGATTGCAGCAGCAGGTAATTTTTTTTTTTAGTTTTTTGTATTTGCCAACCTCTCCTCTCCCCCCTGCCCCCGCCTCCCTACTGGTTTCAATCGACGGCAGCGGCCGCTGTCAGTATATCAATAATGGACAAACTCAGTGAAAAAATGCATCAAAGGATGAGTGAGTAGCACAAAGCATCAGAAGTGCCAAAAAGGCATGTCTTTTTTTATCCTCATTTGCCTCTGAAAACAACATTCCATTTGCACCTGTGAATGGAGTATCATGCCCTTTTTTGCTGGAAGCAGGGAAAGAGAACAAAGAGAGGCAAAAAGCTTTGACCTTTACCGTCTTCATTTATTTGAAGCTCAGTCTTCTTTCCAAAAATCCCTTGCTATCACTCCACTCCCCGCCTCCTTGAACAAACAAAAGGTGGGGGAAAAAAAGGAGACCAGATAGCCAGACGAGGCAGAGAAGGCATAATCATTGGACTTCATTATTCTATTGCTCACACCAATCCCTCCTCTCCCAAACTTTGACAACCTCTGAGGAGTCCAATAGGCTCTGTGGATGGGGAAAAGATGGTTTCTTCTTAGGTGTGTGGGTTTAACTATTTTAAACAACATAGACCTAGATACTTGCCACTTGTTTTCCAGCGAAAACTCCGGCAAGCCTCTTCCCCACAGTTCCGTGGGAAATGTGAAAGCACCGTCTTCCAATTCCACCATCAACCAGTAGATTGTTGCAAGCTCCTTCTTGAGTATTGCCTCGTACAAAAGCCTATCTTCAAATCCATTTGGTTTTCCTTTCATCGTACCTGGGTCTTGGAACCAACTCTGCATTTGCAGGTATTTAAATCTGGACACTTGATGATCCGAAAGATGATTACATGTTTCCCAGGTTATACAGTGACCATCTTGCATAATATGGTTCCATCTTGTTAAACCTGCCTCTTTCAGTGGTCGAGCCAATACATTTTTTGTCCACTCCGGTGAGCCTTGGTGAGTCCCAAATAGGACCAATTAGGCTAAAGTATGGTATTTTTAAGACTTTTTTGACCCTGTACCATGTCTCTGCCAGGGCCCTCAAGATCTTTAACCTGACTTTTTTGTCATTTATTTGAAGCTCAGTCTTCTTTCCAAAAATCCCTTGCTATCACTCCACTCCCCGCCTCCTTGAACAAACAAATGGTGGGGGAAAAAAAGGAGACCAGATAGCCAGACGAGGCAGAGAAGGCATAATCATTGGACTTCATTATTCTGTTGCTCACACCAATCCAGAAAGGGAAACCAAAAATCATGCTTTATAAAAACCTTCATATCCACACTAGCAACATATTTAACAGAGCGTACCCAATCATCGAACCTGGGAGGGGACACGGCTATCCACTGTTTGCAGATTTCTCTACGCGCCAACAGCATAGAATAAAAAAGCAGCCTTGCATGATTTTTTGTGATTTTTGCAAGGGAGTCCCCACATCCAAAGATAACAAGCAAAAGGCTTACCTTAATGTCAATCTTCAGCATAATAGACAGGGCCCTACTCACATCATTCCAGAATAGCTGGATCTCTGAACATTCCACAAATATGTGTACATCGTCCTCTTTCAAACTATCGCACTTAGGGCAAGCTACGTCCCCTCCTCTCCCAAACTTTGACAACCTCTGAGGAGTCCAATAGGCTCTGTGGATGGGGAAAAGATGGTTTCTTCTTAGGTGTGTGGGTTTAACTATTTTAAACAACATAGACCTAGATACTTGCCACTTGTTTTCCAGCGAAAACTCCGGCAAGCATCTTCCCCACAGTTCCGTGGGAAATGTGAAAGCACCGTCTTCCAATTCCACCATCAACCAGTAGATTGTTGCAAGCTCCTTCTTGAGTACTGCCTCATACAAAAGTCTATCTTCAAGTCCATTTGGTTTTCCTATCATCGTACCTGGGTCTTGGAACCAACTCTGCATTTGCAGGTATTTAAATCTGGACACTTGATGATCCGAAAGATGATTACATGTTTCCCAGGTTATACAGTGACCATCTTGCTGTGGTACTTTAAAATTTGGAACCACATTGGAGACAGGCCCCTACCCTGCCGACTTTGGTATTAACAAACCGCAAATGACAAATGCGGTATGTACAAGTGTTTTTGTCATGTTTAAACCAATGAATTCACCGTATATATATATATATATATATAATACTACACATTGAACCCTTGGGTTCCATATTAGAACAGTAGCCATTTTTGTGATTGCCCTTACATAGGCTGTGTGCTAAGGCCATGCCTAGGCCTAAAGGACACGTACACCTTCTGTGACTTCTCTGTGACCTGTGCAAACTGACTCCACTGCCCGAGGTCAGCCCTGTCCGGCCGGTTCCTTTTACTGCGGCCAAATGGGATTAGCATCAGGGCCCGAGGCATCATAAATTCCTTCTTTCCACACGAACCCTGACTAATCTCTTTCACATCTGACTCTGTTTCCTACTTTATGGCTTGTTTTACGAGCAGGAGGTGCCCGTTTATTGGGGTCTGCTGATATCTGATGAGGGTTCTGAGCCTTGCTGGGTTAAAAGATTGTGGGCTGAACGAACTGGAATGTGGGATTGTCATCATGACTCTGCCTTTTCTTTGAAGCGAAAATATGTGAATGACCACTTGTAAGACAGGGGCGGTGTTGCCCAAAGCGTAATATTCTGTATAAAAGAGAAGACTGGTTTTTGTTCTGGAGACTGCCTCATTCAGTTGCTAAGGCTTCTGTGCGACGTAGTCTCACTCATTTGAGTTTAATAAAGATGTCTTTTCATATTTCAGCTTCTTTGCCAAGTTCTTTGTTATATTACCATGAGAGTGGAATTTTATAATACTACGCCAACATGGAAAACGAAGTCATAGGGTGCTACCCCTGGCACCGCTGGGGTCCTAAAATCCCCGGTACTTCAGTTGGCGCCCGACAGCGCGGCATCAATACAAGTGACTATCTGGAGGAGCAATCTTGTCAGAGGACAGAAATCTACTGGGAAGAACACGACAGAAATCCACTAAGCAGGTACTCTGAGCACCGAGGTTCTGGGGGATTCTTTGTCTCTGCAGCCCAGTATATCTCTGATCTTTCTGACTTTGACTCTCCACAAGATGTCACTCCCGATTAGAACCCTTTTTGGCGTGAGTATTATAAAAGACGTTTGGTTATGTAGAACTTGACAGTTAGAATTTGGATAACCTTTTGATTAGTAAAAATAAGAATTAAGTATAAGTGCTTTGGTTCTTTGTCTTTGATTTGGTTATCACAATTACCAAAGCCGAGGGGTTGGTTTCTTGGTTTGTTGATTTGGTCATTGCAATTACCATACCCAAGGGTCTCGCATATTTGCGAGTATATTGGTAGAGATAAACCCTTGAAGTTTTGAAGCTAGATTAGTGAGCTATAAGATGCCTGATCTTAGCAAGTTTGAAATGTAGCTTTGGAACTTTGAAATTTGTGTTGGCCAACTTTTGATTTGTATAGGTTTGGATATGCGAATTGCAATTTGTGTAGGCAGGTAATGAGGAGATATTTCTTCATTTGGTTTAGTTGAACGGTGCACGTACGAACAATACCTTAAGCACCATTTTGATTATAATACTTGCGTTTTCCGCAGTATTTTTGACATGCCTGTTTGTGAGCTCACATGGAAAAATGTGTTGCTTTTTTGGAAGGTACCATAGTTAGAAACGGTTAGTTTGAAAACATATTTCTTCCTTGGTGATTTTGTACCCCCAGGGAATTAAAATATGACATAATACAAAACAAGGATCCTTCGTTCTGCGCAGTTTTATGAATAAAGATATGCAGAACGATTTTGTGTGGTGTTCTGCTAGGCAAAGCTAGTGAATTGAGCGCATTCACTACTTCTTGGACATACATCTGTCTGTTGGGCTGTTTATGCAGCCTTTTGGAATACTATTGAGAAGCGTTTCTTGTAAATATGACTTACAACTAGTATTTGCAAATGGTTTGGTTCAAGTATAGTCTGTGAGCTGTTCTTTCTTTCTGTCATGCGTATTGATTTGTAAGTCAACTGTGTGTTTAAATGTCTATGTGGTTTTCTCATTAGTGCAACTTCTGTAAGTAAATTGCGACGGCGCTATTTATGAAAAATGGCTAAAGTGCGCTGTATTGTCTGTTTGACCCCCTTTCCGTTTATGTCTGAAATGAGCTCAATGTGTGTTTGTGGGTCTTCTGATGTTTTCAGTCTGTGAAGTAAATTGCTGGTTAATTAATATCAAGTAGAAACTTAGAAAAGAAATCCAGAAATGAACCCTGTGATGTGCTAGAATAGCTATATGGTGCTCTTTAATTTATAGAATGAGCGTTTGTTAACATATACAAAACTGCTGTTTAATGCTTAAAGGATAAAATTAGAAACACATTCAGTAGATATAAATAAGGCCCCAAAAACGAAATTATCTATTTTTGCAAAAATAAAATAAATTTACAGCATTTTCCTTAGATGCATTGGATTAGATGTTCACAGGCAAACTTTTCAGCTGCAGTATATTTGATAGAAATGTTCATTCAGCCAGCACCTTCCCAGTTGAACACGGGTGGAATTTTGCATAACCGTCCTTTTAAATGAAAGTGGCGCAAAAATGTGACGCGTTTCAAGTTGGGCTTATGCGCTTAGGCTTGTGAGTGAATGTGTCCAAAATGATAGGCAAGAGATGCAGCTTGCTTTTTATACATGGAATTATCACAAAAAACAATAATTGGGATTTTTTTTAAAGAAAATTATTAATCATGGAAAAATTATTTAAAAAAAAAAAAGTGCTTTTCAAAATCGTTTTTTGATATTTATAAAGCTTAATACTCATACTATGACCTCCTAGCATTAAAATTTGATTTAAGTTGTGTTGCATCACTAAAATGACAAGCATTCGCGTGTACATTTTTCCCTTGGCGCAGGCGCAAACAAGCTCATTTTTATAAAGTGTAAGTTATTATTTGCAATGCCTGACTCATGGGTTATGTAATAGACATTCTGGTAATTCATATTATGCAAGAAAATTGTAGGATATTCATTTTTTAATGCCTGAAATATCAAAGTCGAATTTGGGTAAAAACACTGTTTAAACTGCATTTTCTTTCATTCAGAGTACTTTTTTAAAGTGTCTCAGGCTTCAGTAAATACATACATTTAGGTTTGATATATATTTACAGGTTGTGCCTTCTTATGATTCAATGAGTCAATATGCCAGTACGATGGCTTGTTTTAATATCAGGGTTGAAGGTTCTAACTTCAGCTGGGCCTACTGAGAAGTTTATCAATTTAAGGTTGATGAAATGTGTACCATTGCATAGGATTGCAACAAGCATTTATTCTAAAAACTGGTATGTGTGTTATTAAGTTTTGTGAATTGTTCACAGTACATGTAGTTTAATAATCTGGGAATAGAGATAATTTTTTTAGCGCCTAAAAAGGAGAAATTATTTTCAAAATAGAGTAAATTATTGCAAGTTAGGAGGAATTAGGAAGGCCTTCTGGCTTTGACAAATTCAGAGTGGCAGAAGCTGGGGGCTAGGGAGCTGCAGAGGCTGGCTCCAGTCGCGCTGCTGAGATGCTATCTTTAGTTTTCCCGTAAACAATGGAGTAGGCTGCCACGTTGACATTTATGACCTTTTAAATTAGGGCCTTGCCTCTGTGGAATGCAGAATGACCTTGCTACACGGGCCTCTAAAGGTGGGGTTTCTGTCAAAGAGCCATTAATCAGGACTCTAGCTTTTGGTACCTTATAGATGCCCGCTAGTGCTCTGCAGAAATCTCGGCCCAGGTTTAAAGACTTTGCCACTACCTGTAAGTAGCCCCAATTAACCCGGTCAAAAGCTTTAGTGGCATCTAAACCTATTACCGCAAGTGGGAGTTCATAAGCGGACGCCAGGTCTATTGAGCCTATCAGTGAATAAGTCAACTCTTTCAGAGACCTACCGCCTATGAACACTTTTTCATCTATATGAACCAACTCCGCAATAGGTCCACTTAGCCTATCGGCCAATATCTTTGCAAGGATCTTATAATCGCAATTTAGCAATGATATTGGCCGATATGAGTCACAATTGTTTGAGCACTTGCCTGGCTTGCCTGGCTTTAAAATTAGGGAGATGATAGCATTGTTCCATGAGGCCGGCATTTCGTCCCCATCTATATAGAGATCATTAACATTTTTTACAATAATATGATTTAGTACACTTGCCAATGCTTTGTAGACCTCATGGGGCAGGCCATCAGGACCGTGAGCCTTACCCCTCTTACCCGGTCTTAATGCGAGATCTACTTCCTTCTCCCCAATCTCCCCATTCAGGTGTCTGCTCTTATCTGTTGTTGGGGGTTGTTAGAGCCTTGCCCCAGCCATGCCTCTACCTCATCTTGGGTAGCTTTTAGATCTTCTTGGTATACTCTACTATAATATCTGTGAAAAGCATGCTCAATATCCTTATCACTGATTAGGGCACCTGTGTGTTCGCATTTGACCTGATCTATCCTGTTGCTCACCTGCTCTCTTTTCGCCTTCCAGGCCAACAGCTTGCTACAACCCTTGTTGTAAATTAAGGCAGAATGTGATTAAGCATTTACTGAAAACATTAGTGTTTCCCTTTTATCGTGTTTTCCTCATTATGTTGGCCGAAGTCCGGACTCCATTTTGTATTGGCATGCTGCCATGTGTTCACCACGAGGAGAGTCCGACCTCTGTGTTAGTTGCTCTTGTAATCTGCCTAGCAACAGGTTATAAATAGCTCTCCCTTGTCCGTCTGGCGCATGCCCAGACTTGACCACATCTGTTATAATTAGCTTTGCTTGACCATGTGTTTTCGCGGGCCCAAGGAGTGTGTTAGCTCCGCCCATGTATTGATTCGGTATCGAGAATGACCCTAAATGGTAATGTTCTTCAACTCTGTGGTATCCACCCACTCATGAGCCCCTTTTGCTGTGTATAAAAGGGGACTGTGTATGCAAGTTCTTTGTGCTACTCCTTGCAATACTGAAGAGTGTTGTGTGGATTGTAGGACCACCCTTAAGGGTTAATAAACGTTGTTTTTGTACTTTGCAGTTTCCGTGCCAACTTCCTTATAGATTTCGTTACAGAAGAGCGAACCCTTGTCTCTTGCGGGCCTAGCTGGGGCTTGTATTCATCAATTGGCGCCCGTCACGTGGGGCTCATCGGCGACTCGGATGCTCGAAGGACTGGTCGCGACGAAGGTGAGGAGTTTGGCCGGGGACGTGATCACTGCCAGCGGCGTCTTGGCCTTGGCATCCCGAGGTTTTTCTTCCTTCCCTTCCGAGCTGACCGTCTGGGCGGCGCCGGTCATCGACTGAGACCTCTTCTGTCGGTCCTGCCGTGAGAGCCGTTTGGGCGATTGTGGAGCTTGGCAGTTGGAACCTGGACTCTTGATTGGTAAGAACCGTTGTACGGTACTTGCTCCGAGTTTTGAAGCCTGGTCTGGCTATTTGAGTTTGATTGATGGTGACTAGTCATATTTTGAATTTGTCTTTGTGAAAATATATGCGTTGCAACACATATAGGCAGGTAATGTGGAGAAATTTCTCCGGAGCTGTGTAAACTTTGAACGGCGCAACAATTAAGTGCCATTTTTCTTGATAATACTGCATATTTTGCATTATTCCTAGCATGCCTGCTTTTAGCGCACTTCGTAAGTGGTGCTGCTGTCTTGGGAACCGGTTGAACCTCGAGGAATCTGCTCCAGCTCCCCCAGAGGGGACTCCTAATAGGGATATGTACGTGAAGCATGGTCTTTCTTCCATAATGTACAGCACGTTATGGAGGAAATATACGAGGAAGGATCCTGAGTTGCGATGGCCTTTGTATGGATCGTTTGATATACGTAAGATTGAGTATGTGGAACAGTGTATGTGTAAGCGACGTGCTCGTCAGGATATGTTTGAGTGTGTGCGATTATGGGTGAAGGAAGTGCGTGAGCGAGAGAAACGTGAGAAAGCGCTGTTTGATAAGGAGCAGCGAAAGAATGATCATATGCGAGCGCAGGAAGCGAAGCGTCGGGAGGACAAAGAGCAAACGGACAGACAAGAGAAAGAGCGTAGGCTACAAGTTTCGGGTCAATATGTTGTTCGTCAGCCGCTTTATCCTGTCCTTAATAATCCTGATGACGATTTTTATTTACTAGATCGCTCTCCGCCCCCTTATGTTGGCGCATCTGCTCCACGGCCGCAAGATTCTGGCCCGGCTCCGGGTAAGGTCGACACACGGTCCATGTTATCGGCCGAGCATATGGCTGAGCTTCGGAAACTTTCCCTCCGTGCACTTAAGGGCAAGATGTCTAAGGATGAGTTGTTCCATACTTGGGGGTCGTGGCAAGATAGAGAGAGGGTGTATTTTCTGTCTCATTTTTCAGAAGAAGTAATTGCAGCTTTCCGAAAATATTCTAGTGTCCTTGAGCCTGACGACGTGTCTTCGGATGCCGGAGCATTACGTAATGGTGTTTTTTCTCCCCCTAAGGCTTCTGAGGCGGCTCGGCGGCTGTTCGCTTTGCGGGACGAGGTACTGGCCCTTAGAGAGAAAGCACGTCAACAAACGGAGGAGGAGAAGCAGTCGGATTCGTCTGCAGCAGGGGGCCACCCATCCGCCTCCCAGTCAGATAAGGATGACATAGTGCATGTTAAACCAATGCGAGAGGCGGCGCCTTTGTATGTTCCTCCTAAGGGAGCAGGGACTAGCTCGGATATTAACTCCGCCGATGCAAGGGGATATTTTGTATATAATTGGGTTTATACTCCATGGCATAGGGCCGATGTTATGGCATTAAAGAATGCGCTGCCTGACCCCCGCAAGAATCCAGCGGCCTTCTATGAAGAAGTCGAGGGGGCCTTGAATTCTTGCATTATGACCTTGGCGGATATAGACCTGTTCTTTGGCCTTATCCTACCGCCGGATACGTGGCGCTCTGTCCGGAAGGTAGATGATGCGGTTGCCTTCAAGGCCCGGTGGTCTGACCTTGAGGATGAGGATAGGGAACGGAAGCCCGCACAGAAACCACCCCAGAATATTTTAGATCTCCCTGCGGCTATTGTGGCTAAGTTGAAGACGATTATCCCCCCTAAAAAGATTGACTGGAATATGTTAGCAGCATGTAAACAGAAAGTTGACGAGTCAGTCGCGGACTTCTTTACGCGTTTTGAGGAAACGTTCCATGATTTTAGTGGCCAGTCGCTTACTGACGACACGGGCCGCCACCTTTTCGCGGACAAATATGTGGCTAATCTGCTGCCGGCAGTTGCGGCCCGGTTAAAAGCGAGTGAGAGTTCTTGGTCCTCCGCGACACCGACGGCCCTTCTGACCATTGCCCAGTATTATGAGCGTCAGGAGCACGAGGCGAAGGGCCAGGAGGAGAAGAAATCGAAAGATCTTAAAACCAAAGTGATGTTAGCGCAAGTATATGGGCCGCCCCGCCGGGGTAATAATAATAGAGGAAGGGGCGGATCTTATGGTCCCCCTTCGGGCCGATCTGATTTGAATAGGAACCAGTGTGCGTATTGCAAGCAGTTGGGCCATTGGGCCAGGGATTGCCCAGCGTTGCGTGCTTCGCGTCAGGGGCACACTCCGGGTGGCCCGAGAGGTAGAGGGGGCTTCTCGAACTTTAGAGGGAATTCCAACGATAATGTCCGTTTCGATACTGCTGGACAGCACCGAGATAGCTCAAATGTTTTTGATCGCCAGCATCAGTATCATGTATCGGACATTGATCGATCGGGATATCATGATTCTCAGCATGCATAGGAATGCGTAGGATGGGGGTCCGAATCAGTTGAGGTGCCGGTCGATCAGACGGGTCCTTATGTATCGGCTGAGGTTTTAGGTTCTACTGATCAGTTCCTAGTGGATACAGGAGCGACACGTAGTGCATTGTCTAGGTACTTGGTTCCGGGGGCTCCCCCATCCGGCTCGATAGTTACATCGGTAGGGTTTGACGGTACACTCTCCCGAAGCCCTCTTTCACAGCCCCTTGCATTTAAAGTTGATTGTTTTTCTGCGCCTTGTCCGTTTCTGCTTGCTCCGTACACACCGGATAACATTATGGGCCTTGATATGTTAAAGTACTTTAGGGCTACAATTCGTTGTTCCCCTGAGGGTGTGAGGGTGATTTTAAATGACAACTACCCCCGATCTGGGCGGATGTGTACGATCTCAGAGGATGCGTTGTTGGCTACCCTCCCCCGAACTTTATGGGCGACATCGGACACAGATGTCGGACAAATGGTGATTCCTCCGGTCCACATTAGTGTCCAGGAGGGGGCGGTACTACCACGCCTCCCGCAGTATCGTATTTCCCAGGAGGGCGAGGAGGCTCTCATACAGATTGTGCAAGACCTGATCGCAGTAGGAGTAGTGGAAGAAGTTCCCTATAATATCTGTAACAGTCCGATTCTCCCTATTCTGAAAAAGGACACG
Source organism: Triturus cristatus (assembly GCF_964204655.1). Classification (NCBI taxonomy): domain Eukaryota; kingdom Metazoa; phylum Chordata; class Amphibia; order Caudata; family Salamandridae; genus Triturus; species Triturus cristatus. Next base: position 51,662,495 of record NC_140582.1, on the reverse strand, counting down.
GATGCAAGGGTCTATCGGTTCATAATTGATTTGAGGGAGGTGAACAAGATCGTGATACCTCAGTATCCGGTGGTTTCCGATATCACGACATTGCTTACCTTGGTCCCGCCTACGGCGACCGTGTTCTCAGTGATTGATTTGAAAAATGCCTTCTTTTCTATTCCCATTCACCCTGATAGCCGATTTCTTTTTGGGTTCACATTAAACAATAGATCTTATCGTTTTTGTAGAATTCCCCAGGGCTATACAGAAAGCCCTAGTATTTATAGTCAGGCTTTGAAGCGACAGTTGGATTCCTTTGCCTTACTCGAGGGGGTCGCCCTCATTCAATATGTCGATGACATCCTGTTGGCGGCTGACACCCTGGAGTTGTGCGAGAAAAGTACGATAGCCTTACTTTCCTTTTTAGCATCCCACAATCACAAGGTCTCTAGGAAGAAATTGCAATTCTGTAGACCAAAGGTGACTTATTTGGGTCACCTTTTGTCTAAGGAGGGGCGTGCACTCACACCAGATCGTATCCAAGTAATTTTGGACACACCAAGGCCATCCACGCAGAAGGATGTGCGTGCATTTTTGGGTCTTGTTTCTTTTTGTAGACAGTGGATATTGGGGTTTTCACACATAGCTAAGCCATTACTAGCGCTCTTGACAAAAGACACGCCCATCCCGATCCCCTGGTCAGATGAGTGTGACGCTGCTTTTCAGCAATTGAGACAGGCCCTTTGTTCAGCACCAGTGTTAGGGACCCCTGATTATGCAAAACCCTTTTCGTTGTATGTGCATGAGAAAGATGGATGTGCATTATCAGTCTTAGTGCAGATGCACGGCGATAAGCAGCGCCCTTGTGCATACTTTTCGGCTGTACTTGATCCTGTCGCCCGAGCATTGCCAGGGTGTTTTCGCTCGGTTGCGGCGACAGCTGTGTCAATACGGCAGAGTGAAGGAATTGTATTGTCCCATAAACTGTTGGTGTTAGTTCCCCACGCTGTTGATGCCCTGCTTAATCAAACAAAGACGCAGCATTTGACCAGTGCCCGTTTAACGGGATATGAGTTGACGCTTTTAGCTCCTCACATTACGTTAAAAAGGTGCGTGACATTAAACCCGGCCACATTGTTGCCATACCCCGAGACCCAGCCTGAGGCACAGAAAGCGCATGATTGTATTCTTGTGACTGAGGAACAAACAAAGGGTCGTATTGATCTCCAGGATACGCCCTTTTCAGATGTAGATGGAGAGTTGTGGGTGGATGGATCATGCCTGAAGCTACCAGATGGTACGACTTCAGCAGCGTATGCAATTACCACGTTACAGACGATAGTGGAGACAGCACGCATACCACAGAAATCAGCTCAAGCAGCGGAACTGATAGCGTTAACACGAGCGTGTGAGCTCAGTACAGGATTGTGTGTGAATGTTTACACAGACAGCCGCTATGCCTTCGGAGTAGCGCACGATTTCGGCCTACTCTGGAAGGAGAGAGGGTTTCTAACGTCACATGGGGTGCAGATAATGCATGGGGAGTTAGTCCACAACCTTTTAACTGCATTGACATACCCAAAGAAAATCGCCATTGTTAAGTGTAGCGCCCATAGGAAAGTGGTTGATAAGGTTGGAGAAGGGAATGCGTTAGCGGATCGAGTAGCACGGGAGACTGCGATGCAGCCCGGTACTACTGCCATGTATGTAGTGAAGTCACAGGTGGAGAGATGGCATGATGCGAAGGAGGAAGTGCGAGAAATACAAAAGACCGCTTCTGACAAAGAGCGGGAACAATGGGCTAGCGAAGGAGAACTGGATGACGAGGGTTGCTGGAGAAATAAGCAGATGGATAGATGGAAATTACCCACGGCTTTTGTACAACCTATGGTCCAGATGGCACATGGGCTAGCACATGTTGGAGCTTCCGCAATTGTGAAATTGCTTACCCAAGTCTGGGAGCATCCAGAGATTGCTAGCACAGCAAAGAGGGTGGTGCAGACCTGTATGATCTGTCTGAAGTATAACCCAGGGAAAGGCACGCGAACTCCAGCAGGAGGATTTGCGACGCCCACTGCACCCTTTGAGGTTCTGCAGATAGATTACATCCAGCTTGAGCGCTGTAACAATTTGAAGTATGCTCTAGTAGTGGTTTGCGCCTTCAGTAAATGGGTTGAGGCGTACCCTGCGAAAGACAATACTGCAATGACTACAGCGAAGCTATTGCTGAAAGAGTTTTTCCCCCGATACGGCGTCTGTAGACTTCTGTGGAGTGATAATGGCCCTCACTTTGTAGCGGATGTTATAAAGTATGTCTTGAAGGGCCTAGGCATCACCCAGAAGTTCCACGCCGTGTTCCACCCCCAGTCTGCAGGACTAGTCGAGAAGTATAATGGTACACTGAAGCTTAAGATCGCCAAAATTCAAGCTTCAACATCTTTGACTTGGCCAGACGCCTTGCCACTGGCGTTATTGTCAATTAGGTCGGTGCCACACTCTCGAACCGGCCTTACACCCTATGAGATAGTATTTGGACGCCCAATGAATATTTGGGGTCCACCAAGGCCTAAGGCAGTGTATGATGTACCTTGTGTGATGATGAGTGATTATTTGGCACAGTTAACGGACAACTTGGTTTCTATTCATCAACAGGTCCAAGAGGCGCTCCCTGATCGGTCTACTGGCGAAGGACATGGTCTCCGGCCTGGGGATCATGTCATGGTGAAGGTTTTCGACAGAACGAACAGTTTGGAGCCGAGATGGGTCGGACCTGAGCAGGTCCTCCTTGCAACAAGGACGGCAGTGCGAGTCTCGAACAGGAAGAATTGGATCCATTCCTTGCACTGTCGAAAGGTACCGCCCGGATTGGTGGAGTCTGCCGTGCTGACCGATCAACGAGACATCCTAGCAGCAGAGACAGGCCGTGCTGCAGAGCCAAACGACACTGAGGAGCTCTTTCCGGACCATACGACTTCCGGAGGAAGGCGATATCATCTGCGACCAAGGAAGTGAGGTTTCCAGTACCGGGACATACTGTCAGAACGGCCCTTGGGTTAGTGAAACGGAGAGCCAATGAGGCAAGGGGGGGGGATCAGCCCTGCATTAGTGTAGCGACACCCGTCTTGGCCCGCTGGTGAAGAAATCAACCGCTGCCCAAGGGGAAGAGTTCTGACAGACTTTTTAGTTTCAGGAAGATATCAGGGTATTGTTTCTTTTGACATGGAGAAGAAGAAAATTCTTTGTGCATTGGGATTCATGCTAACAGTAGCCATCGTTGGTATAACCACATGGTTTGTGGAGGAGGCAACTCCTGCTCGAAAGACGCTTGTGTTGACGACTCCAGTGCCTGCGGAGCACTACTTTTATACATTGCCATATCAAGAGTTGAAGCATCGACAATCTTATTTGAATAACACTTTCATTCAGATGCTGCATCACACCCACGTTGCTACAAACGCTACGAACTGTTGGATATGTGGGATGATGCCAGCCCATCAGAAGAAAGGAGGTACGCCATTCATACCACTTCCTTTCTCTCACAATGGCTCCTGTAGAGCATGGTACACTCTGTTGTTTGCCACTCGAAAACCGACAGTGGGACGATTGCTTTTCAGACTTAATAAAGAATGCCATCAGGACAAGAATGGATATCCACAAGCGAATGGGACAATTTGGGAATGGGAAGAGTACCGACCGGACAATGAATCCATCCCCTATATCTTCACGAACACCAGAGACACTGTGGGGAAGGACAAATTTGTAATTCAAGTAGCACAAGCCCAAGCGGACCTGTGTGTCCAGAGTGTGGGTTTTATCCCTGTTGGTGTCAGTGATTGTATAACTGTGTTAAACATCGATGGGTTAAATAACAGCACCTTCCTAGCATCCCATAATACCTACTTTGTATGTGGAAATAAAGGTTATTACCGTTTGCCGGCTGGGTGGTCTGGGGTATGCTATGTATCATTCCTATTACCTCCTGTATTTTTAGCACCCGCGTCATATCATAAGGATTTAAAACTGTTGAATAATGTGACTGTAAATAGATATAAACGTACTCTATCAATTGACGAGGTGGATCAAACAGATACCAGTTTGCAACAGTATATTGATTTTAATTTAGGATTGTTCTTCTTTGTTGGAGCCGCTTTGAATAGTAGGAAGATCCGAAGATTAACAAGAGTGGTAGAAGCTGTGACTAATCAGACTGCTGCTGCTCTTGGGAATCTTACGGAAGAATTACAGATTACCAGAATTGTTGCATTGCAGAACCGTATGGTATTGGATGTAATGCTAGCTGATCGAGGAGGAGCCTGTAAAATTATTGGAAGTAGCTGCTGTGTGTTCATTCCTGATCATACGCCATCCGTTTATAACGCCATTAATAAGCTGCATAAAATAGCAGCTGAAATCCACACAGAAAACGGCACTTGGTCCTTTTCTGGATGGTTTTGGGCGTTGGTTACTGCCTGGGGATGGAAGGTCTTAACTGGTCTCTGCATTATTATAGCAATTCTGTTCTTTCTCTGTATGTGTATTCAATGTGGACCATTGTGCTGTTCCGTATGCATTTCATTCTGCATTCCAGATAAGAAAGCTATTGCCGATGTTGCCCGCCAGAAGGGTCTAGCTAAAGAGGTTAAAGGAATGATGATAATTGACATATACGATGATTATTCTTGGAAGCCAGATGTCTTCAGTAAATGCTGAAAGGGTCGTCTGTTGTAAATTAAGGCAGAATGTGATTAAGCATTTACTGAAAACATTAGTGTTTCCCTTTTATCGTGTTTTCCTCATTATGTTGGCCGAAGTCCGGACTCCATTTTGTATTGGCATGCTGCCATGTGTTCACCACGAGGAGAGTCCAACCTCTGTGTTAGTTGCTCTTGTAATCTGCCTAGCAACAGGTTATAAATAGCTCTCCCTTGTCCGTCTGGCGCATGCCCAGACTTGACCACATCTGTTATAATTAGCTTTGCTTGACCATGTGTTTTCGCGGGCCCAAGGAGTGTGTTAGCTCCGCCCATGTATTGATTCGGTATCGAGAATGACCCTAAATGGTAATGTTCTTCAACTCTGTGGTATCCACCCACTCATGAGCCCCTTTTGCTGTGTATAAAAGGGGACTGTGTATGCAAGTTCTTTGTGCTACTCCTTGCAATACTGAAGAGTGTTGTGTGGATTGTAGGACCACCCTTAAGGGTTAATAAACGTTGTTTTTGTACTTTGCAGTTTCCGTGCCAACTTCCTTATAGATTTCGTTACAGAAGAGCGAACCCTTGTCTCTTGCGGGCCTAGCTGGGGCTTGTATTCATCACCCTCACTGTATTCTAAATGGGTCAATCGACTAACCTCCCATTTTTTCCTAAGCCTTTCATGTAGGATTACTGTCAAGTTAAATTTTGCTTCCAGCACTTCCTGTAGCTGTCTTGCCCGGGGTTCATCGTCTATCCTAGGGTCAGTCAGATCTTTTTCTAAAGAGCGAACCTGCTCCTCGACTGCTGACACCTCTTTATAGTAACTTCATCTTTTTTCTGCAGCCAGTGCCCCTAACCTTCCCCTTAGAAAGGCTTTATAAGCATCCCAAATTATTCCAGACGCTGCCGAGCCCAAATTAAAATGAAAAAACTCTTCTGTCTCTCTGCTCAGTGCTTCTATAACTCCTTCCTGCAGAATTGTGCGATCTAGGGTCCATCTAGATTGAGTGGCTCCTTCATGTATCTTCAAGTGCAAAATCACTGACCAGTGATCCGACAGATGAACTCCCACATGCTCAACCTTCTGAACCCAATCTGCTAAATTACTGTCAATAAGGAAGTAATCTAGCCTCGACTGATGTCTATATTTTTGATTGTAGAATGTAAAGCCTTTTCTTGGACCTGCTTTCTGTCTCCATATATCACCGAGCCCCAGCTGGGCCATTCTTTGCTTAATAAGCATTGACATGTTTGGATTTACACGTGCTCTGCTGTGTGAGGTTCTATCTAAGGTATGGTCCAGGACAGCGTTGAAATCTTCAGCCATGATAATAGGATCGGATAAGCTTACTATTTCTGCCAGCAGATCACCTAAGGGAGAGACATCATCTTGATTTGGGCCATAATATCCCACTAGAGTAAAACCATGACCCAAAATCTTCACATTAACAACTAGCCACCTTCCAGCTTTGTCAGAGACCTGGGCCCCCAAACTAATTTGTGCCCCTCTCTTCACTAAAATCGCCACCCCTTTTGTAACAGCCGATTGAGATGTGCAGACTACTTGGGAGATCCATTTTTGGGCCTTAAAGAAATCCAGACCCTCCTTTTCTGACAAGTGAGTCTCCTGAACAATTATAATCTGGGCTAGACAGTCTTTCAGATATTGTAATATTTTTTCCCGCCTTCCCCTAACCCTAAGGCCGTTAACATTCCACAAGAGGATTTTTATTATATTCTCTCTCTTCTCACCCATCTCTCCTGAAGGCTAAAAACAAGCACCAAATCAGCATTGAGAAAACTTTACAGGCTAAAGGGGATCTTTTTTTTGTCTTTTCTCCCACTGCTCCCCACCCTGTGCTCCCCGATTCCGCCCCTCCCATGGAAAACCCTCCCTAACTCTTCATGGCCCAGAGCCATCTGGGTGTCCCCCCAGAATGAACGTGTAAAAATAAGTGTTAAGTTGTGCATAAGTGAATTTGCTGTTAGCATTTTATTGGATTTATTAGATTTATTTCCTTAGGTTTGGAATGATTTTTTCTGCCCAATCATTGATAGTGTGGTAATATTCAGCACTCGTTTTGGTGGCCATCGCACTCCCCGGGTTGTAGGCTTTTAATAAAGTCGTCTAACTTGTCCACAGAGTAGAAGATGTGCATCTTGTTATTTAACATTACCTTAAAAAATGCTGGAAATCCCAACTATACTGAGGCACCCAAGCTCTTCAGTGTGTCGATCCTTTGCCCCATCTCCCATTGCCTGTTAGAGGTCGTTACAGAAACGTCTGATCTAATCTCATATCTGTCACCATCCACCTCAATTAATTTCATCCCCAGGGCTTTTGACAGTATTTTCTCTTTCAGTGAGTAAGTTAAAAAATGTAATAAAATATTTATGGGTTTGGACCTATTGATGTTAAGTCTGAAAGGGTCTCTATGGACACGCTGTATATCTTTCGCTATCTCCTCTTCTGACTCCTCCATCTGTAGCTTGGTCTTAATCAGTTTAACTACATATGCTTTAATATTATCACCTTTTCTACCTTCCGGCACTTTCAGGATTTTCAAATTATTTCGTCTTTGGAAATTTTCTAATCTTTCACCTCTATCTAGGTACTCTCTTTCCGCGGTTTTTAGTTTGTCTATTTCAGCGCAGTTTGCCTGTACCGTTTCCCGGAGCTCTTTAACCTCCCCCTATAGCGTTGTTGTTATACTGCTGAGGTCATCTATCTTCCTCTCCATCACATCACAGGCCTACAAGACCCACGCAATCCAACGCAAAGGCGAGGGTAGGGGAAAACATGGCGGCCGTGGATTTGAGCATGGAAATCGAGTGAAAGAGACATTTTTTCTTTTTGAATCAACAAGATTAGGCTGTTCGCATTCTAAAATTTTACCGCACCTGCATTTGGCTGTTTCTCCCATCTATGGCGTGGTGAGAGGCGGCTTGGTGTGAGCTGAAACGGTCATCCGGCAGTACGGCGATTGAGCGGGTGTGGGACAGAGTGGCCCTGGAGCTCCGCAGGGGAAGAGGCGCGGTGGCAAGGATTCCCTTCCGGGGGATAGAGGTCGAGGAGGCTTCAGCACTGAGGCGGACACCGGGAACTTTTCACAAAGGGAGGAGCAGTCAGTCGAGAGCGGCTTTTCATTAGATAGCAGGCAGAGACAAGTCTTCTGTGTAAGGGGTGAGAAAGGAGCGCCTTTTCAGGCAGATTACACCAGCACTGCTTCTAATAAAGCTAGGAGGAAGGTGGCGTGTGGGAGTGCACCTGTGGAGGGGGCTTCTAGGTATGCGCTCCAGAGTCTGGATAAGAGCCTGGAAAAGAGGGATAACCAGCTGGTGCATGAACAGTTAAACCCCAGGGAGATTTTTGTGAAAGAAGAGAAGGGGGAGAAGGGTAGGGAGGGGGAGAAGGTAGAGAAAGACGGGGGAGAGGGGTGTAAGGGTCCTGAAACCATATACGTTACAGTCAAGAAACCAATACCCTCTGAACCTAAGACAAAGTATGAAAAGACTTCATTAAAGAAACGGACACAGGAGCTTAAAGTAAAAATTACCCCATCTCTTAAAACTTATTTCAAAGTCCTACCTAAAACATTAATTCTGGGTGGAAGCACAATAGCAGGTATAAATAGTTGCAAGGAGAAAGACACTGTGAGTCAGTCAACAACCTCAGAAAGCCGCTCAGATGGACTAGGTGAGATGGACTGGAGGGACAGATGCCTCTGAATCAATATCAAATTTTAAATAAAACAACCCCCGATCCTGACCCTGACACAGGCAAACAGCAAACTTAAAATTCAAAAAGCCTAGGTCCCAATTCCAAAGACTCTGAACGGAGTTTTAAACATCCAGATAAGGAAGACTCATCTTTCGGAACACTCTTAGCAGCGTTATCAGCTGAAATTAAAAATAGATTAGAAATATCAGAGTCAAATCAGTTGGCGATAAAAAAGGCATGTCTTAAGCTATCATTTGAAGGGCCTTTCGGATTTGATGAATCGCAACTCCATAGGGAGCAGGTCCCTTGTCCTTGTACCCACGAAGATGAAAGATTTACCTCCTTGAGTTTTTAGTCTGTACCTGTGGTGTTTAAGCAGGTTGGCTTGCGAGGATATAAGAGGCTGATTTGAAGTGTAGTAGATGACTCTAGAAGTTATGTATATTGGCCCCAGTCCTCTTAAGTCTCTAAAAAAAAAGTAAAATATTCTTCAATATAACCTTTTTATGCACTTGCAGCATATGCAATACTTTCAGGGCTGCTGACGCTGAGGAGCTGCGAGGTAGTGTAAGCACCAGTCTAGCCACAGAGTGTTGCACCACTTGAAGTTTCTACAGGGTTTGTTTTAAAGAACCTGCATACAGTCTATTACAATAGTCCAATCTAGATGTTATCAAAGCAAAAGCTACTGTTTTTCTAGCCATAAAGGAGGATATTCAAATATTTTTTCAGTGCTTCTATGAGACCAAAACACATTCCAGCTACAGCTATACTTTGTGGGCTAAATGACAGAGAGGCTTCACATTTTACACCTAGGTTCTTCATGACATCGACTGAAGGAGGTGGTGGAAAGGTTGCATTGGGCCACCATAGGGCCGGGTCAAAAGAGGTAGACTTCACGAAAAGCCTAATAACTGTTTTATTGGTGTTGCATTTAAGATGGTTGGTGTGCATCCATCAAATGACTTCAGTGAAGCGGTTTTTAAAAGTGGTCTCTGAATCAGTAGAACCTTTATCCAGTGACAAAACTAACTGAGTGTCATCAACATAATATGTGGATTTGGTACCAAAAGAGGTGATCAGCAAAATCAAAGGGGGCATGTAGATGTTAAACAATGCAGGGCTGAGTGCAGAGCCCTGAGATACCCCTGATGTGTCTGAGGAGTAAAAATGTTTCTCGCATAACCATCTGTCTGTGGTCTGAAAAGATGGATTTAACCCAAGCCAGTGCCCAGTGGAAAATCGAACAATCCTTGAGTTGTTGCAACAGAATATCATGCAAGATGGTATCAAATGCAGCTGATGAGTTTAATAGAATCAGGACTGCTTTTTTCCGTGCGTCAAGTGTTAATTTCAATGTGTCGGCAACTGCCAACTGGGTATATTCTGTAGAGTGTTTGGCCGGAAGCCAGACTGTCATGGATGTAAGATGTTCGCCTCCTCTAGAAATGCAGTGACATTTCTAAACCAGGAAATAGTGAGATTGGACTGAGATTTGAAAGGGCAGTGGGATCTACTAGTTGGTTTTTCTGTAACGGCTTAACTATTGCTAATTTCCAATCAAACGAGACTACAGCCCTTGTCAGTGAAGACTCATAGCTCCCTAAGAGCAGGCTGCATACAGGTTAAGAATTGTGGGACTCTGTCTTAAAAGATGAGAGAATAAGTAGAAAGGTCCTTCACAGACTTCACAGACTTGGAAGATTTCTCTATTCGAACTTCCTTTAGCATGGAAACGGCACTGTTGGAGGTCTTAGATAACATAAGACTTTCTTTGTTTGATGGGCGCTCAGCATTTCTGGTGCTATTAGATTTCTCAACAGCATTCAACACCATCTCCCACTCAGTCTTAATTGAAAGACTAGTGGAGATTGGTGTTAGTGGGAAAGCTCTGGCATGGTTGAAGAATTTTCTAAGTGAGAGCACACATGGTGCAGTTAGAGTCCTTCTGCTCATGAACCATGGCCTTGGACCGTGGAGTGCTACAGGGATCCCCATTGAGCCCCACTCTTTTTAATATCTATGTGGCCCATTTGTCACAAGTGATAAAATCCTTAAGTTTCAAGGTCATTTCGTATGCAGATGACACTCAACTTGTCATCACAATGGGACCTAACCTGGCCTATTCTAAAGAAAGAATCTGTGACTGTATAAAAAAAATCACGGAGTGGATGCAGCTCAATTGTTTTCAACTGAATGTGAATGAAACTGAGATTGTGTTTTTCGGGAAGGTCCATTCTGTGTGGTCTGAGGAATAGGGTCTTCAGGATCTGGGTCTAGTTCCACCCCAGGAAAAGATTTTATGTGGTGTAAATATTGGGGCTGTGACCCCATGTTTTGTTGTGCTTACTGAACTGGTGCTTGCTGGAGGACTGATGGACGCAAGCAGGAACTGCCACGAAGGACTTACCCTCTGCCGGAGAGGACCCTGTGAGCTGGCCTGCCTGGTCCCAGTCCTGCCCTTTACCAGTTTCATGAGAGGGGTGTTGTCTGCCCCTGGTTGTGTCTCGCCATGGGAGACGCAGATCGCTCTTCTTTTTCTTGTACCTAGGGCACTTTCACTTCCCTAAGGGGAGGAGCGTTTGTGTGCCTCTACTCCCTGCTAGACGTGTGGGGAGCACTGTACCTGGAAGCCAATTCTCCTCAAAGGCGCAGGCGAGGCATTGTGTGTTCCGACCCGAGGGTAATTTGTTTATGCCAGTGTGGTCTCTCCTAATCGAAGCCAGCGTCAGAAGTGGGTTCTCCTGTATGCAGCAAGAAGTAGCAACCAAACCGTAAGTCAGGCAGAAGGAGCCTGACCGTGGGCAGGACCGGCAGGAGAAAGCATAGTCAGAGAGGAAGCCAGGCAGGAGCTGTGCCTGGTTTTGGGCGGAGTCCCACAAAGGAGATTGAGTCGGGAGCCTCTTGAATGCTCCGTGCTAGGGGGAAGCAGCACTTCACCTCTCTGGCCCATACAAAAAGGAGAAGCCAGAGTATGTTGCCGGAGGCGTGGAGTAAATCCAGAACCTTATGGCCCCGCGAGAATGTGCCCAAGGAGACCGGAGAGGCGCCGGTAAGTAGGGCCTGCGAGGCACACTGATCTTGACTAGAATTGTCACAGTTGCGCCACATGGTTGCGGGCAGCTGCAACGGCAGGGGCATTCTCCAAAGAGGAGACAAGGGTGAGTTGCACCCCCTCCCCCCCAATTGCATTACGCACCTGTTGGGGGCATTGTTTTGGCTGCATCTGCTGCTAGGGGGCTAGGTTGAAGCCTCGTGTCCACAGAAGGGACAAGCAGTTTGGAGAGCCCTTACTTTCAAAAGTGGCCTTGCGGGAAAGGTCAGGACGGGCCCTGAGGATGAGACTGCCTAATGTTCGCCCCTATATTTTGGAGGGACATAAAGCAATTAGGTGAGGTGTGCACCTAATGAGTGATTTCTGTGCACTGTTGATGAGGTATTGGCCTAAGCTGGGCCTGATGTGATTATTATGTTTTGCATAATATGCTATCCTAGGGAATGCTATGATGTTCATGTCTAAGGTGTTTATGCTAAGTGCAATGTTACCAGTAATTACTGGTTGCCTTCATTAACGGTGGCATATATGATGGTTATGACAGTGGCCCGATTGGCCCTGTCGTGTATATAATCCCTGTAAAGACATACTAAGTGCCAGGTGGCACAGTGTATATATGTGATTACGTTCTAATGTGTTGTTATGCATAATACAAAGGCTATTTTTGATATAAGCTTTTGTGGAGTTTCTTTTGTGGTGTGACTAGTGAGAATCTACTGTGTGAGTGTGTTGCAAAAACGCTTTACACATTGCCTCTGGGATAAGCCTGACTGCTCTGCCAAGCTACCAAGGGGGTGAGCAGGGGTTATCTTCGATGTGTAACTCCCTTGCCCTGACTAGAGTGGTGGTTTCCGCCTGGCTTAGGCGTGTGCCCTAGCCAACCAGAAATCCCCTTTCTAACGCTTTGCCCTTGGGTTCTGTCTCCCCTACCAAAGGTTCATAGATACTGCTAACTCTCCCACGAAATTAGTTGGCAATCATGTTATAGTTTGTCTCAGAAGGAGGTGAACCAGAGTTCATACTGGTCTGTTTTTCTTATAAAAGAGTTAATTATTTTGAAAAACTCGTTAAGTAAGTTGGGGGCACTCTCGATCCTAGAACTGAGATCGTTAAAACAAGCTTCTCTTATGCATACTGGTATTTTTTCAATGCTTTTTTATGGGTTGATTTGCACACACCTGTGGTCTGCTAATCTTATGTAATCTCAAGTGTACTAATTTATCCAGTGAGTTTATTATCCATTCATTGAATATGATATTTACCTCAGATATTTCTCGTTGAGTGTGGAATTGAGTAGAGTTGTTTCCCAGCTGATTTTGTTCAATTTTGACCAGCAGAGGCTGAGCTTTGACTGCTGGGCAGGAGAGGCTTTCTTTCCAGTTATTGGGAGATAGAACAGAACAATATGATAATCTGATGGGCAACTTGGGAGAGGGCACTCTGATCTCATAGTAATACCATTAGTGAAAATTAGATCAAGGAGATGACCTATATTATGAGTGGGTGATGTTCCCAATTGTAAGAGCTGTTTGGCGGATAGATCGTTTAATAGTTTTGTTGCACATCCACAATTAATATTGTCTTAATGTAAATTTGAATCACCCAGTGAAATAAAATTGGCTTTCTGAAGGCTTTGTTTGGCAAAATGTCTGGAAAAACATGAATAAAGTGAGTTGCTGGACCTCAGTGTTATGTTGCATATAGGTACCCTAATATAGGCCAGGGTAATATCATACACCTTCACCTACATTACCTCCCTTACACTACACAGTAACAAGCATTTTTAGGATTGAACCTTTACCTAGTTCTAGCCCTGGGTGCAGCAGGAGGGTTCTTCCCTGAACAATAGCGTCCTATAACTTTATCAATAGACTCACACAGTATGAATAAATATTCATAAGGGTTCTTGGAAACCAGACAGGGGCTACACACCTGCATAATATCTACGTGCAAGGTTCATCTCATATGTCATCCTCAAATCCAAAAATGGCTAAGACAAGAAACAAGGGACAAAGGAGCCCTAGATACTTTCTGTATAAATACAGCACATCTTACTGGTGTTAGCTAGAGGGAACAGAGACTTCCAGGCCAATACACTGACCAGAGAAGCTGAGGCTCCTGCATGCAGACGCTCCAGCTGACAATGGTCTAACACATCTCCTTCAGGGTGTCTAACTTGAGACCAGGACAGGGCCCCACACACTCTCACTTCAGGTAATGGGGTTCGACTAAATCCTAGAGGGATTATTGGCTTAATGCCTACTCACATGCTAGGTACACTTAGGCACATCTACATAGGCATCATAGGAGTATGCGCACTTTTAATATGCATTTTAAATTCATGTATGTATCCATGCTCGTTGCAAGATGGTAAAACTGTACTATCCTTTTATTTTCACTGTACTGCTGATCATATATATCTGCTACTGTCTAACAGTTGTTGCAGCCATCTATTTTACACTAGAAGAACAACTGTGCAATACATTCCTATTATAACATGCTGACTGTTTCTTCTGTGTAACTGTCTGAGACTGAATAAGTGAGCACGAGTGACTGAGCGAAAAGTAATACATTGTTTCCACGATCCTGAGGGATCAGGGTTGTCATGTTCTGAGGTTGCCAAAAATGAACCTCTCCCCGGTAAGAGGAGAGTCTAGTGGCACTGTGAGCTAGCTAATGCAAACAGGCTAACATTCTCGGTGGGGGTGCTCAGAGCCAGTCAACCACCATACCCACCATTTATGTTATTCAGAATCCTTAGATCCTGTATGGGTAATATAGGAACTAGACGATATGGTGCCCAACGTGGGTTGGGTACTTATTCAACAGTAGAATCTGAATAGTTCAGTCATGCTATTCTCAGAGACCCCTTCTCACAAAACACCAGAGATGTCTGGAGTGGGTGGGCACAAACTCCACCACAACTGAGTAGGCGAAACAATGCTATTTATTGGCTGCTGGTTAATCAAGCTTGAAGGACACAGTGTTCATAAAATTGTGCAATAAAACCTTACCTTAGTTCCCTTGAACAAACTTCTTCTTTACAAAAATGACTGAGACAAAAGATAACCCAGTAGTGGATCTGCTCCTCTCAGCAGGAGAAGTAGATGTGAACGCAATTCAAATTGCACCTAAATTCAGACATACACACAGACATTTCACTACTATACAGAAGGAGATGCACCAGTGGAATATGGTCCTTTCGAGGACATAGAGATTCCACTCATGTACCAGGAACACTTATACTGGTTTAAAGGCGCCCTATCCCACATAAGAAGAAAAGTAAGATTAGGCCCGTTCGGTAGAGAGGAGCAACGTGGCCGATGTTAGCGGCCTACACACTATATCCTGACATTGAAACACAGCCACAAGGAGACTTACTCATACAACACACAGATTTAATAAAAATTTACAGAAACCTGATGCAATTTGTCAGGAGGACTTTCACAATCCAACCAGCAACAGTTGCAACAAATGAAACTCAATATCAGGGTACAGCAACTAAAATCACACCACAAACGTTACACGCGGTAATGGGCAAAATGACCATGAAACATGAAAAAATGCCATTCTGGCTAGCTCAGAAAATAACTCAGCTCGAGGCAGTATTCACGAATACTACCCCGTATGAAAAATACAGAATGCTAACAATCTGCTTACCCATGGGGATAACACCACAAGTAGAAGATTGTACCACTTGGAGTACAGTCTTTACTGCCATATATACCTGGACCCATGGTAGTCCTTCATTAGCAGGAGTACCTGATGTATTAAGACAAATACAAAATGAGTACGGAGCAGAACCTGCTCTGAATTTAGGGATTAAGTTACTAGTTAACTATGACCAGGTATCAGGCATCATACTAGCTAATATTGAATGGGAAGCAGCTTCAGTGGCAATCGGCCAACAACTACGGGAGTTCAGTCCATTAGATCAACAACACAAACTACCCAAAAAATGTAAACTGTGTATGCAGAATTAGACAGAGACAGTTTCGGTTGGAAAGCTTTAAAACCACAACTGATGGGCAGTCCTGAAAAGGACACTTCTAAGCAGACACTTGCATCTTCTAAAAAGAAGTGGGATAATAAAAAACAACAAAACTTTAAAGGAAACAGATCTCAATCCTGAGGCAGATCTCCTCCACAGGAGCCCTCTGAAAAGAGGTATATTCTCAGGAATAGAGATAATATTAGGAAACCTGACAGGTATCAAGATACTGATACACGTTCCTCTCGTTCCTCTCAGGGTTCATCGAAAAACTCAGAGAGGGAAGGATGGCCAGAAAGACAAGAAGAGCGTACAAAGTCCGGAGACAAACAGCACGCTCAAGACTATACTTCCAAAAAGGAAGAAAAGCCAAAATCAAAACCTCAGTTTAAGAAGAAGAAATTTGCAGGCCTGAAGATCAGACATGCCCAGAATTCTGAGGACGAAACTTCTGAATGGGGAATGGGCTCAGACAATGTTAGACAGTGCGGCAGAAGTAACAATAGATCACCAGAACTTGATGGAATTTCTGTTGACAGCAGACTTGAATGATTACATCACAGTGGAAACACCAGATATGAGGGTGAGTGTCACACATAAGTTACATGAAATAACACTCCAAATGGAGGGGGACAAGCCCAGGAAAGTTAAAGGTCTCTTTTGGGAGAACCAGTCATCTGGTTATGACATTCTATTAACTGAACAAGATTGGCCACCAGCATTGGTTTTGGAGTGCCCTAGAGAGAAATGGTAATTTTTCCAGCCTTCTCTGACCTTGTTCCCATTCATCTTAAACACACATATGCACAGGAGTGGACGGTTGCCCTAGCTCCAGCATTGTACAAAAATCATGTCGGATGGGATGATAATTCAACCCAACACGTGATCCCGTTAAAAGTTTCACCAAATGTGCAGAGACAATATCCAATAAAGCAAGAAGCTAAAAAACAGGTCAGGGAGATCTTAGATCAGCTTGAATATCAAGGGATCATTCAAACCTGTGCCTCACCACTGAACAATCATTTGTTTCCCGTAATAAAACCGGGCAACTCATATTGTCTAGTTTTAGATTGCAGACTTTTAAACACTTGCACAAAGACATTCGGTATCCAAAATGCACACAGTGCTGCATTAATGAATAACATTGTGCGGAATAAATACAAACCCACACTTGATATCTCAAATAGATTTTTCTGCCAAAATATAGCGCCTGAAAGCAGGTATTTGACCGCATTTTCAGCGTTGGGGTCCCAGAACAATTTTGCTTCCTCCCTCAAGGGTATAAGAACAGCCCTGGGATATTTTCACTGAGTTACTCCAAAATTTTGATGAGGAAGCATTGTCCTGTGTGGATGATATTTATCTGACGGACGATAACTTAAAAAGGCACTTGACTAGGGTGAGCATCATAATTATGGGATTTGCCTCTGAGGGTTACAAATTTAATTTAAAAAATCAAAAACCGCCCACCTCAAAGTCCTGTTTTTAGGATATGAGCTTTCAAGTGAATGGAAAAGTCGGGCAGCTAACGTTTTAGAAAAATGTGTGCTGCTCCAACTTCCAAAATCACTCAAAAATGTACAATCACTACTGGGATTCCCAAATTTTGTCAGAACATACATTTTGGATTACGGGGAAAGAGTAAAACCTTTCTACAACTTAATAAAACCTGACTTTTCAGTTAGACAATGGACTAGGGGTGGGTGGAATTTGCGTAGTCACGCTACGTAAAGCTCCGCGAAACGGTAAAAAATCTCCGCGAGCACAGAGAGTTCCGGGAACACGCGGAATTGCTTGCTACGCCCGTTCTCGATGCTTTTTTCCTGTTTGCGAACGCTGTTTGTGAGCTCGGGGGGAAATATCTTATGAACACGCATTTTGAAAACGCGAACAAGCAAAAAATTCCGCGAAGCCGCGGATCGCGGAATTTTGGGCAATTCTGCGTTCTCCGCGGAAAGTGAAATTACCCAAATTCCACGAATTCCATGAGCAGAATGGAATTTACTGCCCAGGTCTACAATGGACACAGGAACACACAAACATCCTACGTTCACTACAAGAAGACTTGATAGCTTTAAATCACTTACAGATGCGGGTAAACATACGCAAGTTAGTGATCCGTGTAATAGCGGGTTAATGCGGGTACACTTACTTAACCTTCAATGAAGGCGAAACGGTACCAATCGCTTACCAATCACACCTGTACACAAACGCAGAAATACGTTTCACTTCAACAGAAAAAATCCTGACAGCAGTTCAGACCGCTGTAGCAAGAGAAAGAGCACTGGCTTAAGGAAAAAACGATAATTATCATAACACCTGTACACGCTTTAGAAGCTGTTACAAAGGCTAGCATTCCAAATTCAAAATCCTTACATCTGAGATGGATACAATGGGCTTATTCTTTTCCTGCAACGAATTTTGAATACAGATTTGATCCAAGTCTAAAAACACAAGCATTTCTGCAATACGAACAAGAATACCTTCTACCTAATGAAATCTTGCCTCTAGATCAGTATGAATATATTATTTACACTGACAGATCTGCTCAACCGTCCATAGGCAGTAAGCAACAATTCAGCGCAGCATGTGCTATCATTAAAGTTCGCATGTGGGATGGGAAGTTCCATCCAAGTTGCACCAAAACGCAATCTTTAGGAGACTGCATGACTCAGTTGGCAGAGTTAGAAGCGCTGATACTGGCACTGGTGAGTACGGATCACGAATTCCCCACACTGATAGTGTGTGATTCTTTTTACTGTGTGCAATCATACAATGAATATTTACATCATTGGGAATAAAACGGGTTCAAAGACGCAAAAGGTGGCACAATTAAGCATAAAATGCTGTGGAAACAGGTAGTTGAGTTGAGAAACGAACTACTACGGGCTCACGTGAGTCATCAACGGGATGGCTTTCAGGTTTAAGGGAATTCATTTGCTGATGAAGCCATGAAGGGGGCTGTAAGCACAGCTTCCGTAGCTGCAATCACTCATTCAAAAATGAGAATAGACTGTGAGATTATAGTTGCTGTCATTGCTTCACGCAAAGGCAGCTCAACAGTACCAAAGACATTTCCACTCAAGTACTCCTACAACTTAGATGCAAACAACATTCCATATGCTCAGATTCCTAGAGTGGGAGACAGAGTAATACCAAATATGGATCGTAGGCAAGGTTTGATTATTGCAGCACACGAGGGTTTGGGCTCCACGCATACAGGCGTTACAGCGACTATTTCATTGTTGAAACAGCGCTATTGGTGGCCAGGTCCAACAAAGCAAACTAAAGACTATGGCCCACATGCATCAAAGCAAAAACTGGTCGCAAATGGGCAGATTCTCAGAATCTGCCCCTTTGCGACCGGTATTTTTGCTTTTGGGATGCATCATCCCAAATGCAAAAATCGCAATTTAAGTAATCTCTAAATTGCGATTACTTAAATTGCATTTGCATTTAAGGAATCTCAAATAGAGATTCCTTAAATGCAATGCACTAAAGTAAAAAAAATTGCGATGTGGCTAATAGGGGGAGAAAATTACCATGAAGTTGAACTTCATGGTAATTTGCAAAAACGTTGAAAAATTCACTAAAGGACATTTTTCAAAGTTCCATTTTACACACACACACGCCCTTGGGGCATGTGTGTGTGCAAGATGTACTCATATGCAGATTTCAGGGGTGCAACAGGGTGTCCTTTTGACACCCTGACACCCTTGAAATTGCATGAGCAATTTGCGATTCTCTAATTGAGAATCGCACATTGTGAAGGTCTTCCCATTCATTTCTAAGTCCTTTAGGCCCATAGGAATGAATGGAGAGGTATTCCTTAATTGCGAGTCGTAATTTGCGAGTCGCAATTAAGGAATATTTAGAAATCGCTATTTTTTAAGCGATTTCTACATGCATAGCCTTTTGCTATTCCTTATTAGCGAATCCTTATTTTTCGCTAATAAAGAATCGCAAATGGCATTGTTGATGCATGTGCCAGTGTGTCTTGAAATGTGACATCTGCCAGCAGATGAAAGGCTCCAACATAACACGCCCTGCGCAGACACCATTAATAAAATCAGACAAACCTCTTGCTAGTGTGTTTCTGGACCACTGCGGCCCCTTACAATCAGATGAGGCCTACAAGTATATCATGGTTGCAGTGGATTCATGCTCAAGATTCCTATGGGTTTGGCCTCAGCTCTCAGCTGACATTTTATAGGGACATACGCAGTTAACACGTTACAGTCCGACCGTGGCCCGGCGTTTAGCTCTCTGGCTTCCTAAGAGGCCATGGAAAGTATGGTCGTAGCATTGCGGTACTCCTCTCTGTACGATCCTGAAGGAAATTCAGTTGTGGAAAGAAAAAACCGGGACCTAAAGCAATATTTAACAGCTAGGGAATTAGCCAAGGGCGGTAGTTGTGTCGATACTATATATGGGGTACAATGAGCTCTCAATAACTTGGCAAGAAGTTCTCTAGGGGGTGTCACTCCTTACGAGGTCCTATTTGGGACACAAATGTGGGTACCTGATCTTGATTGTGAAGGCACAGTTGCGGATGAAAAAACGTTTGACATCCATAACCGTTTGACTATCTTGCAGGAATTAAATGAAGCAAGAGCCTTGCACAGCAATGTGCAGGTGAAAGGAACAGCCACTGGGGAAGTCAAGACAGTCAAGGCAAGACCTGTCTGGGTCTCAAAAGTCGGGGATCTGGTCAAAGAGAAAATAGCGGATAAAAAACAATTCAGACCATCATGCAGAATACCTGCACCTGTCCTAGCAGTTCAAGGAACAAGAACTGTGCTTTTGCCGCCTCTTGCAGGAAAAAAGGAAAATCGATTTGTCTCAATCGACTTAATCAAACCACAATATGTGGCTGATACTGAACAGAAGGCCTCGTGGACTCCCCTGGAGCAGACGCCCTCCTCTAGCTACAATCCAAGAAGTTGAAACAGAAAGACTCATCATGTTTGAAGAGTCCTCTCAAAGGAAGGAAGGACTAAGCAACAATGGTATGGAACTCATTTACCTTGCACTAGAAATAATAATTCAAAATGAAAATGAAACTCAAATATCAATTCTACCAAACACTGATGTCTACATCAACATGCCTCAAGAAGAGCAAGCTACTGTTTCCACAAGGCGCAGTGGCGGATGAGAAACCATTTGATATCCATGATCATTTGGCTGTTTTACAGGATCTAAATGAATCCAGGACACAACAAAGTAACGTTCACCTGAAACAGACCGCCACTGGGGAAGTCAAGGCAGTCACGGCAAGACCTGCCTGGATCCCAAAAGTCAGGGATCTGGTCAGAGAGAAAATAACGGATAAAAAATAATTTGGACCATCATACAGAAAGCCTGTACCCGTCCTAGCAATTCAAGGAAAAAGAACTGTACTTCTACCGCCTCTTGCCGGACAGAACGAAAAAAAATTTGTCTCAATAGACTTAATCAAACCACACTATGTGGCTGATACTAAGCAGTAGGACAAGTGGACTCCACAGTAGCAGACGCCCTCTTCTAGCTACAGTCCAAGAAGGTCAAACAGAGAGACTCATCACGTTCGAAGAGCCTCCTGTACCGAAGGACTATGCAACAATGCTATGGAACTCGTTCCCCTTGAACCCGAAGTTCAACTTCAAAATCAAAATCAAAATAACACACAAGTTGCAATAAGACCAAATACTGATGTTTACGTCAACATGCCTCGACAAGTGCAAACTACGATTTCAACAAATCCCGATGCAATTCCGAAAATTGATCACACTGCTTCTGGCTACTTCATGAACTTTGATACGTTTTCCTTGGATCCAAGTGAACCAGAAATGACGCCAGCCCAACAAACATGCAAGCAGCAGATTACGGACTTTCTGAACTTTCGCAAAAAGACTTACCTGGTATCGCCTTGGGTATAACTCTGGGTAATTACTGGGATACTGTTCTTCCTTTTCTGGCTAAGCTTAGTGATAACTTTTAGTATGCTTATTAATGGGTGATACCTTCAACAAAGACCTGCAGCCAAAAACGTAAATTTGGTTCTGAAACCACATCAGTCCTCACATCGTGAATAAAGAGACTTGTCATCAGTGAACATCACAGCAGTTCCTATACCAGACGGTATAGTTTGGGACAAGATTGATTTCGACATATTCGGTCCTACTGAACCTCTAAAAGTTTCTCGTGTATTTAAAATTTCATTGAGTGATATCATTACCTCCAGCAGTCTTTCTGATGATTGGAACTCTGAAACTGTTAATAACATGTTGTCTTATTTAGAGAAAACTGCTGCATTTCCAAACACTAAAATGCTGGAAGGCACTTCAAACTATGACACTTTGTATCTGTTACCAACATTATGGTCATCATTTCTTGCACAAATCCATAACACCTAGAAATGTTTTTGAGTACCACCAGTGGGAAAATAGCCCTACACCACCAAAAGGTAGTTCACAAACATTTGCACAGAAATTCTCATATTTTTCGAGGCTTAACACTTCTGACCTGACGTCATTATATTATAAAGTTACATCGGCATCGAACATTCTGTTGACAAACACCAAACAGATTTACTCTGCTTCCTTTATTGCCCAATTGTCTGAACAGGGTTTTGACCTATGGAAGGACACAATAGACTTAAAATCAGTCTGGGGTTATAGGGATTGGCAAGTCCAGGGAACAGAAGCGCTATTTATAGCGTGCCTCATCCCACTGCAGATGATATTTCTAAATAACACCATGCAACAAGCATCCTGTCTTGAACTGTCTTGAACTAGCCAAGAACAAGGACCTTAACACACCTCTGTTTCCAAAACCATCACAGGTGGCAAAATTCAACTACACAGGAAGGGGCAACAACAGATGACATATTACAGTACAATAAATCAGACCCTACTTGGAAAGAATGGTTGGTTTAGGCCTTGGACACAAACAGATGTCAGAAAAGATTCTCGGGTACCACCAAAGGGTTCAGTATCCATAGGCCAGACCCCATGTACAAAAAGAACACCCAGGGGTAGTGACATCCTACAGTGTTGGGAAGTTGTGCCTTGATTGGCTAGAAATCTCAACAGGCACAGAAGTGATACTCATACAGGACATGGATCTTAGGGATTTTTTTACTAGGTACCAGGAAACCCTTTCAGAAACGTTTCATATATTCTGGCTTTTATGCTGCCTATAATGACATTTGGAAAATATCCCAACAAGAGGCCGCAGAGAGAATACGGGAAATAGACCGTATTAACTTAGAGAAGGCATTAGCTGTAGTGGACAATGGGTTAACAACTTTGACCTCCAGGATATATTCCTTAGACAACATTGTATCTTCTGCGATAGACATTCTGTAACACGATTTGGCCATATTACAACACGGGAAATCTTAGTTACGTTCTATTATGTTGTTAAGGTAGACGCTGCAATCTTTGCATGCAGGCTGTGTGCCTTGGCGTTTTATCAACAGTACGTCTCTGTTTTCTCAATACAATCTAACAGATAAACAGGTAGAAATGGCACAAAGGGGAGCAAAATATACAATGTTGTGTATTGAAAAACTGGATAGATTACCATTAACGGTAGCGGAATCACTATCAACGGAATGGCTAATCCATGGCCACAGAACTCTACCAGTCACTACTTTTCAGTTTCAATATTGCCTTGAGCAAAGGCAGGCAGTCAGGCAAATATGAAAAAATGGGTAAGGAATACATTAAGGAATCTTGGGAGTTACCATACAGATTTTGATGCCGGAGTGGGGATCGAAAAGTGTTTCGAAGCAGTACAAATTGCAAGAACGCTTTAAGTGGTTCTCTCATGTGCCAGGATATTTCCCTGCACAGGGCTTGTAATGGTTCAGTAGCAACCTTGTCCTGCCACATGATAGGGACTCCAGCGGCCGTGAATACTCCGGTATTCAAGCTGCTCCGGAATGGGAGTTAACTTGATGCTGAATGATCAAGGTTGCTGTGGGATGCTTCTGGGCATTGCGTATCTGGACACTGTGAACTTCAAGGTTAATTGCTGTATGCAAATACTGCTTCCCCCAATGAATACAGTCCGGGAGACGCTGTTATGGCCTTCGTTGAATGTTTCCTTTATACAGTTTAATACTTGGAGCAGACTGAAAGTTATGCTTTTACAGCAAACCGTACCCTTAACCTCGGCCCAAGAGACCTTTGATCTTCAAATCACAAGGACCTCGACTGAGATATAGGCACTGATACGTACAAACTGCCCCTTTCATTTCACAGAAATGGTGAGTCGTATCTTTAATATGTCTGATACGAGTGGTATTGTACACCTATTTAAGACCATAGGGTCAGGATTTCTAAGCACCTTTCATACAATCCTCGGAGTTATTCCAAATTTTATACACTCCATATTGGGAAGCATTTTTGGAAGTCTTCCGCTGATTCTGCTCTCTATAGTAGGAATCCTGATTGTCATTTTTCTGCTACACAATGGACGGCCCAATCACCAATGATATGGCAAAAGCACTCCTGGAGCACAAATACCGTGAGCGCATGGTACAACATCTGGGCACACCTCTCCTGCGGAAACTGAGCGCCTCTTGGTTCCTATCCTTAAAACCAGTCTGGATGGACTGCATCTTACCTGTTCTTCGATGCCTGTTTTGCGGAGAAGAATGCATGTTGGATCCCTGTCTGACACTTGCATCGGACATGCCTATGGACTTGAATACCAGGCTGGAACCCATGAGGTCCCATGCTCGGCAATGTCCCCAGCATATTCCTATATTGATGGCTGCATTCCTCGAGAACCCGCAGGTGCCTTTTGCTACAACTGGGTTGAGCATCAGCTGTTCCACTAGCAGTCAGGTATCGACTACAGCAACAGCTGCCTCTGCACCAGCTATTAGCAGTTCTGAATATCATCTGCGCTCCATTGACATACTCTGCGAGGTGTTACAGGGACCGTCCTCTGCAGCGGCGAGCAACAACGATGTTGCGTCTCCCAGCCAGGACACTTAATCTACAATTGTCTCATCGTGTGCTGGTAAAGAATTCTGATTTTTCCTTTTGGTTTCAAAACTCAATTATATTTGGAACATTTCCTAAAAAAATGACACTTCTTGCTGGAAAAGCATGGCCTTCTGACGATTGTAGTGGTTCGACTTATATAAACAAACTCATCTAGGACTTTGGCTAGAGTAAAAATTCCAAAAACTAATTTTCCAAAAACAAAATTTACCCTCTTAGACTAATTTTAAATGATTTTAAGACAATGATTTTACGAGGTTCAGTGATAGTTTTATGCGCTGCTACCTAGTAAGGAGAGTAGTTCGCTGGTGTTTTATTATTGTTGACTATTCGGAAGAGGAGCGGGTGTTATGTTTCATATAGGTACCCCAATATAGGCCCAGGTAATATCATACACCTTCACCTACATTACCTCCCCTACATTAAACAGTAGCAAGCCTTTTTTTTTTTTTTTTTACTATTCTTTTTTTTAAATTAAAGTTAGGGCATAACAAAATCACATAAATGAACATACATTTGCAGTTTTCTGGTACATTTTCTTATGTCAACGTCCAGAGCACTGTTACATCGTAATACTGGACAGATCACACCTATGAAACCATATATATCGCTTCACCCCCTCCCCGTTTCAGATGGAGATGTCCTCACTCGGCAACTCCGGTGGTTCGCACATAAAGCCCCTGTATTTGTTCCAGGCTCCCCATACCTTCCCCCATTTCTGTGGACAACCTCGGTTAATATATGTAGTCTTCTCTGCTACCATGGCTTCATCCATGTCCTTACACCATGCCTTGATCGTCGGTGGGCATCCGGAGCCCCACAACCTAGCTATATTTCTTTTGGCGACCATCATTCCCAAAGATGCCCAGTCCTGTGCCGGATGGTTTAGATCATTGGGCTCCCATATATTTAGCAAACACCTTTTAGGTTCTGGTGCTACCGATACCTCCTCCACTTGCGATATGGTCCGCATCACTGCCACCCAGTATGGCATAATCCTCAGACAGTACCACGGTAAAATGTTCCCTCTTCTCCACATTCCCGCAGACAATACGGATGAGAGATATTCCCTATTTTGGTGGCGATTCCGATCCGGCCAAAAAAAATTGCGTACGACTCGTATCCGTATATTTTCACGTACGAATCGTACAAGTACCGTACAAACTGCGAAGTACGATTCGTACGTGAAAAATACATACGAATTGCATCGGGAAAACGGTACGAGAGGGAGCCGGAAATTTTTACGTCCGAATAGCGTTGGGAAAAGTGTACGAGAGGGAGCCGGACATTTTTACGTGCCAATCGTAAAACAGAAGTCCGACCGCGCAAGTACGATCTTTACCGCCCGTCCGAATACACAACCGCATGTAAAAGGCCCCGTACGGAGCGAACGCTGTAGCACACATGTACACGGGTAAACTTGTGCCCGGATACGAGTCTTACAGCCCCCCTCCCCCCCGCAAATGTCAGCACCGTACCCCTGTATGTCAGCACCCTACCCCCCCTCCGCACCGTACCCCAGGACCGTACACCAGCCCGGCACCTGTACGCGCCGCACCCCAGGCCCATCTCCCAGCCCCGCACCTGTATGCACCGTACCCCAGGACCGTACCCCAGCCCCGCACCTGTACGCACCGTACCCCAACACCGTACCCCAGCCCCGTACCTGTACGCACCATACCCCAACACCGTACTCCAGCCCCCACATGTACGCGCCGCACCTCAGGCCCGTACCCCAGCCCCGTACTTGTACGCACCGTACCCCAACACAGAAGCACAGCCCCGCAAGTGTACGCGCCGCACCCCAAGCTTGTACCCCAGCCCCGCACCTGTACGCACCGTACCCCAACACCGTAGCACAGCCCCGCACCTGTACGCACCGCACCCCAGGCCCATACCCCAGCCCCGTACCTGTACGCACCGTACCCCAACACCGTAGCACAGCCCCGCACCTGTACGCGCTGAACCCCAGGCCCATACCCCAGCCCCGTACCTGTACGCACCGTACCCCAACACCATAGCACAGCCCCGCACCTGTATGCGCCGCACCCCAGGCTCATACCCCAGCACCGCACCTGTACGCACCGTACCCCAACACCGTACCCCAGCCCCTTACCTCTACGCACCGTACCCCAACACCATACTCCAGCCCCCCACATGTACATGCCGCACTCCAGGCCCGTACCCCAGCCCCGCACCTGTACACACCGTACCCAAACACCGTAGCACAGCCCTGCACCTGTACGCGCCACACCCCAGGCTCGTACCCCAGCCCCACACCTGTATGCACCATACCCCAACACCGTAGCACAGCCCCGCACCTGTACGCGCCGCACCCCAGGCCCATACCCCAGCCCCGTACCTGTATGCACCGTACCCCAACACTGTAGCACAGCCCCGCACCTGTACGCGCCGCACCCCAGGCTCATACCCCAGCACCGCACCTGTACGCACCATACCCCAGCACCGTACCCCAACACTGTACCCCAGCCCCGTACCTCTACGCACCGTACCCCAATACCATACTCCAGCCTCCCAAATGTACGCACCGCAACCCAGGCCCATACCCCAGCCCCGTACCTGTACGCACCGTACCCCAACACCGTACCCCAGCCCCGCACCTGTACGCACCATACCCCAACACCGTAGCACAGGCCCGCACCTGTACACGCCGCACCCCAGGCCCATACCCCAGCCCCGTACCTGTACGCACCATACCCCAACACCGTAGCACAGCCCCGCACCTGTACGTGCCGCACCCCAGGCTCATACCCCAGCACTGCACCTGTACGCACCGTACTCCAACACCGTACCCCAGCCCCGTACCTCTACGCACCGTACCCCAACACCGTACTCCAGCCCCCCACATGTACGCGTCGCACCCCAGGCCCGTACCTCAGCCCCGTACCTGTACGCACCGTACCCCAACACCGTAGCACAGGCCCGCACCTGTACACGCCGCACCCCAGGCCCATACCCCAGCCCCGTACCTGTACGCACCATACCCCAACACCGTAGCACAGCCCCGCACCTGTACGTGCCGCACCCCAGGCTCATACCCCAGCACTGCACCTGTACGCACCGTACTCCAACACCGTACCCCAGCCCCGTACCTCTACGCACCGTACCCCAACACCGTACTCCAGCCCCCCACATGTACGCGCCGCACCCCAGGCTCGTACCCCAGCCCTGTACCTGTACGCACCGTACCCCAACACCATACCCCAGCACCCTCACCCATCATCGCGTATGTACGGACCTTACCTACGCGAAAAAGACACATACAGAACCAGGACACTGTAAAACAGCACAAGGAGGGTCAATTTGACTCGCACAACACCACAAAACACGTCTACATGACAAAATACATCTCAATGACTGACCTGGCACATCCAAACAGGCAAACAGAGGCCCTAAATCACAACCACCTCTTATAACACACCCACCACAAATTCAGTCAGTCAGTCAAAAAACTTTATTCGATATATAAAATATCATAAAAGTATAAAACGTTATAAAAACAATTGTTAAAATAGATAAAAAGGAGAAGAAGTTTTAACAATATCTGTATCAAAATAGTTCGTAAGCCCCAAAGAGAAAGGTAATCTACAATCAGTACAATATAAAAAGAAGGCAAATACAACAGCAATAGACTAATTCAGGTAGTGCTAAGGGCTAAAGCTGTGTCAGTGGACGTTTGGACTCGGCACAAAGGCTGGCACTTCTTGAGTAGCCTCTGTCTAATCCTCCAGGCCCCCCCCAAGACCTTGGCAGTCCCACAGATAACACTAGGGACTGCCGTCTCATAGGTTAGAATGCGCAGGGCCACCCTGGCCGACCTGC
This sequence comes from Triturus cristatus, assembly GCF_964204655.1. Classification (NCBI taxonomy): domain Eukaryota; kingdom Metazoa; phylum Chordata; class Amphibia; order Caudata; family Salamandridae; genus Triturus; species Triturus cristatus. Next base: position 51,634,207 of record NC_140582.1, on the reverse strand, counting down.
AGCCCAAGTTTAAGCAAATGGGTTTCAGCCATCTAGATCTAACCTGGCTGTAGGCCCGACAAGCAAACAAAAAGTGGGCGATAGATTCCGTAGGGGAAGCACATCCCGGGCAGCCCTTAACAGCACCCTGCTTACCACTCCACCCTGTCTGGAACTCGTGTAGTGGTAGAGTGCCGTATCTAAGCTTGAGGTATAATGACCTATCGCTTGGGGACTCAATCAGGTCCATAAAGGCCTCCAGTCTGGGTATAGGTTTGATATCTAGGAATTTCTCACTAAGAATACCTCTTTGGGACCTCAGAGTAGCAGCATTAACCCAGGCCCAGTAATTTTTTTTTACAATAGCTTTGGAGAGGGGGGTCTGGTTCTCCCAGAACTCGCACAGACCTAACGCTGCCACCAATTTGTATAAATTGGATACCCAGCAAATCTTAGAGCGAGCACCAAGTAGAAGAGTATCGTCCAAGGAAAATGCGTTCTGGCCTAAGTCCGGGGACCTTCTTAGCCTAACCCAGTATAGTAGAGGGCGTAGTCTAGCCACAGCGCTTATGGGATGTCTGCCAAGGTCACTGCGGAGGGGGGCTAAGGGAGTGGACTGAGGGAGCGAAACTATGTCTCTAAAAAATTTGTTTTCCGATTTGCTCAAGTCTGTGAGATTATCGAAACCCCCATAGTTCCGCCCCATAGAGGGATGCAGATAAAGCCTTCCCCTGGTAGACCTCTGTAGCTGCAGCAATTGGGCGGCTGTAAGACAGCCTCTGATGTCTCGCTATGGCTCCTGCTGTGCGTTTATAGCACAGGAGCATTTTAGAGAGGTGTGGGGCCCAATTCAGCTTATTGTTGACCCTCACACCAAGATAGTCAGCTCTAAATTAGAATTGTCCACCCTGATGTTATTCCTAAAGCTCTTGGAAGGGGACATGGCCATTAACTTGCTCTTGGAGGTGTTAATTTTAAGGCCCCTAATATTGCAAAAGTCGGTGAAGCGGGTCAGGAGTTTTTGGAGGCCCATAGGGCTCTTGGAGATCAGCAGCGTGTCGTCTGCAAACAGCAGGGAGGGTATTTTTTCCCCGTTCAGGGTTGGCACGTCGACCCCGTCAACCCTCAAATGGTCAGCCACCCCATTAATAAAGAGGGAAAATAGGGTCGGCGCCAAAACACAGCCCTGTCGGACCCCTCTCCCTACTGCTATTCTCTCGGTCATCTGTCCCTGAAGGCCCCACCTGACTCTTGCAAAATTGTCTTCATGGAGCCGTATAAGAAGGTCCAGAATAAGGGGGGGGATGCCAAGATCAGCCAAAACTTGCCACAGCTTTGGACGAGGTACCAAGTCAAAAGCTGTCTTGAGATCGATAAACGCCAAGTAGAGGCTGCCCTTTTCGATGGTCACCGATTTCCAATCTATGGTACAAAATCGGAAAACCTGGTCAATGGTTCCCACTCGCTGCCTGAAACCTGCCTGAAAATGTGACAAAATGCCAACTTCATCGATCCAGGCCCTAATCCTGGTTAGGAGGACCCTGCCAACCACTTTTTGGATCACATCAATCAGGCTGATAGGCCTGTAGTTGGCAGGGTCCTCTCTATCACCTTTTTTAAAAATAGCCACCACCTCTGCCCCCTTCCAAGAGTCTGGTACAGAGTGACCCATTGCGATATTATTCAGGGTTATTAAATAAACTTGGCCCAGGGCTCTCTATCATGGAGAAGAAGGTCCCCGGGGAGGCCATCGGGTCCAGCTGCCTTACCCGGAGCTATCATTTTTAAAGCCGAGTGGATCTCGCTAAGGCTAAAATCAGCCCCCCCCCCGGGGAGGCAGTAGGCTCCCGAGTTGGGCCCTCGGTCGACAGGAGAGAATCTTCCCCCAATGAGTATAGACCAGAGAAATGTTCAAACCACTGGTGCCCAGTTATATGATTCGGAATTGGATCAGCCCCACCCCTTGCGCCAATGTTTATGAGGTCCCAAAACAGGGTCTGATCTTTGCATCGTGCTGCCGATTTGAGATCCTGCCAGTGGTCCTCTTCCCAGAGTCTCTTAGCTTCTTGGAGTTGTAATAGGATTTTCGGGCACAGACAATGGAGGGCTGATCCCTTAATCTTAGAGCCCTAGCAAGTTCCTGCCTTCTTGCCCTACAGTCGGCAGAAAACCACAAGTTTCCCGTATTTAATCGGGGTGGCTTGTAATCGCCATTGGAATTTATTACAAAACACTTCCCCACCTTATTAATGGTCTCAAGATATATCTCTTCAAAGCTACTGAGAGATGTACTGCTGGGAGGGCGGACCAGGGCGGCTTCCAACAGACCAGTGCTTTCTACCACGATGTCTTTTATCCTGACCAAATCTATCTCTCGCTTGGCAACTTTGGACCACTTAAGTCTGCTACTGCAGTTAGATGGAACAACCTCTCTGGACCAGTGAGACTGGGCTCCGTTGGGCGCAATGGACGTAGTGATCATTTCGCGCCTAAGTTGCATGGTTAGTGGGTTGTGGTCGCTCTTCTGCCTAGGCAAGACTTCCATGTCAATGAGATCCGGCCACAACTCAACATCCAGCAAGATATAGTCTAGGCGCGAAGGGACCCTAGTTCTAGTGAATGTGGGTGCTCCTTTGGTATCGGAGCGAGATCTGCCATTTGTCACCCTTAGAATAAACTCCAAGGTTATGGCAGTAATTTGAACAGCCCTTTTTGACCATTTTTTAAGTGGCGAAAGACCAAGCGGAGGAATTCCTTGCTTATGATCGGCCGTCTCTGTGCCTAAGATGTCATCATCACCAAGGGGCTCGAAGGTGCAGTTGAAGTCGCCAACTACTACAACACCCAAGGTGGAGGTGAGGGCAGAAAGCTGGGACTCAAGAAGAGACAACGTAGGACTCTCTTGCGCTCCTAATGATCCTCTAGCATATAAGTTGAAAATTTCTAGGCCGTGATGGAATTCAGACCCTCCAACTGATAGGTGGAGGATATCGTGGGATGGGCTGACATTGTTCTTGACTGGCCAATTCAACTCTATATTCACCCAGATTAGAAGACCTCCCGATGGACGCCCTCTAGGAGAACTAATTGCCGGAACAAAATAAGTAGTGAACCCAGATCTATGGATGGGTTCCAAACACCAAGTTTCCTGGAGAAGGATAACATCAAATTTACTGATAAAATCGTTCCACACAGGATCGGTGAGGTTCCTTTTTAGGCCGGCAATGTTCCAGGACAAAAACTGGATAACTCTTATTGAGCGCGAGGTAGATAGGGGGACTATCGCTCCATCCCTGCTTGTTATGGATCCCCTGATATGGCCTCCCCCTAGAACTTCACTTAGAGTTGCGTAAACAGCTGGGCTAGCCACAGTAGGGTACCGAGGGAGGATGGGAAGCGGTCGTGTGCCCTCTAATGGAGGGCTTTCTCGGGAAAATAAAGAAGTATTTGCATGGAACCTGGGTGGTCAGTCCACCTGTCCAAGGCCTGAATCCACCCGGTCGCTAAACTGGGGCCAGACCGGGGAACTGCGAATTTGAATGGAGGAGTGTGCGGGTGGTGAGGTCCTATATTCCAGCAATATTAAGTCTTCAGCTAGAACTAAGTCACTAACCTCGATTTCCACACAGTCCACAGGTGAGTCCACTCTAGATAGCCGCCGCGCCCTCAAGATGTCATCTCTAATAATTGATCTGCAGCCTCTAGTGTGCCTCAACCAGTGGATAGCTTTATTATGCAGAGACTCACTGCTTTCAAAACCACCGGGGTTACTCGTTTTCGGGACATGCGTCATATAGACTAAAGGTTTTGCAAGAAGTTGATGTTGCCCCGAACCCGTGGGCGCTAGAAATGGGGGTGACCCAAACCCACCCCTAGTGGCTGGGGGGTTGCGTTGCTACCTATCGTAACCTGGAGATAAGCATTGGACGCTCTGTTAGACACCAAATTGCGTGTAACGTGGGGGTGACTTGTTGTTTTGCACTCCTAAGGCCCTAGATTGCTTGTCTTCGGAGTGGGTAAAGGCCCAGAGAGTGGGGCTTGCGCAGGTACAGTCGGATGTGAGCCACAATCTAAAATGAGGCTAGACACCTTATTATTAAGAGCTGCAACCAATTCTTCCAGCCTTGAAATCCTGGCCTGCAGGGCTTCCAGGGTTTTGGTAGGAGGCCTGGCTGGAGTCAAAGGAGAAGGAGGGACCCTATCAGATGGAGGGCTGGATTCATCGTTGTGCGGGTCAAGAACAGAGAACCAATTGGAACAAAGAACTGGATTGAGAAGAGGCTCAGAAGTGTGTGGATCTAAAGCAGTGGCCTGGTGGATTAAGGCGGTCTGTGCTACAAGGGCTGGGGGCTTGTCAGGAATCCTTGGCGGGGTAGTAGGTAAGCCGTGCGCATTAGAGCAGTGCTGTGAGTTGGAAAACAAAGCAGGGATCACCTTTTTAACACTCTTAGGGGCGAGCTTTAACTCCTTACGGGCCCCTTGAGTGGTGACATCCAGACTCCCACTTCCTAGCGTCACCTCACAGTCATTAACTATTTCCTCAATTCTGGACAGGACACAGTTCATAGCAGAATGAGTAGTGTTCTTAGCCTTTTACCCCGTTTACTGCTGGCCACCAACCCTCCCTCTGTGCACTTCCTCTTGCCCATCCTCAATAACCCAGTTAATTGTGCACGGAAGAGGCACAGGATCCAGATAAAGCGATAAGGTCGATTACAATACAAAAGTAGAGGCCAATGATATATACACAGTCTGATGGAACACCGACAGCCTCGTAATGCTAGAGGGAAATCACAGTACCTTGAGGCTTGCAGCACTTCTCAGGGGGATGGCCCGACCCGACCTATTCCGACCTCTAACGGCCTCTAACGGCCAGCCCTTCGCCCGGGCTTAGCCTGGCGCACGCCCGCGCGCATCCCGCGATGTGGGAGGAGCGAGGAGTTTTTATCCGTGCCCCGGTGTCAGGGGGCGTGTCCTCTGGTGCCGTCGTGACCCACAGGCTCCTGGGTCAGGTAGTCTTTGCCTTAGACCTGTGCACTGGTCCCAACTGCTACGATGCGTCTCCAGCGAAGCAGGAGGCATGAGGAGTTTTTATCCATGCCCTGGTGTCAGGGGGCGTGTCCTCCGGTGCCGTCGTGACCCGCAGGCTCCTGGGTCAGGTAGTCTTTGCCTTAGACCTGTGCACTGGTCCCCACTGCTACGATGCGTCTCCCGTGAAGCGGGAGGCGCGAGGAATTTTTATCCGTGCCCCGGTGTCAGGGGGCGTGTCCTCTGGTGCCGTCGTGACCCGCAGGCTCCTGGGTCAGGTAGTCTTTGCCTTAGACCTGCGCACTGGTCCCCACTGCTACGATGCGTCTCCCGCGAGGCGGGAGGCGCGAGAAGTTTTTATCCGTGCCCCGTTGTCAGGGGGCGTGTCCTCTGGTGCCGTCATGACCCGCAGGCTCCTGGGTCAGGTAGTCTTTGCCTTAGACCTGTGCACTGGTCCCCACTGCTACGATGGTTCTCCCCACAAATTCAAACCCAGCCACACCCACAAATGGACCAATAAAAAGGGCCCACACACACAACCCATGAGCCTTTGCAACAGACCCACTGCTGCCAGACCCCACAGACACACAACTGCACCTTACTTACACCTTAACTACACCTTAACTTACACACCTTCACACATCCTCCTTCACAAACACCCCCTCTTCACATTCACACACACACCGTCACATTCACACCCACACACCCACAACCATCCACACCCACACCCCACACCATGCCCACAGACAGAAATCCAAAGTTCTCAAGGGCGGAGCAGGACCTCCTTGTCAACGAAGTCATCAGAGTCGAGCCACAGCTGTTTGGAACATTGGTCAGACAGACCAGTATAGCCCAAAAAACAAGCCTGTGGCAGAGGATCGTCGATAAGGTGAATGCTGTTGCGCCCATCCGAAGGACCAGGCATGAATGCCAAGCCAGGTGGTACGATCTGCGCAGGGCAGTCAAGAGGAAAATGAACTAGGAATACGCCCAGAGTAACATCACTGGAGGTGGGCTGCCCCGCAGACCCGTACAATACTATCCCTGGGGGGAGAAGGTGATGGCCATGCTTCCACCGGTGGGAGTACACGGAGTCGAAGGAGTCGCAGAGCCTGGTGAGTACACAAACAACTCACGTAAAATGGGGGGAATGCCATCCACACCACAAATACACCAAATGCACGCAACTTCCCCCAAGCCCTCACCGCACACAACCACACTCAAAAACCACGCTCATGCCACTCACGTCTCCATGCCCCATTCACAAATAAAGGCAATGCCATGTCCCAGGCCACACCAACCACAAACCCAAGACTGGATGTCCGGGATGCTGGGAGGGTGGGGCTCACACAACACATTGTGCAACTCAGAAGCAGACACCAATGCCCTCAGCCCATATGGCCTAGGTACATACCCATGCACCAGGCCCAATGCACAGGGACTGGCAAAGTACTGACAAGGTAGCTGACGCTTGGCCCTGCTGTATGCAGCACAAGGTCCTCCTGTGACCACTGTACACTCAAACACCAACTCCACAAGCTCAGATATCTAGCACAGGAACTCACACTCACTGTCATGCCAGCATGCACCATGAGGGGACAGACACATCACCTGGGAGACCCAATGACAAATCACACTACACCCAACAGCAGGCCCGGTCACACACCCCCCTCACACAAGCACACACCCCCGGGGCAGGCAACGGATTTACCCACTCCCACAATGGACATGTGACACTACAAGACCAATCCATAGCCAAATAAGCATCCAAGCCAAAATTCTACTGGTCAGACACTCAGGAGAACATATTAATCTGTCCCCCGCAACATACCCATCCCCAAGTGTATATTGAGACGAATGCTAAGCACATCGAACTACCTGGGGGAACTGAGACAACTTGAATATGTATGAAACATGGATGTGGCATGAAACAGCATTAACATTGTCTCTCTCTCACACACAGGGCAACGTCATTGGCCTCCCCCCAACAATGGGGGGAACAATCACAGTCCCAGGCTCAGCGTGAAGATGATCCCACCAGCAGCGATGATTCTCACCACTCCGTGGATGACCTCGACCAACCTGGCCCCTCTGGTGCCCAAGCCCCTGCAGCACCTGCGTCAGGTACATCTGTGCCAACCCCCACCCCCATTCCTGCCACATCCCAGGAGACACACAGGAGCCCTGCCCGCACTGAACAACAGAGCCAGTCTGACCAGGAGGGACAAGGTTCTCCGGGCACCCATGAGGAGGCAGACAACCCCGCTAATGCCATCCCTCAGGGGTCCCGTAGACCCGATGTTCCCACAACGGCAGGCCAGGCTCGTGTGGGCAGGGGTGGTGGGATTGGAGGCAGGCAGAGGCGAGAACCTGACCAGGCAGCTGAGGGAACCGGTATGTCACACATACGCCATATCCTGGACACATACCGGCATGACACCAGGGGCATCAGCCAGGTAGTGTCGAGCCTCACAGAGATGAAGGGTACCCTCGACGAGATGAAGAACCTGCAGGTCGAGCAACATGCCAGTCAACAACAACACCAAGGACGGATGGAGGCAAGACTGGCTGAGCTCCTGGCGGTGCAAACAGACATGAGCCGTTCATTCTGTCGGATCGCCGACAGCACGGGCAACATTCCCTGTGCCACCAGGCGAAGACCACCACCAGCCACAGGGAGGGAGGAGGAGGAGGATTCGTCCGACGGAGCATCACAGACATCGTCAAGGCCTGCATCTGAGGGTCCCGCGAGGAAGGTGGGTCGTCCACGGAAAAGACCGTGAGAGTCAGCGGACCATCCACATCTCCCAGGTCACCTGGCCTGGCACCTGGCCTTCTGGCGCAACAGCACCACCTCACCCAATGACATTCTCTGCCACATGGACTTGCTGGTCACAGTCTGACCAATGATGACCAACACTGTGGTCTGGACTCTGATGACTCCAACTGACAAGGATGCCATCTCCCCCTGTGAACTTTGGATTCTATGCACCCGGTAGAGCACCTTAGTTCATCTACCAAAAGACTTACCCCACCAAAAATAAAAACTTTATTTTGTCTTGAGATGTTGCTGTCATTTGGCATTATTCCACAACATATGTGTGTGTAAATGTCAAACTATGCCTGAGTGTTGAACTAACTCCACCCATCCATACCCTGGGATCTGAGTCTGGTACAGGACACACATGGGTCACAATGTATCATTCAATGCAGACATGGAGCACAATACTCACCTGTGATGGCCTTAAGCTGCTGAGGGGGTGCATGCAATACTGTGCCGACAGACCTATTTGGAAGAGTATCATTAAGGCATATTGGACATGCCTCATTCGGAGGTTCCTGGGGAGGGAGTCCCAGGTATGTGTTGCCAGGTGGGAGAACTATGACCTGCATGCTGCAGTACGGTGGATCTGATGAATGGTGGCCAGGTCAAGGTTGGATGCACGGAGATGGCACTACGGGGTCTCGGATGACAGTGGTACAAGGTTGGTTTTGGGTCGGGGTTGTGGCCTGCCTCCTGAGTGTGGGTGGGGAGTCTGAAGGTCATCCTGCAGCACACAGTGATCCATTGCAGCTATCTCTGCTGGACGGTGATGTGGCTGGGGCGCGGGATGTTGCAGCTGAGGTGTGCAGATGCAGCCTGGATGTGGACAAGTTTCCCGGGAGTTTGGATGTGGCTGCTCCGTAGAGGGCAGGGCAGTATTTGACACGGATGTTGTCGTGGACCTGGGGGATGGTCCGTCTTTCCTATGAGTGGATCTATCTGGGGATCATGTGCATAATTCAGAGGGTGTTGCAGTCTGAGGCACAGATGCTGGTGATTAACATGGCAAATGTGAGCAAGCAATCCATGATGCACACCATCTTGTGTGCGTGGACACTGGGTGCTTGTGCAGGGCTTTTGTGGGTGGGACACAAGCAGTTGACCCAGCTGTAAGGGGACAATCCTCAGATGTTGACCTCAGTCCTGTACAAGTCCAGCCTCAGGTGGCTGCTGTTCTGCCATTCATCAATGGATCTCATGCAATCTTGAATATTGGATCTGGCAATGTCTGCGTCCTTGGTGAGGGTGAGGAGCACCTGGCTGTCAATGGCATACGAGTTGATGATGAGGTTGTGTGCGCATGTGATGGTGGAGAGGGGGGTCCGGACACACTGTAGATTGACACGCTGAGAGATGATACCTGTGCCATGTGCCTGACAACAACACCATACTACATGCAGAAGCCTTGAGTCCCACTCCCATGGCCTTGCCGGGGTACAGAGCCAGTGGGGAGTAGGAGGGACATGACCTGGTGGGTGTGACAGGGCCTGGAAGGCATGGCAGCTCTGTGTAGGCAGTCGGAGTTGCACACTCATCATGCAAAGGTGTTGTGTGTGCGCTTAGTGTATGCCTGAGAACAGGCGGGAGATGTGTGGATGGACATTGCTTGGAGGTTGTCTGCAACATCAGACTGTAGTGTGATGTGGGTCATGCAAGGACCTGAGGGTCGTGCAATGTGCACGTTGCATGTGCAGACGGTCCAGCCTTTGGCACCGCGTGGCCGCAACTGTGGCACAGACAAGCTGATGACAGTCAAATGAATGGGTTGAGGGAGTAAGGGAGGAGCATCTTTGATGTGTGTGTGTTGCCAAATCAGGAAACTTCGTGTGCCCATGCTGCAGTGGCTGCAACAGCAGGCGGCATGTCCTGGGAACTATGCCACAATTTCCACACAAAGACTAGGATGTCAGAAAGGACTACTGCAACAGGTGTATGTAAAGAAAGGAGTGACTGGTTTTCAATGGCATACCCACAGGAAACACACCCCAGAAGGTGTTGACGGCCCGTTGTGGGGAACAACATGCCAAAACACATATTCAGCCATGGACTTCATGCACAATAGAGAATCAAATACATGAAGAATAGCATGCAGGTTGCTAATCTACACATAGACTCATATGCACAATCCTTGACAACCATGCCAGAGATGCCGCATGCACAGTGACAAGAGAACTGCATTGACCGATATTAGGCACCTTGGAGGGTGAGGAACACCTTTATTACTCAGGCTCACACCCATGGAAATGCATCCATATGAACAGACTCACAGGTCTTTTGGATGAACATGTGGGACCTACACTGGACACCCCCTTTGCACCACAGATGCTGTAATTCCATTGGACTGGCACACAAGTGAAGGGGGTGAGCCAAACATCCCCTGCTGCACACGGAGAGGCTGCAATTCCCCATTGAGCCTCTTATGGGGACGTCCCACACTATGTCCACCCGTAGCGTCCCGTATGTTTTTGAGGGAAGTTGTACACACATTGATGCCTTCATCACAATCCACAATCCCATAACAGATGACCTTCACGAAGCGTGACTATCAATTCATGTGAGTCATGCTACATGTCATGTGCCCCATGGTGAATCGACATGTATGCATAGTAACAAAACCTGCACAGGAGCAGTGCCCACACATTCCAAACGACTACCACACCCAAAATGCCTTGCTGCAATCCTTACCCAAAGGAGACTTTTCACCATGTCCGTGCATGTAACGCTGATTCAGCACACGTTGCAATACTCATGAGGAATAGCAGGAGCACAACGATGCCACGAGCAGACAGCATGCGCAACTACCTGGGGATGACAGACACACAAGAAGTCAGGAAAAACATAGTCATCCGCATGCATGGTCATGTACTCTACATGACTAAGGTTGACACCATGCTAGTTGTCAATTGAGTGTGTCAGCTACAATGTGTGGAATGACATCAGCACTCGAGTGACACATCAGAACACAACTATAAGTCACTTAGCATACAGTCAGCTGGACACACACATTGCAACACATGCCACACAAGGCACCAAGCGTGCACACTCAGACCCAGGGACTCACCATTATGAGAAGAAGTTGCGTATGAGCTGACTCCAGATGTCCTCCTCCTCCTTCTCCTCCTCCTCCTCACTTGCCTCGTGACCAAGACCGCCATCCTCCACGGGTGGATGTTCCTGCTCATCTGGATCCAGGAGGAGTGGCACAGCTTTTTCCACTGCCATGTTGTGCAGCATGCAGCACACGAGGAAGATTTTGCAGACCTTCACCGGTGCATATGGGAGGGACCCGCCTGTCTTGTGGAGGCAACGGAATCGGCTCTTCAGGAGGGCAAACGTCCTCTCAATCACTCGACTGGTCTGCCCATGGGCGTTGTTGTAATGGTGATCTGCAGCTGTTCTGGGGTTGCGGAAAGTCGTCACCAGCCATGGCATGTTGGGATAGCCAGAGTCCTCTACATGGAAACATCATGTAAAGAAGTGGGTCAGGAGATGCGGTAACATACAAAGATACCGCTAAATACTGGACAAACAGAGTCTACCCACCAACAAGACATGCTCGTTCGTTGTGCAGCCGCAGCATCATTTCTGGCACCCTGCTACGCCTCATGATGTAGGCATCGTGTGCTGACCCTGGAAAATGTGCACAGACATGGGAAATCAGCATGTTAGCAAGACACACCACAAGGGCATTAATGGAGTGATAATGTTTACGGTTGCGATAGTGTTCCTCCTGTGCCAGTGGTGGTACCAAAGCCACATGTGTCCCATCAATGGACCCTATTACATGGGACATCCCTCCCAGGGCATAGAACTCACCCTTGATACCTGTCAACTGCTCACGAGTTGGAAAATGGATGAATTCATCCAGGTGCTCCAACATGGCTTCTAACACATCATGCAGGACACGGCTGAACATGGTCTGGGACATGCCACCCACATCATCTATGGTGAATTGAAACATACCGGTGGCAAAGAAATGTAGGGCTGACATCACCTTCATCTTGGGGGTCAGCGCAGTCGAATAACTTTGTCGCGGTTGGAGGTGTGGTGCCAGCCTGTTTGTCAGGTCCTCAATTAACTGTTGGGGGAATCTGTCACGTTCCCTCATGGCACCCAAGTCTGGCATTGGTTGGGGGAGAGGCGGTGCCCTGCAGAAATTTGGAAGGAATAACAAAGATTGAGTACATTGCTACACCAATGTCAATGAACTGAGCACATGTTCAACAGCTAATACACATATGCTACATACAGAGTCTGTTCTGTGCAATACATCCTGGACACATATGCCAGCCAGGTGATACTCCTACCAAGAGCCAGCTACAAACGTGGATTGTCAGGGTCTACATGACATGCCATGAAAGTAGCTGTGGGCCAGTGTGAGTGAACAGCCAGACACATTAAAGGAGTGACATACATCCACATATGTGCATTTGAAGGATGTTATCTCATACAGACAGCTGGCGGCAAGCCAGACGCACAGGTCACATGTCATTGAAAAAGGACAGACCACACACCTTGCCATGAAGGGGTACATGTCAAACTTATCACACAGACATTGGGACTACGCAGATATGTCCTCAGCTCGCAAGTCCCTGTTCGATGCATACAGACACACGTTACGTGTGATTCCACATGTGGCCTGGTGTGCGTCATTGTGTGCCATGGCCATCTACACACAGACACATGTTGGATGCAGCTACAGCAGATGCAGTTGACGGAACACCAACAGCAAGCTCATGGGAACACATGGCACACACATGACATATTCACATCGTGGCACGTTGGTAGATAGATGTCAGGTGTCATCATCTGTGTACCTGGCATCAGGGGACAGTTGCGGGTGTTGGTGACTGTGCCATGCCTGTGATGCAGTGCTTGACAAGTTAGTACTACATGCACACATGTAAAAGGTGTGAAGGGGAAGTGTGCCACATAGTGCCCCATCACACATGACATGTGTACACAGGTCATCACACAACTATTGGGTTAAAACATGAGGAGACATGTGCCACATCACTGCCTGACACACCTAGGCCCTACACATGAAGGACTGCACTGACAATGACTTGATGTCCATCCTTGTGCAAGTCTGACACCTCCATTCCTTTCCTGTGCGCCTTCTATCACCAGTGTAAGCTGTGAAACGCACCGTACAGACGCTCTGAGGGCGTGTGTACGGTCGTATCACTATATAGGGGTTGGGTAGGAGTACGCGTGTGTGTGTACGGACCGTACACACGTACGTGTACACACAGGTCCTATCCCTATGGGAGTGTTGCCGTAGGCGTACGCCATAGTGATACGCCCCGTACACGCGTGTGTAGGGATCCTATCCCTATGGTAGTGTTGCCGTAGGCGTACGCCATAGTGATACGGCCTGTACACGCGTGTGAAGGGGTCCTATCCCTATGGGAGTGTTGCCGTAGGCGTACGCCACAGTGATACGGCCCGTACACGTGTGTGTAGGGGTCATATCCCTATGGTAGTGTTGCCGTAGGCGTACGCCATAGCAAATGTGTGTAGGGGTCGTAAAACTATGGCGTACGCCTACGGCAACACTCCCATAGGGATAGGACCCCTACACACGCGTGTATGGGCCGTATCACTATGGCGTACGCCTACGGCAACACTCCCATAGGGATACGACCCCTACACACGCGTGTACGGGCCATATCACTACACTCCCATAGGGATAGGACCCCTACACACGCGTGTACGGGCCGTGTCACTATGGCGTACGCCTACGGCAACACTCCCATAGGGATACGACCCCTACACACACGTGTACAGGCCGTATCACTATGTCGTGCGCCTACGGCAACACTCCCATAGGGATAGGACCCCTAAACAACTCGTGTACGGGCCGTATCACTATGGCATATGCCTACGGCAACACTACCATAGGGATACGACCCCTACACACGCGTGTACGGGCCGTATCACTAGAGTAGTGGTGCCCTAGGGGTACGTGTGAAACGTACCGTACCGGTGTGGGTATTTGAAAATTATAATGGGGACACATAAGGGACAAGTATTAGGGCCTATATGCATGCTGGTTGTCATGGATACCCAGTTCCAAGATCAAATTTTTCCATCATGTGGACTGGAAAAAGCAGTTGGGCAGCTTATACATTGTTGCAAAGTGGTTGTTGACTTGACATGATGCTGCACATTTGAAAAAATGCTAATGCTGTCACTGGTGTATGTTCAAAGGGATTGGAGGAAACGTAGGATGCAAATGAGTCTGACCAATCACTCGGTACTCCTGTACAGGAAATAGCCCAGCAAGGCAGATATAAGTCAGCCAGAACCCAGGAGAGGGCACTTGCCTGCACAACCTTTCATCGACACCACTGCTGCTGTTTGGCTTCCTCTGGCACCATGTCAAGGACTGTGGAGAGGGCCCAGCCTTTCACCCAGGAGGAGAATGAGGCGTTGCTGGACGTCATCCTCCCACAGTTCACCAGCCTGTATGGGAGACCAGGGGAGCAGGTGAGTGCTGACTCCGCTACCTTTGACTGTGCCCCTTCTTTTTGTGACTGGCACTTCTGGCATTGTGTCCAGGTGTGACAGACATGCAATGTTGTTTAGAGTGGGTCCCGGGGAGGGGAATGGCTTAGGTCTGTCATGCAGAGCATGATGTGGTTCATGTGTGCACTCCTCACTTGCATTGTGTTTACTGTGACATTCACTGCATGGTGCATAGCACATTCAGCATGGCTAATACTCTTGACCATTCTTGTTCTATAGTCCTGAGGTGATTCAGTGTTCCCCCCGGTGTGACAAGTGACTGTACCCACAGATGTGTGTGAGTTTAGTGGAGCTGTGGTGAGAGTGACCAAATGATGTGTACGCCCCCTGGACATTGATGTGTGTGAATGTTCCTTGTCATGTGGGTGAGTGTCTATGTGGAGTGTTGCACCACAGCTGCATGGAGGAGGCAACTGCTCAACCCATCTGATGTAAGAAGTAAGCCGTGCTGTGTGTCTGACTAGCTGGGCTAGCCCCACACCTGTGACACCCCCCAGGCAAGTGGCACATGTGCAGAGTGATGTTTGTATCCGCTGTTGCCACTGGCATGTGATTTATCTGTGCCTGTGTGTGTCTGTGTACTCTGCTGAGGTTGGGTCAGTGGCCTGGAGCATGTGACTGCTTGGAGGTGCTGTCCATCAGCCTTGTGTTGCTTGTCATGTACAGTGTGTGTCATGATCAGTGAGTGTGTTGCACCCCTCATGCCACCTGTGTACTTTCAATGCCATGTAGTGCATTGGGGCTTACACAGAGGCGAAATTCCCTATGACGAAGGTGCTATTAGTTTGCAGCATGCTATGCCCTGTTCAACAAATCAAAGATGTTCTAATGTGTGTCTCTGTGACATGGAGCAGGTGTAGTGATCTATTCTCACTTTGACATCCTCACAGGTAACCGCCTACGAGAAGGGGAAGATATGGAAGCGGGCCGTCAGGGCCGTGATCTCCGTGGAGGGTCGCAGTCGGCGCCTGGCCCAGGTGAGGAAACGCTGGCAGGACATCCGGTGCTGGACCAGGAGGATCACCCGGGTCCTGCTGGGGGACTCACCAGCACGAAAACACGGCGGGCGCTGGCGCCTTACCCACCAAATGAAGCGTGTCCTGGCGGTGGTCTTCCCTGACATGGATAGGCGGTTACAGGAGAAGCAGCAGCAGCAAGGGGGTAGGTACATGTGTGTCTGTTGTGTGTCACAAGCTTTTGGAAGTGCTCAGTCGCATGGATACACTGCCAGGGTTTATATGTGCAGTGCATATCCTGTTGCCCCTAGTCAACCGCTGCTGTTCTTCCTCCCGTCGTCTCCTTGACATGTGTTCCCTGGTCTGTGTGTAATCACTATTGCACAGGGTCATCTAGGCTGCAAGGTCATCACGGTGCACAATGCTTTCTGCATCATGTGTGGGGGTGGTCTGTGACATGTGTTGGTACCTTGCCTGTGCCCTGTCCTGTCCACTCATTTGGGGGTCCATAATTGTTGGCACTGTCCTGAGGCTCCACATAGGAGTGTGAGGTTTAGAATACACACCCTTGCAGCATGCATGACCAATGTAGTGGCCTCAGACATGATGTGCATGAGTGGGAGATATGTCTAGGGCTGGGACGGTTGCTCCAGTTACAGTCAGATAATTCCAGGACCATGGAACAGTATGCCCACTACTGTCCCATGAGACACCTTATCCTAGGAATCATGTGTGGCATCACACACTGTGGGCAGTCTCTGTGTGTTCAGCATAGTTTGGCCTCTGTGGCATTGTTCCCTGCCCTAATTTGTATTAACATAAAGTGTGCTACATGTGTCCACTGTACAGGGTGACCCCATTAGGCTTGTGCATACTCACACTGGGCAGTGCCTGTGTGTCTATGTACAACTATCAGTTGATGGTTGTTTGTCACAGATATATGTGTGGTCAGCCTCACGAGGTGATGTTGAGTACATTTAGGAGTTCTTGATGCACATTTTAGTAAACACAGATTGAGAGGTGTAACGACTTGCTCTGTCTCAATCACATTGTCTCCTGTATGGGGGGTTTGTGCAGGAAAGGCATACATGTCAAAACCTTATGTCTCCTTGCCAGGTCTGACCTGTGTGTGCTAATTGTCTGGACTGACACTCAACGTGCAGTGACCCAGACATGTTGTGCAGGGTGTCATGTTTGTGCTTTGCAGCATGTGTCAATAGTTACAATACAGGTTTCCAGCTCATCCATTATTGGCACCGGTGTGTGCTCCCGATGCTATGTGGTTTGGTCTGTGTGTGCTGACATCTGTGTCGACATTCTTCGTTCCTATCAGGGTGTCTCCTCAGTGCAGGTGCTCCTTATTCCAACACTATTTCAGGGACATTAGCTAATACATTGTCCTGTGTCTGGACATGTGTGCCAATCCACATGACAGGTGGTGTGTCAGATGTGTAGCCAACTCTGTCATCATGGTACAGATGGCCATGTGACAGGTGGCATGTTTTAAGTTGTCAGTCAAGAAGTCTTGTACCTTGGCACTCACTACACTTGTCAACATGTCCCAATAGTTTCGATGCTTCACTTTGATTATTGTGAAGGGCAATAATGTGCCTGCATGACAGATGTCTCCGAAGGAAGTGCACAAGAAACCACCTTTACACTTTGGGGGAACCCGCTGGCACATTTCAAACAAAGGCACAGTTCTGTCCAAAATGTGTTCTGGAATTATACATATCCATGTTCCCACAGTGTGTTTGCATTTGGGTTAGTCCTTGGTTGTTGCTGATGCCAACTTACCGGTGTCCAGTCATCTGGACCACCGTGGTGCCATGTATATGTACTTCCTTATACCACATTTCTTCTTAACAATGGCTTCTTGGCATTAGGCTGGCAGCTCATACTATGACTGTGTAAATGTAGGTTTGTGTGCACCTCCTTGTGTGACTTCTGATATTCATGCACATGTGTGTTCTGTTCCACAAGTGGAACATTCACACATTCCTAACTTGTCAATTGTGTAAAGTTTTGTGATTCCCAATGGATCAGAAAGTATTTATTTGGATTTTCTAAAGTACTCACAGGTCTATGAGTGTGGGGACACCTTCAGCATTGGCGTCTGTTATTTGGCATTGGGTGCACCAATACTGTTTCGTTCACAGTGAGCAAGGGGTGGCATGCCTTCATAGTCTGGCTGTGCTCCACTGTTCACAGACACTAGCTTCTCAGTATAATTGGATATCCTGTTATTTGCTGTTGTGTCCTGATTTTCATTATTTAAGGTGGCATGGTGGGTGAACCAACTGGGGCTTACATATGTGCGGAGTCATCTAGATGTTACTCATGATGCATTTCATGATATGCACTGTGACCTATTTTGTTTGGACTCATGTGTCAGATGTACACAGGTGACTGATTATTTCCTGTCTCTTCACCTTGCCCACAGCATCATCGGGGGACACCGAGGGAGACACCTGCACGGACGTACAGGAGGGATACAGCACCAGTGCCACCACTCCTGCCGAGTCGGAACCATCCAGTGGCACGGAGGGCGAGGGGAGTGCGGCGGAGGACCTGGGTAGTACCAACACAGACTACAACGCTGACGGGTCCGAGGCTGAACTCCCTGAGGGGGCAGAGGCTGCTCCAACAGCTGGCAGCAGCACCACAACTGTCACCGCCACTCCATTCCCATCACCGCCCTCCCAGTTGCTCCGGTCCCTTCTGTCCGTGTAGGGCAACAACGTGTCTCCTTTGTGCCAGGCACCGCACCCCCTGCCCCTGTCTCCCCTGCTGCCCTCACTGCCGAGTCTGTGGACATTCAGTGGCAGTTGCAGGTTGGGCAGACATCGATCCTGACTGTCCTCCATGGCCACACCACACTGCTGACACAGATGGTGTCGTACATGTAGGGCATGTCATCAGCGATGTCTGACCAACGGATGTTGCTGAGGTCCATGGACTCGTCACTGACCACAGCAGTGGGTCTCCTGCAGCGCTTGGTCCCCCAAGCTACCCCTGCACCATCCACACTTCCCACTCCAATGCCTGTCCCAAGCACACACACACATTCCCAGGCAGGCGCCACACCAGACACAGCCAGCACACCAACAGGGAAGGGCAAGCGCACACCTCCAGTCACGCACACTCAGGGGGTAGAAGGCACACCCACTGGGTCTAGGGCACACAGGCAGACACGCAGCCACAGTCGGAGTCCGCATGCCTCACTCCCCAGTCCCTCCAATGTCACTCCCCTCGGCTCCCCTGCCCCACAGTCTGAGAAGGAGGCCTACTTGGCTGTGCTGGGCCTCAACCCCACAGCTTCACCATCGCGCAAACGGGCAAGGCACTCCACGAGTAGGGGAGTTGAGTCCCCCCCCTGTCCACCACCTCCCCCAGTAGTGCTGCAACCCATCCCTCCGCCCCCTCCCTCCTTGGGGCCTGTGGTTCATTCGGGTGCAGGGGAGATGCTGGCAGAGCTTGTGGACGTGTGCAGCGCCGTACTAACCTCCACCTTTGCCGCTGCCCCACCCCCTGTGGTGGAGTCGGCCATCCCTGCACCCACAACACCTACCCTTCCCCCTCCTGTCCCACATGATGCCCCCACCCCAGTCGATGAACCAGAGGTTTCGAATGTGCAGGCAAGCTAGGGGAGATGCATGGACATGTGTCCCCCCAAGGACATCGCATCTGGACTGGCCTATGGCCTTTGTACATAGTGTCCTTTCATACATTTTATTTTACTGCTGAATGAAGCATTTTGTTTTCCCTTTGAACACAATTGCTTTTCAGGTATTGATGTTGGTGCTGATGCTCCATGAGTTGAGGTGGTGATCATGTGTTAGGTGTCTGGGAAATGTTGTAGTATGGTGCTCATGGGGTGGACCCTGGTATCTGCGTGCCATCACAAGGTCTCTGCAAAGATTCTTTGCTCATGTATGCTCTTTGTGATTGGAGACATTGTCCCAAGGAGTGTTCCTTCCTCTGTGGCACTTGACATCTTCCCTGCATGGAGTTGCACAATTGTTGTGCTGACCTGTGTCTACATTTCCTTGTTGGCTGACGGATCACTTCAACTAGGCCCATGCCTGCTCAGCAATGTCTCCGGCTGCATCGTCTGTGCCATCCTTGGTAGTCACTGTACTTGTGTATAGAGTATGTTGCCATGCCTCCATGTGGAAATTGTCACTTTTCCGCACTATGCATGTGTGTACTCCCAGCCTAGCACACAATTGGTACTTGTTCTGCAGGGTATTTGGTCACCTGACTGACAATTGTGGTCATTGTATCTGTGGGAAGTCCACCCTATTCCTTCCATGGGAGACAATTACTTGGTGGCTGTGCCACCACCTGTACATTCCTATCAGTCCTGGAATATGCATGACAGTGTGTATTCCCTTTGGCTCTCTTAGTTTAGTAGGCTTTCACATAACTATGCAGTCTTGTGACATGTTCTCAGTGTGTGTATTGTGCTGCATCCGCCAGGTTTGGGTATGCATGTGTCATTTGTCCTCACACTCACATGTGGTGTGTCATGCCGTGGGGGAAAGACGTCCATCCTCATGGGAGTGGGACACTGCTGTCAGTGATGTGTTGATATGGCACTCTCAACATTTTCACACATTGGGGATGCGTTCATGAACCCATGGAGGTGTGGTCATCTGAGGATGATGCACCCACCACTCATATGTCAGGACTATGCTGGGAATCCTCTGCACCCACCCCCATGTCTCTGTCCGCTGCTGGTATTCCTCTGCACCCACCCCCATGTCTCTGTCCACTACTGGGTGTTCCTCTGCACCCACCCCTCATATGTCTGGGCACTGCTGGGAGTGATAGGCACCCACCCCTCACATGTCTCTGTCCACTGCTGGGAGTCCTCTGCACCCACCCCCATGTCT
Source organism: Triturus cristatus (assembly GCF_964204655.1). Lineage (NCBI taxonomy): Eukaryota > Metazoa > Chordata > Amphibia > Caudata > Salamandridae > Triturus > Triturus cristatus. The sequence goes on along the minus strand of NC_140582.1, from coordinate 51,613,991 downwards.
CTGTCCACTGCTGGTATTCCTCTGCACCCACTCCCATGTCTCTGTCCACTGCTGGGAGTGATAGGCACCCACCCCTCACATGTCTCTGTCCACTGATGGGAGTGATAGGCACCCACCCCTCACATGTCTCTGTCCACTGCTGGGAGTCCTGGGCACCCACCCCCATGTCTCTGTTCTCTGCTGGTATTCCTCTGCAACCACCCCCATGTCTCTGTCCGCTGCTGGTATTCCTCTGCACCCACCCCCATGTCTCTGTCCACTGCTGGTATTCCTCTGCACCCACCCCCATGTCTCTGTCCGCTGCTGGTATTCCTCTGCACCCACCCCCATGTCTCTGTCCACTGCTGGTATTCCTCTGCACCCACCCCCATGTCTCTGTCCGCTGCTGGTATTCCTCTGCACCCACCCCCATATCTCTGTCCACTACTGGGTGTTCCTCTGCACCCACCCCTCATATGTCTGGGCACTTCTGGGAGTGATAGGCACCCACCCCTCACATGTCTCTGTCCACTGCTGGGATTCCTGGGCACCCACCCCATGTCTCTGTCCACTGCTGGGAGTGATTGGCACCCATCCCTCACATGTCTCTGTCCACTGCTGGAGTCCTGTGCACCCACCCCCATGTCTCTGTCCACTGCTGGGAGTGAGAGGCACCCACCCCTCACATGTCTCTGTCCACTGCTGGGAGTCCTCTGCACACACCCCATGTCTCTGTCCACTGCTGGGAGTGAGAGGCACCCACCCCTCACATGTCTCTGTCCACTGCTGGGAGTCCTCTGCACCCACCCCATATCTCTGTCCACTGCTGGGAGTGATTGGCACCCATCCCTCACATGTCTCTGTCCACTGCTGGGAGTCCTGTGCACCCACCCCCATGTCTCTGTCCACTGCTGGGAGTGATAGGCACCCACCCCTCACATGTCTCTGTCCACTACTGGGTGTTCCTCTGCACCCATCCCTCATATGTCTGGGCACTGCTGTGAGGGATAGGCACCCACCCCTCACATGTCTCTGTCCACTGATGGGAGTCCTGGGCACCCACCCCATGTCTCTGTCCACTGCTGGGAGTGATTGGCACCCATCCCTCACATGTCTCTGTCCACTGCTGGGAGTCCTGTGCACCCACCCCCATGTCTCTGTCCACTGCTGGGAGTGAGAGGCACCCACCCCTCACATGTCTCTGTCCACTGCTGGGAGTCCTCTGCACCCACCCCCATGTCTCTGTTCACTGCTGGGAGTCCTCTGCAGCCACCCACCCACCCGCCCCCTTGGTGCAGTACACTGCTGTCCTGTGCATACACACACCCCAATATACTGCTTATATGCTGCACCAGGCCCTAAGCCAACATTTGTGGCGTGTGTACGCCTTGTATCCATTCTGTACTAGTGCCGTAGGGGTACGGGTGGGATGGACCGTACCCCCACATTTATGGGGTGTACGAGCCGTACCCATGCTCTGGGGGCGTGTGTACGGTCCGTACCACGCGTACCCCTACATCCCCACTCCAATGGTGGTACGGGCAGTACCCACGCTCTGAGGGCGTGGGTACGGCGCGTACCCCTACATCGCCACTCCAATGGTGGTACGGACTGTACCCACGCCCCCAGAGCGTGGGTACGGGCCGTACCACCTTTGGAGTGTTGATGTAGGGCTACGCGCCGTACCCACGCCCCCAGAGCATGGGTACGGGCCGTACCACCATTGGAGTGTTGATGTAGGGGTACACGTCATACCCACACCCTCAGAGCGTGGGTACGGCCCGTACCACCATTGGAGTGGGGATGTAGGGGTACGCACCGTAACCACGCCCCCAGAGTATGGGTACGGCCCGTACCACCATTATTGTGGTGACGGGTACGCGTCCACGTCCACTTCTGTTGCGCGTACCCCTACGTCACCACTCCAATGGTGGTACGGGCCGTACCCACACTCTGGGGGCGTGGGTACGACACGTACCCCTACATCAACACTCCAATGGTGGTACGGGCCGTACCCACGCTCTGGGGGCGTGGGTACGGCGCGTACCCCTACATCCCCACTCCAATGGTGGTACGGGCCGCACCCACGCTCTGAGGACGTGGGTACGGCGCGTACCCCTACATCAACACTCAAATGGTGGTACGGTCCGTACCCACGCTCTGAGGGCGTGTGTACGGCGCATACCCCTACATCACCACTCCAATGGTGGTACGGGCCGTACCCACGCTCTGGGGGCGTGGGTACGGTCCGTACCACCATTGTTGTGGTGACGGGTGCGCGTCCACGTCCACTTCTGTTGTGACGGTACGTAGGGGTTGGTGGACACGCCCCCCTGAAGTGACCAGACCCTGGAGGTCATGTATGTACAGGACATATTAACATTTTTGCTTGGGTGGGGGTTATGTTTGCTGCCCCTGCCCCCCCCCCCTTTGCCCCTGGGTGTTGTTCTGATCTTCTGCGGCATCTGCGTCGGTTTCTGTGCACCAGGTCGTAGGCTAGGAGGGCCGGGATGACACGTAGGATGGGGTCCATGGCTGTCCGTCGTGTACCTGTGCTCCTTCTTCGCGTTGTCCTCAATTTCCCGGCAGTTTTTGGCTGCCGTAAAAAATGAGCGGTGCGGAGTGACGTGGGCACGGAAAGTACTTGCTGGTCCGTAAAACACTGCCTGACTCCATCCGGACGTCACGTACGCGATGTTCCGGATCGGAATTGTGGGTATTTTTTTGCCGGTCGGTGTTTTGTACGACTCGTACGGAAATGGTATTTCTGTACGAATCGTACTTGCGGGTTTGTAAGGGGGTTTTCCCGGGTACGAGTCGGACGGAGAATACGCTCCGTACGACCATTCGTACCCGGGTTTTACAGGATCGGAATCGGCACCTTTATGTAAGGTCAATCTAGTGTAGTATACACGGTGTAGTATCGTTAATTGTATGAGCCTCAATCTCGAGGGTATTGCAACTTCCTGCGGTGATGAGAGTGCCAGTAGCGAGCCTTTTTAGGTAGTTCGCTGGCGTTTTATTATTGTTGACTATTCGGAAGAGGAGCGGATGTTATGTTTCATATAGGTACCCTAATATAGGCCCAGGTAATATCATACACCTTCACCTACATTACCTCCCCTACATTAAACAGTAGCGAGCCTTTTTAGGTTTGAACCTTTACCTAGTTCTAGTCCTGGGCACAGAAGGAGGGTTTTAACTTCATCAATAGACTTACACAGTATGAATAAATATTCATAAGGGTTCTTGGAAACCAGGCAGGGGCTACACCACCTGCATAATATCTACGTACAAGGTTCATTGCATTCGTCATCCTCAAATCTAACAATGGCTAATACAAGAAGCAAGGAACAAAGGAGCAAGGAGATACTTTCTCTATAAATACAGCACATCTTACTGGTGTAAGCTGGAGGGAACCGAGACTTCCAGGCTCACACACTGACCAGAGACGCTGAGGCTCCTGCATGCAGACGCTCGAGCTGACAGTGGTCAAACAAATCCCTCGCGGGGTGTCCAACTCAAGACCAGGACGGGGTCCCACACACTCTCACTTCTGGTAATGGGGTTTGACTAAATCCTAGAGGGATTCTTGGCTTCACACCTACTCATATGCTAGATACACTTAGCTATATCTAGATAGGCATCGTAGGAGTACGCGCACTTTTATCATGCTTTTTATATTCATGTATGTATCCATGCTCATTGCAAAATGGGGGAACTGTACTATCCTTTTATTTTCACTGTACTACTGATCATATATATATATATATATATGCTACTGTCTAACGGTTGTTGTAGCACATCTAGTTTACACTAGAAGAACGACTGTGCAATACATTCCTATTATAACATGCTGACTGTTTCTTCTGTGTAACTCACTGAGACCGAATAAGTGAGCACGAGGGACTAAGCGAAAAATAGTACATTGCTTCCACGATCCTGAGGGATCGGGGTTGTCATGTTCTGAGGTTGCTAAAAACGAACCTCTCCCCGATAAGCACCCTGGTGCTCATTAAATAACAAGGCCAACTTGATTACTAGATCACAAACAAAAATGGCACCTCTGATTGTCCTAACAATGGCTTCTGGCACAAAACACGGCCAGTAAATAAATTGCTGTGCTTTGTTGTCTCTTGAGTCGCCCCACCCACTGTTGCCCAACAAAATACAAGTTAAAGTTCTTTCAAAGCAATCTAAACAGAACAGGTAGCATAAGAACTGTGTAAAACAGCATACAAAGAAAATAAAAATGTGAAACTGAGAGATGGTGGTCCGTGCCTAAACACACATTAAATAATGAGGCAAGCTTAAATTTATAACAAAAATGGTGCCTCCAGTTGTCCTAGCAATGGCTTCTAGCACTAAACACATCCATTTTAATAAACTAAAACCTTATTTTAAATTTACAAAACCACTGAAATTCACCAGTTATAGTTATCTCAAATAACTATAACTCATGCCCTAAACTATATTTCACGTCCTTAATATGCATTGATAATGACCTCCCTTACTACATCCCTCACAAGATGTTCTATGATATCGTTGATAACAGATGATAGTAGAAAGGACATCATTAATGTCACTACTGTGCATGGCAAGTTAGTTCAGTTTACTACAGCTGATGAATTTCAGAGGTTTATTTTTAGTTTACCATAGTATTTTGTACTGAGATTTTCACGTACTGGGATTAGTCGAAAGGATCTTCAGATATTTCAAATACATCCCCAAATTATAAAATAAAAAACCAATCTAAACAAACTCTCAAATAGTCACTGGGATACTCAATCAATCAATCAGTATGTATAAAGCGCGGCTAATCATCCGATCGGGTATCCAGGAGCTTGCAGGTCCCGGAGGCTTATTTGAACAGCCAGGTCTTGAGGGCCATTCAGAGTTCCAGAAGTGAGGTGATGGTCCAGAGGTGCAAATGGAGGCTGTTCTAGTTCTTTGCTGAGATATGGTAGAAGGAGCATCCTTCACTTTTGCTTTAGTAGGTGCGGGTGGTATGGGCAATTGAAAGACAGGTGGAGTGTAGTCTTTTTGACAATTGATGGAAGTTCAGGCGGTGTTTAATGTAGGTGGGTCCTTGGTTGTGTAGAGTCTTGTGTTCGTGGGTAAGCAGCTTGAATTGGCATCTCTTCTTTACGGGGAGCCAGTGGAGTTGCCAGAGGAGTGGTGTGATGTGGGTTTGTCAGCGAAAGCCGAGTATGAGTCTGGCTGTGGCGTTCAGTATGGTCTGAAGTCTCTTCAGGAGGTGTGCTGCAATTCCTAGTTAGAGAGCGTTGTCATAGTACAGTCAGCTGGTGATGAGGGCCTGTGTCATGGTGAGTCTCTAGCGTAGGAGTGGAATGACATAACATACTTTATTTGCATGACTAATCAAAACCATTGCAATAATTTACATAAAACACAAATAAATAAGCAAAAAATCGGATTATCCAAATTTACAACAACATGGTTTCGCATGTAAAATCGAAGAGAGGTTGGTTAAAATGTTCAAAATGACATCCCTGGGGTTTTGTGGTTCCGAGTCCCTAGCAAGGGAGAAAAGAGGGCAAGTTCTATGTGCAAAGGTAGCAGATAGCAGGATTTCAAGTACAGTTAAAATCCAAAGATTGTAGTGGCTTTTAGTTTATACCTCGGTCAGATCATCTGCTGAAGTTTTGATAAATACCTCGTCCGCCCAAGGTTTCTTTTGAGTTCGTTTAATCTGGAGAATCCGAAGTGCACATGTTTCAAGTGTAAATGCAGCATTGGCGGGCTTCCAAGAGCCATCCAGTGTAGCTAAAAAACAACAGTTGCAGCAGCATTTAGTTTGTTGCGCTATGAGCCCATCTGCTGCGATTTTGATAATGGCCACATCCGCCCGGAGTCGCCTTTAAGTTCATTTGGTTGTGCCGTCATGCAACCATTTGTTGATTAGTTTGTCTTTTCATTCTTGTGTCTGCAATAGTTAGGAATTTAACCGAACGGCAGCTCAACTGGACATCCTCTCCGGAGAAGCTTGCTAGCACTGCTTGTCTGCCTGTCGGCGCTCCCATAATAATTCCCTGCAGATAGTTAAGAGTTGCAGGATATCCTCCTCCGTAACAATGGCAGCAGGTGGTACGCCGATGGTAATATACCTAGGTGGAAATTCAGGATCTTCTCTTTGGTGGTTTTGGAAAAGCCAGTATGAAGGTACGTTTGAAGCGTGGGTTTGACATAGGTCTGAATGGTGAACCAGCTGTGTGCTTGCTCTGACATGGTGGCTTTGTCTTGTATAAAGGACTCTCTTTTGACAGTGTTGTTAACTTGTTTTGTGTAGGGGTAGCCACTTGAAGATCTTTCATAGCATGCATAGAATGAGGAAGCAGGTGGAAGAGATTGCTTGATCTGTGATTTCATGGTGAGCTTGTTGTCAATAATGATTTCAAGCTTTCTGGCACGGTCGGAGGGAGTGGGTGCGGTAAGTAAAGTCCTAGGTCAGATGGCTGCCAAGAGTCATTCCTTGTATTGCTGGTGTTGCCAAAGATGAGTACTTCCATCTTGTCTGTGTTCAGCTGCAGGCAGTTGTTCTTCATTTAGTCGGCGATGTTTGTCATGCATCTGTGGAAATTGGTTCTAGTGGTAGTGGGGTCATCAGTGAGTGAGAGGATGAGTTGGGTGTCGTCTGCACAGGAAATTGACACCATGGAATCTGATGATGTTGGCTAGTGGGGTCATATATACATTGAAAGGCGTGGGGCTGAGGGATTAGCCCTGGGAGACACCGCAGGTGATCTCCTTGGGTTCAGAGGTGAAAAGTGGGAGGTGGATCTTTTGGGTTCTTCAGTGAGGAAGGAGGTGATCCATCTGAGCGCATCCCCTTGGATGCCAATTTGGTGGAGTTTTTCGATGAGCGTGTGGTGGGATACAGTGTTGAAGGCTGCTGAGAGGTCAAGGAGGATCAAAGCTACTGTTTCTCCTCGGTTGAGGAGGGTTTGGATGCCATAGGTGGCTGCGATCAGGGTGGTTTCGGTACTGTGATTGCTGCGGAAGCTGGATTGGGAGGCGTGACTGAGTGTCTCAAATAATTATTTTTACCTCTAACAACTTACTGAATAAAAGACAATTAGATGTCTATCATCTCTATATCACTGATATCTCATATCATTGCCCTGCAGGGGCCATGTCATGATGGGCTATTTTGGCACAGAGCAGAGCTAAGAGCATATTTTATGTGCCTGAAGTCATGGACGTTGATTCACAAAAATGCCAGGGATAGCAGAAGTGGCATCATGTGACCTTTGACCCTGTGACTTAAAAGGAAGTGGCATCACCACACCTTTAACACTGTATTTAAGACACCAGAGAGAGCTCCACTCTTGTCACACCAATAAAACAGATAAACACATCCCATACAATGCACATGCCAATTGAAAACTGTTTCAATCAAGTACTCCCATACTGTATAGCATACAGTCCATCCACTAATGTGCTTCAGTTACTCATGGGTATATGAAGCACTATGTAATTGCAATTACAATAAAATATTGCTTATCCTATATTAAAATTACAAAATGGAGTAATAACTGTACCACAGAATGTGCACACATTATGATGTCTAATTTGCTTTTGCTTGCCTCATAATTTAATCAACCACATTGAATAATGATGCATTCTTAAACTTTTGACAGCATAGGTCACAGGCTCACAATGACAGCTAAGTTCCAACAGAACTAGAAAACTAGGAAAGTCTACTGAAATACACATCCTTCCAATGCCTACGGATTCTACTAAAGAAGAGTGGAGAAACACATCAAAATCCCTAGTCCACTGGACAAACATACACAGGGCTCAGAGGAGCTTGGGGCCTGCAAGGCCCTGAAGGGCGTACTGCTGGCTGACAAATTCAAACAGTAACAAGTTTAAACTGTTTCCTTTCCCACAGCCAGCAGCAGCCTGGAGCACCTGCTTATGTTTTTGTACACAAAGGAGAAAGAAATAAAGCAAATTTAACATTTTTTATTTATTTTCTGCTCTCAACTCTTTTGAGACTCGCGCAGCCTTTTTCAACCTCTGAGGCCAGGGGTCACAAGAGCAGTTCTAGAGGTACGAAGGGGCAAGCCAGAGGTCTCGGTTGCGACCCTCAAATAACGTCCATGCCTGTAGTGCGGAAAATGAATTCATGTAACCAGAGTAATGCTTTAGTTTCAGACAGCAGATCTCGGAAACAATGAGCAAGGTATGTCTATGTCTATTTCTGAACTGAGGCCACGCCCCTTTAAGAGACACCCCTTTTTTCATCCCACTTAAAGCCCTACATGAGCAGCAAAACATTTTGTCATGGAAATTACTTAAACTCTTTTTTTTACATAGACCATGCAGTCCTGTGTGTTTTGTATAGAACATTGATCCATATTTTGGAGAATTTTCATCCATTTCTTCTCTTTTACCAGAATATACCTCCAAAGGAACATAGAGAGTTATTTTATTGAACTCTAATGAATATTGTATATTTGCGAACAGGCCTGGTTGAATACCTTGGATAACAGTTGCAATTATCTATCATTTACCTCTTTATTTTATTTTCCTCTTTTCAATTGTGATTCTATTTACAGTTTGGTAAACCCCTTCCACTATGACCTACTCTGTATCACCTTTAATTAAAGTATTTTTTATAAGTCTCACTCTTTGAGGTACATTACAATTTCGCTTTCAAAAATCTGCCATTGCCTTTAGACTTTGATTTTTCAGTTTTTTTCTTCTGTGTTAATTTTTTTACATGACTATTTAAACTTTTCATCCACATTAAAATCAGTAAAATGTCACACTTTAACTTGAAACCAATGACCACCGTTTTGCCCTGCCTATTTTATTAATAGAATCTCCCTTTTAAGGTCGAGCCTGAGTCAGCGCGCATGCGCTGCCCTGCAAGACTTGCTGTAGTAGAGTATGGAAGAGAAGTCCCACCCACTCTCCACCCATAATTTTCATTGGCTTCTGCCTTTGTCCTTCGTAAATGCTGCCTTCTGATTCAGTAATTGACTTGTTAGTCCCTCCTTAGTACGGCCTTTTCTTCATTTGTATCCACCCATGGCGACTGGCCTCTTTACTTCAGTTGTTACATGGTTCGCCTTCTTTAGTCTTTCGCAAAAATAACAGTTGATGGACAGAATGCAGAACAATGTCATACATTCACCCCAGTACAGAGATCTGGGCCTAAATCCATCGTTTTTTTGCTCACCATGCCATTCCAGTTTGAACCCAGCCATATGCAAATCAGTCTTGACCCTGTGCCTCATGGGAACAGTCCAGCCCGAACTGCCAAGCCAGGTCCTCCCTGGACTGGAAACAAGCATCCTAGGACCGGTTTCGGGGTTTCACCCCTCTTCAGCCAGGATAGCTTGATTCCAGTGGCATGGAGAGCACGGGACCTACGTCTAGGCATACCCGTCCCACTCGGGGTGACAAATGCAAAAATAACAGTTGATGGACAGAATGCAGAACAATGTCATACATTCACCCCAGTACAGAGATCTGGGCCTAAATCCATCGTTTTTTTGCTCACCATGCCATTCCAGTTTGAACCCAGCCATATGCAAATCAGTCTTGACCCTGTGCCTCATGGGAACAGTCCAGCCCGAACTGCCAAGCCAGGTCCTCCCTGGACTGGAAACAAGCATCCTAGGACCGGTTTCGGGGTTTCACCCCTCTTCAGCCAGGATAGCTTGATTCCAGTGGCATGGAGAGCACAGGACCTACGTCTAGGCATACCTGTCCCACTCGGGGTGACAAATGCAAAAATAACAGTTGATGGACAGAATGCAGAACAATGTCAGACATTCACTCCAGTACAGAGATCTGGGCCTAAATCCAACGTTTTTTTGCTCACCGTGCCATTCCAGTTTGAACCCAGCCATATGCAAATCAGTCTTGACCCTGTGCCTCATGGGAACAGTCCAGCCCGAACTGCCAAGCCAGGTCCTCCCTGGACTGGAAACAAGCATCCTAGGACCGGTTTCGGGGTTTCACCCCTCTTCAGCCAGGATAGCTTGATTCCAGTGGCATGGAGAGCACGGGACCTACGTCTAGGCATACCCGTCCCACTCGGGGTGATAAATGCAAAAATAACAGTTGATGGACAGAATGCAGAACAATGTCATACATTCACCCCAGTACAGAGATCTGGGCCTAAATGCAACGTTTTTTTTGCTCACCATGCCATTTCAGTTTGAACCCAGCCATATGCAAATCAGTCTTGACCCTGTGCATCATGGGAACAGTCCAGCCCGAACTGCCAAGCCAGGTCCTCCCTGGACTGGAAACAAGCATCCTAGGACCGGTTTCGGGGTTTCACCCCTCTTCAGCCAGGATATCTTGATTCCAGTGGCATGGAGAGCACGGGACCTACGTCTAGGCATACCCGTATGTGTCAGCATTCCGTCCATCATTTGTTTGTTGTAACGCTTTTCGCCCTAAGTGGGATGGGTATTCCCAGACGTGGGACCCGTGCTCACTACGCCACTGGAGTCAAGCTATCCTGGCTGATGACGGCTGATAGCCAGAAACCGGTCCTAGGATGCTTGATTCCGGTCCAGGGAAGACATGGCTTGGCAGTTCGGGCTGGACTGTTCCCATGAGGCACAGGGTCAAGACTGATTTGCATATGGCCATGTCTAAACTGGGGTGGTGTAGTGGGCAAAAGAACGATGGATTTAACCCAGATCACTTGACTGGGGGAGAATGTATGCATTGTCAGCATTCCGTCCATCATTTGTTTGTTGTAACGCTTTTCGCCCTAAGTGGGATGGGTATTCCCAGACGTGGGACCCGTGCTCACTACGCCACTGGAGTCAAGCTATCCTGGCTGATGACGGCTGATAGCCAGAAACCGGTCCTAGGATGCTTGATTCCGGTCCAGGGAAGACATGTCTTGGCAGTTCGGGCTGGACTGTTCCCATGAGGCACAGGGTCAAGACTGATTTGCATATGGCCATGTCTAAACTGGGGTGGTGTAGTGGGCAAAAGAACGATGGACTTAACCCAGATCTCTTGACTGGGGGAGAATGTATGCATTGTCAGCATTCCATCCATCATTTGTTTGTTGTAACGCTTTTCGCCCTAAGTGGGATGGGTATTCCCAGACGTGGGACCCGTGCTCACTACGCCACTGGAGTCAAGCTATCCTGGCTGATGACGGCTGATAGCCAGAAACCGGTCCTAGGATGCTTGATTCCGGTCCAGGGAAGACATGGCTTGGCAGTTCGGGCTGGACTGTTCCCATGAGGCACAGGGTCAAGACTGATTTGCATATGGCCATGTCTAAACTGGGGTGGTGTAGTGGGCAAAAGAACGATGGATTTAACCCAGATCTCTTGACTGGGGGAGAATGTATGCATTGGCAGCATTCCGTCCATCATTTGTTTGTTGTAACGTTCTTTAGTCTTTCAGCACTATTTTCTTAATTGAGTTTCTCACCGTAGATATTCAGTGAGCAGCTCAGGGAGAGAGGGCAGCATGAGCAGCAATGGACGACGCGGAGGAGATCCTATAGAATCAGTGAGCGGGGTAGACAGAGACTTGAGTGTTTTTGTGAGCAGCACAGTGAGAGAAGGCATGCTGCAGCATGTGCCTCAGTGAGGCGGGTGTCTCGCACCACCACGGTGGTGCCTGTATTTCACTTATCTGGACTTGACTCCGTCCCCACCACTGCTGGCGGTGGCTGACTCGCATTCATGAGCCAGACCCACCCGGATCGGGCAGATAGTTTTGGTTACCCCGCTGGATGTAAGTCGTTGTGGCCCGACCATCCTGTTTGGATGCTCACGCTGAAATAACAATGTTCTTTCATTCTGATGCTATCGGCAGATCTTGGAGAATCTGCTAAATCAAATACTTCAAAAATAGATTATCCATCAAGCGCAAATGAATGCTGGAAGAGAGAGGAATGCGCAAACACGAGGAAATGAACCGCAGTCCCAGGATACCATCTGCAGGCATGTTTCGAGGGACCTTGGCAACAGCCTATGTGTATACGTGCATCTACCTGTCCTTTTCACCAGCCTTCAAGGAGGTGAGGTGTTTTATTTGACCTTTCGAGAGCTGGTTCTTAGCAGCCATGCTACTGTAGCTGTGCTCGATGGTATTCCTGAAACCGTGGATGAGAGGAGAGCATGTACTGATAGGCCGAGAGGCGGCTCATGCATTCTAATATATATTGGTCTGGTGTTCACTGTGAAATTTAAGTTTCCCTCTTAAGCTTATACTTCCAATCTTCCCCCGTGTTCCAATCCTACTCATATTACTTCCTATTGTATTTTTTGTTCTGCCACTCTGTGGGCCCGATTCACAGAACTAATTTAAGACAAAATCCTAAACTTACTACCATTTTGGTATTCACAGAAGGCACTTACTCATTTTGGTATTCACAGAAGGCACTTACTCATTTTGGTATTCACAGAAGGCACTTACTCATTTCGGTATTCACAGAAGTTAGGAGTCCTAACTTTAGGACTCCTAAATGCATTCTGTGAATACCGAAAGTCTTAAAATTAGGATTTTTCTCAGTTTAGTAGTAGTATAGTTAGGACTCCTAACTTTAGGACTCCTAAATGCCTTCTGTGAATACCAAAAGTTTTACAATTAGGATTTTTCTCAATTTAGCAGTAGTAAAGTTAGGACTCCTAACTTTAGGACTCCTAAATACCTTCTGTGAATACCGAAAGCCTTAAAATTAGGATTTTTCTCAGTTTAGTAGTAGTATAGGTAGGACTCCTAACTTTAGGACTCCTAAATGCCTTCTGTGAATACCAAAAGTCTTACAATAAGGATTTTTCTCAATTTAGTAGTAGTAAAGTTAGGACTCCTAACTTTAGGACTCCTAAATGCCTTCTGTGAATACCGAAAGCCTTAAAATTAGGATTTTTCTCAGTTTAGTAGTAGTAAAGTTAGGAGTCCTAACTTTAGGACTCCTAAACTGAGAAAAATCCTAACTTTAAGACTTTCGGTATTCACAGAAGGCATTTAGGATTCCTAAAGTTAGGACTCCTAACTTCTGTGAATACCGAAGTGAGTAAGTGTCTTCTGTGAATACCAAAATGAGTAAGTGCCTGGTGTGAATACGAAAATGGTAGTAAGTTTAGGATTTTGTCTTAAGTTAGTTCTGTGAATCGGGCCCTATCTTTTTTATCCACTTCCATCTACTTGCTTGTTGGTCTTCTGCTCCCTCTGTTCCATCCTTGCTCCTGGCCACCCTCTCTTTCTTTCTCCTTTCCTCCCTTACTCTCGTCTCTCACTTCATTGCATTTCTTCCTCCCTCCCTTTTTCCATTTCCTCCCTTCATCCCATTCTTCATTACTTTATTATAATGAACACCTCTTCTTTGCAACAATTTGAAACGACAATGACGGCGGTAGCCAGCATTTCATGAACAGAGCCATCCTCTTTAACATCTCAGATCTGATGGCCTGCTCCATTGTTAGGTCTTTCTACAAACTGCTTTAGCTGTCTGTTGACCAAGCTTACATTTCGGCCTCACAACGCCAGGTTAACTTGTATCTTTCCGCTGCTAAGGTTGCATGCATTCAGGGAACTGCCTTCTTTTTCTTTCCTCTCTCTATGGGAGTACGTGAATTGTCTTGTTCTCTACCCTTTTTGTTGCCTTTCCCTTCACTTTCTTCTCCAAGAAAGGCCTACAGCATGACCCTCAAGCCCCTTGGACAAGCTTACCCAGGAAGGAGGATCTTCTGGGCACACATGATCGGAAAGTGGGCTCACTGGGGTATAGAGTCACCAGTGCTTCCTCATGGGCTGTTCTTATCACCCTGATTGTGTGCAGAAATGAGAATAGCGCATCAGCAGCTGTGAATCCCAACTAAGAATGGCTGCCACGTTTCCGTAGTCCATGCATGATGTGCTGCTCCAGTCCTGTGTTTTTTTAACCTTTAAATTCTGGGGCTTGTAGTCAAAGGTTTATAATTGAATAAACACAACTACACGTCGCATAATTCAAAAATAAATCCCGGATTAGAGCAGGGAGCCTGGATTACAGCAGGTAACCAAGCACTGACCTGGAAACCTTATCAGGTAAACGCGGGGTTCTTGAGGATCAGTGCCATTGTTGCAGCGGACGCCGGGTATGGATATAAATATTGTTGGATTTTACCAGCCTGAATAAAGCATGGGTAGAAGTAAGCTATGCACTTGACCTTATCTGGGTTTTTTCAAAGATGGTAACATTATTATTCCTGTAAAAGGTTAATAGCAAATTGTGTCTTGTGTGATAGTTTCTTGCACTCCCAAATCTATAGTCATTTATTACTTTTTGGGGGGGTAGGAGATGGGCGCCATATATCCACAGGTGCATATTATTTTGCAGAGTGCTTAATTTGCATACAAATAAGTACCAGGGCCCAAAAGATTTCTCAGGAGGCCATGGAAGCTTTTGCCACTCACTGTCCCTGCCAGAACTGCTAAATGCCAGTAGCAGTATTACCTACTTACCCTCTCTATTTACTGTCACACTCCTGCAATTGTGATGAGATGGACTATTAGCCGCCATCCACAGCTGTGAGAATGGACTTATGGTGCTGATATTAATATTTTGTATGTATTTTGCAATGTTAAATGGCTGTTGATGTTTAAATATAGTCAATAAATAGGTGCCGGTGCTGAGCACCAGCAACAGCAGCGCAAATCAAGCACTTGTTTTTGCAGTACACTTTGTTCTACGATTTTAATGATTATCACAAACATGCTTGGGGATATTCAGAAAAAGTGAGTTTCTCCTCCTAAACCCGGTAATTTTTTAATTATGTCATATATTGCCCTCAGTAAAGAGTCTGTTAAAGATCCACCACACTGGTTCTCTGTTTTTATGATGTAATTGTGTACATGGAGCCACCGTCCTCTGAGGCATCCCTCTTTGCTTTTGCGCCACCCTGCAGGGGAGCCTGAGACTAAAAGCCACCAATAGCAAAAAAAGTTTGAACAGCAAAATAATGGAATATAATGGCATGTTTTGTAATATTTACTCAAGTTGTGATTTTAAATAAAGGCAAGACATGGTTTAAAACTGTACATGGTGAGTTTATGATTTTTCCTTATGGACTTACTGATGAACATGTGTGGCTGAGGCTGGATTTGTAAACTCTTATTTCCAGTCATAATGACATAAAGACTATTTAATCGGTAGATTGGTTTGGTGCTGGGTGCGTTACAAAAATGGGTTTTTAGTGAATGTTTTAGGCTCAGCACCATCCCTAGAAGTTAGTGTACATTCATGTGATTGGAAAAAAGCATTGGGAAAGACCCGCATGTTAGAGGTAAGACCAATTGGTTTTGCCAATGATTGTTGGAGCATGGTGAGCTAGTCATAGCTCTGGCATGGTCCCCTTTTTAGGTCGAGCCTGAGTCAGCGTGCATGCGCTGCTCTGCAAGACTTGCTGTAGTAGAGTATGGAAGAGAAGCATCGCCCATATTTTTCATTGGCTTCTGTCTTTGTCCTTCACAAATGCTGCTGTCTGATTCAGCAATCGGCTTGTTAGTCCCTCCTTAGTACGGCCTTTTCTTCGTTTGTATCCTCCCATGGTGAATGGCCTCTTTACTACGGTTGTTACACAGTACTTCTTCTTTAGTCTTTCAGCACAATTTTCTTTCTTGAGTTTCTCACTGCAGACGTTCAGTTAACAGCTCAGGGAGAGAAGGCAGCATGCGTGACAAAATGCGATGCACCACACACAACAACATTTGTTTTATTTATTTAATTGTTTACTTACCTCCGTTCATCCATATTCCTGTGTTTAATACCCCCCACCCTGCCCCTCCCCCGCCCCGCCTCACCGCCCCATGGAAATCCCTCTATGGGCCGCTACTGCTGTTTCCATATCCACGTACATATGAAGTTAGAATCATTTCTATAGAACGGGAAGAGGGCAAAAGATAAAAGGTCAACAATTTTTTAGACTATAGGGGAAGGCGGACTGTGTTTTTACCCATAGTACTATAAATTGTCAGCAAAAATCCGTCCAACCTTGGAAAGCGTGACTCCAGACATGATTAATCCATCTGCTAACATGATACAAGAATACACAGTTATCTGACTCAGTTATTCCCTCTGGCTTTCTGGGAAGTTTGGTAATCACAGGGGGTGTCATTTACACATAATCATCACTCTTCTGCATCAGTACTTCAGGGTCTCTCAACAAGAGAAATTAACAAGCATTCCTTCATCATTGACATAATTAGCATATAAATCAGGCTTCTCATCCAAGAGTGGATCACAAAATGTTTGCTACATGGAGAAGAGAAGGCCCACTAGTGTTGAGGGACCTGTAGGAAAAAGGAGAGGGTAGAGACCTGGATCCATTCTTTGATCTTCTCTATCTGGCCCTTAGAGATGGATTGATATTCTTGCAGATGACAGATCCAAAATGTTACTGGTCCCTCCCTGACATTTGATCCCTTAATATTAATATTTGGTTGCAGTAGCAACTGCTACTGGATTCAGGTGGTGACGTGGGGGAGATGGGGGACGACGGGGGGGGGGAGATGGGGGATGAGGGACAACGTTTTTTTTTTTTAAAAGAACACTTACCTGAAGCGGACAGCCGCCGCTTCTCCTCCGTTCTTCATCCTCTAACTACTTCCTGCAGTCCTGGCCAGCAGCAGGAAGCACCCGGCTCCCAGGTTCCCCTTAGCCAATTATAACGCTGCAATGTAGGGTTGTGATTGGTCTGAGCACTGTGGCTCAGCGCTCAGATTGGGTAATGCAGCCTAGTAGGGTAGATGCAAAGTGTGCATGACTGTTTGGCCGGCCCGAGAGGGCTGGTTGAGCAGTCATGGCCACTTAAAGAGTGCAAAGGACTTCTTTCCCCCACTGTGCCGATCCTTTCCTGCCTGAGAGCCACTGATTGCAAAGGAAAACTAAAATGATAATAACGACTGCAAAGGACCACAAAGGTAAATTAAAATGATAATAACTATAGTTATCGATATTATCATTTTAGTTTTCCTGTGCAGTCAGTGGTGCGACGCTCCTCCGCCACAGTGGAGGAGCCGCCACTGTTTGGTTGTACTGGAGACAAGGTTGAATAGCGACTGTTGTCTTCTGCAAGCAGGCTGGCAACTTTCATGCTTTTGGTGGCAAGATTGGCCATAGCTCAAGTATAGTTAGGGTGGACAAAGATAAGAACACATGAACACAATGCAAAATACATGAACATAATTAAAAAGCTGTCTCCTTGGTGCATGATACATGAGCAATTATGTAAAAATATGGACCACTTCAAGACGTTTTGTCAATAGTGAATCTCAAAGACGATTCTCTACCTTTTATTAGTCTTAGATGGGGAGAATGGCGGGATGGCATGATTCTGAATCTTCACTTGGAAAAATGTGGATTATCACTCTTGACTTTACTTCAATGATTCCTTCCTAATCCGAGCACTGTAGCCTTCTAACCTGCCTATATATTTGAAAAGTGATGTTAAGGCCTATTTCATTTATGAAACGGAAAATCCAAGTCTGTGATGCCATGTGAATATGGTTATTGTGATGGTCTCCTTGTCTCCACTTGTCTTCTGTACATCTGCAAAACTTCTGTCTGCTTCATGCCTTTTCTCCTCCCTTCTTTACTTTTTTTATTGGCTAACTCGCTAGTTTGTAATTGCATCAATGATAAAGTGGTTAAAAAAGTTGAATATATCATCGTATTCTTCGCTGAATCCACTTTAACTTAATATGGTCACATTTGATTTCTTATCTACACTATAAGTTATGGACTCTAAACATTTTACTTTTAAAACGGATCCTGTTCTTGTCTAATGTCAAATTCTTCATGTGCGTGGAGTTCCCTTAGTAGTGACTCCTTGTGACATATGTATAAGCCCCTATCGCAACAGGAACATCATTTTTTGTGACGTTCCCGTCGAGATAGGAGCCTTGCCTTCTATAAAAGGCAGCGTTAAGCCACTTAACGTGGCTTAAAGCTGCCTTGTACATAAGGCACCTTTTCACGCTATGGTTTGCGTGAAAGGGGCATGCAGTGGGTGTTGTGGTGGGCACAACACCCATTGTATTTGACGCTGCCCCCTATGTACAAGGGTGGCGTACATAGGAGGCAGCGCCAAAATTAAGACCAGGAAAACCTTGGTCTTAAGTTGGCGAAACGAGGAGAAATGCATTATTTCTCCTCGTTATTTTCTTTTCCATGTGTACTGCCTTGGGCAGCACACATGGAAATAGCAAAATGCCAAATAAACCTTTAAAACAAATTAATTTTGTCCCTTTCATGATTGCTCCATAAAGCAGCACACATGAAAGTGACAGAATTTCTTTTTAGGATAGTTTATGTGCAGGAAGGGACCGCTTCCTGTGCTTAAACAAACCATAGCATTTTGCTTTTGCTTTTTTTATCGTTTTGCTGCTGTAGAAGACACAATGGGGCAAATGTACAAGCCGCTATCGCCACCACAACGTCACTTTTCAGGGTTTTGTAGTGGTGATAGGGGCCTAGCCTTATTTACAAGGCAGTGTTAAGCCACTTAACCTGGCTTAACGCTTCCTTGTACATAAGGCCCCCTTTCACTCTATGCTTAGCGTGAAAGGGGTGGGCAGTGGGTGTTGTGGTGGGTGTTGCACTGCAATAAAGTACAAGAACAGAAACAGGAACTATTTGTCATTCTAATGCACCCTTACCATACCTATGTTTACAGCTCTGACTAAGGCATATCTGATTTCATGAGGTCAGGGGCAGAGTGCTGCATCTGGGCTCCAGTCAGTCCCTATGCTTAGTTCTCTTGCCTCTTTAAACAATTGCACCTAACTTTGTAGCAAATACCTCTGCTTTCTAGTAGCAGACTGCGTTCATTAGCCTCATATCGGCCCTTACGTCCAGTCCCTATGCCTCCTAAATTACTTGTTCACAACATTGAGTAAAGCTAAGGTTCTCTGACTGGAGTAGAAGCTGGGTACAGGGGCTGTTTATGGCCAGGCTCTGCCCCCAATTCCTAACCTTTTGTCGCTTATCTCCATTAAAACGTCACTGGAGTGCGTGCATCTCAGCTCATTGTATTCCTTGATATATCACAGAGGAATTGTTATCCACTGTCAAGACAGGGATGTTATAATGTATCTATGTCAGGACCCTTTTTATGAGTGTTTGTATCAGTACTGAGGATGGGATCCAAAGAGCTACAGGAGTACCAAGCAGTGAGAAACATACTTTGGTAGCATATCTCACTTGCACTGACAGACAGAGGCATAGGGGACTGATGACAGACTAATGGGGAATATCCCAAGGCAGGAATGCGTTTGATGCCCTGGGCAGAAGTTCTGTTAACTGACAGCCCTCTCTGAGTTGGAGGTGTCCAGAGGAAACCATAGGGTCTTCTCTTTGACATAGCAGGGAAGAGGGAGGAACACAGAGAAGAGAGGCAGAAGTGTCAAATGCAATTTTTACAGGGTATCCCTAAGTTATCTTACTAAAAAACTGAGCAAGACATTGATTTAAACTCCATAGAACTGCAGATTTGCTCTCATCATTCTCGCAACTGTCATCTGAAAATAATCCAGAAACACAGACCAAAGCAGGAAATACCCATTGCCTGGTGTTATTTTAAAAAAAATCAGGTATTGTGAAATGTTCAGACTGATTAACTATAGGTCTATGTAGACTTGTAGCACTTATTTATCACATTACAAATTTATTTGTATGCTATGGCAAAGATTTACCGCTTCATTTCTCTCATCCGGTAGGTCTTGGTGGGTCCAGAGCTCCAGTAGCAGCACCTGTCTGTGGTGCAGCCCCCACGCCAAGCACATGTAGAAGAGGTAGCGCTAGCCAATCCAGAGGACCTCCAGGACTAAGAGGCCGTGGTAATGCACGTGGATCAGATGATTTGACACAGTCACAAGGTATGAGGGCAACTTCAAATTCTATCATCAGCGATGACTAAGCACCGGTGGTCTTGCCCTGCTTCCCATCTGATGGCCTACCCACAGATATGGCCACAGATTCTCTGTGGAATTGTGCTTCTGTGAATGCTTGCCTGGTGCCCGGCACATTAGGCAGACAATCGTTCCATAATTATTGAACTGGCCCTATACTTTTTAAACATTACGCAAACATGGCTAATTGATGCTTTTTGCCCTGTGTTTGTGCTTTTAGCCCTGGGAGGCTACTATGATTCATAGATTTAACAGTGATGGAAGTTTGGTTGAAGGTGGTCCCATTAGTATCTAAAACACACAGAATCATGAAAAGGCACTCCTCTAGTAAATATTCCTCGTTTGGACATTTGGATTCTTTTTATAGATCCTGTTCTAAACCTGGTTCAGGCATAAACTGAAATTTGTGAATCAAGGTTGCTACTCATGCTGTAATTCTTCACCAGGTGATTTTTCCCTGATTAAATTTCGATAAGCGGCTGTTTAACTTTTCTAGTTCTGGGGATCTGGGGAGTTCTTGCAACAGAAATACAAACCTACACACATGCATACTCACACGCTAGCACCCTCCCGTTCAGAAGCAAACACTCATACAAACTCACATGTTTATACCCACCCAAGCATAAGCACAAACACATGCACATACTTATTCCCACCCATTTGGAAGCACGCACATTCACACCCATCCGTACTCAAGCACATGCACGGAAATACTCAGACATGCATTTATACGTCCACATGAGCAGGTAGTGAGAGGCAGAATGCATGATGGCCCGGAAAGGAGTTGAAGGCTTCAGACAGGCAGCAGACATTGGAGAATCCTGTTATCTCCTTTCAATAGTTAGCCTAGCTGAGAATCAGCCAAAAAAAGTGAGGCTTTTTTAACTCGTCGTGGGGTGGGGTCAGTGAGATCCCACCTTACTCTGCGACTAATTTGGAAATGGCAGTATGAAGCTTCCTTGATTTTGAAAGTCAATTTTGGCACTTCAGTCTAACAAAGACTCAATCAATCAAACTGGATTTATGAAGCCCAGCTAATCACCTGAGAGGGTATCCAGGCGCTGAGAGCCAGGCTGCTTGGTTGGCATCAGTTGAATAGCCAGGTCCTGAGTCCCCTTCTGAAATCCTGAAGCGGGGGTGAGGTCCAGAGATCGAGGGGGAGACTGTTCCAGGACTTTGTGGCGAGGTAGGCGAAAGAGTGCCCGTCACTACTGCTTTGTTGGATGCATGGGGTGTTTGTGAGGTGTGAGGGAGGCAGAGCGTAGGAGTCTGGAGGGTTTTTGGGAGTTCAGCCAGTGATTGATGTAAGCTGGTCCTTGGATGTGCAGGGATTTGTAGGTGTGGGTCAGCATCTTGAATTGGCATCTCTTGTAGACGGGGAGCCAGTGGATTTTCTTCAGATGCAGAGTAATGTGGGTCTATCTGAGAATGAGTCTGGCCGCTGAGTTCTGAATGGTGTGCAGTCTCATCAGGGGGTTTGTGGTAATTCCTGCGTAGAGTGCATTGCCATAGTCCGAGTGGCTGGTGACGAGAGTTTGAGTGACTGTGCGTCTGATGGAAACTGGGAACCATTTGTAGATCTTTAGGGTTCATGTGCAGTGTGAGGAAGTAGGCAGAGGAGCTTGCGTTGATCTGGTTTGATCTGATGAACACTTATCATGAATTTGAAAAAAGAAGAGGGCGGATGTCCCACCACCACCACTGTTTGAGGCATATGGATGTGTAGCACAACAATCCACTGGGTGTACTTGGTTAAAATGATGTTGATTCAAAGGGTGGCCTACTTGTGAGGTGTTTCTCTGTTGTGTCTGATGCCTAGAGTTGTTCTTTTAATGTGTCATGTAACATCATCCCTTAGTGTGAAGGGAGATGTAAGAATTTTAACTTAATATGATGGCAATGGTTTGGGATAGAAGAGTGAGGGAATGCTGCATCACTTACATGGGTGGTGCATTGATATTGTGCTTGATTAACAGAGGCTCCTCATATCATTTCATGGTGAAAATGTTGATGAGCTCATGAATGGAGTGAGCAAATGTGAGATAGTTAAATGAATTCCCATGATTAACACATTTGAGGAACAGTTGGATCTATTTCTAGAACTGGTATGATTCTCACTTATGTGTTATTCATGGCCTATTGATGATGGTGAATGGTCATTTCTTCTGTTGAGTGGGCCGTTCCTAATCTTTTGGGAAAACCCACATGTTTATTGCCTCTCAGAACTCTAGGCATTCTTGGAGGCATCTTGCCTTTGACGGAAGACAGAGGCATTGTTTTTCTGCCTGCATGGAGAAGGAGGTACTAAAGAGGGTAATCAACGTTTCTGACGAAACTTTTTTCCCGCCTGGAATCACAACGCAGTCGTTACAACGACCGCGTTGTGATTCCGCATACCATTACTCCGTAAGTCGGAACAACGACTTGCGGGGGGAGGTGTTGGATTTAAAATCCAACACCTTCCCTAGTGTCCGCACAGACTGGAGTTGGAATAGTAAACTATACTATTCCATCATCCAGCGCCCCCCCTCCGCAAGTCGTTGTTCCGACTTGCGAAGTAATGATATGTGGAATAACAACGCGGTCGTTGTAACGACTGCGTTGTGATTCCATGCGGGAAAAAAGACTGCGGGACAAAGACCTATATTCACTAAAGAGCACTTTCTTCTTTTAGGAAAGGACTATCAGGCACATGCATCAAACGAAAAAACGGTCACAAACGGGCAGATTCTCAGAATTCTGCCCCTTTGCGACCGGTATTTTTGCATTTGGGATGCATCATCTCAAATACAATTGCATGAAATTGCATTCTCAATTTGCGATTCTCTAATTGAGAATGTCTTCCCATTCATTCCTATGGGCCTCTGGGCCCATAGGAATGAATGGGGAGGTATTCCTTAATTGCAACTCGCAATTTGTGAGTTGCAATTAGGGAATGTTTAGAAATCGCTATTTTTAAAGCGATTTCTACATGCATAGGGTTTTGCGAGTCCTTAATTGCGAATCCTTAATATTCGCAATTAAGGACTCGCAAAATTCTAGCTTGAAGCATGTGCCTGTATATTCTTAGTTGCCTTTCTAGAGAAGAGGTTATTTTCTGTATCTTTACCAGTTTAACATAGATGAAGGAAAAACCCTTACCAAAGATGTCTCCAGTGCGCAGAATGTCTTGAAAGTTGCTCGCATGGTTGTGGGTAGCCAATGAAGTGCTTGGAGAACATGCGAGATATGGTACTAAATGAAGAGATATATGTGTTGTCTTGTAGTCATATTTTGGATTCCTTGATGCTTCAGAGAAGAAAGAGTGGACATCAAGATAGAGCCCATTAGCAAAATGTAGGTGAGGCATGACAAAAGCCGGGTAGCTTGGTGCCTCTATGGGACATGTAGGGGAAGAAACATACATTGAAGAGTTTAAATAGTGTAGACATCACTTCTTGAGATATGGTTTACTTCTGTGTGTAATGCAGATAAAACAAGAAGCATCAAAGATTTTACATGGTGAAGAAAGCACTTCATGTGACAGACATTAATGGACGATAGAAAGGCTGAGGTTCATGTTCATTCTCAGGTTTCATTTTTTCTTTAAACATTATTTTATTGATGTTTTAATGAGATGACAAGCTGCTGTACCCATAATACGGTGCCCACCAAGAGCATGTGCATTGCTTCAAGAACATCAGTTCAGCAATGGCCAGTATAGCCATTGCATACCAAACCATCCCCGTGCTCCTTCAGAATTACAAAGTTACGTTTTTTAAATGTATACTATGTAAGCATAAAAAAACTTCACACTAGAACATTTGCTCCGCATGAGTTCTTTCGAGATTTTCAAGAATCCACTCAAGAAAAATATCTGGACCTTCAAATAGATCCCTCAACTAAAACAAACAAAGGCAGAGCTCTCAACTTTACATAGAAAGAAAGCAGTGAAAAAAACACACATAAATAGTCAAGTACTGTTCTCCAGACATTATCAAATTTGCAACGATTCCCTGTTAAATTAAAAGTGAGCTATTACATGTCCAAACTATTTCAGATGCTTTTGTAACGCTAAGCCATTATTCGAGTTGAAGGCTATTTATACTATTGGGATAGGAATATGCCCCTGTCCTAAGTGCTGAAACCGTTGCAATATATTAATCCAGCTTGCACGCAGAGGCATAGGCCCATCCCAGAACCTGCCGTGTGTTTCTTTTAGGGCCTACTTGGTTTACTCGTATTTTAGTTAGGTGCCACCTTTAGGCTGCTTTGCTTTGCACACGTCATGCTTAGCACATTTATTTTTGTGCCACAACATTATTTTAGGAAAATACTGCATGTGTTTTTGTTATTGGTTCAGACTGCCTGAACATCATGCTCAAGGTCAAACTGTGCCCGGTCATTCTGTGACTGGTTAGCAAGAATCACTGACAGAATATCGAAGGTCAGAATATCGACCTACAGAAATATCGACGCAAAAATATCGAAGTCAAGAATATCGACATCCTATCTACATTATGGTAAGCACAAAAATAGCGGGAAAAAAATATTGATGTCAAAAATATTGTTGTTAAAAATATTGTTCTTTATTTAAGTTAAAAAAATAATGTACAATAAAGTAAATAATAGATATAATTAAAATAAACATAGTTACAAATATTTTAAAATGTTTAAAAATTATAAGTAATATATATATAGAATGTAAAAATAAATTAACTATATACATATAATATATGATATATCTACTTACTTATTAATATTTTTTAATAATTAGTTTAATAACTTATAAATTGTTAAAAATATCTTATAAGTTATAATTACATCTATACACATAAAACAATAATATAAATACAATTTAAATAAATATATATAACACATTTTAAAACATTAAGGTGCCGATTCCAATCCTGTAAAACCCGGGTACGAATGGTTGTACGGAGCGTATTCTCTGTACGACTCGTACCCGGGAAATCCACCTTACAAACCAGCAAGTACGATTCGTACAGAAATACCATTTCCGTACGATTCGTAAAAAACAGTAACCGACTAAAAAATACCCACAATTCTGATCCGGGACATCGCGTACGTGATGTCCGTACGGAGTCAGGCAGCGTTTTACGGACCAGCAAGTACGATTCGTGCCTACGTCACTCCGCACGGCTCATTTTTTACGGCAGCCAAAAACTCCCGGGAAATTGAGTACGACGCGATTAAGGAGCACCGGTAAGCGATGGACAGCCATGGACCCCATCCTACGTGTCATCCCGGCCCTCCTAGCCTATGACCTGGTGCACCGAACCCGACGCATATGCCGCAGAAGGTGAGAACAACGCCCATGGGTCAAGGGGGGTGAGGGGCATGAAACATACCCCCTACACAAATTAAAACATACAATATGGAGGACATACATTACCTCCAGGGTCTCGTCACTTCGGGGGGCGTGTCCACCAATCCCTGCGTACCACAACAACGGAAGTGTACGCGTACCCGTCACCACTACAATGGTGGGACGGACCGTACTCACGCCCTCAGAGCGTGGGTACGGTCCGTACCACCACTGTAGTGGTGACATAGGGGTATGCGTGGTACAGACCGTACCCACGCCCTCAGCGTGGGTACGGTCCGTACCACGCATACCCCTACGGCACCACTACAATGGTGGTACGGCCCGTACCCACGCTCTGAGGGCGTGGGTACGGTCCGTACCACGCGTACCCCTACGGCACCACTACAACGGTGGGATGGACCGTACCCACGCCCTCAGAGCGTGGGTACGGGCCTTACCACACGTACCCCTACGTCACCACTACAATGGTGGTACGGCCCGTACCCACGCTCTGAGGGCATGGGTATGGTCTGTACCACGCGTACCGTTACGGCACCACTACAATGGTGGTACGGACCGTACCCACGGCCTCAGGGCGTGGGTACGGGCCGTACCACCATTGTAGTGGTGACGTAGGGGTACGCGTGGTACAGACCGTATCCACCCTATGAATGGGGGGGGGGGGACCGCATCACCCGTACCCCTAGGGCACCAGTACATTTGTGATACAAGGCGTACACACGCCACAAATGTTGGCTTAGGGCCTGGTGCAGTATATAACCAGTATATTGGGGTGTGTGTATGCCCAGGACAGCAGTGTACTGCACCAAGGGTGCGGGTGTGTGGGTGGGTGGGTGGCTGCCTAGGATTCCCAGCAGTGGACAAAGACATGTGAGGGGTGGGTGCCTATCACTCCCAGCAGTGGACAGAGACATGTGAGGGGTGGGTGCCTATCACTCCCAGCAGTGGACATAGACATGTGAGGGGTGGGTGTCTATCACTCCCAGCAGTGGACAGAGACATGTGAGGGGTGGGTGCCTATCACCCCCAGTAGTGGACAGAGACATGTAAGGGGTGGGTGCCTATCACTCCCAGAAGTGGACAGAGACATGTGAGGGGTGGGTGCCTATCACCCCCATCAGTGGACAGAGACATGTGAGGGGTGGGTGCAGAGGAATACCAGCAGTGGACAGAGACATGTGAGGTGTGGGGGCCTATCACTCCCAGCAGTGGACAGACACATATCAGGGGTGGGTGCCTATCACCCCCATCAGTGGACAGAGACATGTGAGGGGTGGGTGCCTATCAAAGTGGACAGAGACATGTGAGGAGTGGGTGCAGATGAATACCAGCAGTGAACAGAGACATGTGAGGGGTGGGTGCAGAGGAATACCAGCAGTGGACAGAGACATGTGAGGGGTGGGTGCCTATCACTCCCAGCAGTGGACAGAGACATGTGAGGGGTGGGTGCCTATCACTCCCAGCAGTGGACAGAGACATGAGAGGGGTGGGTGCAGAGGAATACCAGCAGTAGACAGAGACATGTGAGGGGTGGGTGCCTATCACTCCCAGCAGTGGACAGAGACAGTGCCTATCAACTCCATCAGTGGACAGAGACATATGAGGGGTGGGTGCCTATCACCCCATCAGTGGACAGAGACATGTGATGGGTGGGTGCAGAGGAATACCAGCAGTGGACAGAGACATGTGAGGGGTGGGTGCAGATGAAAACCAGCAGTGGACAGAGCCATGTGAGGGGTGGGTGCCTATCACCCCCATCAGTGGACAGAGACATGTGAGGGTTGGGGCAGAGGAATACCAGCAGTGGACAGAGACATGTGAGGGGTGGGTGCAGAGGAATACCAGCAGTGGACAGAGACATGTGAGGGGTGGGTGCCTATCACTCCCAGCAGTGGACAGAGACATGTGAGGGGTGGGTGCCTATCACTCCCAGCAGTGGACAAAGACATGTGAGTGGTGGGTGCCTATCACTCCCAGCAGTGGACAGAGACATGTGAGGGGTGGGTGCCTATCACTCCCAGCAGTGGACAGAGACATGTGAGGGGTGGGTGCCTATCACCCCCATCAGTGGACAGAGACATGTGAGGGGTGGGTGCAGAGGAATCCCTGCAGTGGATATAGACATGTGAGGGGTGGGTGCCTATCACTCCCAGCAGTGGACAGAGACATGTGAGGGGTGGGTGCCTATCACCCCATCAGTGGACAGAGACATGTAAGGGGTGGGTGCCTATCACCCCCATCAGTGGACAGAGACATGTGAGGGGTGGGTGCAGAGGAATACCATCAGTGGACAGAGACAGGTGAGGGGTGGGTGCAGAGGAATACCATCAGTGGACAGAGGCATGTGAGGGGTGGGTGCCTATCACTCCCAGCAGTGGACAGAGACATGTGAGGGGTGGGTGCCTATCACCCCCATCAGTGGACAGAGACATGTGAGGGGTGGGTGCCTATCACCCCATCAGTGGACAGAGACATGTGAGGGATGGGTGCAGAGAGGAATACAAGCAGTGGACAGAGACATGGGGGTGTGTACATCATAATCAGATGACCACAACTCCATGGGTGTATGTACGCATCCCTAATGTTCGACTATGTTGATAGTGCCATAACAACACATCACTGACAGCAGTGTCCCACTCCCATGAGGATGGATGTCTTTCCCCCACTGCATGACACACCACATGTGGGTGTGAGGACAAATGACACATGCATACCCACCCCTGGTAGATGCAGCACAATACACACACGGAGATCATGCCACAAGACTGTATAGTCATGTCAATGCCTACTAAACTAAGAGAGCCAAAGGGAACACACACTGTCACGCACATCCCAGGACTGATAGGAATGTACAGGTGCTGGGACAGCCACCAAGATGTTGTCTCTCATGGAAGGAATAGGGTGGAGTTCCCACAGATACAATGCCCACAATTGTGAGTCAGGTGCCCAAATACCCTGCAGAACAAGTACCATATGTGTGCTAGGCTGGGATTACACACATGCATAGTGCGGAAAAGGGAGAATTTCTCCATGAAGCCATGGTAACATACTCAATACACAAGTACAGTGACTAGCAAGGATGGCACAGACGATGCAGCCGGTGACATTGCTGAGCAGGCATGGCCATAGTTGAAGGGATCCGTCACCAACAAATGGAACGTAGACACAGGTCAGCACAACAATTGTGCAACTCTCTGCAGGGAAGATGTCAGGTGCCACAGAGGAAGGAACACTCCTTGGGACAATGTCTCAAAAAACAAATAACACACACGACCAAAGATTCTTCACAGAGACCTTGTGATGGCACGCAGATCCCATGGTCCACCTCATGACCATCAGACCCGAACATTTGCCTGAAACATAACACATTACCACAACCCCAACTCCTGGAGCATGAGCACCAACATCAATACCTGAAATGCAATAGTGTGCAAAGTAAAAAGAAAATGCTTTAATCAGCATCAAAAAAAGTTTTGTAAACAACACTATATACAAAGGCACATGGCCAGTCCAGAATAGAAGTCCTTGGGAGGACACATGGGCACGCGTCTCCCCTAGCTTGCCTGCACATTTGAACCCTCCAGTTCATCGACTGGGGGGGGCATCATGTGGGGAAGGACCAGGCACCGTAGGGACAGGAGGTGTAAGGGTAGGTGTGTTGGGTGCAGGGCCGGATGCCTCCACCACAGGGGGTGGGGCAGCGCCAAAGGTGGAGGTGAGCTTGGCGCTGCACACTTCTACCAGGGCGTCCAGAGTATCCCCTGCACCGGAAAAAACCACAGGCACCAAGGAGGGGGGGTCGGAGGGATGGGGTGCAGCACTACTGGGGGAGGGGGTGGACATGGGGGGCGACTCATCTCCCCTACCCGGGGAGTGCCTTGCCCGTTTGCGGGCTGGTGACCCAGTGGGGCTGAGGCCCAGTACAGACCTGTAGCTCTCCTTGTCTGACTGTATGGCAGGGGAGCCAAGGGGAGTGCTTTTGGAGGGACTGGGTAGTGAGACATGCAGACTCAGACTGTGGCTGCGTGTATGTCTGTGTGCCCCAGACCCAGTGGGTGTGCCTTTATCCCCCTGAGTGTGCGTGCCAGGAGGTGTGTGCTTGCCCTTACATGTTGGTGTGCTGCCTGTGTCTGGTGGGGTGCGTGCTTGGGAATGTCTGGGTGTGCATGGGACAGGCATGGGAGTGGGAAGTGTGGATGGGCTGGGGAGGGGGGACGAAGCGCTGCAGGAGACTCACTGCTGCCGTCAGTGAAGAGTCCAACGACCTCAGCAACATCCGTTGGTCAGACATCGCTGCTGACATGCCCGCCATGAATGACACCATCTGTGTCAGCAGTCTGGTGTGGCCATGGAGGACATTCAGCATCGATGTCTGCCCAACCTGCAACTGCCGCTAAATGTCCACAGACGCTGCAGTGAGGGCAGCAGGGGTGACAGGGGCAGGGGATGCGGTGCCTGGCACCAAGGAGACATGGTGGTGCCTTACACGGACAGAAGGGACCAGAGCAACTGGGAGGGCGGTGATGGGAATGGAGGAGGCGGGGACAGATGTTGTGCTGCTGCCAGGTGTTGTAGCAGCCTCCGCCCCCTCGATGAGTTCAGCCTCGGACCTGTCAGCATCGTAGTCGGTGTCGCCACCAGACAGGTCCTCTGCCTGACTCCCCTTGCCCTCCGTGCCACTTGCTCCCACAGACTCGTCAGCACTGGTGGCACCGGTGCTGGATCCCTCCTCCAGGTCCGTGCAGGTGTCTCCCTCGGTATCCTCTGATGATGCTGTGGGCAAGGTGAAGATACAGAAAATAATCAGTCACCTGTATACATCTGACACATGAGTCCAAACAAAATAGGTCACAGTGCATATCAGGCAATGCATCATGAGTAACATCTAGATTACTCCGCACATATGTAAGCCCTGTACTCCCCAGTTGGTTGACCCACCATGCCACTTGGAAACAAGGAAAAATAGGACACAACAGCCAAAAACTTGATTTAGAAATATACTGAGAAGCAAGTGTTTGGGAACAGTAGAGCACAATCAATACTATGAAGGCATGCCACCTCTTGTTTACTGTGAAAAAAACAGTATTGGTGCACCCAAGGCTAAAAAACAGACCTCAATGCTGAAGGTGTCCCCACACTCAGAGACCTGTAAGTACTTTGGAAACCTAAACGAAATACATTGTGATCCCTTGGGAATCACACCACCTTACACAATCTACATGTTTAGAATGTGTGAATGTGCCACTTTGTGAACAGAACACACACGTGCCTATGTAAAAGAAGTCACACAAGGAGGTGCACACAAAACTACATTTACACAGTCATTGTATGAGCTGCCAGCCTTATTCAAAGAAGCCACTGTTAGAAAGAAATGGGGTTCCAGTAAGTACATATACATGGCACCATGGCGGTCTGGACGACTTGACACTCGTAAGTTGGTATCAGCAACAACCAAGGACTTACCCAAATGCCACCACACTGTGGGAACATGGATATGTATATTCTGAAAAACAGTCTTATTCTAACTGTGCCTTTCTTTAAAATGTGCCAGCGTGTCCCCTGAAAGTGTAAAGGTGGTTTCTTGTGCACTTCCTTGGGAGACATCTGTCATGCAGGCACATTATTGTCCTTCACAACAAAACATCAAAGTCAAGCATTGAAAACATGAAGACATGTTGACAAGTGTAGTGAGTGCCAAGGTACAAGACTTCTTGACTAACAACTTGAATCATGCCACCTGTCACATGGCCATCCGTACCATGATGACACAGTTGGCAACACATCTGACCCACTGCCTGTCATGTGAAGTGGCACACATGTCCAAACACAGGACAATGCATAAGCTAATGGGCCTGCAATTGTGTCGGAATAAGGCACACCTGCACTGAGGAGACACCCTCATGGCAAGCAAGAATGTCCACACAGATGTCAGCACACAAAGACTAAACTACGTAGCATCTGGACCATACACTGGTGCCAAAAATGGATGAGCATGAATCATGTATTTAAACTTTTGACACATGCTGCAAAGCACAAACATTAAAGCCTGCACAACATCACTGGGTCACTGCATGTTGAGTGCCTGTCCTGACAATTATCACACACAGGTCAGACCTGGCAAGGAGACATAAGGTTTGGACATGTAGGCCTCGCCCGCACAAACCCCCATACCTGAAAAATGTGATTGAGACAGATCAAGAAGTGACACCTCTTAATTAGGGTTTACAAAAATGTGCATCAAGAATTCCAAAATGTACTCCACATCACCTCGTGAGGCTGCCAACACATATTTGTAACAAATAACCATCAACAGATAGTTGTAAATAGACACACAGGCACTGGCCAGTGTGAGTATGCACAAGCCAAATGGGGTCACCCTGTCCAGTGGACATATGTAGCACACTTTAGATTAATACAAATGAGGCCAGGGAACAATGCCACAGAGGCCAACCTATGCTGAACACACAGAGAATGGGCACAGTGTTGGATGACACACATGATTACGAGGCAAGGGTGACTCAGGGGACTGTAGTGGGCACACTGCTCCATGGTCCTGGAATGATCTGACTGTAACATGAGCAACCGTCCCGGCACTATGCATATCTCCCAATCATGCACATCATGTCTGAGGCTACAACATCGGTCATGCATGCTGCAAGTCTGTTAATTTGAAACCTCACACTCCTATGTTGAGACTCAGCATCAGTGCCAACAAATAAGGACCCCCAAATGACTGAACAGGACAGGGCACAGGCAAGGTACCAACACATGTCACAGACCACCCCCACACATGATGCAGAAAGCAATGTGCACTAGGATTAACTGGCAGCCTAGATGACCATGTGCAATAGTGATTACACACAGACCAGGGAACACATGTCAAGGAGGGGAAGGGAGGAAGAACAGCACCGGTTGACTTGGGGGAACAGGATATGCACTGCACATATAAAGCCTGGCAGTGTATCCAGGCGACTGAGCACTTCCAAAAGCTGGTGACACACAACAAACACACATGTACCTACCCCCTCCTTGCTGCTGTCCTGCTGTAAATGCCTAGCCATGTCAGGGAAGACCACCGCCAGGACACGCTTCATCTGGTGGGTCAGGCGTAGGCGCCCGCCGTGGGGGCGTGAAGGTGAGTCCTCTAGCAGGACCCGGGCGATCCTCTGGGTCCAGCACCGGATGTCCTGCCACCGTTTTCTAACTTGGGCTAGGCACCGACTGCGACCCTCCACCGATTTCACGGCCCTGACGGCCCGCTTCCAGATCTCCCCCTTCACGTAGGCAGTTACCTGTGAGGATGACAAAGTGAGACAACATCACTATACCTGCTCCATGTCAGAGAGACACACATTTGAACATCTTTGATATGTTGAACATGGCATAAGATGCTGCCAAGGAATAGCATCTTTGTCATATGGACATTGGCCTCTGTGGAAGCCCTAATGCACTACATGGCATTGAAAGTACACAGGTGGCATGAGGGGTGCGACACACTCCATGATCATGGCATCACAAGCAACACCAGGCTGATGGACAGCACCTCCAAGCAGTTACATGCCCCAGGCCACTGACACAACCTCAGCAGGGTACACAGACACACACAGGCACAGATCAATCACATGCCATTGGCAACAGCGAATACAAACCTCACTCTGCACATGTTCCACTTGCCTGTGGAGTGTCACAGGTGTGGGGTGAGCTCAGCAAGTCAGATACACAGCACGGCTTACTTCTCACATCAGATGGGTAGAGCTGTTGCCTCCTCCATGCAGCTGTGGTGCAACACTTCACATAGACACTCACACACATGACAAGGAACATTCACACACATCAATGTCCAGGGGGCGTACACATCGCTTGGACACTCTCACCACAGCTCCACTCAACTCACACACATCTGTGGGTACAGTCACCTGTCACACCGGGGGGACCACTGAATCACCTCAGGACTACAGACAAGAAATGCCACAAAGGATTAGCCAGACTGAATGTGTCATGCACTATGCATTGAATGTCACAGTAAACACAAAGCAAGTGAGGAGTGCACACATGAACTACATCATGCTCTGCATGGGAGACATAAGCCATTCCCCCCCTGGGACCCACTCTAAACAACATTGCATGTCTGTCACACCTGGACACAATGCCAGAAGTGACAGTCACAAAAAAGGTGCACATTCAAAGGTAGTGGAGTCAGCACTCACCTGCTCCCCTGGTCTCCCATACAGGCTGGGGTACTGTGGCCGGATGACATCCAGCAATGCCTCATTCTCCTCCTGGGTGAATGGCTGGGCCCTCTCAGACCTTGACATGGTGCCAGAGGAAGCACAGACAGCAGCAGTGTTGTCAACAGGAAAGTTGTGCAGGCAAGTGCCCTCTCATGGGTTCTGGCTGACTTATATCTGTCTTGCTGAGGGGCATTCATTTGGAGGAGTACATAGTGATTGGTTAGATTCATTCACATCTTACGTTTACTCCAATCCCTTTCCACATACACCAGTGACAGCATTTGCATCTTTCAAATTTTGAGCATCATGTCAAGTCAACAACCACTTTGCAACATTGTATGTTGTGGCCAACTGACTATTCCAGGACACCTGATGGAAAAATTTGAACTGAAAACTCTGTATCCATGACAACCAGAATGCATTTAGTGCCTAATACTTGTCCCTTATGTGTCCCCTATGTAATTTTCAAATCCACACACAGGTACGGTGCGTTTTACACGTACCCCTACGGCACCAGTTGCACAGTGTGTTTGACACGTACGTGTAGGCACTGGTAGTACACGTACATGTAGGCACTGGTAGCACACGTACCTGTACATGTACTACCAGTGCCTACACATACGTGTACTACCAGTGCCTACACATACGTGTACTACCAGTGCCGACACATACGTGTAGGCACCGATAGTACACGAACGTGTAGGCATTGGTAGTACCAGTGCCTACACGTACATGTACTACCAGTGCCTACCCGTACGTATACTACCAGTGCCTACACGTACGTGTACTACCAGTGCCTACATGTACGTGTGTACGTGTACAGCCAGTGCCTACACGTACGTGTATGCACTGGTAGTACACGTACCCGTACGTGTACTACCAGTGCCTACACATACGTGTACACACTGGTAGTACACGTACGTGTGTACGGTCTGTACCATGCGTGCTCCTACGGCACCACGACTATAGTGATACGGACCGTACACACGCCCTCTGAGTGTGTGTATGGTCCTTATCACTATAGTAGTGGTACCGTAGGAGTACGCGTGTGTGTACGGACCGTACACACGTGTGTACGGTCCGTACACACACGTGTACTCCCACGGCACCACAACTATAGTGATACGGACCATACACACGCCCTCAGAGCATGTGTACGGTCCTTATCACTATAGTAGTGGTGCCGTAGGAGTACGTGTGTGTGTACGGACCGTACACACGTGTGTACGGTCCGTACACACACGCGTACTCTTACGGCACCACAACTATAGTGATACGGACCGTACACACGCCCTCAAAGCGTGTGTACGTTGCATTTCACACGCTTACACTGGTGATAGGAGGCGCACATGAAATCAATGGAGGTCTCAGACTTGCACAAGGCTGTACATCAAGTCATTGTCATTGCAGTCCTTCATATGCAGGGCCTAGGTGTGTCAGGCAGTGATATTGCACATGTCTCCTCATGTTTTAGAACAATAGATGTGTGATGACCTGTGTACACATGTCATGTGTGATGGGGCACTATGTGGCACACTTCCCCTTCACACTTTGCACATGTGTGCATATAGTCCAAATGTGTCAAGCACAGCATCACTGGTATGGCACAGTCACCAACACCCGCAACTGTCCCCTGATGCCAGGGACAGGGACACTGACAACTGACATCTAACTACCAGCGTGCCCCGATGTGACTATGTCATGTGTGTGCCATGTGTTCCCATGAGCTGGCTGTTGGTGTTCCGTCAACTGCATCGGCTGTTGCTGCATCCAACATGTGTCTGTGTGTAGATGGCCATGGCACACATCTATGCACACCATGTCACATGTGGATTCCCACGTAAAGTGTGTCTGTATGCATCGAACATGATATTTTGACATGAGGACATATCTGCGTCGTCTCAATGTCTGTGTTTTCTGTTTTCACGTGTACCCCTCCATCGCAATGTGTGTGATCTGTACATTTGACTTTCCATGTGACCTGTACGTCTCGCTTGCCGTCAGCTCTCTGTATGAGATGACATCCTTCAAATGCAGATATGTGGATGTATGTCACTCCTGTGATGTCTCTGGCTGTTCACTTACAGTGCCCCACAGCTCGTTTCAGGGCATGTCATGTAGACTTGACAATCTACGGGTGTAGCTGGCTTTTCGTTGGCTTATCAACTGGCTGGCATACGTTTCCTGGATGTATTGCACAGACCAGACTCTGTATATAGCAGATGTGTAGTAGCAGTTGAGCATGTGCTCAGTTCATTGACATTGATGTTGTTATGTTCTCACTCTTCGTTATTCATTCAAATTTTGTGCAGGGCACCGCCTCTCCCCCTACCAATGCCAGACTTGGGTGCCATGAGGGAACGTGACTGCATAAGACGTTACCGATTCTCTCAACAGTTGATTGAGCACTTGACCGCCAAGCTGGAACTCCACCTCCAACCGCAACACAGGTATCCTACTGCGCTGACCCCCAAGATGAAGGTGATGGCAGCCCTACATTTTTTTGACACAGGTACGTTTCAATTCACCATAGCTGATGTTGGTGGCATGTCACAGACAATGTTCAGCCGTGTCCTGCATGATGTTTTAGAAGCCATGTTGGAGCACCTGGATGAATTCATCCATTTTCCCACTCCTGAGCAGTTGACAGGTGTCAAGGGTGATTTCTATGCCCTGGGAGGGATGCCCCATGTAATTGGGTCCATTGATGGGACACATGTGGCTTTGGTACCACCACAGGCACTGGAGGTAGCCTATTGCAACCGTAAACATTACCACTCTATCAATGCCCTTGTGGTGTGTCTTGCTAACATGCTGATTTCCTATGTCTGTGCACGTTTTCCAGGGTCAGCACACGATGCACATCATGAGGCATAGCAGGGTGCCACAAATGATGCTGCGGCTGCACAACGAACGAGCATGTCTTGTTGGTGGGTATACTCTGTTGGTCCTGTGTTTAGTGGTATCTTTGTATCTTATGGCATCTCCTGACCCACTTATTCACATGATGTTTCCATGTAGGGGACTCTGGCTATCCCAACATGCCATGGCTGATGACGCCTTTCCGCAACCCAAGATCCGCTGCAGATCACCGTTACAACAATGCACATAGGCAGACCAGGTGAGTGATTGAGAGGACGTTTGGCCTCCTGAAGAGCCGATTCCGGTGCCTTCACAAGACAGGCGGGTCCCTCCCATATGCACTGGCGAAGGTCTTCAAAATCTTCCTGGTGTGCTGCATGCTGCACAACATGGTAGTGGAGAAGGCAGTGCCACTCATCCTGGATACGGATGAGCAGGAACATCCACCCGTGGAGGATGAAGGGCTTGGTCATGAGGCAAGTGAGGAGGAGGAGGAGGAGGAGGAGGAGGACATCCGGAGTCAGCTCATACACAACTTCTTCTCATAATGGTGAATCACTGGGTCTGAGTGTGCACACTTGGAGACTTGTGTGGCATGTGTTGTAATGTGTGTGTCCAGCTGACTGTTCTGATGTGTCACTCGAGTGATGATGTCATTCCACACATTTTAGCTGAGACACTAAATTTTCAATTCGCATGGTGACAACATTAGTCCTGTAGAGTAAATGACCATGTATGCGGATAACAATCTTTTAGCTGAATTCTTGTGTGTCTGTTATCCACAGGTTCTTGCGCATGTTGTCTGGTCGTGTCATCGTTGGCCTCCTGCTATTCCTCATGAGTATGTCAACGTGTGCTGAATCAGCGTTCCATGCTTGGACATGGGAAAAAGTCATTTTGGGTGAGGATTGCAGCAAGGCATTTTGGGAGTGGTATGTGTTTGGAATGTGTGGGGACTGCTACTGTGCATGTTGTGTTACCATGCATACATGTCGACTCACCATGGGGCACATGACATGTAGCATGACTCCCATGAATTGATAGTCAACCTTCGTGACAGTCATCTGTAATGGTTTGTGGATTCTGATGAAGGCATCAATGTGTGTAAAACTTCCCTCAGAAACATACGGGATGCTATGGGTGGACATAGTGTGGGACATCCCCATAAGAGGCTCAATGGGGAATTGCAGCCTCTCCGTGTGCAGCAGGGGGTGTTTGGCTCATCCCCTTAACTTGTGTGCCAGGCCATTTGGATTTACAACATCTGTGTTGTGAAGGGGGTGTCCAGTGAAGGTCCCACATGTTCAGCCAAATGACCTGTGAGTCTGTTCATATTGATGCATTTCCCTTAGTGTGAGCCTGAGTAATAAAGGTGTTCCTCACCCTCCAAGGTGCCTCATCTATGTCAATGCAGGTCTCTTGCCACTTTGCATGCGGCATCTCTGGCATAGTTGTCAAAGATTGTGCATATGAGTCTATGTGTAGTTTGGCAACATGCATGCAGTTCTTCATGGGTTAGAATCTCTATTGTGCATGAAGTCCATGGTTGTGTATGTATTTGGCCATGTTTGTCCCCACAACGGGCCGTCAACGCCTGCTGAGGGTGTGTCTCCTGTGCGCAGCTCGGCCTTCTGTTTCCCGATCCTGTGTCAGTCATCTTTGGTGATTGTGCATCCATTTTCTCTGGGTGTGCCATGGGTAACCGGACACTCCTTCCTTTACATACGCCTGTTGCAGTTGTCCTTTCTGACATCCTTGTCTTTGTGTGCTACTTTTGGCATAGTTTCCAGGACATGCCGCCTGCTGCTGCGGCCCCTGCAGCAAGGGCCCATAAAGTAGCGGGATTCGGCAACACACACACCTCAAAGATGCTCCTCCCTGCCTCCCTCCACCCATTCATTTGGCTGTCATCAGCTTGTCTGTGCCACTGTTGCGGCCACGCGGTGCCAAAGGCAGGACCGTCAGCACATGCAAGGTGCACATTGCACGACCCTCATGTCCTTGCATGACCCACATCACACTACAGTCTGATGTTGCAGCCACCCTCCAAGCAATGTCCATCCAAAAATCAACCGCCTGCTCTCAGGCATACCCTAAGCGCACACACGACACCTTTGCATGCTGAGTGTGCAACTCCAACTGCCTACACAGCGCTGCCCCGCTTTCAAGGCCCTGTCACACCAACCAGGTCATGTCCCTCCTACTCCATACCGGCTCTGTCCACCAGCAAGGCCATGGGAGTGGGACTCAAGCCTTCAGCATGTAGTATAGTGGCGTCATCTGGCACATGGCCCAGGCATCATCTCTGAGCGTGTCAATCTTCAATGTGTCCAGGACCCCCCTCTCCACCATCACATGCACACACAACCTCATCATCATGTCGTATGCCATTGACAGCCAGGTGCTCCTCACCCTCACCAAAGACGCAGCCATTGCCAGTTCCAACATTCAAGAAGGCATGAGGTCTGTGGATGAATGGCTGAACATCAGCCACCTGAGGCTGGACTTGTACAGGACTGAGGTAATCATCTGAGGATTGTCCCCTTACAGCTGGCTCAACTCCTTGTGTCCCACCCGCAGGGGCCCTACACAAGCACCCAGTGGCCACGCAAACAAGATGGTGTGCATCATGGATTTGTCACTCACATTTGCCACGCAAATCACCAGCATCTGTACCTCATGCTGCAACACCCTCTGCATGATGCCCATGATCCACAGATAGATCCACTGCAAGGAAAGACAGACCATCCACCAGGTCCACGACAACAGCCGTGTCAACTACTGCCCCGCCCTCTACGGAGCAGGTACATCTAAACTCACGGGACACTTGTCCACATCCAGGGTGCATCTGCACACCTCAGCTTCAACATCCCGCACCCCATCCACATCACCGTCCACCTGAGATCGCTGCAATGGATCACTGTCTGCTGCAGGATGACCTTCAGACTCCTGGACCACACAGTCCAGACCCCAAACAAACCTTGGACGTCTGTCATCCGAGACCCTGTTGGGCCATCTAGGTGCATCCAACCTTGCACTGGCCACCTTTCTTCACATCCACCGTACTCCAGCATGCAGGACATAGTTCTCACACCTGGCAAAACATACCTGGTACTCCCTCCCCAGGAACATCCACATGAGCCATGACCTCTACGCCTTAATGTAACTCTTCAAAATTGGTCTGTCTGCACAGTATTGCAAGCCCCCCCTCAGCAGCTTGAGGCCATCACGGGTGAGTATTGTGCGCCATGTCTGTATTGGATGATACATTGTGACCCATGTGTGTCCTGTACCAGACTCAGATCCCAGGGTATGGATGGCTGGAGTTATTTCAACAATCAGGCATAGTTTGACATTTCCCCACACGTAGGTTGTGTACTCATGCAAAATGACTGCAACATCTAATTAAAGAAATGTACTTTTATTCTAGGTGGGGGGGCGTGTTTAGTGTGGAAAAATAGTTGCTATACAGTGTGCATAGAATCCAAAGTTCACAGGGGGAGATGGGATCCTTGTCATTTGAAATCAGCAGAGTCCAGACCACAGTGTTTGGCATCATTGGTCAGACTGTGACCAGCAAGTCCATGTGGCAGAGAATGTCATTGAATGAGGTGCTGCTGTTGCGCATGAGGGCCAGGTGCCAGGCCAGGTGACCTGGGAGATGTGGATGGTCCGCTGCCTCTCACGGTCTTTTCCGTGGACGACCCACCTTCCTCAGGGGACCCTCGGCTGCAGGCCTTGACGATGTTTGTGACGCTCCGTCGGACGAATCCTCCTCCTCCTCCTCCCTCCCTGTGGCTGGTGGTGGTCTTCGCCTGGGGGCACAGGGAGGGTTGCCCATGTTGTCGGCGATCCAACGGAGTGAACGGCTTATGTCCGTTTGCACCGCCAGGAGCTCAGCCAGTCTTGCCTCCATCCGTCCTTGGTGTTGTTGTTGACTGGCGTGTTGCTCGGCCTGCTGGTTCTTAATCTCGTTGAGGGTCTCCACTACGTGGCTGATGCCCCTGGTGTCACACTGGTATGTGTCCAGGATGTGGTGTATGTGTGACATACCGGTTCCCTCAGCTGGCTGGTCAGGTTCGCGCCTCCGCCTGCCTCCACTCCCACCACCCCTGCCCACTCGAGCCTGGTCTGCCGTTGTGGGCACATTGTGTTGGACCCGGCCTCGTAGAATGGCCCTACGTGCCCCCGCACCCCCGAAACATGGTACCTGCAGCCCAAGCACACGGCCCAGCCGACCCTCCCCACCAGGACACACGCACCGACCCGGACGTCCCCGTCCATGGCCTCTCTCCTTTCGGCCACCCCGGGCCCGCGTGCCCACTTCATGCACCAAGATGGCCGCCGGCCCCAGCGCGACCCGGGCCTAGAGGCGCCACTCCGGCTGGAGGACATCACGCTTCCAGGGGATGGGAGAGGGAGGAGCAGTTTCTATCGCACCTCTGAACTCCCCTGGGACGATGGGTTTCGATCGGCCCTCCGGCCTCCCTGAGGGCTGGCTCCATGCCTGCTGGGTGTCTGGGACTCCTCCCGACCTGGCCCCGAAGGGATCAAAAGACAATAGCAGGAAATCCCGACAAGCGACCCCCAGGTGACAAGACCCCTGCCTGCACAGACTCCGGACATCAAAGAGGGGTCGACCTATAACAGGGGGTGCTCTGGGTCTGTCCGGCAGATTCGACGCTGGAATAACGAGAGCCTGCCGACGTGGTCGCGGCTCCTGAAACTTGGACCCTCCTGAGCCCTGCTGAGAGACTCGC
The DNA here is from genome assembly GCF_964204655.1 of Triturus cristatus. Classification (NCBI taxonomy): domain Eukaryota; kingdom Metazoa; phylum Chordata; class Amphibia; order Caudata; family Salamandridae; genus Triturus; species Triturus cristatus. Next base: position 51,572,916 of record NC_140582.1, on the reverse strand, counting down.
AGCTCCCTGAAGATCGTAAGACCTCTGAACTCGTACCTGAGCCTGCTGAGTGACTCGCGGCTCCCTGAAGATCGTAAGACCTCCAAACTTGTACCTGAGCCTGCTGAGTGACTCGCGGCTCCCTGAAGATCGTAAGACCTCCGAACTTGTACCTGAGCCTGCTGAGTGACTCGCGGCTCCCTGAAGAACTGTAAGACCTCCGAACTTGTGCCTGAGCCTGCTGAGTGACTCGCGGCTCCTTGAACCTCGTAAGACCTCTGAACCTGCACCTGAGCCCGCTGAGTGACTCGCGGCTCCAACGGACTCTCACGGTCCCGCCGGACCTCGACTACCACCACGTAGCCCCCAGCTCGAGGATTGTGAGCTGTGCGCCGGATACGTCCCTGCCTTGAACCTTTACCAGAGACTGTCCCGCTACCCTCTACCCCGTCCAAGACTCATTGAGCTCGTGCTCCCCTTGTACATATTTGCAGTGATAACCTACTTGATAAAGATTGATTTCTAAGAATACCTGGTGTGGTCACTCTGTGTCGTGTGGTGCCAGGAGTACGATCCTAGATACGAGATTCCTCCCCCTGGGGAGTCTCCCGCCAGTGCCCGGCTACGATACTTCGAGGGTGGGTCTCAGGGTAGTCCGGACCCCTTCCAGGCTCCTCTGAGGTCGCCGTCTAACAGGTCTATGGGACCCCTGAGGGATGGCATTTGCGGGGTTGTCTGTCTCCTCCTGGGTGCCCAGAGAACCTTGTCCCTCCTGGTCAGACTGGCTCTGTTGTTCTGTGTGGGCAGGGCTCCTGGGTGTCTCCTGGGATGTGGCAGGAATGGGGGTGTTGGTTGGCACAGATGTACCTGAAGCAGGTGCTACAGGGGCTTGGGCACCAGAGGGTCCAGGTTGGTTGGGGTCATCCACGGAGTGTTGAGAGTCATCGCTGCCGGTGGTATCAGATTCCTGTCGAGCCTGGGACTGTGATTCTTCCCCCCCATTGTTGGGGGGAGATCCATGACGTTGCCCTGTGTGTGAGAGAGAGACAATGTTAATGCTGTTTCATGCGACATGCATGTTTCATACATATTCAAGTTGGCACAGTTCCTCCAGGTAGTTGGATGTGCCTAGCATTCCTCTCAATGTTCACTTGTGGATGGGTATGTTGCGGGGGACAGACTGATATATTCTCCTGAGTGTTTGACATGTCGATTTTTGGCTTGGATGCTTATTTGGCTATCGATTGATCTTGTTGTGTCACATGTCCATTGTGAGAGTGGGTGAATCCGTTGCCTGCCCGGGGGGGGGGTGCTTGTGTAAGGGGTGTGTGTGACAGGGCCTGCTGTTGGGTGTAGTGTGATTTGGCATTGGGTCTCCCAGGTGATGTGTCTGTCCCCTCATGGAGCATGCTGGCATGACAGTGAGTGTGAGTTCCTGTCCTAGATATCTGAGCTTGTGGTGTTGGTGTTTGAGTGTACAGTGGTCACAGGGGGCCTTGTGCTGCCTACAGCAGGGCCAAGTGTCAGCTACGTTGTCAGTACTTTGCCAGTCCCTGTGCATTGAGCATGGTGCATGGGTATGTACCTGGGCCATATGGGCTGAGGGCAATGGTGTCTGCTTCTGAGTTAAACAATGTGTTTTGTGAGCCCCACCCTCCCAGCATTCCGGACATCCAGTCTTGGGTTTGTGGTTTGTGTAGCCTGGGACATGGCATGGCCTTGCTTTGTGAATGGGGCATGGACATGTTAGTGGCATGAGCATTGATTTTGAGTGTGGTTTTGTCCGGTGAGGGCTTGGGGGTAGTTGCGTGCATTTGGTGTAGTTGGGGTGTGGATGCCATTACCCCCATGTTACGTAAGTTGTTTGGGTACTCACCAGGCTCTGCCACTCCTTCGACTCCGTGTACTCCCACCAGCGGTAGCAGGGCCATCACCTTCTCCTCCCAGGGATGGTAATGTACCGGTCTGCGGGGCAGCCCACCTCCAGTGATGTTGCTCTCGGTGTATTCCTCGTTCATTTTGCGCTTGACTACCCTCCACAGATCGTACCACCTGGCTTGGCATTCATGCCTGGTCCTTCTGATGGGCGCAACAGCATTCACCCTATCGACGATCCTCTGCCACATGCGTGATTTTTCTGCTATGCTGGTCTGTCTGACCAATGTTCCAAAGAGCTGTGGCTCGACTCTGATTACTTCGTTGACAAGGATGTCCAGCTCCTCCCTTGTGAACTTTGGATTCTTGTCTGTGGGCATGGTGTGGGGTGTGGGTGTGGATGGTTGTGGGTGTGTGGGTGTGAATGTGACGGTGTGGGTCTGAATGTGAAGAGGGGGTCTGTGTGAAGGAGGTTGTGTGAAGGTGTGTAAGTTAAGGTGTATGGGTGTAGTTGTTTGTGTGTGGTGTCTGTCAGCAGTGGGTCTGTTGCAAAGGCTTATGGTTTGTGTGTGTGGGCCCTTTTTATTGGTCCTTTTGTGGGTGTGGCTGGGTTTGAAATTTAGGTGGGTGTGTTAGAAGAGGTGGTTGTGAGTTTGGGCCTCTATTTGCCTGTTTGGATGTGCCAGGTCAGTCATTTAGATGTCTTTTCTACTGTAGACATGTTTTGTGGTGTTGTGCGAGTCGTATTGACCCTCCTTGTGCTGTTTTACAGTGTCCTGGTTGAGTACGAGTCGTTTTCGCGTATGTAAGGTGCATACATACGCGATGTTGTTGTACCGTGCTCCCATATGCAATGTTGTTGTAAGGTCCGTACATACACGATGCTGGGGGACGGTGCTGGGGTACGGTGTTGGGGTACGATGCGTACATGTATGGGGCTGGGGTATGGTGCTGGGGTACGGTGCGTACATGTACGGGGCTGGGGTATGGGGCTCGGGCACGGTGCGTACATGTACGGCGCTGGGGTACGGCGCTGGGGTACGGCGCTGGGGTACTGTGCGTACAAGTACGGGGCTGGGATACGGTGTTGGTGTACGGTGCGTACATGTACGGGGCTGGGGTACGGGGCCGAGTTACGGTGCGTACATGTACGGGGCTATGGTACGGGGCTGGGGTACAGCGCGTACATGTACAGGCCTGGGGTATGGTGCTGGGGTACGGTGCATACATGTACGGGGCTGGGGTAAGGGGCTGGGGTATGGTGTGTACATGTACTGGGCTGGGGTATGGGGCTGGGGTACAGCGCGTACACGTACGGGGCTGGGGTACGGTGCTGGGGTACGGTGTGTATATGTACGGGGCTGGGGTACGGGGCTGGGGTACGGGGCGTACATATACGGGGCTGGGGTACGGTGCTGGGGTACGGTGCATACATGTACGGGGCTGGGGTACGGGGCTGGGGTACGGTGCGTAGTTGTACGGGGCTGGGGTACGGGGCTGGGGTACGCACGTACACGTACGGGGCTGGGGTACAGTGCGGACATGGGTGGGGTGTACGGTGCGGACATACGGGGGTACGGTGCTGACATATGCGGGGGAGGGGGGGGCTGTACGACTCGTATCCCGGGCACAAGTTTACCAGGGTACGAGTGGTACTGCGTTCGCTCCGTACGGGGCCTTTTCCATGCGTTTGTGTATTCGGAAGGGTGGTACGGATCATACCAGCGCGCTCGGACTTCAGTTTTACGATTTGTACGTAAAACTGTCGGGCTCCCTCTCGTACCCTTTTCCAGAGGCGATTCGTATTATTTTTACACGTACGAATCGTACTTCACCGGTTGTACGGGACTTGTACGATTCGTACATAAAAATATACGGATACGAGTCGTACGGAATTTTTTTTTAACGGATCGGACTCGGCGCCTAAATTGTTTTCAATCTTTTTAAAATTAACTATATAGTACATTAACTAAAATAATACAAAAAATATTAGATATCGGAGGGAATAAAATGACTATTCCAACACCAAACAGTGCAACAGTAGGGAAAGTGTTGGATAGAGTAGGGGTCAAAATTAGTATTCCCACTGCAGTAATTGCAGCTGTAGGGAAAGTGTTGGATAGCATAAGGATAAAAATTAGTATTCCAACTCCAATGAGTGCAACAGTAGAGAAAGTGTTGGATAGCGCAGGGGTAAAAATTAGTATTCCCACTCCAGTGAGTGCAACAGTAGGAAAAGTGTTGGATAGTGTACGGGTAAAAATGACTATTCCCACCCCAGTGAGTGCAACACTAGGGAAAGTGTTGGATAGCGTAGGGCTTAAAATTACTATTCCCACTCCCGGGAGTGCAACAGTGGAGAAAGTGTTGGATAGCGTAGGTGTAAAAATTACTATTCCCACTCCAGTGAGTGCAACAGCGTGTTCGGCCGTGAGAGGTATCGGTTCTAATGCTGCCGCGACCCGGAAGCGATGAAAGTAATAGCCCAGTGACCTGCGTTGAAGGATGGGCACCGGCTAACGGACAATAGGCTGACTTCAGTGACTGATTGGGGCTTAGCGGTCAAGCTGTCACCGCAGCCTGCCCCATAAGAAGACGTCTGCAGACCCCCAAACACGCTGTGCCTTACTCTCCAATCCCACAAGAGCTGTGCTGTTATTTCCTTGCGAGCCTGCCCCATTAAGAAATTGTATTTATTGTCTGCGTCAACCACGGATATTAATACCCGGGCAACACCCTCCATGACTACCGGTTTCCTGAGTGGCATCTTAGAGGCAATAAACCAGCATCAACTTTACCTGTTACCTGTGTGGTCTGAAGAGGGAGCTTTGGACTGCGAGCACGCTGGAGCTGCTCTTCCTTTAATCAACTCCTCGCGGAACCCGCTCCGCGGGTCCCGCTTCGCCTCTGGTTCTCTGCTTAGCGCTGCTGGAAGTGCGCTGTGACTGCGAGGTATTACTTCAGATAGAGCCTCTGTGGCGGTGGTGTGGGCAGGGCTGCGAGCGTGGTCAGGCGAGGACTTCAAGTCCCAGGAGCGCCTGACCCTCGGCATCACCAGCAGCTGACCCGCTCTCCCTGCTGGCTCCTCCCCCGCCTCAGCGCGGCTAAAACCAGCGCGTCAGTTTCACTGTTGGTTCTTTCACCTGTTACCTGTGTGGTCTGAAGAGGGAGCTTTGGACTGCGAGAACGCTGGAGATGCTCTTCCTTTAATCAACTCCTCGCGGAACCCGCTCCGCGGGTCCCGCTTCGCCTCTGGTTCTCTGCTTAGCGCTGCTGGAAGTGCGCTGTGACTGCGAGGTATTACTTCAGATAGAACCTCTGTGGCGGTGGTGTGGGCAGGGCTGCGAGCGTGGTCAGGCGAGGACTTCAAGTCCCAGGAGCGCCTGACCCTCGGCATCACCAGCAGCTGACCCGCTCTCCCTGCTGGCTCCTCCCCCGCCTCAGCGCGGCTATAACCCTCCCTTGTGACACCGCAACGCGGGAGCGCGCCGGGAGAAGCCCGGGACAAGGGCGGGACCGTCTGAGGCCGTCAGAGGCTGAAGAAGGCTGGGCTGGGCCCCCTCCCTTGGTTCTCCGGTATTAAATCTGTGTGACACTGCTTTTATAGATTTTATTGTATTTTAGGATTCTTAGGTTTCGTATTCTACAATTGTTATTAATTGATTCTTACTCCCCTTCTAATACAGTCTCATGACGGCTAAAAAACTACGCTCTGGGCGAGTGATTGTAGGGAGATCTGGGTCTAAAACCAAATCTAACCCCCTTCGGAACAAAATTGCAACTTCCATGCAATTGAAAGGTCAATGTCAGCTTTTCAATTTTTGGGACAAAGGGAAAGATAAACCCACTGATCTGCAGCCCCCGAACGAAATCCCAGGGTTTAACGATTCGGTGCCTGTTAATGGGGTCATTGATGTTTCCTCTAGTTTAAGCTTGGTTGCTAGTCAATCTTTGCCTATTTCAGTTAGTCCCGAAGTACTAAGGGGCTCGCCTTCGGCGTCAAACAATGTACATCTGAAACAGATTGCTCCCCTTGAATCTTTGGGTAATATGTCCTCAAAATCTGATAAAATTGTCCCCTCGCAAGTTGCACTAATGGATGTTCCTAAAGTTTCAGTGAATACTGATCTTTTGTCAGCCGCGTTAGTTAAATCCCCTGTAGTAGGGAATGATTTTACACTGCCTGACATTGATTTAACAGCTCATAGGGCGCGGGTGGGATCGTTACATGGGAACCCTAAAGGTGTGCCTTTAGAGGAAGCAATAACTATTTCAAGTACCGGTCCTCTGAGAAGCACACCTTCTAATAAACTAGATTTTTCCCTTTCACAATTAAACCTTTCATCTTGTTCAGGTCCAGTATTGAACAATTTAGCTGAGGGCTCTCCAAATATTAATGGGAGGCTAATTTCTAATTCTTTGTCCTCTTTGGAATCAATTCTTTCTTCGATTTTGAGTTTACTTGAAAAGTTTGTGGGAGGTTCGGAATGTATTTTTGACACTGTAACGCAAATTTTGCAAGTTCTCTTGCTAAGTAAAAATGAGTTAGTGTCAGATCTTCCCATACCATCGGCTTCTCTGTTGGTGCCCCAAAAAATAAGCGCTCCTCCCGCTTCGGCAGTTTTGGATTCAGCTCAATCTTCTCCTTTGACAGAAGGTCAAAAGGAAAAGAAGCCTGTAGTTCTTCCTGCTGTCCCCAATCCTTCCAAAGTGGTTTCGGCTGGCGCTAATTGTATAGCCCCAATCAGTGACAAGATAGAGGTAATAGTAACATCTCCTCTCATTCCCAAATCCGAAATTCCATCTCTCTTTCCGATATTCTCCTTGCCATCAAGCAAAGAAGAGGAGATTCCCAAAAAAAATACGGGATTGATGGGAAAAGTGAGTCCCCTGAAACACAAAAAGATTAGAATGAAGAAGAGGAAACCCATCCGAAGATTTGCTAAAAAAAGACAGAGGAAACTTCTTTTTGATAAGAATGCTGAATTAAGTCTAGAAGATTCTCCGCAGGTGGAGCAGTCTCCCACCTCTCATGTAGAAGCTAGGGTTGTCTCGCCTAAAGAAGACGCCCCTTCCTCTAGTCTAGGTCCTATAAGCTTTACCAATCCTTTCCTCCCCAAGGTTTCCCACCCTACCGCCAATCCTTTTTCAGCTTATTGTAATGTTAAAGCAGGATCTTGCCAAGTTATTTCTAAGGTTACCACTTCTTCTGTCATCCCGTCCCCTACTTCCCTAAATCCTTCAGCAAGACCCTTTCAGGTTCCATCCTCAATGTCAGTTATTCTCCCAAAAGAAAAAATAAGTGTGGATACTTTATATCTTGATTTCTCTCCCTTATTTGAACCAGATTTAATTTTAAATAGATCAGCCCTACTGATCTGTTTTAAAGAGATCGAAAGTTTGAAATTAATTCAAACGTCCGATTTAGATATTGTATTTCTCCTTAACTCCTTTGTGGGGAAACCAATAAGATCAACAAGGGTGAAATTCCATTCGAAAGTTGTGTTAAATCTTGTTCTACAGTGGGCAGAGGAATTACAAGTTAGAGGGATAGATGTCATGCCACACTTTGGGGAAAAATGTACTCAAAGTATTCTCGCCAATTCTTCACTGTCACTTCCCTCTAATACGGGCGTGCTGTTGTCGGATTGGTCTAATCTCAGATCAGAGGACCTAAAAATTTGTGTGGCTAGGAATGAAAGGCTAGTTTCATACAAAAACCCTCCCCTTAAGCAGACAGTGAAGGATGACCAATCTAAATGGAGTTGGTTACCTGGAGTTCTAGCGAGTAAATCTGCTCCCTGTTCTAAACAACATTCCAATTTTTAACAGAGAGCTGAAGTTTATCTCATGGAACACTGCCGGATTCAAGGATTATAAGGAGAAATTGGGTTTCTTGCATTCTCAAAAGGCAGATATAATCTGTTTGCAAGAAACCTGGGTTGAAGGAAGAATAGCTTTGGAAAAAGACTATTTTGTTTTGGAATACAGCGCAACCAGCACTAGAAGAGGCCATGCTAAGGGAGGGTTAGCATGTTTGTTATCTAACAGACTGCAATGGAACTTTTCACACTATCTAGATCCAGGGAAACTGTTTCAAGCAATAACCCTAAAAGATGTATTTGAGGATTGCCCTAATAGATTGTTGATTGTGGTTAATATTTATATTCCCCCCAATTGTAGTTTTAATGCTGGTTTAATAACTTTGTTCACTTTTTTAACTAAAGCGTTGGATGTCTCCCCAACTCCGCATGTGTTAATGTTTGGGGACTTAAATTGTAATATATCTAACTGTGGGTTGGAGTTGTTTAGAAATATTCAATTGGAAGAGTCTTTGAATATACCTCCTGCCCAGTTTCCCTCCAAAATTAAAACTAACAAAAGAGGTAAACTTATCTTAGATGGTTTACTTAAAGTTGAATGCTTAATAGTAAATGGGAGGCTTCCGTCTGACATCCCGGCAGCTTATACTCGTAAATCTAATAAGGGAAAATCTATTATTGATTTTATCATGGTAGATTATGCCGGTTTTCACCTACTAAAGGATATGAAGGTCATTGAGTCTATTCTTAGTGACCATAATGCACTGATGCTTTCTGTCTCCGTTAATCTTCAGAAAGTGGATCCGTGGAGTCTGGATACAGATTTTGTGAATTTTGATTCCAGATCAGGGAAATGTTTTTGGAACCCTTGTACTGTTGAAAATGTGGTGCCTCTTTTGTATTTTACTGTTGAGAATTTACCCTTCTGGGAAGGGAGAGAGCTGTGGAGTTTTATTAATTTTTTAGATGCTGTAACTGCTAGTGCAAAAAAGAAACCAGGTGTGAAACAATCCCTCGTAGTCCCTCATCCTTTACGGGCTATAAATAGAGAAATAAACAAAGTGGTAAGGGGACAATTTTTATTCTTTACCCAAGAAGCTAAGTCTAAGTTGTTTATTTTAAAAAGAAGGAGAGTTAGACTTAAGGCCCGTTTAAAACGTTCTAAGGAAGATGCCCTCTGGATTCAACTGAGGGAAGCTTCTTATAATGGCCAAGCCAAGACATTCTGGTCCTTAATTGGCAAAGGTTGTGGTACCAGAGCCAGTCCTACGCCTATTGCCATTGAGGAACAGGTGTGGGTTCATTATATCGAGAAGTTGTACAGTAACAATAATTCTCAAGTTTTTAATGTTGAATCTGATAATGTCTCACGTATATTTGACTGTCCAACGGAAAAGGAAATTGAATGTGCCATTAAGAATATGCGTTCCTCTGGTGCGATGGGTCCTGATAAAATCCCAATTTCGGTATTAAAACACCAGAGTGAACTTTGGAGTAAAATACTCTTTCCAGTGTTTAAATTTTGTTTTTCTAGTGGAACAGTCCCCCCCTCCTGGAAAGGAAGTATTATTGTCCCTTTATATAAAAAAGGGGCAAGAGATCTACCGCAAAATTACCGTCAAATCGCTTTGCTTGATGCCATTGGTAAGGTTTTCGCAAAATGTGTGCTTACTTTAATGAATCAATGGGTATCTGAACATAAAATCCTTCCCATGGAGCAAACAGGTTTCAGACAAAATCATGGAACTTTAGACAACCTGACTGCATTGCAAGTTATCAATGAAAAATATGTGAAAATCCGTGGTGGTCAGGTATATGGCGCCTTTATTGACTTCTCCACCGCCTTTGATAAAGTAGATAGAATTTTGCTGTGGAGAAAGTTATTTAACTTAGGTATGCCCCCATTCCTGATCAAGTTAATTCGCGCCCTTTACTCTGACACCTGGTGCAGAGTTCTACTTGGAGGTGAATGTGGTGTATCTAAATTAATTCCCACTTCCAATGGGTTGAAGCAAGGTTGCCTTTTGGCTCCATTGCTATTTTCCTTATATACTGTTGATTTACCCGTCACACTTTCTGCTTGCGCCGGTATTGCCCCGTCCTTGGGTGGAGTTCCAATTGCATGCCTTATGTATGCAGACGACATCCTGATTTTGGATCTCACCCCAAAGGGCCTGAACAATCGGTTGCAAGCACTCTCTGAATTTGCGGAAAGTCATTTCTTATCAATAAATACGGCAAAAAGCAAAGTGATTTGCTTTTCTGGTAGAAAGAAGCCTAAATGCCTTAATTATCCATGGGTTGTGGGGGGGAAAAAACTGGAATGTGTGAAATCTTATACCTTCCTAGGTAAAATTGTCACTTATAATTTAAGTGACAAATTACACATTGACAATAACTCTCGGAAGGCTATTTCTCAGGGAAAGAGTTTAGTTTCCCTGTATAAAGCCACAGGTAGAAGGCATTTTTCTATTCTTTTAGATGTTTTCAGAGCGAAAGTTCCGGCCTCCCTGTTGTACGGAATTGAGTTAATTGATGTAAAAAAGTGGAGTTTTTTAAACTCTGCGGAAGGGAAAATTTTACGCAGTTTAATGTCTGTAGGTACAGCAAATTCGACTGCTTCCTTGAGACAGGAATTGGGTTTACGTAGCAGTTGGGTTCAAGGTCTGGCAAGTATCATACGTTGGGTAGTAGCTTTATCTAAAGGTGAACCTAATACCTTAAGAGATCTTATAAAAAATGAATTATTAGGATCTTTTAATGATTTCTCCCTGATTGTAAAAAACTTCAGATTTGCCGTGCTGCAATTGAAATTGGATGAGGAGACTTTATTTTTATTATCCTCTCATCAATTAAAAACTGTTCTGAAGTCAGCCTCCTGGGAATTGGGGTTTTGTCAGGATAGAGACTTCTGTTTAGCGAAAAAAGGTGGTACGCCTGTTATCGAATCTTATACCCTGCGGAAAGCTCAATCGTATATGTATTGGAACATCTCCCATGGCGTTAGACGCCTTGTGTTCTTATTAAGACATAATTTGCTTCCCCTGAAAGTTCTACATGCCAGCTGGTATGGTCATTCGGCATGCTGTGATCTTTGTCAATTGTATGATCAGGACTTAGATCATGTCATGTTTGTTTGTCCTGCACTGATGTCTTGCAGGCGCAGATGGTTAAGACCAATTTGCTTACATCTCAACATATTATCTGCTTCTTCATTTAAGGCAGCCTTGATTAACCCACCCAATGAAATGTTTGCTTTTAAACTGTACAACTTTTTTAAATGTTTTTTGGACCTGTATTAAGATGTTTCGTGGAATTGTGATGGAATAATATTTTATGTATTTTTTTTTTGGTTTTGTATGTATATGTTGTTTTATGTGGACCTCATAAAGAGTTCCTTATCATAATAAAATAAACTTGTAAACTTGCAACAGTAGGGAAAGTGTTGGATAGCGTAGGGGTTAAAATTACTATTCCAACTACAGGGAGTGCAACAGTAGGGAAAGTGTTGGATAGCATAGGGGTAAAAATTACTATTCCCACTCCAGTGAGTGCAACAGTAGGGAAAGTGTTAGATAGCGAGGGGGAATAATTACTTTTCCCACTCCAGTGAGTGCAACAGTATGGAAAGTGTTGGATAGCGTTGGGGTTAAAATTACTATTCCAACTCCAGTGAGTGTAACAGTGTGAAAAATGTAGGATAGCATAGGGGTTAAATTAACATACTTATTAATTCAATTTTTTTTGTAAAAATAAATAACATATTAATAATTAATTAACAAAGAAATTTATAATAAATACCAATAAAATGAAACTAATATTTACTTAAATAACATTAAATTACTTCCCACCCTATTCCCCCATAAACACACAACCCGCTACACATAAAAAATAATACAATGAATTTAATTATCAATTAATCAATTAATAAAAATTAATTACCAATGAAAAATTAACTAACAGTGAATTAATAATCAATACCAATTAAGAAAAAATAATAATGACTTAATTATAATAAATTACGTCCCACCCTATTCCCCTATAAACCCACAACCCGCTACACATAAAAAATAACACAATTAATTTATCAATTAATCAATTAATACAAATTAATTACCAATTAGTAATAAATTGACAATAAATAAAAAATATTAATACATTAATTATAATTAATATAATTACAAATTAATCTATTAATAACAATTAATTACCAAATAATAATTAATTAACAATACAGTAATAAGCAATAATAAATAAAACATATTAATTCATTAATTATAATTAAATTACTTCCCACCCTAATCCCCTATGAACCCACAACCCGCTACACATAAAAAAGCATAATTAATTTAATTATCACTTAATCAATTAATTCAAATTAATTACCAATGAATAATTAATTACCAATAAATTAATTAACAATAAGAATAAATACAAAATAATAATACTTTCATTATCATTAATATAATGATAAATTAATCAATTAATGAAAATGAATTGCCAATTAATAATTGATTAACAATGAATTAATAATCAATAAATAAAAACATATGAATTAATTAATTATATTTAAATTACTTCCCACCCTATTCCCCTATAAACTCACAACCCGCTTTTATACTAAAACGCAAAATGTACTTAAATTGTTTGTTTTACTAATTTCTAAACATTTAATACATATATTTAGAAATAATAAAAATACATTACAAAAAATGTTAAACATACATATAAAATACATACTAAAATACATAATACTAATATAAATATTGATATTATTAACAACGATATTTTCGCTAACGATATTACTTCCTTCGATATAACTTACTTCGATATAAAAAAAAAACTAAATTACTTACCTTAAGGTCGATATTCTGGTCACGATATTCTTGACATAGATATTCTGTCCCTACGATATTAAAAAATCAATATTACTGTAGGTCGACATAAAAAAATCGATATTTTGATTGTGCACCATGCACTGAGACGTGCCATTTTGAAAACAGAGAGCAGACATTCTATCATAGCAAAGGTCCCAAATGAGAGAGCTGTGCCAGCTGAGATATAGAACAACCATTTATGCATGACAGGTGTGGGGTTTGCCACTAATCCCAGAGATCTATACTATAACACTGTTTCCAAAGTTAGGGTAGGCTGCGGTGGATATATAATTCACCATGGTAAGGCTTCTTATTGTTTATAGTTTACTTGTAATGCTCTTCACTCTGTTGGGATGCATATGTTTTTTTATTTGCATATAAATAAATATTGTAAACTGTGCTAGTATTTTTGTTTTGTTTATTATGGACATGCATGAGTGAGAAAATGAAAGGTCTACAATCTGTTTCTATGGTTTCTTGAGGGAACTAGAGTGATGTGTTCTGAGGCTATAACTTATCTGTCACTCTGGGAAGGTTATGATTGCAGGTAAAGCACGATTAGCTAGTCTGGATTGGGGCTCATAGGTACTGATGTGGTAAGGTGACTCAGGCCCTACATATTGACGTACTGTGATCCCAGGCATAGTTCTGTTTATACAGAATCCCTGCAACATGGTGCCTAATGCTTGGTCTTTTACTTATTGCACAGGTCTCCTGAGTAGTGCTTGTGTGTGCCCATAATACCCCTTACATCTACCACTGGAGACATCCATGGTGTTGAGGACTGATCTTCCACAGTATTTAGGAAGCACCATATTCTGTAGTTTATCAAGCTTGACATTTTAATAGGATGACCTATGTTTGTGTTGCACATTTTTCTTCATTTCTATTTTATTAATGGCTGCACCCACTCTTGTCATTCCTGTTAATTCCATACCTGCTGTCCAGGCACATGTAATGCATCATGGACTTGCTAATGCAGGTGTTACTTTAATCTTTGAGGTAGAAGCAAGTGATTCTTATTGTTTTGAAGTATTTTATTCTTGGGATGATTTTTCAACTGTGGATGCTAATTCAAACACATTTCATACATATCCTACTCCTGCATCGCCAGCACAATACAGAGCATATGCACTCATGGAAATACCACTGTCTTGCCGGGAACACAATACTTTGTTCCTCGGTGCCCTCCCACATGTGAATACACCTGTGCACATGGGTCCCCTCAGTAATGATGGGGTGACCTGGCCAGCACTAGCTGAATGCACACGATACCCTCATATGGGAGCTCTTAATCTTTTGCAAAAACAAGCATTATACAAGGCTCTAGTTACATTATAAAGAAGCTTGACTCAATATGTTTCGCGCACTTTGTTGACTGTGCCACCACGGCCTGGCCTGCTAAGGCAACCCCAGTTGCCTGCATTGCCTACAATATGTACTGCAATTGTTCATTCAATTATGGGCTAGGTGCCCACTAATCATGAGGACATTCCATTTTCGATTACCCAAACAGTAGATCATATTGAAGCTGTGTTTTCCCTTATTAGACTACAAGACAAGCTAAGAATATAAACTATGTGCTTACCGCATGGAATGGTTCCCGGATTAGGTGACTGTCAAACTTGGGGGACAGTATTTGCCACTGTCTACACCATTAGCCATTCCAATCTTGCCTGACGTGTTAAAACAAATACAGACAAAGCACGGGGCAGCTGCTTCTCTGGTTTTAGGGATGAAACTAGTGAGAAACTTTTCTGTAGTCTCCTCAATAATTCTGTGTAACATTAAAGGCAAAGCGGCATCTCTAGCTATACGCCAGAGGCTTGCATCGGTAGTACAAGCCGACAGTGAATGCAAGCTACCTATAATTATTGGTGATGTGTTCACATCCGTAGGACGCAATAATTTCGGAATCAGACCTATTTAACCACATCTTGGCAAACCTAGTACTAACAAGGAAGCCAAGCAAAACCGGGATTGTGTTAAAAAACCAGGGGATAAATCTAAACAAACACAAAAAGGTACACCTTGTGGAGGTTCTCCACCCCATGAGGCCTCTGAAAGACACCACAAATTTCATGATTGCGCTAAAATTAAGGCTCCAGACAGGTATCAGAGTTATGATACACGTTCTCTTTCCTTACATGACTCTTCTTACAAGCAGCAGGAGTGAGGAGGACAATCTGAGTGAAGTTTACATGATGTAAAAAAGAGACTCATGATGCTCATCTGACAACAAGATAAAGAAGGGGGAGAATTCTCTTCCATTTAAACCCCAATTTCAGGAAAGGGAGGTTGTGGCTATCACTGCAAAATATGCAACAGACACTGAGAACCCTCCTCCGGAGCAGTAGTTGGATGGTGACTCTCCTCGACAGTGCCGCAGAAGTCACCATAGTGCACCGGAATCTCTAGCAATTTCTGGCAGCAAGAGCAGCTGACAACTTTGTTACAGTTTAAACCCCATACAGGCCTGTTATCCCTTCAGATAGATTGAATGATCTAGATATTAAAATTCAAGGAGACATACAGCACACCATCAAAGCAATATTCTGGGAAAATGTAACTTTGTCTTATGACATACTTCTCGTGAATGTCAATTGGCCCCATCAGTTTGTACAAACATCTTCACAAGGTGAGGATGTAATACTTTTTTCCTTCTCTGCTCTTGCACCAAACAAGCTTTTGCAGCAGAACGGGCTCATGCACAAGCCCTGGCTTTATACTACAATCATGTTGGCTGAGATAAAGGCTCTTCTTATCATATCAAACCCATAAGGTCCAGCACGCAAGTGCAACCACAATACCCCATTAATCAAGATGCTAAGGCCCTCGTTAGAGAAATACTCTTGCAATTGGAGTACCAGGGAGTAATTGAACCCTGTGTCTCACAGATGAATAACCCTCATTTTCCTGTTTGGAATTGGATCATTCATATTGAATACACTTAGACTACAGATATTTAAACAGTCAAACACACACATTTGCAATACAAAATACACATAGTACAGCACTAATTAACAATATAGTCACTAAAAAACACAAAACAACTGTGGATTTTTCCAACTGATTTTTCAGCGACAATCTTGTGCCTGAAAGCAGAGATTGAACAACCTTTTCAGCACTTATCTTTCAGCTTTGCTTTGCACATTTAGCTAGGGACTCTAATAACAGTACAGGATTATTTGCTGCCCTCATAGTGTCAATTCTACATGATATTGACCCAGATGCATTGATGTATGTCGATGCCATCAACTGACAGACAATGAGTTCAACACAAATTTGGCAAGAATGGATCGCATAAGTTTAGGATTCACTTCATACGGCTTAAGTTAAACTTTTAGTAATTGCATATCACATTTCTAAGTGTCCTGTCTTAAGATATGAACTTGCACATCAGGGTAAGAGTCTTGTCCCACATGTTTTGGATAAGTGTGCACATTTACAACCTGCAAATACTTTATAGAAACTACAATCCTTATTAGGGGGCTGATTCCAATCCTGGAAAAAGGCTGTAAGAATCGTTGGGCGGAGCGTTTTCTCCGTACGACTCGTACCCGGTAAACTTTCCTTACAACCTAGGAAGTACGATTCGTACAGAAAGCCTCTTTCTGTACGAATCGTACAAAAGACCGTACGGGTAAAAAAAAAACAACGATTTGGATTCGGAACAGCCTGTACGCGACTTCCGGACGTATTTAAGCAGCGGTTTCCGGCCCAGCAAGTACGATTCGTCCCTACGGCACTCCGTACGGCTCTTTTCTTACGGGAGCCAAAAACAGCCGTAAAAGCAGAGTCCTACAAACGGAGCCCCGGTACGCGACGTACACGCCATGAACCCCATCGTACGTGTCATCCTGGTCCTCTTAGCCTATGACCTGGTGCCCCGAAACTGACACACACGCCGCCGAAGGTGAGAACAACACCCAGGGGCCAGGGTGGGTGTGAGGGGTAGGAAACATACCCCATACCCAAAGCCAAACCTGTAATATTGAGCCTGTACATTACCACCAGGTACAGTGCGTTTCACACGTACCCGTACGGCACCAGTACAATAATGATACGAGGCGTACACACGCAGTGAATGCGGGGATACGGTGCTTTTCACACGCTTACAATGGTGATACGTGGCGTACACATGCCAGGAATGGAGGGCTACGAGTCGCACAAGTATGTCCATCAAGTACTTGTCATTGCATAATTTCATGTGCAGTCCCTAGGTGTGGCAGCCAGTGATATTGCACAAGTCATCTCATCTAGTTGCACAATTGATGTGTGATGACCTGTGGACACATGTCATGTGTGATGGGGCACTATGTGGCACACATCGCCTTGACACTTGCCACATGTGTGTCTGTAGTCCAACTGTGTCATGCACAGCAGCAGTGGGATGGCACAGTCATGAACACCCGCACCTGTCTCCTGATGCCAGGGACAGGGACACTCTATCAACTGACATGTCATGATCAGCGTGCCCCTATGTGACTATGTCAGGTGTGTGTCATGTGTTCCCATGAGCTTGCTGTTAGTGTTCCGTCAACTGCATCTGCTGTTGGTGCATCCAACATGGGTCTGTGTGAAGATGGGCATGGCACACATCTACGCACACCATGCCACATGTGGATTCCCACGGCTGTAGGGTCTGTGTGCATCAGACATCATATTTTCCCAGGCATACATGTCTGCGTCGTCTCAATGGCTGTGTTTTTTTGTTGTCACGTGTACCCCTTCATCACAATGTGTTTGATATGTACATTTGACATTCCATATGACCTGTGCGTGTACCTTGCAGTCAGCTGTCTGGATGAGATGACATCCTTCCAATGCAGCTATGTGGATGTGTGTCACTCCGGTGATATCTCTGGCTGTTCACTCAGACTGGCCCCCAGCTCATTTCAGGGCATGTCATGTAGACTTGACAATCAACAGGTGTATCTGGCTTTTCGTAGGAGTGCCAGCAAGCTGGCATATGTGTCCTGGATGTATTGCACACACCAGACTCCATAGTTACCTGATGTTTAGTAGCAGTTTAGCATGTGCTATGTTCATTGACATTGATGTGGGCAGACTCTCAATCTTCATTATTCCAAACAATGTCCTGCAGGGCACCGCCTGTCCCAAGACCAATGCCAGACTTGGCTGCCATGAGGGAACGTGCATGCATCCGACGTTACAGACAGTTGATTGAGGACTTGACTAACAAGCTGGCACCACACCTCCAACCGCGACACAGGTATCCTACTGCGCTGACCCCCTAGATGAAGGTGATGGCAGCCCTACATTTTTTTACCACAGGTACGTTTCAATTGACCATAGCTGATATTGGTGGGATGTCACAGACAATGTTCAGCCGTGTCCTGCGTGATGTTTTGGCAGCCATGTTGGAGCACCTTGATGAATTCATCAAATTTCCTAATCCTGAGGAGTTGACAGATGTCAAGGGTGATTTCTATGCCCTGGGAAGGAAGCCCCATGTCATTGGGTCCATTGATGGGACACATGTGGCTTTGGTACCACCACAGGCACAGGAGCAAGCCTATCGCAACCGAAAACATTACCACTCAATAAATGCCCTTGTGGTGTGTGTTGCTAACATGCTGATTTCCCATGTCTGTGCACATTTTCCAGGATCAGCACATGATGCCTACATCATGAGGCGCAGCACGGTGCCACAAATGATGCTGCGGCTGCACAACGAACGAGCATGTCTTGTTGGTGGGTATACTCTGTTTGTCCTGTGTGTTGCGGTATCTTTGGCTCTTACAGCATCTCCTGACCCACTTATTTACATGATGTTTCCATGTAGGGGACTCTGGATATCCCAACATGCCATGGCTACTGACACCTCTCCGCAACCCAAGAACAGCTGCAGATCACCGGTACAACAATGCACAGGGGCAGACCAGGCGAGTGATTGAGAGGACGTTTGGCCTCCAGAAGAGCCAATTCCGGTGCCTTGACAAGACAGGCAGGTCCCTCCCATATGCACTGGAGAAGGTCTGCAAAATCTTCATCGTGTGCTGCATGCTGCACAAGATGGCAGTTGAGAACGCAGTGCCACTCATCCTGGATCCGGATGAGCAGGAACACCCACCCGTGGAGAATCAAGGGCTTGGTCACGAGGCAAGTGATGAGGAGGAGGAGGAGGATGATATCCGGAGTCAGCTCATACGCAACTTCTTCTCATAATGGTGAGTCACTGGGTATGAGTGTGCAAGCTTGTAGCATTGAGTGGCATGTGTTGCAATGTGTGTGTCCAGCTGACTGAATGCAAAGTGACTTTGATGTGTGTTCTGATGTGTCACTCGAGTGATGATGTCATGCCACACAGTTTTGCGGAGAGACTTTCTTTGAAATTTGCATGTGTCCAACATTGTTCATGTTTCGTAAATGACCATGTGTGCGGCGAGAATTGTTTAGGTGACTTCTTGTGTATCTGTCATTCCCAGGTTTTTGCGCCTGTTGTCTGCTCGTGTCATCTTTGTCCTCCTGCTATTCCTCATGAGGATTGCAACGTGTGCTGAATCAGCGTTCCATGCACGGACATGTGGAAATGTCAGTTTGGGTGAGGATTGCAGCAAGGCTTTTTGGTGGTGGTACGGGTTGGGAATGTGTGGGGACTGCTTCTGTGCATGTTGTGGTACCATGCACACATGTCTTCAAACCATGGAGCATATAACATGTAGCATCACTCCCATGACATGATAGTCACCCTTCTTGACAGTCATCTGTAGTGGAGTGTGGAGTCTGATGAAGGCATCAATGTGTGTAAACCTTGCCTCTGAAACATTGCGGATGCTACGGGTGGACATAGTGTGGGACATCACAACAACAGGCTCTATGGGGAATTGCAGCCTCTCCGTGTGCAGCAGGATGTGTTTGGCTCATCTCCTTAACTTGTGTGCCAGTTCATTGGGATTTACAACATCCTTGTTGTGAAGGGGGGGTCCAGTGTATATCCCACATGTTATGTCAACTGACCTGTGAGTCTGTTCATATGGATGCATTTTCCTTTGTGTGAGTTTGTGTAATAAAGGTGTTCACCACAATCCAAAGTGCCTCATCTCTGTCACTGCAGATCTCTTGCCAGTTTGCATGCGTCATCTATGGCATAATTGTCAAAGATTGAGCATATGAGTGTATGTGTACTTCGGCAACATGCATGCAGTTCTTCATGGCTAATAATCTCTATTGTGCATGAAGTACCTGGTTGTGTATGTATTTGTGCAGGTTGCTCCCCACAACGGGACATCAACGCCTGCTGACGGTGTGTCTCCTGTGCGCAGCTCCGCATTTTGTTGCCTGATCCTAATCCGTCATTTTTGGTGATTGTTCATACATTTTCTCGGAGTGACCCATGAGTAACCTGACACTCCTTCCTTTACATACACCTGTTGCACTGTGCCTTTTTGACCTCCTTGTCTTTGTGTGCTACTTTTTGCCTAACTTCTCACCCCATCCACCTGCTGCTGCCTCACCTGCGGCACCGCCCCACCGAGTGCCCTGATTCTGCAACCCACACGCCTCCAAAATGCTCAGACCTTCCCCCTCCATCCATTCTTAATGCAGCCAGCAGCTTGTCTGTGCCACTGTTGCGCCAACGCCGTGCCAAAGGCAGGACCGTCTGTGCCTGCAACGTGCACAGTGCAAGACCCTCTGGTCCTTGCATGACCCACGTCACACAACAGGCTCATGCTGCAGCCACCCTCCAAGCATTGTCCTCCAGACAATCAACCGCCTGCTATCAGGCAACCTCTAAGCGCACACACGACACCTTCGCATGCTGAGTGTGCAACTCCAACTGCCTACACAGCGCTGCCTGGCCTACCAGACCCTGTCAGAACAACCAGGTCATGTGCCTCCTACTCCACACCCACTCCGTCCACCAGCACGCCATTGGACTCTGTTACCTCCTCAACACAAAAGCCCCACACATCACCTTCATGACAGTAACCTGGATAAAAGCATCCTCAGCACACAACTTCTTCATTGCCATCTCAGACGGATACAAGATCACCCGCAGGGACGGCACCAACAATCCCGGAGGATGAATTGCAATTTATTCACAAGTACACCCTCAGAGTCACAAATCCGGTTTCGCACCAAACCCCTGGCAACCCTCAGAGTAACACTCATCTACAGATCTCCAGGCCTACATCCACAATTCTGCGAAGCCATCAACACGTACATCTGCACGCACGCCCTCACCTCCACAGGCTACATGTGGCTGGGGGCCAGTAACTTCTTGCTGGAGGAGAACCACACCACCATCCATCATTGGTCCATCAACATTTGCATCCACGTCTCCAACAAGCAACACACTGCCCAACACCCCGCTACCGATCCCCCAAAGATACTTGATGTAAGTCACCACAGACAAGCTGTATGGGACACTCGAACCAACACCACCGCCACACCCTGCAACTTCACACACTGGATCGGCAACTGATCCAACAATCTTGCCACATTGACTGACTTTCCTGTGAAGCACAACAACAGTTAAGCCACCTGGGACAAGGCAGACCTCCTGGACTCATACCGATCTAGCCGGACTCTTGTGCAAACCTTGCAACACAAAGAACCATCAGTTACCTTACAGCCCTGGAAAACCCCACACTCAGCCATCACCTTATCATCAGCAAGGACAAGTGGAGATCCTTCAGATAGGGCCGAGGCACCAAAACACACGACATCAAGGAGCTCATCAGCATTGTGAGTGAACTGACAGCAGATCTCCATCCAAAAGACACCCCACCCTTGCAAGGCAGATCAAATCCCTTGCAACTTTCTACCACTGCAAGCTCATGGACATACACGACAGCCTTGGCACACAGAGGCAGACAGCACTATTACGCCGGGACAAACCCCCCTCAGGTTCTGGACTCCCGTCAGCAGCAAATACACCACCTGGCTCATGTGCACCATCCACTCTGGCTCTCCATCAGGCCCCTTCCCACACAACATCTCAACCACATCATTCCCCATCCTTGAAGCCCACATCCAGCGCGTCATGAATGTCTCCTTTGAGTTTGCCACATTCCATGGGAGCTGGAGGCATGCAGAGACCAAGGCCCTTCTTAAACAACGGACGGCAGTACCGCAGGATCTCCTGGAACATCACCCTGCTTCCCTACCCAGCAAATGTCATCAGGAAGACACTCAACGAGCAACTGACAAACTTCCTCCACGCAAATAGCTCCAGGCAACCGGCACCATACCATCTTCCACAGTAATCACACCACTGCAACCGTCATCATTGCCACCACCAACGACAACTTTGCCCTGCTCAACAATGGTGAGACCACCCCCCTTGACCTCTCCACAGCATTCTACACCATGTGCTACCACACTGTCAGCTCACACATCTCCAACACTGGTATCCAGAGGAGGGCCCAGGATTAAATCAACAAGTAGCTCACCAGCAAGGCCCAGGGAGTCGGCCTCCACCCTTCAGCATGTAGTACACTGGGGTCATCTGGCCCATGCCCCAGGGCTCATCTCTCAGCGTGACGATCTTCAATGTCTCCATGACCCCCCTCTCCACCATCACATGTGCACACGACCTCATCATCATCTCGTATTCCATTGACACCCAGCTGCTCCTCACCCTCACCAAAGACCCCGCCATTGCCAGATCCAACCTTCAAGAAGGCATGAGATCCGTTGATGAATGGCTGAACATCAGCCACCTGAGGCTGGACTTGGACAGGACTGAGGTCATCATCTGAGGATTGTCCCCTTACGGCTGGGTCAGCTCCTTGTGTCCCACCGGCCTGGGCACCGCACCAGCACCCAGTGGCCACGCACGCAAGCTGGTGTTCATCATGGACTCATCGCTCACAATTACCATGCAACTCAACACCATCTGTACCTCTTGCTGCAACACCCTCCGCATGCTGCAAATCATCCACAGATAGATCCACTCCAAGGCAAGACAGGCCATCCCCCAGGTCCACGACACCAGCCGGGTCAACTACAGCACCGCCCTCTACGGAGAAACAACAGCAAAACTGCAGGAGAACTTTTCCACATCCAGGGTGCATCCGCACACCTCATCTTCCACATCCCCCGCCCCAGCCACATCACCGTCCACCTGAGATAGCTACAATGGCTCACTGTCTGCTGCAGGATCACCTTCAGACTCCTCAACCACACTCAGGAGGCATTCCACAACCCCAGACCCAAAACCGACCTTGGACGTCTGTCATCCAACACCCCGTTGGCCCAACTCCGTGCAGCCAACCTTGCCCTGGCCACCATTCATCACATCCAAGGAACAACTGCATGCAGGAGATAGTTCTCCCACCTCGCCAAACAGACCTGCGACTCCCTCCCCGGGCACCTCCACATGACCCATGACCTTTACGCCTTCATGATACTCTTCCAAATTGGTCTGTCCGAGCAGTATTGCAAGCCCCCCTCAGCAGCTTGAGGCCATCAAGGGTGAGTATTGGGCTCCATGTCTGTATGTGATGATACATTGTGACCCATGTGTGTCCTCGACCGGACTCAGATCCCAGTGAATGGATGGCTGGAGTTAGTTCCACACTCAGGCATACTTTGACATATCCCCACACGTATGTTGTGGACTCATGCTAAATGACTGCAACATAAAATTTCAATTATTCTTTTTTGTATTATAGGTCTGGGGCGTGATTTGTGCAAAGAAAAAGGTGCAATACAAGGACCATAAAATCCAAAGTTCACAGGGGGAGATGGGATCCTTGGCTTTTGAAGTCAGCAGAGTCCAGACCACAGTGTTTGGCATCATTGGTCAGACTGTGACCAGCAAGTCCATGTGGCAGATGATGTCAGTCAATGAGGTGATGCTATCGCACATGAAGGCCAGGTGCCAGGCCAGGTGACCTGGGAGATGTGGATGGGCCGCTGCCTCTCACGATCTTTTCCGTGGATGACCCACCTTCCTCGGGGGACGCTCAGATGCAGGTCTTGTTGATTCTTGGGACGCTCCGTCGGACGAATCCTCCTCCCTCCCTGTGGCTGGTGGTGGTCTTCGCCTGGTGGCACAGGGAGGGCTGCCCATGTTGTTGGCGATCCGACGGAGTGAATGGCTTATGCCCCTTTGGACCGCCGTGTTGCTCGGCCTGCTGGTTCTTCATCTCTGTGATGGTCCCCTTTATCTCTGTGAGGGTCCCCACTACCTGGCTGAACTCCCTGGTGTCACACCGGTGTGCGTCCATGATGTTGTGTATGTGTGACATACCGGTCCCTTCAGCTGGCTGGCCAGGTTCTCGCCTCCGCCTGCCTACACTCCCACCACCCCTGCCCACACGAGCCGGCGCTGCCGTTGTGGGCACATCGGGTCTACGGGACCCCTGAGGGATGGCAGTGGCGGGGTTGTCTGCCTCCTCCTGGGTGCCCGGTGCACCTTGTCCCTCCAGGTCAGACTGGCTCAGTTGTTCACTGCGGGCATGGCTCCTCGGTGTCTCCTGGGATGTGGCAGGAATGGGGGTGGTGGTTGGCACAGATGTTCCTGTACCAGGTGCTGCAGGGGCTTGGACACCAGAGGGTCCAGGTCCGTCGGGGTCATCCGTGGAGTGTTGAGAGACGTTGCTGCTGGTGGGATCAGGTTCCTCCCGAGCCTGGGACTGTGATTCTTCACCCCCATTGTTAGGGGGAGATTCATCACGTTGCCATGTGTGTGAGAGACAGACAATGTTAATGCTGTTTCATGCAACATCCATGTTTCATACACATTCAAGTTGGCACTGTTCCTCCAGGTAGTTGTATGTGCCTAGCATTCTCCTCAATGTTCACTTCGTAGCGGGATGGGTATGTTGCGGGGGACAGATTGTTATGTTCTCCTGAGTCTTTGACATGTAGATTTTTGGCTTGGATGCTTCTTCGGCTATGTATTGGTCTTGTTGTGTTACATGTCCATTGTGACAGTGGGTAAATCCATTGCCTGTCCCGGGGGTGTGTGCTTGTGTAAGGGGTGTGTGTGACAGGGCCTGCTGGTGGGTGTAGTGTGATTTGGCACTGGGGCTCCCAGGTGATGTAGCTGTCCCCCCATGGAGCATGCTGCCATGACAGTGAGTATGATTTCCTGTCCTAGATATCTGACCTTGTTGTCTTGGTGTTTGTGTTTGCACTGGTCACAGGAGGGCCTTGTGCTGCCTACACCAGGGCCAAGTGTCAGCTATCTTGTCAGTACTTTCCCAGTCCCTGTGCATTGCGCATGGTGCATGGGTATGTACCTGGGCCATATGGGATGAGGGAAATTGTGTCTGATTTGGAGTTCAACAATGCGTTTTGTGACACCCACCCTCCCAGCATACCGGACATCCATTCTCGGATTAGTGCTTCGTGTAGCATGGGACATAGCATGGCCTTGCTTTCTCAATGGGGTACTCACATGTTAGGGGCATTAGCGTTGTTTTTACTGTGGTTCTGGCCGGTGAGGGCTTGGAAGTAGTTGCGTACATTTTGTGTAGTTGGGGTGTGGATGCCATTACCCCCATGTTACATAAGTTGTTTGTGTACTCACCAGGCACTGGAAGTCCTTGAAGTCCATGTACTCCCACCGGCGGAAGCAGGGCCATCACCTTCTCCTCCCAGGGATGGAAATGTACTGGTCTGCAGGGCCCACCACCTCCAGTGATGTTGCTCTGGGCATAGTCGTCATTCATTTTTCGCTTGACTGACCTCCGCAGATCGTACCACATGGCTTGGCATTCAGTCCTGGTCCTTCTGATGGGTGCAACATCATTCACCCTATTGACGATCCTCTGCCACAGGCATGATTTTTCGCCTATGCTGGTCTGTCTGACCAATGTTCCAAACAGCTGTGGCTCGACTCTGATGACTTCATTGACAAGGATCTCCAGCTCCTCCCTTGTGAACTTTGGATTCTTGTCTGTGTGCATGGTGTGGGGTGAGGGTGTGGATGTTTGTGGGTGTGTGGGTCTGAATGTGAAGGTGTGGGTCGAAATGTGAAGAGGGGGTATGTGTGAAGGAGGTTGTGTGAAGGTGTATATGTTAAGGTGGATGGGTGCAGTTGTTGGTGTGTGCTCTCAAGCTGCAGTGAGTCTGTTGCAAAGGCTCATGGTTTGTGTGTGTGGGCCCTTTTTATTGGTCCATTTGTGGGTGGGCCTCAGTTTGAAATTTTGGTGGGTGTGTTATAAGGGGTGGTTGTAAGTTTGCCCCTCTGTTTGCCTGTTTGGAAATGGCCTGGTCAGTCATTTCCATGTTTTGTGCACTGTAGACGTGTTTTGTGGTGTTGTGCGAGTCGAATAGACCCTCCTTGTGCTGTTTTACAGTGTCCGTGGTTCAGTACGACTCGTTTCGTTGTATTTGCTTCTGTTTTTTTGTGTGTCTGACTCGGTCATACGCGACGTTCTCCGCGGTACTCCGACACGTCCCCAGGGGTGCGAGTCGTACAGGGGTAAGAGTCGTACAGGCACACCCCCCCCCATGCGTTGTGTATGTACGGTGCGTACACCAATATTGCGTATGTACGGTGCGTACATACGCGATGTTGTTATAAGGTGCGTACATATGCATGGGGGGGCCTGTACGACTCGTACCCCTGTACGACTTGCACCCCGGGAACAACTTTTCCCGGGATACGAGTCGTACAAAGTTCGCTTCGTAGCGGGTAAAGTCAATCCCCGTGTACGGGACGTTTTCCGTACGATTCGTAAATCGGAAAGCCGGTCCGGATCGTACTTGTACGGTCGGACTGTATTTTTACGAAACGAAAAGTGTCGTCCAACTTTTCCCGATCCGATTCGTACTTCACGGGTCGGACGGAACTTGTATGATTCGTACAGAAATAATTACGGATATGAGTCGTACGGAAAAAAAAAATACAGGATCGGAATCGACCTCTAGGAGTCCTCAATTTTGGCAGAGATTCATTCATGATTATGCCCAAACATGAAATCACTATATACATTAGTTAGTCCTCATTTTTCCAATACACTTTGGACATTAGTACACACAGTTATACTCAAAGCATTACAATCTGACCTACTTGCCAGACATCACTTACATACATGTGTAAATACTTCGAACCTAGTCATGCGGCTTTACTAGGTGCATCTGGATTCACTTATATAACTTTTAACAAAGGTGAGATAGTGGTGATGGCATTTAAATCGCATTTATATTTCAATGCGGAAATGCGTCTTGCCTCCAATGAAAAAATACTGACTACAGTGCAGATGGCTATTCTTAAGGACCGGCCACTTGCACAAGGGAAAAGCATCATTGTTGTTACTCCCATGCTAGCCTGTCACAAAGACTAGTGTTCCTAACGCTAATCCCCTCTATCCTAGATGGAGATACAATGACAACATCCTTAATAACTGTTTATGTAGGCTGTCTTTGACCCGTAATTACAGACACAAGAAATCTTGCAGTATGGGCATGTTTATCCCATGCCGAATTTAGTCTTACCTCTTGAACAGTATAAACAGATTGTTGACAGTGTTGGTACAGAGAAGTCTGCTTATAGGCTCTAAACATCAGTATTTGGTGGTGTGTGCCATCGTTGCTGGTGTGATCTTTGAGCGGATAATTCCAACCACAAAAAGTGGGGGACTTCACTGCGCAGTTGGCTGATCTAAAAGCTTTGCTTCTTGCACTCAAACATGCGGATCCTGAATTCCCTACACCTATTGTGTGGGATTCGTCGTAACCCTGGGCGTAATTTGCGTAGTAGTGCTATGCTACACTATGCGAAGTGCACTTCGCACTACGCAAGCTACGTGCGTAGTGCAGTAGGGAAAATGCTGTTCGCACTGATTGCACAGTGCCGGATGCTTTTCCGCACTGTGCAATCATTGCAAACAGCATCTTGTACAATGCAAGCAGTCGTTTTCTGCCGCTCGAGTAGATTTCTACTCGACCAGCAGTTTTCTCAACGCGGACTGGTAGTTTCTCATCGCGAGCGGTCGCGAGAATACGCGACCACTCGCAATGAGAAACCTGACCTCCCCGCTTTGAGAATCTCGCCGGGAGGTTTATTTTCCACGCTCGCGATCGGCAACTTGATGTTGCTGATCGCGAACGAGGAAAAAGTCTTGCCGGGATGCCATTTTGCTCGCTCCCGGTCGCCAACTTGATGCTGAGGACCGTGAGCCAGCAAAAAATGCCCGCTATGCATTTTTGCACTGTGCTACATGCAATTCGCGTAGCGTGTAGTTGCGCAAATTACGCAAACTACGCGAGCGTAGTGTAGTCCTACGCCCAGGGTTATTCGTAATACTGTGTCCAGTCCTTTAATGTTAATTTATATTATTGGCGACAGAATAGATTCAAAGATTCTAAAGGCAACACAATTCAGCATAAAACTCTTTGGGTTAAAGTTATGGACCTCAGAGATAGCTTGCGACAGGATCATGCTTTTCATATATTGAGTTATCACTGTGTGGAAGCAAACATTGTAGGAACTTCGTAGGCTGATGAAGCAGAAAAATCTGTAGTTGTGACTGCCAATGTTGCTGCAATTACTCATTCTAAAATGATAATAGACTCTGATATTTTACCTGTAACTTCTTCTAATTCTGACAGCTTTTTGAAAGCAATATACCGTTACATTTGCTGGACCTTCCTGGTTGGAGGGATATATAGGACTTGTAGGTTCACCAAGAATCCAACGAACCCAGAGTCAAAAACTGAGCAGCAATTTGCAATGGTTTTTTATTATGTTCCGGGTATATAGCAATTATTGTGGGAAAATGTATACATGGAAAAATCGGTATGAAAGACACCTATGTATTTCTGAAATGGGAACAAATTATAGAGTTTAGAAACAGTACATATTTACACATTTTCGAAATTGGGAATACTCTTACTAGCATGAGAATTATCGGTCATTTCTCAAAATGACTTCTTTTTTACACAATGTCTTTCATTTCGAAGGCAGAAATGCATCAAAAATCAATAGGTAATAACAGTTGCTTTACAAATCTGAATTACCCTAAGTCTCCTGATACAAATGGTACCTCAGTTGTGTGGATAGGCATAGTGCCCACGACAGGAAATGGCTCAAAACCCAACATGAACACACCACATTTTCACAATGAAAATTTACCCTTTTTTTGCGAAGTGTCTAGCTGAAGTTTTTGAGCCCTAGCTCTGCTGGCACCTAGGGAAACCTACCAAACCTATACATTTTTTAAAACTAGACACCCAGGAGAATCCAGGATGTGGTGACTTGACTGCCTCCCACCAGGTTCTGTTACCCAGAATCCCTTGCAAACCTAAACATTTATCCAAAAAACCACATTTTCCCCACATTTCTGTGGTGGAAAGTTCTGGAATCTGCATGGATCCACAATTTCCCACCCACCCCGCGTTCCCCAAAGTCTTTAGAGAAAAAAGGTACCTCACTTGTGTGGGTCGGCCTAGTGTCCGCGACAGGAAACGGCACAAAACGCAACATGGTCACACCTCAATTTCGCAGTGAAAAATGACCCTTTTTTGGCACAGTGCCTAGCTGTAGTTTTTGAACCCTAGCTCTGCAGGCACCTTGAGAAACCTAGCTAACCTATACATTTATGAAAACTAGACACCCTGGGGAATCCAGGATGGGGTGACATGACTGCCTCCCACCAGGGTCTGTTACCCAGAATCCCTTGCAAACCTAAAAAATTGTCAAAAAAAACACATTTCCCCCACATTTCTGTGGTGGAAAGTTCTGGAAATTGCATGGATCCACAAATTTCCACCCACCCCGCGTTCCCCAAAGTCTTACGAGAAAAATGATACCTCACTTGTGCAGGTCGGCCTTGTGCCCGCGACAGGAAACGGCGCAAAGAGCAACGTGGTCACACCTCAATTTTGCAGTGAAAAATTACCCTTTTTTGGCCAAGTGCCTAGCTGTTGTTTTTGAACCACAGGTCTGCCGGGACCTAGGAAAACCTAGCAAACCTATACATTTTGAAAACTAGACACCCAGGGGTATCCAGGATGGGGCGACTTAGCTGCCTCCCACCAGGTTCTGTTACCCAGAATGCCTTGCAAACCTAAAAAATTGTCCAAAAAAACACATTTTCCCCACATTTCTGTGGTGGAAAGTTCTGGAATCTGCGTGGATCCACAATTTTCCACCCACCCCTCGTTCCCCAAAGTCATACGAGAAAAAAGGTAGCTCACTTGTGTGGGTCGCCTAGTGTCCACGACAGGAAACGGCGCAAAACGCAACATGGTCACACCTCAATTTCGCAGTGTAAAAATGACCCTTCTTTGGCAAAGTGCATAGTTGTAGTTTTTTAACCCTAGCTCTGCCGGCACCTAAGGAAACGTAGCAAACCTTTACATTTTGGAAAACTAGACTCCCAGGGGAATCCAGGATGGGGTGACCTGACTTCCTCCCACCAGGGTCTGTTACCCAAAATCCCTTGCAAACCTAAATAATTGTAAAAAAAAAACACATTTTCCCACATTTCTGTGGTGGAAAGTTCTGGAATCTGCATGGATCTACTAATTTCCACCCACCCTGCGTTTCCGAAAGTCTTACGAGAAAAATGATACCTCACTTGTGCGGGTCGGCCTAGTGCCCGCGACAAGAAACGGCGCAAAACGCAACGTGGTCACACCTCAAATTCTCAGTGAAAAATTACCCTTTTTTGGCAAAGTGCCTAGCTGTAGTTTTTGAACCCTAGCTTTGCGGGCACCTTGGTAAACTTAGCAAACCTATACATTTTTGAAAACTAGACAGCCAGGGGAATCCAGGATGGGGTGACTTGATTGCATCCCACCAGGGTCTGTTACCCAGAATCCCTTGCAAACCTAAACAATTGTCCAAAAAAACCACATTGTCCCCACATTTCTGTGGTGGAAAGTTCCGGAATCTGCGTGGATCCACGAATTTCTACCCACCCCGCGTTCCCCAAAATCTTATGAAGAAAATGGTACCTCACTTGTGTGGGTTGGCCTAGTGCCCGCGACAGGAAACGGCGCAAAACTCAACGTGGTCACACCTCAATTTCGATGTGAAAAATGACCCTTTTTTGACAAAGTGCCTAGCTGTAGTTTGTGTACCCTAGCTCTGCCGGCACCTAGGGGAAACCTAGCAAACTTATACATTTTTGAAAACTAGACACCCAGGCGAATCCAGGATCAGGTGACTTGACTGACTCCCACCAGGTTCTGTTACCCAGAATCCCTTGCAAACCTAAACAATTGTCCAAAAAACCCAAATTTTTCACCACATTTCTGTGGTGGAAAGTTCCGGAATCTGCGTGTATCCACAAATTTCTACCCACCCCGCGTTCCCCAAAGTCTTACGAAGAGAATGGTAGCTCACTTTTGTGGGTCACCTAGTGCCCGCGTCAGGAAACGGCGCAAAACACAACGTGGTCACACCTCAATTTCGATGTGAAAAATGACCCTTTTTTGGCAAAGTGCCTAGCTATAGTTTGTGAACCCTAGCTCTGCCGGCACCTAGGGAAACCTACCAAACTAACACATTTCTGAAAACTAGACACCCGGGGGCTTCCAGGGAGGTATGGCTTGCATGGATCCACCATCGTTTCCTTACCCAGAATCCCATGTAAACCTCAATTTTAGCTATAAAAATCACTTTTTTCACACATTTTTGTGTGGGAAAGTTGTGGCATCACCGGGCTCACACAAATTTCCCACCACCCAGCGTTCCCCCAGGTCTCCGGGTAAAAATGGTGCCTCACTTGTGTGGGAGGCCCAAGTACCCACGACAGGCAAAAAACAAATAAAAAAACATCACAAAAGTTAGTTGTGTTAATTGCTCTCTTCCTTTTACTTTTAGCCTTCATAAAACGTATTGGCTTATCTAATGATCGAATTCTGTTTAATTCTACAATACAACAATGAATACTACAATGAATAATTTCCTTTTTAATTCAAAAGCCTTTTCAACAATCGTTTCAATCTGTTTTTTCTTTTTATAAAATGCGGATTTTCTTTTATATTTCTTCACATCTTTCAACAAATTAAAGACCACTCCATTATAAAACATTCTTTTCCTTATTTCAGTAAATTGATTCTTTCTCCTTTTACCATATATTTTTTCTTGAAAACTTAATTTCCCATTAATTTTGCCTTTTTGCTTGTTACTGTTCTTTCTTCATGAGGCATTGTTTCTACTTTTCACATTATGCAGACTTTTTCTTTTTTTCCACATGTTGTAATTCCTCTAATTTTTTTTGTTGTGTTTCCTTCAAATATTATTCCTTTCTTTGTTGTTTCTTCTTTTGTGGTATTCTAGTCATAGTAAGTTTTTTTTTATTGAAGATGAGCAATATCTGTTTAAAAATATATATATAATTTTATTAAAACAAAATTAATAAAATATATTGTTGTATTATTAAACGAAGATATTGTATCTAAAAATCATTTAATTGTTTTCTTATAAAATCACTATCCATTGATTGCAAGACACAGGTACTAACTGGGTAAATGCAGAACTGAATAACTAGGGCCCGATTCACAGAACAAACTTAAGACTAAATCCTAAACTTAGTACCATTCTGGTATTCACAGAATGCACCTAGTACTTCTGGTATTCACAGAATGAACTTACTACTTTTGCTATTCACAGAATGAACTTAGTACTTTTGCTATTCACAGAATGGATTTACGACTCCTAAACTTACGTCCGCACTCGGGCCGGAAATTCCGGCCCGGAGGGGGAGCTTCCGGCCCGGAGGCGGAGCTTCCGGCCCGGAGGGGGAGCTTCCGGCCCGGAGGCGGAGCTTCCGGGCCGGAGGCGGAGCTTCCGGGCCGGAGGTGGAGATTTCAGCCATAGCTGAATCGGCCGGAATCCCCACCTCCGGCCCGGAAGCTCCGCCTCCGGCCTGGAAGCCCCGCCTCCGGGCCGGAAGCTCCGCCTCCGGGCCGGAAGCTCCGCCTCCGGGCCGGGAGCTCCGCCTCCGGGCTGGAAGCTCCGCCTCCGGGCCGGAATTTCCGGCCCGAGTGCGGACGTAAGTTTAGGAGTCGTAAATCCATTCTGTGAATAGCAAAAGTACTAAGTTCATTCTGTGAATAGCAAAAGTAGTAAGTTCATTCTGTGAATACCAGAAGTACTAAGTGCATTCTGTGAATACCAGAATGGTACTAAGTTTAGGATTTAGTCTTAAGTTTGTTCTGTGAATCGGGCCCCTAGTATTTGCGTGTTTAGAGGAGTGGATCAATACTGTATAGATGATAGTAATACTACATGTATTAGTTTCTGGGTTATTATATGAGTACATAGGTACTGACTGGATCATTTGAGTTCTGCAATGAAAGAGAATGGTGAATTTTTAATGCTTTGTGTTTCTGCACAGTGATTAGTTAAGGACATGATTCTGGGTGAATGATTGCAGGAGTGGACACAAAGTGAGAGTCTGATTGCTGCACTAAATAAATACTACCTGGCTTATTGTAAGGGTGAATCAGTAGTCTGCTGGGTGTTAGAGGCCTGCATACATTGTGCACATTTGAATGTACCACCGCTTATCTTAATGACAGAATCATTCTACAATTACATGGATAGTGACGGGATAGTTACACTGCTGGTAGTTGACAGCAGAGAGCCTTTCTACCTGCTTGTGTGTTGGCACAGAGATTCGATAAAGACATGCTTCTGTCACGATAATTGCAGGAGTGGACAGTGACTAATAGGCTGATTAGGGCACTGCATGAATACTACCTGATTTATTACAAGGGTGAATCAGTAGTCTGCTGGAGGTTAGAGGCCTGCATAAATAGAGCACATTTCACAGTAGCACTATGTGTCTTAATGCCTGAGGCATTTTACAGGTGTATGCACAGTGACTAGATAGGGAGAGTGCTGGTAGTTGACAGGAGGGTGAGTTTTTAAGTGCTTGTGTTTTGGCACAGAAATTAGATAAGGACATGCTTGTGTCAAGATGATTACAGGAGTGGACAGAGAGTAACAGTCTGATTGGAGCACTGCATGAATACTACCTGGCTTATTCCAAGGGTGAATCAGTAGTCTGCTGGTGGTTAGAGGCCTGCATAGATTGCGCACATTTGACTGTAACACTGCTTGTCTTAATGCCTGAGTCACTCTACAAGTGCATGGATAGTGACTAAAAAGTTACACTGCTTGTCATTGACTGCAAGAAAAGGTTATAAGGGCTTGTAAGTTGGCACAGATATAAGATAAGGCTATGGCTCTGTCAGCATGATTACAGGAGTGGACAAAGCGTGACAGCCTGATTGAGGCACTACATAAATACTACCTGGCTTATTGCAAGGGTGAATCAGAAGTCTTCAGGGGGTTGGGAGCCTGCATACATTGTAAACATTTCACTGTAGCACTATGTGTCTTTATGCCTGAGGCATTCTACAGGTATATGGAAAGTGACTAGATAGTGAGAGTGCTGGTAGTAAGCAGGAGGGTGAGTTTTTAAGTGCTTGCGTGTTGGCACAGCGATTAGACAAGGACATGCTTCTGTCAGGATAATTGCAGAAGTTGACAAACACTGATTGGCTGATTGGGGCACTACATGAATACTACCTTGCTTATTGCAAGGGTGACTCAGTATTCTTCAGGGGGTTAGGGGCCTTGTTAGAAATGGGATTTCTGGTTGGCTAGGGCTTGCGCCAAAGCCAGACAGAAACCACCACTCTAGTCAGGGCTGGGGAGTTACACGCCAAAGATAACCCCTGCTCACCCCCTTGGTAGCTTGGCACGAGCAGTCAGGCTTATCTCTGAGGCAATGTGTAAAGCGTTTGCGCGCGCACCCAGCAACAACACCCAAGGCCCACCACAAAGGAAACTCCACACAAGGTATTCTATAAAAATAGCCTTTGTATTATACACAACACATCAGATAAAAACACACACTTTACAATGTGCCAACAGGCACGGGCAGAATTTACAAGGGATTATATGTACAGGGGACAGGGCCACATGGACCACTGTCCGAAATTAGCACTCTTAGAAATTAGCACATAGGATATAAAATACTGTAGTACAAAATAACATATATAGCACACAACCAGTAACTACTGGTATCAGGTAAGTACCACCTACGCAACCCTAACCACCTTAGGAAAATACTGCGCAGGGAATCAGAACCTCACTAGCACCACCTGTACTAGGAGAAAACAACCACCTAAGTATCACTCTACCTGTAGGGGTCTAAGCACATAAACACAGGATGCATAAAATACATTCAGAGGTGTAAAGCAAAGCACATGACGCATAAACACATTCAGAGGTGTAAAGCAAAGCACATGACGCATAAACACATTCAGAGGTGCAGGTAGGAACAACAGCGCAAAACTTCACATGAGCCACCACCTGTGGCAGTCCCTGGGCCAACTGGCCTGGTAGGGGCTAGGACGCCCGGTGTTCCGCAAAGTCAGGGGCAAGACTGCGCAGGAGGCACAGTCCCAAACTCAGGGGGTCACAACCTAAACGTAGCAGTTTTCCCACTAAGTGCTGGGCAACTGTTGAACAAGGAGCGTGGGCACCACTGTGCCCCTTGAAGTCAATCTGCTGCCCTGGGAGCCTCTCTAGGCTCTAAACAAATGCCCCCTAGAGCCTCGCGGGCTCTAAATAATAATGTGCCCCTTCGTTGGAGCCTTCACGGCTCTAGGACCCTGCGCCTCTTTGGAGCCTCGTGGGCTCTGAGAGAATGCGCCTTTGTTGGAGCCTCATGGGCTCTGGACCAACTGTGGGGCAACGTTGGAGCGGCCCGCTGCCTTCCGGGGCCGCTCTTTCTTGCCAAACTAATGCCCCCTTTATGTTGGAGCGCACTCGTGCTCTGGGCCCATCAACACTGTCCCGTCGGAGCCTCACAGGCTCAAGCACCACTGC
This sequence comes from Triturus cristatus, assembly GCF_964204655.1. Taxonomy (NCBI): domain Eukaryota; kingdom Metazoa; phylum Chordata; class Amphibia; order Caudata; family Salamandridae; genus Triturus; species Triturus cristatus. Next base: position 51,537,577 of record NC_140582.1, on the reverse strand, counting down.
CCTCACTCACCGGGATCCTGGCGGAGGCGGCGCTAGCGTCTCCGAAGGCGGCGGGGCTCTCCTCTTCCTCCTGAGAGCCCCACTCGGGCAGCCAGGACCTCAGGGACCCTTCGCTTCTCGGGCGAGGGCACCGGGGCGCAGAGTCGGCTCCTACCTGCTCCGGGGGCCAAACAAACCATTGCGAGTCCACGAAGGGAGGCGGGGTAGGCTCCCGCCCTCCTACTTCCTGTTGTCCCGGAGTCCCGCCCCCGGCCTGCCTGACTTCCTTCGAGCCCGGCCGCGGCGGTGACTTCTCTCGGCAATAAGAGGGGTAGGCTCCCTCGCGATATGAAATATACGGCGGGGTGGGCACCCGCCGTGAAATTAAGACAAACAAGCGGGGTGGGCACCCGCCAACGACCACGGCAATGTCCCTGGCAGGGTGGGCACCTGCCAGGGGACTTCAGAATCTGTCCAGACGGGGCAAACGCCGGGTGGGCACCGGCTTTCAGAAATAAAGCGCTCTGAGCGCTAAAAGGCAAATAAAAGCGCTTCCAGGCGCTTGAGGGACACAAATAAAGCGCTCCCAGCGTTTAGGCAAATCCAAACGCTGTGGGGGAAAGAAAAGCGCTTCCAGGCGCTTAGGGATGCAAATAAAGCGCTCCCAGCGCTTTAAGAAGGATAACAACAAAGTCCAGCAAAGTTCTCCCCTGCACACAGCAAGGCAGGGGTGGGGGGCAAGGCTGGACCCAGAGCCAGCTCACTGGGCCTCCAGGCAGGGAGGTAGTCCAAGTGGCGGTCCTCTAGTCCAGCGGCAGCAGCAGAAGCCCCCCTCAGGTAAGATCCTGGCAGAGAACAGTTTCTGTGGGGACACAGCCCCATTTTTATACAGTAAAACCCTTTGTTCTGGGTTCAGGGTGAGGGGGTAAACCAGTCGCAGCTGGTTGGGGAGCACCCTTGATGTGCTCAGCCCCTCACTCTATTCACTGGCAGGGCTAGGGTCGTCAGTCGCACCACAGGGGGCGGAGCCAGCATTGTGTGGGAAAAACCCTGCCCTATTCAGGACCCAGGTGTACTCCTCCCACCCATCTAGCTGCTGATCTCCCCATTCACCACTGGGTGACTCAGCCTGACTCTGGGGAATCCCTAGCCCGTCACATGACATGACCAGCCAATCACGCGACAAGGCACACATTTCACACTGCACACCGAAGTGCCCACTTCTAGAAGTGGCACTTCCACACTAGGTACATGCACGCCGCACACATCATCGCGCAGCATTCAATCACACGAGTCCGCACATACCAAACCCGGGCCTGCACACCCTACGCATCAGGAACTACTAGGGACACATACATTCCCCATGCATTCCTATGGGAGGGCAGGCCTATCTCACCACATGCACTCAGAGCGTGCACGCACTTTACCCTGGGACACAGGGAAAGTGCGTAGAAACCAAAAAAAATCACCACACCAAGTCACCAGTAAACAGCAAAAAAAGTTCAGGGGTGAACCTGTCAGAAGGGCCAAGTCCAACAGGCCTGCATACATTGCACACATTTGACTGTACCACTATGTGTCCTAATGCCTGAGGCATTTTACAGGTATATGCGCAGTAACTAGATAGTGAGAGTGCTGTTAGTTGACAGGAGGGTGAGTTTTTAAGCGCTTGTGTGTTGGCACAGAAATGAGATAAGGACATGCTTGTGTCAAGATGATTACAGGAGTGGACAGAGAGTGACAGTCTGATTGGGGCACAGCATGAATACTACCTTGCTTATTGCAAGGGTGAATCAGTAGTCTTCAGGGGGTTAGGGGCCTGCATACATTGCACACATTTGACTGTACCACTATGTGTCTTAATGCCTGAGGCATTCTACAGGTATATGCACAGTAACTAGATAGTGAGAGTGCTGTTAGTTGACAGGAGGGTGAGTTTTTAAGCGCTTGTGTGTTGGCACAGAAATTAGATAAGGACATGCTTGTGTCAAGATGATTACAGGAGTGGACAGAGAGTGACAGTCTGATTGGGGCACAGCATGAATACTACCATACTACCTGGCTTATTCCAAGGGTGAATCAGTAGTCTGCTGGTGGTTAGAGGCCTGCATAGATTGCGCACATTTGACTGTAGCACTGCTTGTCTTAATGCCTGAGTCACTCTACAAGTGCATGGATAGTGACTAAAAACTTACACTGCTTGTCATTGACTGCAGGAAGAGGTTATAAGTGCTTGTAAGTTGGCACAGATATAAGATAAGGATATGGTTCTGTCAGCATGATTGCAGGAGTGGACAAAGCGTGACAGCCTGATTGGGGCACTACATAAACACTACCTGGCTTATTGCAAGGGTGAGTCAGTAGTCTGCAGGGGGTTAAGAGCCTGCATACATTGCACATATTTCACTGTAGCACTATGTGTCTTTATGCCTGAGGCATTCTACAGGTATATGGACAGTGACTAGATAGTGAGAGTGCTGGTAGTAGACAGGAGGGTGAGTTTTTAAGTGCTTGCGTGCTGGCACAGCGATTAGATAAGGACATGCTTCTGTCAGGATAATTGCAGAAGTTGACAGACACTGATAGGCTGATTGGGGCACTTCATGAATACTACCTTGCTTGTTGCAAGGGTGAATCAGTAGTCTTCAGGGGGTTAGGGGCCTGCATACATTGCACACATTCGACTGTAGCACTATGTGTCTTAATGCCTGAGGCATTCTACAGGTATATGCACAGTAACTAGATAGTGAGAGTGCTGTTAGTTGACAGGAGGGTGAGTTTTTAAGTGCTTATCTGTTGGCACAGAAATTGGATAAGGACATGCTTCTGTCACGATAATTGCAGGAGTGGGCAGAGAGTGACAATCTGATTGGGGCACAGCATGAATACTACCTGGCTTATTGCAAGGATGAATCAGTAGTCTTCAGGGGGTTAGGGGCCTACATACATTTCACATATTTGACTGTAGCACTATGTGTCTTAATGCCTGAGGCATTCTACAGGTATATGGACAGTAACTAGAATGTGAGAGTGCTGTTGGTTGACAAGAGGGTGAGTTTTTAAGTGCTTGTGTGTTGGCACAGTGATAAGATAAGGACATGCTTCTGTCAGGATAATTACAGGTGTGGACAGAGACTGATAGGCTGATTGGGGTACTACATGAATACTACCTGGCTTATTGCAAGGGTGAATCAGTAATCTGCTGGGGGTTACAGACCTGCATAAATTGCGCATATTTCACTATACACTATGACGTCCATTAGGATGGCGTGCGGAATAGCACCCCGACTGCCATGGAAGTAGAAATCAACCGCCCGCTGTCACCGTGGGAAAACCGGCGGCCAAATTAGGATAAACCGCCCAAAAAATCTGTTGCGGGCGGAGATGGCCAAAATCCGTCCACGGCAGTCGGAATCGCGGCGGAAAAACACCAACCCGCCGCAAGTATAGTGGAGACACCGCACCAGAAATTAGGATATCCCCGACGGTTCCGCGGTACGTACTGCCGTCTCCGATCGCCGCGGTCGCACAATGGGATGAATGGGAGAGCCAGCGGAAGAGCTGAAGTCCAGCCACCGCAGCGGTCGAACCGTAAAAAATATGGCGGACGAAGCCAGAACCCCACAAGACGGCCAAAAAGTGCACACAGAAAACTAGCCATGTCCCCCAAATGACACACCCCAATGACACAACCACATGGCAAAACGAAAAATACAAATCCCAGGACAACACACCTGTCAGCAACACCCCAATTGGACACACCCACATAGCTGAGTATAAAACCAGCCCCTTCCCTGACCATAATCCTTGCAAAACTCCAGGAGAGAAGGGACACATACCACAGCTGACAGGAGAGGCAAAGGACACAACATCACTAGCCACACCATACACAGCACCACCAACACCTCCACACCAGCACAACTAACCCCCTGCATAACATACACCATACGCAGCTCAACCACCACTCACACTCCTGCACCCACAATCACTTTGCACACCATGGCCACACAGAAAATGCCCAAATTCACTGAGAGTGAGTTGAAGGTCATGGTAGATGAGATAGTCAGAGTGGAACCACAGCTTTTTGGTAGCCTGGTCCAACGGACACCATTAGCCACAAGGACACAAATGTGGGCAAGGATAGTCCAAAGGGGCAATGCAGTAGGGACAACCCAAGATCAAAAAAGGAGATCATGAAGCAGTGGCATGATCTGAAGAGGGTGGTCAAGGAGAGGAGGAGCAAGAACTGTGAGCTGGCTCAGAGGACTGGCGTTGGCCCTCCCATTCCACAAAAAACATTCACACCATGGGAGGAGAAGGTGCTTGCCATACTGCACCCAGAGAGTCTCACAGGAGTAACTGGGGCAGTGGAGGCTAGTAAGTGCAAACAAATGACTACCGCCACTCTGCTATGTACTTGCTTGCACAACTACAAAGCTACACCACCTAGGACACATACCATCCATCTGCACCATACACTCACAAAAACATGGCTCACAGATCCAACATTAACCCACTCTCATTCACCCCAAACGTAGCTACCAACATTACCATGGGGGCATGTCTATAGACAGACAGCACTACAACTCCCACCAGGCCCCCTGGCACATAGCATCAGCAAGATGGATCCCTCCCCCCACCCCATCCCGAAGCATTTGTCAGCCATTACACAACCCACATCAAACTTACAGGTAGGTAGCCATCTTCACTATGAGGGTGTCTTGGGGTGGCGGCCTGCACCACTACTCCCAACATCCCATCTGTCCCACACCTGAGCAAGATGCAGCACTCCCCCACCCAGGAGCAGTTGGAAGCCATTGCAGTACACCAAACAAACTTACAGGTAGGTAGCCATCTTCACAATGAGGGTGTCTGGGGGTGGGGGGCCTGCACCACTACTCCCACCATATCCCCTGTCCCACAGCCTACCATGATGGATCCCTCCCCCCCGAAGCATGTGTCAGCCATTACACAACCCACATCAAACTCACAGGTAGGTAGCCATCTTCTCTGGGAGGGTGTCTGGGGGTGGAAGACCTGCACCACTACTCCCAACATACCCTCTGTCCCACACCTGAGCAGGATGGAACACTCCCACACCCCACCCAGAAGCAGTTGGAAGCCATTGCAGTACACCAAATAAACTTACAGGTAGGTAGCCATCTTCACAATGAGGGTGTCTGGGGGTGGGTGGCCTGCACCACTACTCCCAACATCCCCTCTGTCCCACACCTGAGCAGGATGGAGCCCTCCCCCACCCAGGAGCAGTTGGAAGCCATTGCAGTACACCAAACAAACTTACAGGTAGGTAGCCATCTTAACACTGTGGGTGTTTGTGGGGTGGAGGCCTGCACCACTACTCCCACCATGCCCCCTGTCCCACACCTGAGCAGGATGGAGCCCTCCCCCACCCAGGAGCATTTGGAAGCCATTGCAGTACACCAAACAAACTTACATGTAGGTAGCCATCTTCACAATGAGGGTGTCTGGGGGTGGGGGGCCTGCACCACTACTCCCACCATGCCCCCTGTCCCACACCTGAGCAAGATGGAGCACTCCCCCACCCAGGAGCAGTTGGAAGCCATTGCCGTACACCAAACAAACTTACAGGTAAGTGGCCAGTACGTGCACCCACCCATTTTAAAATTATCAAATGGTACCATATGACAACCCCAGCCCTCGCATTGCACAAAGAGGCATACCTACTCCATTGCCAAGCACAGTGTGCCCACAGGTGAGCTAAGGAAACTGTCACAGCTACCAAAGTGTGACACACCAATGCACGACTAGAAGAAAGTCAGGGCACAATCATGCACAGCACCTATTGACAGGTGCATCACCGTGGGGCCAGAGCAACAAGGATCATTTGAAAAATAAGACTGCATATATGGTGTCAGAATCAAGATATGCACATGACACGACAAAGGGATGCAGGAGATGACAACGGCCAGTCCATGGCCAGATGTGACGTCTGCCAGGTCAGACAAATAAACAATGAGTTCTCAACTAAACACATGTTGTGTCAGGCCCTAGATGGCACAACATGTAAACCTCAATTGTGCATGGGTCGCATGGTATTCCTTGACACCTCACACCATGGACAAGTAATGCTTGTACCATTGCATCATGTCAGGAAGCAGAGTACTGCGCATAGTCAACAATGTGATGATATGTCAATTGTGCAGTGTAAAAAAAGTGAATGACACACAGCTAAGACAAAGCTTGCCGGGTGCACTGCAATGACGATTCCACATCCGACCCACAGGTGAGCAAGAACTCACTGCAGAGGACAACACCAGCAACCTCCAGAGCCAGTCTCCACCCCCGGTACAAGGACTCTCGGATGTTGACTCCCAGGATTCCATGGATGATGAGCTTGAGGCCGGCCCATCTGCTGTGCCAGGGAGCAACAGGTCCCAGGACCCCATTGTCCCCCCACCACATCTGCGCCAACAACAACTCCACAGCAGACCCCTGCTGTCACGGCCTGTGCTGCCACTGCCACCACCACCACTACCACCACCACCACCACCAGTGCTACCTGCAACGCCCTCCCTGTCGCAGAGAAGGACCAGCACACACCACCAACGGAGGAGGGCAGGGAGAGGATGCGGGTGCCCACAGTGGTGAAGCAACATGTCCGTGGCAGCACGGCAGGTAGGAGGGGCAGGGTCACCCAGGGACACCAGGAGGCTGGGACCCACTCCCTGGAACACATCAAAAGAGTCCTGGGTGCATACGAACAGGCCCAGGGACAAACAGGCCAGTCGGACCAACTGTTGCACAAGCTCATCCTGCTGATGAGGTCCATCGACACCTGCATGGGACAAATTGTGGACCTCTTGGGCCAGCAAGTGGCGTTACTGAGGGACAGGCATGTGCCACAGACAACACCTCCACCTCCCTCTGGTGGGCCGCACAATGACAGTTCACCATCCTCCCCTGCGCCCACAGAGAGGGATGAGTCCTCCGACCCCACTGGCCCTGCAGCAGGGCCCCCGCCAAACGACGAAGGGGCCGTCCTAACAAGACCCTGGGAGTATCTGGAGGCCAAGCACCTGCCAGACGCCAGTCACAGAGCCAGCCATGATGGTAACCCTCTCCACCACTGCATTGACTTTTTGGACTGTCCTTCCCCACACTGCCTTGTGAAAGGCATCTGTCTGTTTGACTGGGTCACCACAGCAATGTGGTGACTACTCGACTATCTCATCTACCACAACTGTCAACTCACTGCTCCACTCCACCCCCAATGGAAATGTACACCGCCCTCGCATCTCACCATTGTAAATAAAATATCCGCACACACATGTTGGCGTGTCCGCTCCATCTTTATTGCAGGATGTACAGTCTTCAATATGATCAAAATGTACCAGGAGCATGGGGTGTATGTAGGCAAGGATAAGTCGAAGGCACCCAGGGAAACACAACAGAACAACTGTCACTGGTCTGGGTGTGGCATCACGGACATCACACAACACCTACCATCAGGATAACCCAACATGCACATGTCACAATGGCCAACAAGTGTCAACATACACGTCCTGTAGATGTCCCCGAATGACATGTCCCAGAAACATTTCCAACCACCACTGAGTTATACAACTGGCTGATGCTACAATTCCAAATGCCCCTTCATGACAACAGCAATATAATCGGACAATGGGTATGTTGCACATTGACACCCATCGTCAAGTGAAGTAGTGGGTGATAAGCTGTTGACGCAGGTCAACACCTTCCTCCTCTCCACTGTCCTAATCACTGGACACGGCTTGGTTTGCAGGCTGGGGCCTTGGGTCTTTACCATCATCCAGGAGCCGGGGAATCTCCTTGTGAATGGCTAGATTGTGGAGCATGCAGCATGCCACAACAATCTGACACACCTTCCTGGGTGAGTATGCCAGTGCACCTCCGGTCTTGTCTAACCCTGGGCGTAGTTTGCAAAGTAGCCTTACGCGTAGCTACGTGAAGTGCACTTCGCACTACACGAGCTACGCGTAGCTTCACAAACTGTGTACTGTACTGTGCAAGATGCTGTTCGCACTGATTGCACAGTGCCGAATGCTTGTCCGCACTGTGCAATCAGTGCAAACTGCATCTTGCACAGTGCAAGCGGTCGTTTTCTGCCGCTCGAGTAGATTTCTACTCGAGCGGCAGCTTTCTCAAGGCGGACTGGTAGTTCCTCATCGCGAGCGGTCGCGAGCATACACGACCACTCGTAATGAGGAACCTGACCTCCCCGCATTGAGAAGCTCGCCGGGAGGTTTATTTTCCACGCTCACAATCAGCAACTTGATGTTGCTGATCGCGAACGAGGTAAAAGTCTCGCCGGGATGTCATTTTGCTTGCTCGCGGTTGCCAACTTGATGTTGAGGACCGCGAGCAAGCAAAAAATGACTGCTGCACTACACTATGTTAGCCAACGCGTGTTTGCACTGTGCTACGTGCAATTCGCGTAGTGTGAAGTAGCGCAAACTTCGCAAACTACACAAGCGTAGCGTAGTGCTTTGCCCAGGCTTAGTCTTGTCCAGGCAGCGGAAACGTGACTTGAGCAGACAAAAAGTACGCTCCACCACACAACGTTTCCTCCCATGGGCCTCATTGTAGCGGACTTCAGCCGGGCACCTGGGATTCCGCAGTGAGCTCAGCAACCAGGGACAGTTGGGATATGCAGAGTCACCTAGGTATGACAAACACAAATAGACATTGCAACCTCGCTGAGGCTCAGGGCAGCAGGTCACACACACAGCATGCCACACGACTAGGCATACACACCCACAATCCATGCACCATCTGGAAGAAGATTAGCCATCAGATGGGGCACTATGCTGTTCCACAGGATAGAGGAGTCATGGGCCGAGCCTGAGAATTTGGCACACACCTGCGAGATGGTCATATCTGCCAGGCACACCACCTGCACATTGATGGAGTGGTAATGCTTGTGATTGCGGTATATATGCTTACTTGCCTGTGGTGGCACAAGATCGGCATGGGTGCAATCAATGGCCCCAACAACATTGGGAATGTGTCCAAGGGGATAGAACTCTGCCTTCACAGCTGGCAATTCAGCACCCCTGGGGAAATGGATGTATATGTCCTTGTATAGCATCATGGCAGACAGTACATCACGCAGCACCATGCTGAACATCGGTTGTGACATCCCATCCAGCCTTGGCCACAGTCTCCTGGAACGATCCAGTGGCAAAAAAATGCAGGGCTGCCATCACCTTATAAGTAGGGGTGAAAGCTGTTGGATATGCCCTGCGGGGCTGCAGGTGGGGCTCCAACAGATCACAAAGGGTTTTCAGGGTGGCTCTGTCCAAGCGGCATTTCCGTATGATCGCAGCATCCTCCATGTCCTCCAGCATCAAGTAACGAGTCAAATTTGACCTCCTCCTATTTGAGATGATAGTGGACATATGTCAATGCAATACTTCATGAGATGTGCACAGCATATCACGTTCTGAATGACACAACCACAACAAAGACTGACATCTATAGTGACTAACAGACCAGCTGACATGGAGTGACACCTTCAGCTACACAAAGGGCACATGTGTCAACGTACACAAGACAAGTACCTCAAACGCCACCTTGGGCAATGTGAATGCACATAGGGATATGGCCACAGTTCACATGGGCACGCCTGGGAGTATAGCATCCTGCATATGTGTAACTAATCAAAACCAGTGTCTCATACCTAGCTGCTGTACTTGTCACACCTTAATGCGCCATTGCAACCTGGCACACATCCACCACACAATGACCACATTCGGCGCTGGAATGACGAATGTGTTCATGAGCATACATGAGAGGCAATGCTAAATAGATCATCATTCATTGAGACGAGCATTGCTGTGATTGCCACTGGACATCAATACATTGACATGTGTACATATTGTACAGTCCAGAACAACACTGTCCTGCCTACACCAACATCAAATACATAAGTAACATGTGAGTGGGTGCAGGCAAATCTATGTTACACACACAGAGACATGGCATGTGTAGCCATCAGTGGACTGAATTGAGCATTGGCATTGTGTGCACAATGATGCGCCATCGAACATGTTGGCACTGTGCACTGTTGATGTTGGACAGATGGCCATCACCATTGTATGGCATCCAGATCGCGGTAGCTACCGCCTAACCCCAGCAGTGTGTCACCAGCACCCCCATTCATACAAGTGCGATAGTGATAGGCATGGAGACATGGAGAAATGGTGGTTGGCATGCTCCGCTGCTGAATGGTGGAGCCTCTTGTCAATGTATGGCACCCAAATCGCGGTAGCTACCGTCTGGTCCCGGCGGTGTGTCACCAGCACCCCCATTCACACAAGTGGGGTAGTGATAGGCATGGAGACATGGGAAAATGGCGGTGGGCATGCTCCACCGCCTGAATGGTGGAGCCTCGTGTCAATGTATGGTACCCAAATCGCAGCAGCTACCGCCTGGCCCCGGCGGAGTGTCACGAGCACCCCCATTCACACAAGTGCAGTAGTGATAGGCATGGAGACATGGGGAAATGGCGGTTGGCATGCTCCGCCACCAAAATTGCTGTAGCACACCCTGGGCCCCTGCATTGTGTCACCGCCATGGAGCATGCCCATACAGCCAATGGGAGCCATGATTGCGGTGGCATGATGCAATTTTGAAGATCGCGGTAGGCGTGCTCCGCCACCGCGGAGGCGGTCATTGGATGCATTTGAAAGATGCACCATCGCGGTAGCGCACCCTGGGCCCCTGCGTTGTGTCACCGCCATGGAGCATTCCCATACAGCCATTGGGAGCCATGATTGCGGTGGCATGATGCAATTTTGAAGATCGTGGTAGGCGTGCTCCTCCACCGTGGAGGCCGTCTTTGGATGCATTTGAAAGAGGCAGACATGGACCACCAATTGCTACAGCTTTGCACCTTTGAAATGACCCCAGGGGGCTATATATGTGTGGGAGTGAGCCTCACATTTCCACTGCTCCCAGAGCCTGCTGCCTTAGACCCCTCACCTGCTGCTGCCTCCAGGGACTGCTGCCTGAGAACCCTCACCTGCTGCTGTCTCCAGGGACTGCTGCCTGAGACCCCTCACCTGCTGCTGCCTCCAGGGACTGCTGCCTGAGACCCCTCACCTGCTGCTGCCTCTAGGGACTGCTGCCTGAGACCCCTCACCTCCCAATTCCACCGCTGTTGTCTCACGTCCACAGTGATGGCAAGGACAGAGAAGATCCGTGCCACTCGCTTCATGAGCGCGGAGCTGGAGGTCCTGGTGGATGAGGTGCTCACACAGTACCCAAGGCTATTTGGTGCCCCAAATGTCATGGTAAGTCTACTAACAGTGGTGGTCTAGGGCAGGGGGGCCACACCTGAAGTTGGACTGATGCAGTATGTGCCTGGGAGTGTGGGGTAGTGTCATGCACTGCCTGACATGCTGTCTCCAGTGGGAGGGTGTGTGTACCCAATGCCCCAGCTTTCCCTCCCTGCACATGTATGTATGAGTGACCTGTGTTGTGTTGTCAGCCATACAGTGACAAAGAAGGTTGGTCATGCTGTAGTCAGGACAGTGATTGCTTGGCTGGATGGCTGTGTGCGCCCCTGTAGTCGTTCTCAGTGTGAGCCCAGCTGGCCTGCACAGTCCCCGCCTACAAATACAAGGACACCTCACTCAACTTATAGAGTATGACATCAGTCTTTTCACATTGCACTCCAGCTATGGTCTATCTCAGCACTGTATTTTGCACACAACTGCCCTTGTGAATGTCATTTTGTATTTGTGTGATCATGTCCCTCAATGTGACCACCAGGACACATTCAACTATTCACAGGACAGGGACATTGCTGGCTGCGCAGTCTGGGACACAGTGAGTCTAACCCCAAACACAGGTTGATATGTCATGTATGTGTTGCTCAAGCCAAAAATGGACTGGAGTGTGGGCAGGCTACATGGGTGTTTCAGTGCTGGCATCCGGCATGTGCGGGAGATGTGCAGGGGCTGTGTTCCCCCTCCCACCTGCATGCTTTAACATCAGCTTTTCCAATGCAGGTGTCCCATGTGAGCTGTGCTATAGTTTCTGATTGCCAATTCTGTTTGATATGTGATGATTTTGTATCTTGCTGCTATACTGATAGATGTTGTTACATGGCACTGTGTCACTGATCATTTCCCACTCTTGTCTCCCATGCCTGCAGCTTAAGGTACACCAGCGTAAGGCCATGTGGAGGGCCATTGCAGCGAAGGTGCGAGCCCTGGGGGTCTCAAACCAGCGGCGCACCCACTGCCACAAGAGATGGGACGACATCAGCTGGCTGGCAAAGAATGTGGCGGAGATTACCTTGGGGCTGCTTCCTCGCACTGGGCGTCTGGCACAACGCAGTATGACACCACTAATGGGGCGCATCTTGGCGGTGACGCAGCCTGAGCTGGATGCATGTTTGAAGGAGCATCAGCAGCAAGCCAGGGGTGAGCATTTGGGGAGTCTGAATTTGGCTGGAAGTGGCTACGTGTGTACAGAGCCTGTGCCAGTTCTGGCCTCTGTGATGTTGGTCGTGTGATGCTGTGGCATGTAAGTGGCTGCTGGCCTGGGTGCCTGTGCCATGCATTTGCTCTACCTGTACTTACAAATGTGATTTGGATGCTGTGCCTTCACATTACATTCTGAGTTGTGCTCTTCAGGTTTCTTCTGTATTGGTGTAGTCTTGGGAATCCTATGGGAGGGAACGGCAGTGTGGCCAATCTTACTGTGCGTACATCAATGCGTCCATTGCATGCACCCATATTGGGGAGGCCTACACATCTTACAGCAATGTGCAGCATTATATTGTCCCCAAGGTATGAGAGGGTGGGTAGCATGGGCTAATGTCCATTGTGGACTTTCATGTTGTAGTCTGGGTCTGTGTTGTCCCCTCCTGTTCCATCCAGTTCTGTCATTGCCAACAAGTAGTGTGCCCCCATCATGTCACTAGGTGTGCTCAGAACTAGTTGTGTGTTTGTTTGAACAGAGCCACAAGCAGGGTGTTGTGCTGTGTGGTCATCACATGGCTCACTCATGCCTGAGTATCCTGTTTCCATGCACTGCTTGAATCAATGTAGTGAGTTGGCACGATGTGATTGCACAGGGTGGCGTGCAACATGTAGATTTTGTCAACTTTTGTCATGCATTGCTTGCATATGTTTGTTCTGTTGCTGCCACTGACCTGACCCTACATCTCTCTCTCCCATGCAGTATCACCTGTGGTTACAGAGGGACAGGAGACAGACACCAGTGGGGATGAAACTGGCACCACATCTGCCCAGGAGCCCAGTGACACAGATGTCACCAGCTCCTCAGAGGGGGACAGGAGTCTGCTGGAGGAGTCCCAGCCTAAGACGCAAAGCACCACATCATCTGATGCCAGCGGGGATGCATCCATGTTGGAGGGCACAGGGAACGGGAACTCTGCATCGACTTCCACCACATAGCAGCCATTGCCCACCCTCATAGCCACTTCCTCTGGTGCTGCCCGTGTCCGCCTCAGTAAGAGGGGGAGAGTGTCTTTCACCCCCGGCACCACTGCCCCTGCCCCTGTCCCCCCGTTGCCATCAGTGCTGAGTCTGTGGACCTTTTGCGCCAGCTGTGTGTAGGCCAGACAGCTCTCCTCAATGCCTTCATTGACCACAACAAGAAATTGGCCCAAGTGGTTGCTTTCATGGAGGGCATACATTCCGATGTGGGTGGGCTGCACCGGACAGTCCAGGCTTTGTCATCAACAGTGACGTCTGCCCTGCAACAGGTCCAGCTCCAGTCCCTGTGTCCACCCCCCTGGCAGTGGCCAGGTCTGACGATAGTGACCACGGTACACATACATCAAAGTCACGATACAGCACACAGAACACACAGCAGCAGCAACCCAAGCGGTCCCGGGCACAGACACCATCCCCACAGAAGACCAGAGGCACACCAGAGCACAGGGAGAAAAGCCTGTCAGGTGACACCAGTGGACAAATAGCAAAGCAGCAGACCTCAGGCACAAATGCCTCAGTGGCATCCCCATCCAAGGACTCTCCTGCCCCTAAAGCATTGCGCAAAGATAATCGTACAGTGTCTGTGCCCACCAAGGAGGTGGTGCATGCCAAGGGTACACCTAGGAAGGGCTCCAAGGCAGTATCACCAACCACCTGTAGGGGTAACACCTAGTAAACAGGGGAAGGGGGGGCAGAGGCGAAGCAAGGCAAAGCATTCCGCTGGGTCCAGCACATCACCTGAGTGGCTACCAGCGCCTGCACCTGTTGCAGCAGTGGTGGTGAGTGTACCTGTTGTGCCCACACCACTTCTATTGATCCAAAGTCAGGAAAGCCATTTAGGATCCCCAAGAAGTGGAAGGGCACCTCTCCACAATCTCCCAGCCACACCGTGACTCCCGTCTGCATGACTCCGCCTCCACATGCCACTACACCACCTGGTCCAAGCAGCCCTCTGGCTTGCCAAGCCACTGATAGCTCTACCTCAGCTGTTCCGCTCTCTCCCCCATCAAGTGCCCCGACAGTCCCAGAGACACAGCTAGCTCCCAGTCCGCCTGACAGCCAAGTCTGAGTAGTAGTCACCCTCACACACCTGTCTCTCACACAGGTGGGCCTGTACTGTACATTGTTGCCACTGACTGTGCATCTTCTCATGGACTCAGTCTGCACTTTGTCCTGCCCACTGGCCTTGTCGTTCACTCCTGTGTTAGACCCTTCCCTGTGCAGCTTCTCATGGACTCAGTTAGCACATTGGACTGGCCACTGGCCTTGTGTTTTGCCCCCTGCCTGTGCAGCTTCTCATGGACTCAGTCAGCACCTTGGACTGGCCACTGGCCTTGTGTTTTGCCCCCTGCCTGTGCAGCTTCTCATGGACTCAGTCTGCACTTTGTCCTGCCCACTGGCCTTGTCGTTCACTGCTGTGTGCCCCCTGCCTGTGCAACTTCTCATGGACCCAGTCAGCACCTTGGACTGGCCACTGGCCTTGTGTTTTGCCCCCTGCCTGTGCAGCTTCTCATGGACTCAGTCAGCACCTTGGACTGGCCATTGGCCTTGTGTTTTGCCCCCTGCCTGTGCAGCTTCTCATGGACTCAGTCAGCACCTTGGACTGGCCACTGGCCTTGTGTTTTGCCCCCTGCCTGTGCAGCTTCTCATGGGCTCAGTCAGCACCTTGGACTGGCCAATGGCCTTGTGTTTTGCCCCCTGCCTGTGCAGCTTCTCATGGACTCAGTCAGCACCTTGGACTGGCCACTGGCCTTGTGTTTTGCCCCCTGCCTGTGCAGCTTCTCATGGACTCAGTCTGCACTTTGTCCTGCCCACTGGCCTTGTTGTGCACGGCTGTGTGCCCCTGCCTGTGCAGCTTCTCATGGACTCAGTCTGCACTTTGCCCTGCCCACTGGCCTTGTTGTTCACAGCTGTGTGCCCCCTGCCTGTGCAGCTTCTCATGGACTCAGCCAGCACCTTGGACTGGTCACTGGCCTTGTGTTTTGCCCTCTGCCTGTGCAGCTTCTCATGGACACAGTCAGCACCTTGGACTGGCCACTGGCCTTGTGTTTTTTCCCCTGCCTATGCAGAGTCTTATGGAAATAATAGACGAAGATAAGCTGCGAAACACAAGTTTCCCGGGATGGCGCACGGAATCATGTGGCACCCAGATCAATGGGTTTATCGCCGTTAGTTAGTAACTTCAGTGGACAAAGGGGAATGGTTGTTAGGTTCGGCTTTACTCAGGTCTTGAAGCAGGGTCGTTGCCCCTTCAAGTATCGAAATGATCAAGAGGTGGGCAGGTGGCGGTCTTCTAGTTGGGAACAGTAGGTCAGACTGCAGTTAGTAAACGTGGCAGGGGGGGGTAGCGGCGACGTAGCAGTGCCGTTTCACTTTATATATTCTGTGACTTTTCATAAAGTGTTTTCAAGGCATCAGACGCAAGGAGGCGGGGGTGGAGATATGGAGGCGGCAATATGATTTCGGTGGGTGGAAGGGGGCTGGTATGTTCCATCAAGCATGCCACGATACAGGCAATGAAATCTGAATGGTACTTACCAGATTGGGCTCCAGCTGTCCAGCGCAGGGTTGGAATTATTCATCCACGTTATATGGGGGAGCGTGAGCGCTATATCTGAAGGTGAGGCTGTTTTTGGGGGGAGGGCGAGAGCGCCAGTAGGCTCCTCGCCCTGTGGCGGGGTCCCGGGCCAGGAAAAATGGTGGGGACTCCTGTTTGATGGGGACTGGCCCATCCTGGAACAAGGAGGGCAGTCAATGGGGCTCCAGGCTGGCGGGAGAGGGGGCCGTCCTGCTGGTGGCCTTGGACTCTCCGGCCCTACCCGAGATGCCGGTGCTTGGAGGAAGCAACTTGGTAAAAGCTGGTGCGCAAGGAAAGGCGCAAAGCAGTGTTTTGGTGGCCGCGTCTAGGGGGTAGACGACGGGTAGTTGCCTGAAATGGAAGCAATGTAGATGGGTTGTGTCCTGCTGGTACAACCCGCATACCGTGTGTCTCGGGAGATCCTGAACTGTAAATACAATTGCAACTGTAACCTGTGGTTCAAACGAATACTGTGCAACCCAATGTTATAAATGTGTGTTGGATTGGATTAATAAAAGTTGGTCTAATGTTGACAGTGCGTGCATCTACAAATAAAGATGGCGTTATCTGAGAATTAATAAAGACTACGCAGTGAAAATTATCCACTGGTATGGTAATTTGTGTTCTTTTGTGCTTATATTAAGAAGGTTTTCTCTCTACATAGATTGAGATGATTACTTAATAAATGTATTTTTGTAATTTGTGTAAACATGGTCAGGAAAATATTGTTGAAAGAAATCATGACAATGTGAACCAAATTTGTTATTTGACAATTTTTTTATTAAAAATATGAATAATGAAATAAAAGACAAATACAAATATTTTTACAAAAATTAAACTCATGTGTGGAGAAATTAAGAGTAAATGACCCGCCTCTATGCTATATAGTAGCAAGCATTAAAGCAATTCAGGTCATGTGGAAGGTCGCTTATTGATTTTGGTTTATATCCCCCTTACTCCCAGACCATAGGAAATTAGCTCTTCAGGGGGCGCTTTTCTTAAATAAAACAACCCACTAGGAAATGAGACAGCCTGGAGAGAATAATCTCTGGGAGAAAAATTGGAAGAAAATGTCCAAAGATCGTGTTGCAGTATTTAATGCGCCACAGGAAGCTTCTCAGGTGTTTTCTCCATATTGTCCTTTTAAAGTTAGCGTTACCTGAAGAAGATTCACTCAGATTCCTGCTTTCGGCCATTTGCAAACTGACCAATTTCACCCACCCCCACTGGCATGCCACAGCAGTAACATAGTTGGTTTTATGGGGGCAACAAAACAATGTTTTGAACCAGAGGGTGAGCTGGACCGCAGGGAGCAGTGTTGATAGAAGACTTTACTTCCTGATAACCTCTCGGTACATCCAGCACCTCCCCTTGTGAAAAAATTGGACTCAACCTCCCGAGTGAGTAGCAGGCACAAGCTCCACCAAGCACATCAGACGATGACGGGGTCCCTCTCAAATGGTTAATCAGACAAACGTGATGGAGAGCATGGGCCACAGTAGTGCTTGAATCAAGCCCAGCACAACACAACACAGTACCTGTAGTTTGTGAGTGATGCCAGCGAGTTCCACACAAAACAAGCTCCAGATTTACAGCCAATGTGGATGGTCCAGCTCAGCTTCCCCTGGGCTCTGAGGGGCAAGGATGGGCCCATCCTTTGCCCGGGTTTTGACCGGGTGCATCCTGCACAGCGGATCAGCACAATGTGCTATACAGCACTCCATTGCAGCCCCCAGGTACAGAGGATGGTTAGGGCTGCCTCCCGGACCAATAGAGTCTTTGGGACATGTAGCCCCACGTCCAGCAAAAGTCCCAGAACTCCTGCACCGTGGGTCAGCACAATGCGCTATATTTCGCTCCAAATAGCTCCCAGGTGCAACAGATTGATAGGGTCTCCTCCTGGCCCAGCATTGTCTTGGGACACCCCCCATTCCCTGGGCCTAATCTTTTTATTAATAGGGGAGGGAGACTGCGATGCCTCACCATGTATAGTTTTCTTATCAATAATTTTATTGGAAATATCACAATGATATAATCAATGATGTCATAGAAGATGTCATGACAGATGTGGGATAATTACCAGTGCATGGCGAGGGCATGAGTTATAGTTACCTTAGGGCACATCTTGTGCGCAGCGGATTAGCAGAATACGATATAGAGCACTCCAAACAGCCCCAAGGTGCAGCAGAAGGTGAGGGCCACCTCCTGGCCCAGCAGAGTCTTGGGACATGTAGCCCCACGTCCAGAAAAAGTCCCAGAACTCCTGCACCGTGGGTCAGCACAATGCGCTATATATCGCTCCAAATAGCTCCCAGGTGCAACAGATTGATAGGGTCTCCTCCTGGCCCAGCATTGTCTTGGGGCACCCCCCATTCCCTGGGCCTAATCTTTTTATTAATAGGGGAGGGAGACTGCGAGGCCTCACCATGTATAGTTTTCTTATCAATAATTTTATTGGAAATATCACAATGATATAATCAATGATGTCATAGAAGATGTCATGACAGATGTGGGATAATTAACAGTGCATGGCGAGGGCATGAGTTATAGTTACCTTAGGGCACAAGTTATAGTTTCTTAAGATAAATATAACTATAACTGCTGAATATCTATGGTTTTGTGTGTGTAAAATCGGAACCTAACTGTAATGTCCCTGTAACTTTTTTTGGATGTAAATATCTGAGTTTTTTTTAATTGTATTTCCAAAATCTAATGTCCCTGTAACCTTTGGTATTTTCAGTGATTTTCTAGGGTTTTGTTAACGTAAAGTAATATTCAATTACTATACATTTATCCAACTGCCGCTGCACACAGCCTTTGGCCGTGTGTGACAGAGGATTTGCCGCAGGGTCTGGCCTATGGTCAAGCCCTGAGGCCAGTTCCCCACATGCAGCCAACGCCCCACATGCAGCTATCCCCACACTGTGCATAGCCAAAGGCTGTGCATTTTGGGGGTGTTGGCCACAGGTTCTGCCTACAGCCAGGGCGTTTGGCTAACCCCCAAAGTCAGCCAACCTGGAGAGGGGGACATGCAGCCTCCGTCCACATGTTTTGTAAGGGGAGGCTTTTATCACCTGATAATTTTTGGCCCCGGGGACCCCATCCCCTGGAGCCACTGCTTAATTTATGGGGGAGGGCGGCATGCAGCCCATCGGCTGATTTTGGCCGCAGGGACCCCATCTCCTGGGGTCTGTCCATATTGTAAATGGGAAGGGGCACCCTCCCCGGTCCAATTTAGATCCGGGGACTCCATTTCGTGGGGCCTTACAATCCGGGGACTCCATTTCGTGGGGCCTTACACATTTTTTAATAGGGAGGAGACAACCAGACCTGCTCTATGGTCCAATATTGGCCTCAGGGACTCCATCTCCTTGGGACTGGTTAACTAATAATGGGGGAGGGGCCACGCGGCCTTCCTCGCTGGACTGATTTTGGCTCTGAGGACCTCTTCCCCCAGGCCCTGCCAGCAAAGGGTGGGTGCCTTGGAAGCAATATTTTCATCTTTTTCTCTACCCGCTTCAGTGTGGGCAGGGAACAAGATGAAAAGTCAGCTCCCAGTGGGCCCGCTGAAATAGTGTTTGCCCTCACTGGGCAAGAGTTTAAAATTGCTCCAGCCAAGGGAGAGCAAACACAGGGGGCGGGCAGGGGTAGAGGGTGAAAGTGACATACAACAGGATAAGGAATTTCAAATAAATGAATAGTTAAAACCACTTACCTTGCACTTGCCACATCGCTGAGTCTTGCAATGCTGTGAGTGCAGGACAGGGTATGCCCAGACGTGGGTCCCTTGTTCACTTTGCCACTGGATTCAAGCTAGACTGGCTGATGAGGGGTGTTACCCCGAAACCGGTCCCAGGATGCTTGTTTCCAGTCCAGGAAAGACCTGGCTTGGAAGTTCAGGCTGGACTGTTCCAATGAGGCACAGGGTCAAGACTGATTTGCATATAGCTGGGTAAGAACTGGGGTGGCGTAGTGAGCTAAAGAATGATGATGGATTCATTCAAGATCTGTGACTGGGGGTGAGTGTCTGAAAAATGTCAGTGCTCTGTCCATCATCTACTTGTGTTTGCTTTGTTTGCCCTAAGTTGGCAGGGTATGCCCAGACGTGGGTCCCTTGCTCACTTTGCCACTGGATTCAAGTTAGCCAGGCTGATGAGGGGTGTTACCCTGAAACCGGTCCCAGGATGCTTGTTTCCGGTCCAGGGAAGACCTGGCTTGGCAGTTCGGTTTGGACTATCCCCATGAGGCACAGGGTCAAGACTGATTTGCATACAGCTGGGTCTGAACTGGGGTGGTGAAGTGAGCTAAACAATGATGATGGATTCAACCCAGATCTGTGACTGGTGGTGAGTGTCTGAAATGTTTCAGTGCTCTGTCCCTCAACTCCTTGTGTTTTCTCCCACATTTCAAATGATATCAACATTACAATGTCCTAATACACAGCATATGCCTTTCTCTTTCTCCTTCCTCTCAAAAATATATTATTTAGGCAGAGGAAAGCGAAAGGCAGAGGCCAACACACACAGACTTCACCCCTCCCTCCTCCTGGAGCTCAGTGTCACCTGGGCTTCAGACTGAGGGAGGGGTAAATGCTACTCAGCTCCTGGGTCTTTCTGGTTTGGCTGAGCAACAAAAAGTAGTTCAGACAAGTCGGGGAGAACCAGGGGCTGACTTAAGCCCCCTTTCACAGCTCCTGCTGTGAATCTTCACCAGTAAAAGACATGGCCCTGAGTGCCTGGTTACCTGTAAAATATTCACAGAAAGACTCCTCAAACAAAGGTGTCTATTAGTATGGCGGGTGGATCACCACCGTCCAAACGGCAGTGGCGATCCTCCCGCCATACTACACCGCCTTCATGCCAATAACCCTCTGCCATATCAGCATGGCGGAGGGTACCGCGGCGGATGGGAAGACCGTCCGCCGCTTTTCCGCCCGGTCGATGAGTCGACTGGGCGGAAAAGGGTTTAATATGGTGACGGTGTCTGCTAGACACCACCATCCATATTAGTATGCAGGCAGAGAGCAGCCTTTCCGTGGTGGCGTCGCCGCCACGGAAAGCATCCGGAGTTCACAGTTGGGGGCCTGTTGTGGGCCCCCAGGAAGTTGGGGGGGTGGGGGGTGCACATGGGGGGTACCTATGGTACCCCCCTGCATTTGCATGCACAATGCGGCAGGCACCTCGCGGTGTCTGCCACTTTGTGCATGCAAATGCACAACATGCATTTTTACCATTGAGGTGGGTGCTGCTGAAAGCACCGCCCGCTGCAATGTTAAAAATACGTGATGCGCCTGCCAGTGTGGTGGGCGCATCCTAATCTTCCCCCATGGGACCGCCGCACATATGGCGGGCGGTCCCGTTTTCCGTCAGGATGGCGGGCGGACTTTCCTAATGATGCCCAAAGTCTTCAGGGCCAGAGGGGTATTTCAACCCCCTTGGGCTCCGAGAGATCTTTGTGTTTTTTTAATTAGAACATTCTCCCCTTATTCAGCAGAATGTTCTAATAGCTTTATTGCCCGCTGTAGCTGGGCTATACAGGCCATTAAAGGCCTGCTCCACTGTTAAAGGCCTGCGCCTTTGGCTCCTCGGCCTTTAACGCTGGAGCGGGTCTTTTATGGCCGCTATAGCCTGCTATGGTGGGCTATAAAGCGACATTAAAGATAAAGCTCTTTAAAAAGAAACATAGGCACATGTTAGGCATGATGGCTTTGCTGGGGTCGTCTACCTTTAACGAACCAAGGAAGCTGTATTTACTTTAATGCTTGTGCTCTAATACCTTGTAATCGCCCAGCAGAACTGAGAGTGCGGCTATAAATGATTTTAAAAACATGAGTAAGAATGATATCTGTTGAGGGTTTAGAGATGAAGCGTAATGATCCGAGAATACATTAATGACGCTAACTGAAGGCACAGGGATGAGGAGGGTGAGTGCTGACCATTCTGACAGTCTGGGATTGGTCTGTGGGCTGCCAGCTACAGGGCTGGGTTCGCAGCAGGAAAGTCTGGTGCCCCCCAGCAATGCTCCCATGGAGCATCGGGCGGGTGTGAACGTTTCGATTTCAGGTCCATTCCAGCCCTGGGAAACATCTGTTCTTCAGCATGTTGGTTACTTTGTTGAGCTCTTCTGTGCAGGGGAGTGTGAACCAATCCAGTGCACATGTGAGAGATTGACCCAACTAATTACAGAATCAGTGACATCCTCTCTGGACTCAATGCCCTCTAGAAGCTTTCCAATTTCGCAGCTAAGCTGGTTTACGATATTGGTGCTGATATCAATAGACGGTGTTGTTAAGTAATCCTGCTGTGCTGCTTTCAGGTGCGATAAAAAAAAGTGTGTGCAGTGACTACTTATTTGTTATAATCTCTAGCATGTATTTTGCAATCTATCTGTCTTCTGGTAGGCTGGCATCCTTTCCAGTACCCAACCATTTTTCTTCAGAAAATATAACTCCTGAACACTGGAATTATGCGAGGAGGAGGAACAATTTATGCAGCATAGACTTATGCCGCAAGAAAATGTACATGCAACATGTTTAA
This sequence comes from Triturus cristatus, assembly GCF_964204655.1. Classification (NCBI taxonomy): domain Eukaryota; kingdom Metazoa; phylum Chordata; class Amphibia; order Caudata; family Salamandridae; genus Triturus; species Triturus cristatus. The sequence continues at coordinate 51,514,991 of NC_140582.1, read as the reverse complement.
TGATAGTATTATTTTGAAATGTTTACACTGGTTAACACTGTCCAGGCTCATCATTAGTGCAAGTTTAACACCCAAATACAGAAAAAAAGCATCTGAAATGTGACCATTCAACTTTTTTGAAGGACCTCCCACTGTGTGGCAATACCTGGCGCCCCATTTTAGTATCTTGTGAAATATTTTGAGCAAGAATTTCTTTTGTTAAAATCTGCAAATTAAGTAGCAGGCGGTATAATATGTGGCAAACGTGGCAAATTCACAATTATGCGGAACACCCTGCGCCTGCAGAATTGCGGCATTCCAGTGGCCCTGCTCACATGCTAAGCTATTTGTTGTTGAAATTATTCAGTTTTTTTCGGCTTTTGTCATTGAATTTGCAGAACATTGTTCAATGTAGATTGAATATTTTGGTATAATACACCCATTGGATCCACTTGGGTGTGTGGCTCGGGAGAAATGGAACCAAGTCATAAAAGGCTAAGTTAAAGTGTTGAGGATCAAGATTCCTGACATTATGAAACCAATTGTTGGTCAAGAGACAAGCTTTTATTTGAGTAAAATGGAGAATAAGCGAGTAGCTAGATGAGGAGGAGTCCGGCCAACATTGGGAAACAGAGGCAGGTTGTGAAGTCACTGCTTTATAAGTGGGAATAACCTTGCAAAATGTGTTGATGGAGATGCCAGTAAAATATAGAAGGACCCTGGACTGCAGGATAGCCTGACATTAGGAATTTCAAGATGTGGCTTTTTAAACACCGGCCTATGCTCACATTTTCACCCGCAATATTCACTTTATTGATTAAACAAAGGGCCTCGCAGAATGTTAAATAATATGCCTGCCTTGGTATTATGCACCTTTCTCTCCTCAACTATGTAGTCATCTACTGATTTTTACCTACCTCTTTGCTTTACTCCCCTTCAGGTGCTTGCCGGAGGTCGGATAGACCATGGAGATGAGAGGTAGGCTAATCTTTGCACGTTAAATAAGTAACCACTGTCAAGTAATTTCTATGTAGTCCGACTGATGTTTTAAAATTGTTTGAATTTTTGGGTGATATTTTACTAAGGTCTCCTCTAAGGAAATATGGTCAAGAGACACGATCTTTATCGCTAATGTAAACAAACACTCTCTGCAGGCAACATGTCATTGTTCTATAAAATGCAAAACATAGAGACATAAAAACAAGAAAATACCCATAAATAAATCACATGCAGGCATATTTTGCGCTGCATCTGATAGTCAGTTCTCATCTACCATCAGCTTATATTTAGAAATTATTTTACAAATGATCATTGTTTATGGTAATCCCTAGTTGTTTGTTGATGTGAAGTTGGACTTCTCAGTGCCCCGAAACTCTAGAAAGGAATACGTACATATTGCCAGTTGGGGGTTAATGTTATCTCAATTAAATCGGGACCAACCTGTGCCTAATTCAAACCTAAGGTCAGACACATTTTGAGAGTGTTTGTTAAAAACTAAAGCCTGTGCTGTGTTCTGTTTTCCTGTTTCCCCATAACCATTCTACTATAACTGTCAAGCTTTCATTTCCTGTATGTGTGCCATTATCATGTTTTCTCTGTGTTTTTGTGTGACATTTCAATTGTTGTGCAGGTCACTCCTGTGTGATTCCTTGGTGCAAATATGTCAACAGACTTTAGTCCATATAATGAGATTTGTCCTATGCATTACCCTCCTTTATGCAATATAACGTCCAAGAGTCAGTCTTTACACAGCTCAAACGCACCTGAAGTGCTTAAGGAAGTTCAGTAACCAACTTCCCTTTCCTAAAAGTATCATCTTGGAAGCAGGCTCCACATTATTGGAAAGAACACGACATTTATGCACATTTTTCTACATAATAGGAAGTATCAGGAGTTTAGTAGGATACCTCAATTAGGTCCAACAGTGTTGCATGTGTGTGGCTCTACACACCAGAAAGATGGAGTCTACGATGGAAGTACAGGAGAACACAACATCAGTACCAGAGTAACCTTTAGTGATGCTTATGCGAAGGAATGTGATCATGTACTGTGAAATAGTGGAGGTAACACGTTGGAGTCCTAGGGCCAGATGTACAACCACTTTTTACGGTCGCAAATGGGAAATTGGCCAGTTTGCGACAGCAAAGAAGGTCTGGCCCCATGTACAAACCCTATTTTACGAGTCGGTAACCTATTACCAACTCGGAAAATAGGGTTTGCGACTCGCTATTAGATAGGGGCATCCCTTCCTAATAGCAAGTCCCAATGGTATGTACCACCATTGTTTTGCAACGTATTTGCTGTCGCAAGACACTTGCAGTTTACCACCTACTTAAAGTAGGTGGTAAGCCACACCCAAACGGGAAGGGGCCCCAGGAAATCCCTTCCCTTTGTGACAGGCATTCAAAATATTTTTTAAGAGCTCTTAAAAAAATAAACAGTATTGTTTCATTTTTTATTTTTTTAAATGCATTGCGTTTTCCTTTAAGGAAAACGGACTGCATTTAAAAAAAACAGCTTTATTTAAAAAGCAGTCACAGACATGGTGGTCTGCTGACCCCATCAGGCCACCATCTCTGGGAGTGCTAGCCATTCCTAATGGGGTCGCAAATTGCACCTGCCTCATGAATTTTAATGAGGCAGGCAACATAGGAATCGTAAACAGTGTCTGAGACAATTTTGTACATTCCTATTTGCGAGTCGCAAATTGTGAGTCGCAAAACAACACAATTTGCGACTCGAAAAATTGGTAGGGTCGTACATCTGGTCCCTAGAGTTTTAGCCAGCATTAGCCAGCTTCAGCACTATACATTATTGGCCAGTCCGCTTATGTGAAAATTGCAACTACACGTTCCAAAAATGCAAAGCAACATTGGCTAAAAAGAAAGGACTGGTCAAAGGTTTCAGATACACAACACAACTTCACTTGGGCCTGTATAGGAGACATATCTGACACCCCATGCCAGCACATAAATGTACGAGGATGAATGGGGGCTGGTCTTTTTTATCACTATATAAACAAGGATTCAAGCCCAGAGAATTGGGGCACATATATTAATAAATTGTCAAATAATGTTTTTCGCAAGGGCGCATAGATTTCACCTTGCAGGAAGTCAGCCAAAATCGTCCCAGTTTGACAAAAGTGCTCCAGGGTCTCACCCTTAAACTACAGACCAATAAGCCTAATAGATATTATTCAGAAGGTTTTCTGCAGGCAAATCCTAAACAAGCTAAATGATTAGATAGATGAGCATGAGGCCCTATCGATTCTTTAAACAGGCTTCAGAAGTGACACAAGTACTATTGACCAAGGGCCCGATTCACAGAATTAACTTAAGACAAAATCCTAAACTTACTACTTTTGGTATTCACAGAATGCACTTACTACTTTTGGTATTCACAGAATGCACTTACTACTTTTGGTATTCACAGAATGGATTTACGACTACTAACTTTACGTCCGCACTCGGGCCGGAAATTCCGGCCCGGAGGCGCAGCTTCCGGCCCGGAGGCGGAGCTTCTGGCCCAGAGGCGGGGCTTCCGGGCCGGAGGCGGAGCTTCCGGCCCGGAGGTGGGGATTCCGGCCAGTGGCGGAGATTTAGCCATGGCCAAAATCTCCACCTCCGGCCCGGAAGCTCCGCCTCCGGCCCGGAAGCTCCGCCTCCGGCCCGGAAGCTCTGCCTCCGGGCCAGAGTTTCCGGCCCGAGTGCGGACGTAAAGTTAGTAGTCGTAAATCCATTCTGTGAATACCAAAAGTAGTAAGTGCATTCTGTGAATACCGAAAGTAATAAGTGCTTTCTGTGAATACCAAAAGTAGTAAGTTTAGGATTTTGTCTTAAATTAATTCTGTGAATCGGGCCCCAGGTCTTCAGATTCATGACAATCTACTGTAAGACTGGTCCTCCAGAAATCACATTTATAGCTGATCTTTTTGGACCTTTAATCTGCCTTTGACCTGGTCCCTCGTAACAAACTCTGGGAGGTTTTAAAACACAATGAGGTTCCCCAAGACCTGTTGAGCATTTTGATGCGTTTACACCAAGATACATATGCACACGGTCGCTGGGGCTCTCTGAATGAGCTAACAAGACGTATAGTAATACATAAAGGGGTGCGACAGGGATGTGTACTCACCTCCACTCTATTTTCTCTGTATCTCAATGATGTGGTGGACTACCTGAAGACTTGTGAGAGTGACGTCCCAAAGAATGCGGGTATGAAGATTCCCCTGCATTTCCTTGCAGACAACACCTTGTTGGTGTTTAAGAATCTGGTGGGTCTGCAGACTTTGTTTGATCGTTTTGCCACCTTCTATGTACAGAGAGGGCTGGTAATAAATCATACAGAAACTAAATTTATGACCATCAACCCATATAAGTCTTTTAGGGGATCCATCAGCCTTGAGGGAAGAAACTTGGATAGAGTAAAAGTATTTGACTACCTTTTCATCAGGCTCACCAGTAATATGCTCTGATCTCCCCAGGTCAAGAAGAGTAGTATGGATTTATACGTTATCAAAGGGGAGGGAAAAAGAAGCTGTGGTCCATTCGGCTTCCTATGTTTAATGCAAAAAATCAAAAAGGGAGTGGACCACTTGTCCTGTGTAGCCAGGGTCTTATCACTGTTATTTCCTTCGTAAAAGAACCCTCATAACTATACACAGGTACTGGAGGCGGCATGAACTGGGTTACCGCTTAAGTGTAAAAGTGCAGCATCATCATAGGGTCTTTTTCGAATGTACGCTGTCCTCCACCCGGAGGAAGACCTTCTGGTTCAACAGTAGTGTCCAGACATGAAAAACAAAAAATGTGAGAGGGTTCGTATTTAGTGAGTTAAAATCTCTTGGTCATTGTTTCCATAGTGACTTTATTCTTGAAAGCTTGATCAGAGAATTAAAAGGAAGAAGTGCGGGGTGAGACGGAGTTACTGGTCTGCCGTACTTTTCATGATATAGGGGTCAACATGTTTCAGCCTTCTGCAAGGGTCTAAAGGCTTTCATCAGGACCGTTATTTGTAGGAAGGCGCTCTGTCGCTCCTAAAGTGAGAAAACTTGTCACTTGTTTTGAGTAGAGGGGTCAGATCAATAGTATCTGTACCTCAGACAAGGTTAATAATATTCCTACGCGGGTGTACCGCGAGAAGAGGCAGATGCAGACACCGGACGTGCGAGAATCGCAATGAATTCTCGGCCTGCCTCCGGGCATCCGCGTAGGAATATTATTAACCTTGTCTGAGGTACAGATACTATTGATCTGACCCCTCTACTCAAAACAAGTGACAAGTTTTCTCACTTTAGGAGCGACAGAGCGCCTTCCTACAAATAACGGTCCTGATGAAAGCCTTTAGACCCTTGCAGAAGGCTGAAACATGTTGACCCCTATATCATGAAAAGTACGGCAGACCAGTAACTCCGTCTCACCCCGCACTTCTTCCTTTTAATTCTCTGATCAAGCTTTCAAGAATAAAGTCACTATGGAAACAATGACCAAGAGATTTTAACTCACTAAATACGAACCCTCTCACATTTTTTGTTTTTCATGTCTGGACACTACTGTTGAACCAGAAGGTCTTCCTCCGGGTGGAGGGCAGCGTACATTCGAAAAAGACCCTATGATGATGCTGCACTTTTACACTTAAGCGGTAACCCAGTTCATGCCGCCTCCAGTAACTGTGTATAGTTATGAGGGTTCTTTTACGAAGGAAATAACAGTGATAAGACCCTGGCTACACAGGACAAGTGGTCCACTCCCTTTTTGATTTTTTGTAGTATGGATTTATGTCACCATGCATCTTGGATACAGAGAATGCATTGGGCCTCAAAAACAAGGCAGATTTCGCTAGCACTTAGAGTATACAGCACAAAGGCTGAATCTAGCGCCCTCTACAGAGCAGTGTTGTGGTGCTACGCTAGGCTGTCTAGAATGGGCATAGCTGAAAACAACACCCTAAAATCCTTAGTAAGCCTCCCGAAAAGTACAATCTTGATACCTTTACAGTGGTATCAAAATGATTGCACATAAAGCCCAGCTAAGAACTATCTTGTTCTGGCGGAGTCTTATGCTTATGCCCGCCTTAGGGGAGTGCCACAATGCTCTGAATAAAATATTTGATCTTGATAAGAACTGCAGGATACATTGGGAACCCTCCATCAGGGACATTTTGCGTCAACTTGGACTTGAGGATTACTGTAGAGATCACAGTTGTTGTCTTGATTCTCTCCAGGGATACTCTCAAGGAAGACATTTGGGTGTGCAAATAGGCCCTGGAGGTGAGCAATGGGAAACAAAGAACCCTTACTACAGCATTCCTGGACTTAAAAACCCACTGTGTACGTGAACCCTTCCTAGATTACATTCTGGTTCCTGCAGCAACACTTTTGTATGTCCGTTTTCGACATGGCACACTACCCCTCCAGTTTTTTGTACAAAGTGGAAACCCTAAGCAGACTCAAGCATGGCCTGCCCCATATGCCTACAATATGAAGACAATGTACAACATTTTTTCATCTTTTGTTTTGGCTACGCTCATCCAAGGTTAAGTTGGATTTTTCCAAATTGTAAACCGCTGGGGGTTAGACAGTGTCTGGTGGCTCTTGAGATTTTTCAAGCAGAGACCAAAGAATCTATTTCCTGTGCCTTCAGCAAATACCTCCACTGAAGTTGGAGTGTCAAGGCCAAAGCGATGATGTGATTTGAAAAACTTCCCATTGGTTCGCAAAGCTAATTTCCCTGAATCATGACCACTGCTTCAAGCTATAATATTGGAAAAATGGCCCTAATATTTTAAAGTTTGAGCGAGGGGGTCCAATTAATGTGATTTCACACTGTTTCTGAGTGCCCAATTAAGTGGTTTCTATAAGTTCCCATATTGCTGCTATGTCAAATTTCGTAACCGATTTTATCCTTTTATGCTGTAGCTACTTATCAGGATTAATGTTTTATACCATGCATTATACGAAGATTTTAGCATGATTGTGTTTTTTACTTATTTATTTATATCATGTGTATGTTTTTATTGTGGTTGCTACACTATAATGGTCTTCGTACAGAATAAAGTACTTTGGGCCCAATTACAATGGTGGTTGGACCACAACCAACGGCTCGTCGGTTGCGGTCTGACTGTAATCTGCTGCTGCCGTCTGACTGACGCAATACAGTGCATGTGGTCAGAGGAAGCAGGCAGAGGGACTATCAGATGCTTTCCGATGGGCTTGAGGAGCCCGTCGTAGTGATGGAACGACTGCATAATCCCTTACAGTGGCTCCACCGTCGGAATTATGAAGTCGGTTTCTGACAGCCAGTCCATGTTGGCCTTTCCGACATGGGAAGGCTGTCATAATTAGACATTGGGTACCCCTAGCAGGGCCCCCTACCTGCCTGGCACTCCACAATCTGACCATAGGCGCCCCCTAAACATCCCTGGACCGTGTGGCAGGCATATTTTATATTATAGCTTGTGCTCCAGCCCGCAGCACAAGCCACAATGGAAAATATACACTTTGCAATGGCCATGAAAGTGATCTCATTGTAAGATTGGCAGCGGGACTGCCGACTCCTTGTCAGCCGGTCCCGCTATCACTACGGTGCCAATCGGACGAGAGTCTGACCGGCATCGTAATGATGCTTTTTATGTTAATAAAGGATTCAATGATGTTCCATGTCCTTGGAGAGAACGAATTTCAGTATTAGTTAAAAAAATATTAATGCCAGGACTCAAGGTGTATATTAGGTTCGTTCTAGTGGCCTATACTTAGCGCTTTATATCAAGTACTTGGCATCACACTTTGAATGCTAAATAAATATTTCACGGGTAAAGGTTTATAAAAACACTAATGATTCCTCTGCTTGTATTAAAAACATATATACATGTTGTATAAAAGGGCACAATTGATATTTATTTACAGTTTTGTTTTCCACTAAACTTGCCAATGTTACAACACTTAATGCTTGATACAGTGCCTCTCATATGTGTATCTAAGCACATCATTAAAATTAAGCACCTATATGGAAATGACATCAAAAATAATTGGCCTGTCCTGGACAGGTCTGATTAAGACTCTGGCTGGAAGGAAGAATACAAAACTGATTTGTAAGAAATTGGTTATTGGTTGAGGGGAGTGGAAGGTCTACTCAGGCAATAATAACAATCCTTGCCAGGGTGAAACACAAAAGTTGCTAAATTAACCAGTGCTAAAGTCTCCGGCAGCTTGGTACAAAAACTGTCATGCTTAGCTTAGAGGCAATGTGTAAAGTGCTTATGCAGCAGACACACAGTAATAAAGTGAAAACACAACAAAAGTAAGGTCCCACACCAATTCATAAAAAAATAGTACCCTTTATTAACCCCTTCGCTGCTAGGCCTTTTCCCCCCCTGTGCTAAAGCCTTTTTTTGGCTATTTGGGGTAGAGCGCGCTTAGGCCCCTGTAACTTTTTGACCACATAAGGTATCCATGCCAAATTTGCGTCCTTTTCTTCCAACATCATGGGGATTGTAATGGTACCCAGGGTTTGTGGATTCCCCTGGAGGGTTCCCAGAAATTAGCCAAAATACAGCTAAAATTTGTTTTTTTGGGGAAAAATAGGAAAAAAGGGCTGCAAATGAAAGGGTCTCGGTTTTTCCCTGCAAATGGTTTCAAAAAAGGGTTTGTGGGGCTCAAATCACCATTTTCACAGCTTTTAGGGAATGACAGACTTTTGTCAGAAAACCAACATTTTTTACACAGTTTTGGCATTTTTCTGGGACATAGGCCTATTTTTGCTATTTTATGTGCTTTCAACCTCCTTCCAGTTAATGGGATAAATGGGTATGAAAGCAACAATGGATCCTGGAAAGCTATACATTTGAGAAAAGTAGACAAAACTCTGAATTCAGCAAGGGGTCATTTGTGTAGATCCATCAAGGTTTCTTTATAGAAACTAACAATTAAATATAGATAAAATTGAAAATGTGTCAATGTTTTCACTTATAACTTCTTCTAATTATGACAGCTCTTTGAAAGTAATATACTGTTAAATCCGCTGGACCTCTCTGGTTGTGGGGATATATAGGACTTGTATGATCACCAAGAACCCGACGAACCCAGAGTCAAAAACTGAGCAGCAATTTGCAATGGCTTTTTATTATGTACCGGGTATATATCAATTATTGTGGGAAAATGTATACATGGAAAAATCGGTATCAAAGACACCTATGTATTTCTGAAATGGGAACAAATTATAGAGTTTAGAAACAATTGATATTTGTACATTTTCGAAATTGGGAATACTCATAATAGCATGAGAATTATCGGTCATTTTTAAAATGACTTATTTTTTACACAATGTCTTTCATTTGGAAGGCAGAAATGCATCGAAAGTCAATAGGTAATAACAGTTGCTTTACAAATTTGAATTACCCTAAGTCTCCCGATAAAAATGGTACCACACTTGTGTGGGTCGGCCTAGTGCCCGCCACAGGAAATGGCGCAAAACGCAACGTGGTCACACCTCTAATTTCGCAGTGATAAATGACCCTTTTTTGGCAAAGTGCCTAGCTGTAGTTTTTTAACCATAGCTCTGCCGGCACCTAGGGAAACCTAGCAAACCTATAAATTTTTTAAAACTAGACGCCCAGGGTAATCCAGGATGGGGTGACTTGACTGCCTCCCACCAGGTTCTGTTACCCAGAATCTCTTGCAAACCTAAATAATTGACAAAAACAACACATTTTCCCCACATTTCTGTGGTGGAAAGTTCTGGAATCCACGTGGATCCACACATTTCCACCCACACCACGTTCCCCAAAGTATTCCAAGAAAAATGGTACCTCACTTGTGTGGGTTAGCCTAGTGCCCGCGACAGGAAACGGCGCAAAACGCAACGTGGACACACCTCAGTTTCACAGTGAAAAATAACACTTTTTTGGCAAAGTGCCTAGCTGTAGTTTTTGAACCATAGCTCTGCCGGCACCTAGAGGAACCTAGCAAACCTATACATTTTTAAAAACTAGACGCCCAGGGTAATCCAGGATGGGGTGACTTGACTGCCTCCCACCAGGTTCTGTCACCCAGAATCTCTTGCAAACCTAAATAATTGACAAAAACAACACATTTTCCCCACATTTCTGTGGTGGAAAGTTCTGGAATCCACGTGGATCCACACATTTCCACCCACACCACGTTCCCCAAAGTATTCCAAGAAAAATGGTACCTCACTTGTGTGGGTTAGCCTAGTGCCCGCGACAGGAAACGGCGCAAAACGCAACGTGGACACACCTCAGTTTCACAGTGAAAAATAACACTTTTTTGGCAAAGTGCCTAGCTGTAGTTTTTGAACCATAGCTCTGCCGGCACCTAGAGGAACCTAGCAAACCTATACATTTTTAAAAACTAGACACCCAGGGGAATCCAGGATGGGGTGACTTGACTGCCTCTCACCAGGTTCTGTTACCCAGAATCCCTTGCAAACCTAAAATATTGTCAAAAAAAACAATTTTTTCCCACATTTCTATGGTGGAAAGTTCTGGAATCTGCGTGGATCCACAAATTTCCACCCACCCCGCGTTCCACAAAGTTTTCCAAGAAAAATGGTACCTCACTTGTGTGGGTCGGCCTAGTGCCCGCAACAGGAAACGGCGCAAAACGCAACACGGACACACCTCAATTTCGCAGTGAAAAATGACCCTTTTTTGGCAAAGTGTCTAGCTGTATTTTTTTAACCATAGCTCTGCCGGCGCCTAGGGAAACCTAGCAAACCTATACATTTTTGAAAACTAGACACCCAGGGAAATCCATGATGGGGTGACTTGACTGCCTCTCACCAGGTTCTGTTACCCAGAATCCCTTGCAAACCTAAAAAATTGTCCAAAAAAACTCACATTTTCCCCACATTTCTGTGGTGGAAAGTTCTGGAATCCACGTGGATCCACAAATTTCCACCCATCCCGCGTTCCCAAAGTCTTCCGAGAAAAATGGTACCTCACTTGTGTGGGTCGGCCTAGTGCCCGCGACAGGTAATGGCACAAAACGCAACGTGGACACAGCTCAATTTCGCAGTGAAAAATTACCCTTTTTTGGCAAAGTGCGTACCTGTAGTTTTTGTACCCTAGCTCTGCCGGCACCTTGGGAAACCTACCAAACCCACACATTTATGAAAACTAGACACCCGGGGAATTCCAGGGAGGTATGGCTTGCATGGATCCCTCAACGTTTCCTTACCCAGAATGCCCTGCAAACCGCAATTTTAGCTGTAAAAATCACTTTTTCCACCACTTTTTGTGTGGGAAAGCTGTGGCATCACTGGACTGATACACATTTCCTACCACCCAGTGTTCTCCCGGGTCTCCCAATAAAAACGGTGCCTCACACGTGTGGGAGGACCTAGTAACCGTGACAGGCAAGGGTCTAAAACGTATTGAGGCGACATCAAAGTTGCCGTAATCAAAACGACCTGGTTTTGCAAGGGGGGTCCCCTGGGATTTTGGCCCGGTGCTCGGCGGCCACCTAGGCAAACCTACCAAACCCACACATTTCTGAAAACTAGACACCCGGGGGCTTCCATAGAGGTATGGCTTGTTCCCCCAATGTTTCCTTACCCAGAATGCCCTGCAAACCTCAATTTTAGCTGAAAAAATCACTTTTTCCACACATTTTTGGGTGGGAAAGTTGTGGCATCACCGGGCTGACACAAATTTCCCACCACCCAGCATTGCCCGGGGTATCCCGATAAAAACTGTGCCTCACACATGTAGGAGGCACAAGTACCCGCGACAGGCAAGCGTTCTGGTGTCTAGTGGGCTTTCTGCCCCCGAAGGGGCAGATTAGGGTCCAATGCAAAGACCCTTGCCCAAGGGGCTGCTCCCCCCTCCCTGGTGTCTAGTGGGTGGATCCCTGCTTGGGGATCACCCTCCTGTGGCAATCCCCAAGCAGGGATCCACTGGAGAGGGGTACCATTGGAATGGGGAGAATCTCCCCTTTCCAACGATACCTCTCCCGTCTTTCTACGTGCTCAGGGGGCTGAGATAGCCGGAGTAGGCTGAGCATCGAGGAGGATCGTTGCTCTAGCACAAAGAGCAAGCTAGGCATTGCAGATGGTCATCGTTGTAGCATGATGAGCTGGTCGGGTGTCAAGAAAGCCGTCTCTGTAGCTTTGCGTTGGCAGTCATTGCGAGCTGTCATTACTGTAGAGCGAAGCACAGGTCTCACATTACTGGTTGCCATGGATTGTAATTGGCAAGAAAAGCACGCTGTACCAAAGCTTTGCGTTGGCAGTTGTCACATGCAACAGAGTCTTGGTATGAACAGGACTGTTCGCGGTGTGGACTGGGCACCCCAAAATTCAGGATTCCACTTTGTCCTTCTGGAGGAGTATACTCTGATACCAGACAAGTGTCCCGGATCTGTGGCGGCAACTCTTGGGGATCAGGGACTCACACCAGCAGAGTCTAGCAGGCTCAGGCAGGCCTAGTTGGAGGTCCAGCAGGTCCAGTTGTAGAAGGCCAACTGGGCAGTTGCAGGAAGGACTCTGAAGCTTGTTATGTTCCTGTAGCTCACACAGGAGGTCAGTCAGCGGATGCTTGGAGTCACTCTGGCTAGCCCAGGTTGAAGGCAAGCAGGTTCAGTTTTCTATCTAAGACAGTACGACAGTCCTTCAAGCAGCAATGCAATCCTCTATCAGCAGGGCAGCCCTTCTTCTGTAACTTCCACAGTCCAGAAGTGTTCTGAGGAGTGGATCTGGAGCTCCAATATTTCTACCTGGAGCCAGCCTTTGTGTGGGGAGACTCTCTGTCCTATCCCAAGATTTGCTTCTGAGAATTCTTCACCTTCACCTGTCAAGGCTCTAAACTGTCTTGGGGTGGCAAAAGGCCAGGCAGGCCTTGTGTCAGATTCATTTGTGTGTGCAGGAGGCAACACCCTTCGAAACTAAAGTGGTGGTGGTTATAGCCCTTCCCCAGTCATCTTGCCAGGATGGCTCATCCTGTCCATACATAAGCCCCCTTTGTGACACTGTCTGTAGGAATACACAACCATAACATCAAAACTATTGGCATATGATCAAGGACAATGGCAGAAGGCACACATTGGGGACGATTCCGATCCGGGTCGGAATGGCACCGAACGCGATCCGGCCGGAAAAAGTACGAGCCGTACGCGTGTTTTCCGGCTGACTCGTACAGCTGTACGAGCGGGCAAGTACGATGTGAGCTACATGAAATTCACCGACCGAGTTGTTTCCGGGTCCGAACCGCTCCGTACTTCTCAGTCGTAAGCTAACCGTGGCGTGCAATGGATGCGATTCACGACCGAGCCAGTACGATGCACGCGTCGGACAGCCTGTCAAATTGTCCGGGTGGTTGCCTTTGGGGGTCCGCGTCGGACCCCCTGTCACCCGCAGCCCTATGACTTGGACACAGGGGGAGAACCATGGGTCTCCCCAACACAGGCATGTACGGTGCGGATGGCACCGACGCGTACCCACTGTAGGGTGCGCACTTGTCCACGACGTACCCATTCAGTCAGTGGAAGCCCATGTATGCGTCGTACGACTGGCTCCCAGTGACTTCTATGGGAGACCGACCAAACCGACAGCATACGGCCGCATCGTACTCGCTCGGTCGAAATGCAGGACTTCGGCTCGGTCAGAAAACACTCTGGATCCAGCTCGGTCGGAGTGCTTTCCGACCCGTATCGGAATCGGCCCCTTAGTCGGGACAAGAGAATGACAACTTTCTAAAAGTGTCATTTTCAGACTTGTGACTTAAAGTACAACTTTTCAATTAAACAGGATTTTAAATTACAATTTGTTTGAATCTAAACAGCATATCTCCGTCTGCTCCTAATCTAATGTTAGCACTTATTAAATGTATTAAGATCACTCACTGTTAGTCAATGGGAGAAATAGGCCTTACAGCAGTGAAAAAAGATTTTAGGTGATTTTCACTGCCAGGACATGCAAAACCTAGGCACACATATTCTACTTTTTAAATGCAATGCGCCCTGCCCTATGAACCTTCATTGCCTATTTTAATGGTGATGTTTAAGTATTAAGAAGGAAGATTAAGCCTGGCAAAAGGTTTATTTTGCCAGGTGAAAATGGCAGTTTAAAACTGCACTATAGGTTGTAATGCCAGTCCTGAGACATGTTTTGCAATGCTACCTTAGTGGGTGGCACAATGAGTGCTGCACGCCTCCAGTAGCATTTAAGTTACAGGCCCTGGGTACATACATAACCATTTACTATGGACTAACAAGTAAATTAAATGTACCAATTAGGTGTAGTCCATTTTTTTTACTATGTTTGAAGAAGAAAGCATCTGCACTTTAGCACTGGTAAAGTGTACAGAGTCATAAAGTTAACAGAAACAAGTTCAGCAAAACAGATGGGGTGAAGGCAAAAGATTTGGGGAATATCATGCCAAGGAAGTCAGCTTGCCAATGCCATATATTTCCTAAGTGTTTTGGGGAAGTCATCCACATATCCTATCATGAAAGTCTTGAAATATTGAATTTTAAAATTCTGCAATGGTATTCAGACAAAATATTGAGTACAAAATATTGGCATACCAAAATATTAAGGTGCCGATTACGATCCTGCAAAAACCGGGTACGAGCCGTCGGACGGAGCATATTCTCAGTCCGACGCGTACCCGGTCGTAACAATATACAAACATGTAAGTACGATTCGCACGGAAATACTATTTCCGTATGAGTCGTACAAAACCCCGACCGACGAAAATAAACATACAAATGTGATCCGGGAAAGCGCCGACGTGACGTCGGGACGCACGCAGCCTGCCATTCACGAACCAGGAAGTACGATTCACACCGACGTCATCCCGCACGGAGAATATTTTCCGGCAGTCAAAAACTGCCGGGAAATCAGGACGACGCGAACAAGGAGTACCTGCACGCGACGGACAGACATGGACCCGAACCTACGTGTCATCCCGGCCCTCATAGCAGTCGACCTCCTCTACAGGTTACGACGCAGACGCCGCAGAAGGTCAGAACAACAAAGGGAGGGGGGAAAGGGGGGGCAGGAGCAGGGGCAGGCCACAAAACCCCCACCAAAGTCACACAGCACACATGCCCTAGACATACCTGACCCCCAGGCCCTGGTCACTACGAGGGGGTGGGGGCGTGTCCAGCAAAGCCAGCGTCCGCCACAACGGAAGTGGCTGACGACGCGAACCGGTAACACAACAATACAGGTACGTCCCGTACCCACGCCTTAAGAGCATGGGTACGAGTCGTACCACGCCCACACCTATGTCACCCCAACAATGGCTGGATGGCTCGTACCCATGTGGCAAAGGCCTGGGTACGGCCCGCACAAGCATTCTACCCCCCTGTGGGGGTACGGATAAGTACGGACCGTACCCCCACCCCCGTATGCATGGAGCGTACCCCCCATGCCAACAGTGTACGTACGGACCGTACCCACACCCCATATGCATGGAGCGTACCCCCACCCCAACAGTGTATGTACGACCCGTACCCTCACCCGCGTATGCATGGAGCGTACCCCCACCCCAACCGTGTATGTACGACCCGTACCCTCACCCGCGTACGTATGGAGCGTACCCCCCACCCCAACAGTGTATGTAAGACCTGTACCCTCACCCGCGTATGCATGGAGCGTACCCCCACCCCAACCGTGTATGTACGGCCCGTACCCTCACCCGCGTATGTATGGAGCGTACCCCCCACCCCAACAGTGTATGTACGACCCGTACCCTCACCCACGTATGTATGGAGCGTACCCCCACCCCAAACGTGTATGTACGACCCGTACCCTCACCCGCGTACATATGGAGCGTACCCCCCATGCCAACAGTGTACGTACGGACCGTACCCTCACCCCGTATGCATGGAGCGTACCCCCACCCCAACCGTGTATGTACGACCCGTACCCTCACCCGCGTATGCATGGAGCATACCCCCACCTCAGCCGTGTATGTACGACCCGTACCCTCACCCGCGTATGCATGGAGCGTACCTCCACACCAACAGTGTATGTACGACCCGTACCCTCACCCGCGTATGCATGGAGCGTACCCCCACCCCAACCGTGTATGTGCGACCCATACCCTCACCAGCGTACGTATGGAGCATACCCCCCATGCCAACAGTGTAGGTACGGACCGTACCCCCACCCCGTATGCATGGAGCGTACCCCCACCCCAATCCTGCATGAACGGACCGTACCCCCACCCGCGTATGCATGGAGCGAACCCACACCCGTGTATGTTCTAAGCGTACATATCCTGAAATAGGACGGGTGGGTGCAGAGTCCTCCCAGCAGTGCCCAGACAGAGGAGGGGTGTGTGCAGAGTCCTCCCAGCAGTGCCCAGACACAGGAGGGGTGGGTGCCTAACACTCACAGCAGTGCCCAGTCACAAGAGGGGTGTGTGCAGAGTCCTCCCAGCAGTGCCCAGACACAGGAGGGGTGGGTGCAGAGTCCTCCCAGCAGTGCCCAGACACAGGAGGGGTGTGTGCAGAGTCCTCCCAGCAGTGCCCAGTCACAAGAGGGGTGTGTGCAGAGTCCTCCCAGCAGTGCCCAGACACAGGAGGGGTGGGTGCCTAACACTCCCAGCAGTGCCCAGTCACAAGAGGGGTGTGTGCAGAGTCCTCCCAGCAGTGCCCAGACACAGGAGGGGTGGGTGCCTAACACTCCCAGCAGTGCCCAGTCACAAGAGGGGTGTGTGCAGAGTCCTCCCAGCAGTGCCCAGCCACAGGAGGGGTGGGTGCAGAGTCCTCCCAGCAGTGCCCAGACACAGGAGGGGTATGTGCAGAGGCCTCCTAGCAGTGCCCAGACACAGGAGGGGTGTGTGCAGAGTCCTCCCAGCAGTGCCCAGACACAGGAGGGGTGGGTGCCTAACACTCCCAGCAGTGCCCAGTCACAAGAGAGGTGTGTGCAGAGTCCTCCCAGCAGTGCCCAGACACAGGAGGGGTGTGTGCAGAGTCCTCCCAGCAGTGCCCAGTCACAAGAGGGGTGTGTGCAGAGTCCTCCCAGCAGTGCCCAGACACAGGAGGGGTGGGTGCCTAACACTCCCAGCAGTGCCCAGTCACAAGAGGGGTGTGTGCAGAGTCCTCCCAGCAGTGCCCAGACACAGGAGGGGTGGGTGCAGAGTCCTCCCAGCAGTGCCCAGACACAGGAGGGGTGTGTGCAGAGGCCTCCCAGCAGTGCCCAAACACAGGAGGGGTGTGTGCAGAGTCCTCCCAGCAGTGCCCAGACACAGGAGGGGTGGGTGCCTAACACTCCCAGCAGTGCCCAGTCACAAGAGGGGTGTGTGCAGAGTCCTCCCAGCAGTGCCCAGACACAGGAGGGGTGTGTGCAGAGTCCTCCCAGCAGTGCCCAGTCACAAGAGGGGTGTGTGCAGAGTCCTCCCAGCAGTGCCCAGACACAGGAGGGGTGTGTGCAGAGGCCTCCCAGCAGTGCCCAGACACAGGAGGGGTGTGTGCAGAGTCCTCCCAGCAGTGCCCAGACACAGGAGGGGTGTGTGCAGAGTCCTCCCAGCAGTGCCCAGACACAGGAGGGGTGGGTGCCTAACACTCCCAGCAGTGCCCAGTCACAAGAGGGGTGTGTTCAGAGTCCTCCCAGCAGTGCCCAGACACAGGAGGGGTGGGTGCCTAACACTCCCAGCAGTGCCCAGTCACAAGAGGGGTGTGTGCAGAGTCCTCCCAGCAGTGCCCAGACACAGGAGGGGTGTGTGCCTAACACTCACAGCAGTGCCCCTGCAAAGAAAAGGGTGGAGTACCCACAGATCCAATGCCCACAAATGTCAGTCAGGTGCACAAAGATCCTGCAGTACATGTACCACATGTGTGCGAGGCTGGGAGTATACACATGCATAGCGCCGAAAAGAAAACATGTCCACATGAAGTCATGACAACAGTCTACATACACAAGTACAGTGACCACCAAGGACGCCACGAATGATGCAGGTGGAGACATCGCTCAGCATGCATGTGCAAAGTTGAAGGAGTCTGTCACACCC